>NC_137674.1:91687141-92393286 GCF_963989245.1 Nansenia antarctica | reverse complement strand
GACGGCAGCGTCTTCTTCTTCATTTAGGCCTAGTCCAAATTCATCATCTTCCTCCTCTTCAACCATTAAGTTTGTCTTCCCACTATGAACAGCAGGGGCTCAGATAAGGAAACATTCATACTTGCCATACATCTTAGAAAAGACACTTGCCCTTACTAAAAGTTACTCATTGAATGCGTTATAATGTACATTATCTTATCTTATGTCACATGTGTCATTGAAGATAATATCATGTGACATTGGGGCACTTAACTGATCAAAACCTGACCTACCCTTTCCCCTGGGTGCATGGGAGGAGAAAAGACATAATCTCCATAAATCTCCAGCCTTTTCGGTCAGCTGCCCCTGACCCACTGGGTGGAATCACATCTCTCCTTTTCCGGACATATGTTGTCCGTAGACTCCTCCATCTTTTTTGGCACTCCTCAACTGTAAATTGAAAACAAGTGAATATTGAATTCATTGTAACATTCTGTATATTTTACAGGTTCCTTGGAACAGGTGACTCATTCACGAGTCTGGCCTTCCAATACAGGATGGGAGAGTCGACTGTGGCAGCCTGTGTGGATGCGAGCTGCGAGGCTATCAACCAGCAGCTGATGGGGAGCCAGCTGCCTCCTCCGACTGGGGAGGACTGGAGAGCCATTGCTCTGAGGTTTGGGCAGAGGTGGAACTTTCCCAACTGCATCGGGGCCATGGACGGCAAGCATGTGGTGATTCAGGCACCCCCCAAGTCCGGCAGTCTGTATTTTAATTATAAGAAGACCTTCTCCCTCGTGCTGCTTGCCCTCGTTGACGCTGACTATCGCTTCCGAGTGGTCCACGTGGGAGAGTTGGGAAGGGTCAGTGATGGGGGGGTTTACGCCACCTCAGCTCTTGGGAAGGGGATGGAGGCCAAATCCCTCCAAGTGCCAGAGGATGATATCTTTCCACTCGCCGCACACCATGGAAAGATGCCATTTGTGATGGTGGCAGATGCAGCATTCCCGCTGAAGCGATACCTTATGAGGCCGTTTCCAGGGAGCAACCTGACCCACGACAAGCGTGTCTTCAACTACCGCTTGTCTCGGGCCAGGAATGTTGTGGAAAATGCCTTCGGCATCCTAGCTTCCCGCTGGAGGGTGCTGCACACCAAGATACATTTGCAACCCAGGAAGGTGTCCACCCTGGTGTTGGCTCTTTGTGTCCTGCACAATTACTTGCAGAGGCCTAGTGGAAACCAGGTGTGGCTGGATGAGAGTGGAGCTGGTGAGGACGGTGAGGGCAGCCTGGTTTCAGTGAGAAACGTTGACGAAAACAGGTGTACCCGGGAAGCCTACACTGTGCGAGAGAGATACCAGGAGTATTTCTGCTCGCCAGAGGGTAGTGTGGTATGGCAAGAGAAGATGGTGTAGGCCATCGCCTACATCACCATCGCCTGCCACACCACCGCCTGCTTCTGCCAATGTTTCTCACTGAAAGTGCCACACCACCGCCTGCCACACCTCTGCCTGCCATACCACCGCCTGCCACACCTCTGCCTGCCATACCACCGCCTGCCACACCTCTGCCTGCCATACCACCGCCTGCCACACCTCTGTCTGCCATACCACCGCCTGCCACACCTCTGCCTGCCATACCACCGCCTGCCACACCTCTGCCTGCCATACCACCGCCTGCCACACCTCTGTCTGCCATACCACCGCCTGCCACACCTCTGTCTGCCATACCATCGCCTGCCACACCTCTGCCTGCCATACCATCGCCTGCCATACCACCGCCTGCCACACCTCTGCCTGCCACACCACCGCCTGCCACACCTCTGCCTGCCATACCACCGCCTGCCACACCTCTGTCTGCCATACCACCGCCTGCCACACCTCTGCCTGCCATACCATCGCCTGCCACACCTCTGCCTGCCATACCATCGCCTGGCGTCCCCACCTCTGCCTGCCACACCTCTGCCTGCCACACCATCTGTATTAAAACACTTCATATTTAATTATATACAAGTTATTTTGTGATGCTTATTATTACATTTCTTTGTACCATTTATTTCTGCTAAACCTATTTGTTTACTTTCCAGTTCTTTCCTGCCCTGGCTCCACCACTCCTACCCAGGCCTTCCACCGCCTGCCCTGGCTCCACCAGTCCTACCCAGACCGACCACCGCCATCATCAAATATATATATTTTTTACTGCATCTGTTCTGCTGTCCTCCACTGTACCAAATCAATAGGAATAAATGTGTGTTTTGGAAATGACTGTCTGTGATAGGAGTGTATCGCCCACCATCTGCTCATCAATCATCATCTGCAATATGACAACCCTAGGGTACATAAGGTTGCAGAGAAATAGGAAATGTTAGAATAGGTATAGCATAGCATAGAGTACAGTGTTTTATCTGTACAGTATAGTATAGTGGATAGTGTACATAGCCTTTATTTAATAAAACAAGCCTTACATGCTACAAATGTCATGCCTACGTTTTGCAAGGCACACTCTGACCTGATTGCAAAATGCCACTCCTGTGGGTGAACACACACACACACAGGCAGAGAGACCTTGACCCTGACCACCGTTCTTGTGGTGTACCTCCTCTCTCAACCCAACCATCAAAATAGAATTATATGCACATGCAACACTACAGTAACAGCTATGATTGGGCAATGGTATAAATATTCAACTTCTACTTTGTATTTAGTCACATTACAGTAATTTGGTCATATCTATGTTCATTTTTTAACATCTCACAGGTCTCAGCTTTCACCAGGTACCAAATTTAGCAAATTAATAAGCAGTTAATCAGACCGGTCTAATTAGACCGGGAACACCAAGGATGGGGGGGGCAAACATGAACACAACCGGAGGGTTAAATGTACTAAATATTTAAAATGTATGCCATTTGAGTGCAATAATAAAAGTTCAAACTATTTATGAAATAGCCTTGTATTAGCCCCTCATCTGAATAGAAACCAATAACACAGTCTGTAGGTCAAAACAATACAGTGTGTAAATGATTGCTATTCAGCAAGTCAAAGTGAAGACTTTTTCAAACAGGTCTTATCATCTTATCAGGTCTTATCGTTTTTCATTGTTAATCAATTATTGAAACTAGATCTAATTATTGAAGCTAGATCTAACGTTAGTAAAAACCACTGCAATACATTCACGTAGATTACATTACATCGTGAACACCCACCCCTGGTACATTCGTAGAGAGACGTCTGAGTGAGAGCTGCACGCTAACGGCTAATCACAGGCTAGTTATCTGAGGTAACTAGCTACTTAGCTAGTCTGAGAGAGAGCTGCACGCTAACATTAGTTATCTGAAGTAGATACTTAACTAACTTACCAGGGCATCCAATAGCAAGAGATATTGCTCTCCATGATTGGTCTCTTTTATTAATGTCCTTATACATCGCATAGCTGGGGTCGTATAGCTCCCTATGGCACTGAACAAACGTTATCAGCTTTTCGTCATCCATTTTAGAGTAGAGTAAATAATGTGCATTGGCCTTAAATATAAATGTTGGGTTGCCGGATGTCCGGTTTTCAGTGGACAGTGTCTATACAACATGTGTATAAATTGGCTGGTCATTCAGTCGTGCTAGATTAGAAAATCTGGCAACCCTGTGCAGCCAAAAACTATATTTTAGTGATTAGTGAATGATGTGCCTGGCACACTGAAAAGAAGATGAGGTTTACCAAATGGCATCCATTATCCGTTGTGTCCAGTATGTATTTGAAATATATGATATGAAAATGAAATGATAATGTTGTACATCATAAACCCTTCATGTACCGTAGGTGTATGCACTATATCAGACCTTTTGGGTCAGACCTTCAGCCTTTAACTTCTTTCAAAAAAGGAGACAGTCAAAAATGTATGCTCCAGTCTCTCTCCCCGTTATGAGTGACTCAATTAATTTAGATAGACCAGTTGAAGTTTTCCCAATTGTCCCATTGTGATGCAATAATCCGTCGCACCACAAACTTTTACAACATTTTGCAAAATTTGACAGTGCGACAAAACTCGCACGCCGTGTGCTTTGTCCCATTCAAAATGAATGGAATCGAATGTTCGCCGTGCGATTACAATCGGGGCCGTGTGCGGGTAAATGCGATGCTCTCATAGACTTCCATTCAAACTTCAAAATGGAACGTTGACGCGCAACAGAAATCGCACGCTGTGTGCAGAGCCCTTAAGGGTCTCCGGAACAATGGGGTGGGGTTTTTCCTCCCAGTCCGCCGGATCGAACTGCCGGGAGAGGGCGTCCGGCTTGACGTTTTTGGACCCCGGCCTAAAGGAGATGGAGAATTGGAAGCGTGTAAAAAACAGCGCCCACCTGGCTTGACGCGAATTGAGGCGCTTAGCCCCCTGGATGTAGGCCAGGTTCTTGTGGTCCGTTCACACCACAAACGGCTGTGCGGCCCCTTCCAGCCACTGCCTCCACTCCTCCAAAGCCAATTTAATGGCCAGCAGCTCACGGTTTCCCACGTCATAATTACACTCGGCCGGGGACAGCCGACGTGAGAAAAAAGCACAGGGATGTACCTTCCCATCCTTCCTGCACCTCTGGGAGAGCACCGCCCCCACCGCGAGATCTGAGGCGTCCACCTCCACCAGGAATGGTACTTCCGAGTCCGGATGGGCTAGGACCGGAGCAGAGGTGAACCGTTGCTTGAGGTCCACGAAGGCGGCCTCCGCCTCCGAGGACCAGGCGAACGTACGGAGGGTAGACCTGGTGAGGGCAGTTAAAGGGGCAGCTAGGGCACTAAAATTGCGGATAAAGCGTCTATAAAAATTAGCAAACCCTAGGAACCGCTGTAACTGTTTCAAAGAGGAGGGGCGGGGCCAGTCTAACACCGCACTAACCTTGGCAGGGTCCATGCTTAAATCCCCCCGTGTTATAATGAACCCCAGGAATGACACTGTGTCGGCGTGAAAGACACATTTCTCTGCCTTGACAAATAACTGGTGGTGGAGGAGGTGCTGGAGGACTTGACGGACATGATGTTGATGTTGAGTAATGTCTTTGGAAAAAAATTGGATATCGTCAAGGTACACAAAAACCGAATGACCAATCAAATCCTGCAGTACGTCGTTGACTAGTGCTTGAAATACTGCGGGTGCATTAGCGAGACCAAAGGGCATGACTAAATACTCATAATGTGCCGGGGCATCTGCCGGGGCACCCAGCTGAACGGGGCGCTGGCCGCGGGGGGGGGGCGCCAGGGGGGCCACCACCTTCCCCGACGTCTCTTTCCTGTGTTTTGGGCGTCTTTGTCTTTCTCTCTTTCTTCATTCGCTCAGCTGGGGGAGCCAAATACTCCGGTGGGAAGGGCAACGTGTTGAGGTAGGGCGTAGTGCCTGCAGACTGAAGGGAGTTCACTCCAGGGCGTGAAAGGAGGGAAAGATGAGGGGATGAGGATGAAGGAAGGGTAACACCAGGACTACTCCTTCTCTTCTTTCCTCCATCTCTCTCTCTTTCCCTATCCCTGTCCCTCTCCTTCACTGTTCTCTGAGGATGCTGTAGCATCTGAGTCTGAAGAGTCCTCGTCCACCCTCTCATATTGTAACAGTCTGTCGAGAAGAAAGCTTTTGTCTCCGGAAACTTTAAGCAGCTTTCTCTGAGATCTTCTAAGTTCTTCCTGAAAACATTCCTGCTCATAAACCAGAAAATTCCATTTGCGTTTTTAAGGTTTTTGTATTTCCTCTTGTAATCCACCTCCATATCGGCTTGACCGTTCATTTCTGACACGGGGATGATGAACACACGTTTATGGGAATTCTGTCTTCACTTCGGTCCTCTTCTCAGCCGCAGTCCACACACGGCTGTCTTCCAAAAGATAAGTTAAATACAGAAGTATGAACCAGTTTATAGCATATCGTTTTTGGACTAATGTGAGGGGCCGACGATGGACTTTTAGCTGCTACAGTTAGCTACTCGTGTGTGTTGCACTCCTTCGTTTAGAATACCAAAAATCCACAGGACTCCGATGTAAAAAGATATCAAAAGTTTTATTCCAATTTCCACAGGTAAGATCTCCTTTACATGAGCAAGATTGTGAATTTCGTAAACTATGTTTTGCAACTACGACTACGGTCAAAAAACTATATGCTTCCAGTCTCAAATCCAATCACCGACACACTGCCTAGAACAATCTAGAAAGTTACCTTCAACGTAAAGAGGTCTGACGTTCTTAAAGTGACAGCAGCCCCAATATTTAACATGGGCTCTGAAGGCTAAACCAAAGGGGTTTCCTATGCTGATACAAATCATATATCAAAACATTGTTTCTACATTATACTTATTAACATTTCCAGTGTAGAATTTATCCAAAACTATAAATGCAAAATCATAAACCTCATCCAAAGTAATTGGCTCCTACAAGCGGCGTGGTGGCATGCAGCTCGCGCCGGGCGCACTCAATCAGGATGGAGCCGTGGGCCGGGGCCACTGCCACGCCGCCGATGTTGGGGTCCAGGAAGTTGTGTGTTTTGACGACCGCGGTTTTCTTCTCCGAGGCGGCCTTCTTGGCCTCCAGGCGGCGCTGTCGGCAGGACTTGGCCGGCTCGGGGAGCTTGCGGACGGCGCGGCGGAAGTTGTCCAGCACCTGGATGGCGCCGGACTTCTGTCGCTGGCCCTCTCATCTTCTGTCGCTGGCCCTCCTCGCTGCCGTGCTCGTCGGTGAGCGAGACCTTGTAGAGGGGCAGCACATGGAGCTGCTCGTCCTCGGGGATCTCCCCCACCTTGCGGTTGTCCTCTTTCGTCAGGGTGCACACCTGGGAGAGAGGCGGTGGTGGGGGGGGGAGGGGAGAGGGGGCGTGCCGCGTCACGGGCCCCTCTCTCTTGTCCTTGGTCTGGCCTGGTCTGGCCTACTTTATTGCAGGGTTGTACATTACATTTCAAGTTCATTTCATACACTTTACAAGTTTTCTTCACTTGTCTAAGTTCATCCTGCATCATTTTTTTATTTTTTTATTTTTATTTTTAAAGAGAACAAAAAATAAAAAGATAAAGAATAAAGAATAGAGAGAAAATACAGAAAAAGAAGAGAGAAATTATAGGGATAGAGATAGAAAAGTAAGAGATAAAAGGAGGGGGGTGGGAGGGGTGGGATCGGTGAGGGGGGGGGGTTCTTCCTACTCATTCATTCGGTCCATTTACTCCAGTTCATAGTGAATTGCTCTTCACGGTTTCCCACTTTATAAGTAATTCTTTCCATTTCTTTTATCTCTTCAACAGTTTTTTTCCAATTATTAACAGATGGTGGGTTTAAGTCCAACCATTTACGTGTAATTTGCTTTAAAGCTGCAATACGTAATATAGTGTACAAATATTTATCTCCCTCCCTGTGTATATCTAATGGAATAAGACTGAGTATAATATTTACTGGATGTATAGGATTTTGTAAGGTAAATGTATTTTTTATTTTTACTTGAACTGCCTCCCAAAACCTTTTCAATTTAGGGCATGTATAAAAAATGTGTGTGTGATTGGCTTCTTGTTCCGTACATTTCCTCCAGCATTCTGCATTGCCTGTTGGCCTATATTTTGACAACATTTTCGGTGTTAGGAAGATCTTCATATTTATTTTCCAAGCAAATTCTTTCCAGAATTTTGATTGTGTTGTCTTAAATATTCTTTTGCATGCTTCTTTCCAATCTTCTTCCGTAATTGTTATTGCTAATTCGTTTTCCCATTTTTCTTTAGTGTTATCTTCTTCTATCTTGATTTCTTGCATGATTTTGTAAAGTTTTGAGATTTTTGTCTTTTCGCTGTTTCTATTTTTGCTCAGATATTCCATCAGTATATGTGATCTTTGTTCCTGTCTCCTCTGTTGTGTTATAAGGTAGCTTCTAATTTGTAAGTACTTAAAGAAATGGCTATTACTTATATTACATTTATTAACTAAGGTTTCAAATGAGTCTATCATGTCATTTGTAACCATCTGTGAGTACACCTGTAGTCCCTAGCCCATTCTTCTAATATGTTGTCTGTTTTATTAGGTAAAAAGTCTGGATCACTGGCTATCTCTCTCAAATAAATACATTTGTCATCACATTTATACATTTTACGAATAGTTTTCCAATTTTTGAGGGTATTTTCTATGCATCTGTTATTTCCACTATATTTTTGAATATCCTTTAGACTCAGAAAAGGTAGTGTTCCTATTGATATTGATATTACTTGTTTTTCTATGTCTTTCCATTTGGTTTGAACCGAGTTATTCATCCATTTCATTATTGTATCTATTTGAGTTGCATGGAAATAGGACTTTAGATCAGGGAAATTAAACCCTCCTTTTTCTCTGGTTTGAGTTAGTATACTAAGTTTTTTCCGTTTACTTTTGTAGTTCCAAATGAAATTTGAGAGCATTGTATTCCATTTTTTGAAGCTACCATGTGGAATGGGAACTGGTAATGTTTGAAATAAAAACAGAAACTGTGGGAGGATCATCATTTTGACGCTTTCTACTCTACTCATTAAGGATTCAGGTGTTATCTTCCATCTATTAAGATCTTCTCGTATTTTATTTTCAAGGGCTTGATAGTTGTCAGTGTATAATGTTGTTATATCTCCGGTGAGGTAGATTCCTAAATATTTGATTTTCTTTGCATCCCATTTCAACTTATATTTTTCCTTAATTTCCGAATCTATCTGTTCTCCAATTGTTAATACTTCACACTTACTTTCATTTAGTTTATAACCAGAGTGTTTACTATATTCTGTAATTGCTTCCATTAGGCTTGGTAAGGATTGGGTTGGTGATGTTAAATAAACGACCACGTCATCTGCATATAATGCCAGTTTATGCTGTTCCTCTTTTATCGTTATGCCTTTGATGGTATTATTTTTCCTTACACTTTCTGCTAGTCCTTCCATGCATATAGCAAATATAACTGCTGAGAGTGGGTCTCCTTGTCTTGTACCTTTATAGATTGGAAATCTTCTGGATATTGTGCCATTTACTTTTACTCTTGACACTGGATTTTTATACATTCCTTGAAGCCATTTATTAAAATTCTCATGAAATCCAAAGCTTCTTACAATTTCAAACATGAATGGCCATAGCACTCTGTCAAATGCTTTTTCTGCATCCAGTGTCAAGAGTAGAAGGTTTGCACCATTATTTTGTGCATAGTCTATTATATTTAACGTCCTCCTTATATTATCTGACAGCAGCCTACCTGGTATAAAACCACATTGGTCGCTGTCTATTATATCTGGTACGATGTCCTTTAACCTATTGGCAATAATAGCTGTTACTATTTTATGGTCCGTATTCAGTAGCGATATTGACCTGTAAGACGAACATTCAGTAGCGTCCTTACCTTCTTTATGTATAACCGTTATTATAGATGAATTCCAAGTAGTTGCCCAATTTCCCGTTTGTAATACATACTTATATGCTTGTAAAAGTAGTGGTATCAATTGTTTTTTAAAAGTTTTATAAAATTCATTAGTATATCCATCATCACCTGGTGTTTTCCCCATTTTAAGGTTATTTATTTGTTGTTGTATTTCATTTACTGTGATGTCCTTAATGAGCTGTTCATATTTTGATCTTGTTACCTGCTTTAAGTTTAACTTATGTAAGAAATCTTTCATTAGTCCCAGGTCAATATCTGTGTTTTTATAGAGGTTCTCATAATATTTTACAAATTCTTCAGCTATGTTATCCTTATCCGTTATTGTTCCAGAGCCTTCTACAGTCTTCAATTTCGAAATGTGTGCTTTTTTAGTCTGTGTCTTAAGTCGATATGCTAGGAGTTTTAAAGACTTAGGCCCAATCCCAATTCACCCCTAGCCCTTCGTTTTCACCCCTATGGCTCGATTTGCGCGTTCACGTTTAGGGCGAGGGCTGTCTCAATTCATATTTCGTCGAGGGCTAGGGGTAAGGGGGAGGGCTAACTATTACTTCGTTTCGAGGGATTTCAGGACCAGACTAGCTTCGAAGGGCTAACGGTACGCTACCCCTTGATACCAGGATGCATTGCGAATCATCTACAGAAATCTTATGTCGCTCTATTCAATGCGGAAATGTCATTTTAATTCTCTGTAATTACTTATTAATAAAGATTTGAAAAATTATGATAACCATCTTATTGTCTTAGTTTAATGTCATTACAATGCATTATAGACCTTTTATTTATAACAAGCTTAACCCAAAAATCGCTTTTATGTCGGTGCTGTGTCTAACGTTACAGTAACGCAACGCTGCATGACAGTCGAGCATTTCAGAGATGTACAGTCATAAATCAATTATTACCTGTGGCGTTTGACAGCGGATGATGGTACACATATGTAAAGTTATCTATCAAACGTTCGTCTGACTTGTACATGATGCGCATTTTGACCTATTTCCACCCGCAATCTAATCCGAGCAGTTGTTATTAGGTAATATTATTAATGGGTTGTATCATTAATTTCAATGCATTATAGACCTTTTCTTTATAACAAGCACAACAACAACAAAACGTTATCATGCCGATGTGCTGTGTGCTGTGTGTTACAAGCTGATTTGTGCATGACAGCCGCGCATTGACATATTTCCATGTCTAATGGCATATGACACGCGAAATGTAACTACAGTTAAGGATACGCGTAAAGGATGATGATCTATCACCGTTCGACTCTACTGAGAAATGTTTCCGCTTATTTGTCATCTCTCCTTCACGGGCAAATGTGGCCGCGTCCCCAAGAGATCCTCTTTCTACGTTTTTGACCACCACTATGATGGATTGATTTTTGGATTCTAGACGACGAATTGTTCTGAGAAAGGCGCTTGGTAACGTGATTTTTGGACAACGCTTTATGACTACTGATGGACTGGTTGTTTTGGTTGGAGTCATTCATTGTCATTAAATTCATTGTCATTATTGCGATGTCCATAAAAAAGACATCGCTGACGGAAGAGACTAAAAAAGGAA
Organism: Nansenia antarctica; assembly: GCF_963989245.1. Classification (NCBI taxonomy): domain Eukaryota; kingdom Metazoa; phylum Chordata; class Actinopteri; order Argentiniformes; family Microstomatidae; genus Nansenia; species Nansenia antarctica. The sequence continues at coordinate 92,382,365 of NC_137674.1, read as the reverse complement.
CGTCTAAACACTACAGTGTGTTGATAACAAATGAAAATAGATGCTTATAGCACACGCAACAGAAATAAACACAGCTGAACAAGGCATTGCGAGATGTGAGAATTCGCCGGCAACACAACGCGTCACCCGTACCGCGTGATGACGTAGGCGCCGTGAAGGGCTGTCCCAATTCATAGGGCTTAGATTTCAAGGGGTAGGGCTTGTGACGTATTCGAAGGCCTTGCCTTCGAATCGAGTGACACTCGAAAACGAGCCATAGGGGTAGAAAAGAGAATCGGGATTGGGCCTTAGGTCCTCAATCGTAATATTTCTGTTTGGTGTATGTCATTAATTTCTCCACTTCCTCTGTATGAATTTTATCCAACTCCTTATACTTCTTTTTTAATTCATTTTTTACTATTATTTCATTTGTATTTTTTAATTTGTCTTCCAAGTGTTGTATTTGTTGTTCAAGCATTTTCTGTTTTTGTTGTGTTTGTCTTTTCTTAAATGCACAATATGCTATTATCTGTCCTCGTAGTACCGCTTTAAGGCCCTCCCATATAATAGTTGGATTAGTATCTCCATTGTCATTTATCTCTACATATTCTTTTATGGCTTTATTGATTTTTTCAACAAAGATCTTATCTTGAAGAAGTGAATTGTTTAATCTCCATATTTTTTCTCCCTGCTTTATATCAAAATGTATAGTTATAGATAGCGTAGCATGATCTGATAAGTCCCTTGTGCCTATTGTGCATGTTTCCAGCCTCTCTACGTCTTTTTTAAACATGAAGAAATAATCCAGTCTATTGGAAGTTGAAAATCGTCCAGAATAATATGTATATGTTTTTTTAGTTGGATTTAGCATCCTCCATATGTCTACTAATCCAAATTCTGACATTGCACTTCTTAAAATTGATGATGTTTTATCAGCTCTGTGTGATTTATTATTTGAGGAATCTAGCCTAGAATTTATTGTAAGATTCATATCTCCTCCCATTAGGGTGATTCCTTTACATTTTGTCATTAACATTTCAATTATTTCTGACATGAATTCTGGGCCTAATTCCGGTGGATAGTATATATTTAAGAATGAGACAGTAATTGACTCTATTTTACCAATTACTAAAACAAACCTCCCCTCTTTGTCGTATATATGTTGTTCTTCTTTAAATGGTATGTGTGGTTGTATAATTATAGCAACACCCCTCTTCTGTGTTCCATATGAACTGGAGTAAATTTGTCCCCTGCTCAATTTGTCATGTTCTTTTTTCTTTAAATGGGTTTCTTGTAAAAAGAGGACATCTCCTCCAGCTCTCCTCAGTTGGAGGATAATCTTTTTCCTCTTAATTATGTTATTCAAGCCATTGACATTTAATGATATTATTTTCAACTTTTTCATATCTCCGTTTAAGGGCTTCATTTTAAACTAACATTACAAGTATTTCATGGAGTAGGCATATTATCGGGACTAGGAAAACAGTAGGAGGAGGAAGGACAGTAGGGAAAGGAGACAGAGGGAAAGAGGAAGAGGAACAGGAACAAGAAGAAAAGAAAAGTAAAAAGAAGAAAAAGAGAAGAAAAAGACAAAAGAAAGAAAAGATTGACAGGTTCAATTGTACCACCTTAATCAGGTAGTAAGTATCAGTGACCTTTATTGGAGGAGCCAAAGTGGTCCTTGGGGCGGTCTGTGTCGGCCGCCAAAATATAGTTACTCAGCAAACTTTGCATTGGCATCAACGTAACAGTCTCTCTATTCCCCTACTTATTTTCTCTTAATTATTCAAAATAGCTCCAATTCATATATGTCATTTAAGGTTTCATTTATCAAAAAAGTGGACAAAATTAAAGTAATATGGGGGGGGGGGGGGGGGGGGGGGGGGTGTAATCTTGCTGCACCAAGCTTTAAAGTAAACTCTCCGTTTTTATAACATTGAAGAAGTAAATAAAAGATAAAACAGTATTGGTAATTATAATAATAATGATAATAAACGAAATAAATTAATACCTTATTCAAAACAGCTCCAATCTATAATTAGTAATGTAATGTTTAATTTAGCAAAAAAGTATGGGCACAGTCAAAATAATAGAGGGGGGGGGGGGTGTTATATATTACAAGCCTCATCTCTACTCAATAATAATCATAATAGCATTTATCACCACAATAGCACAAAGACAGCTTTTACACCTCCATCCCTCCCAATAAGGTAACCACCTCGCCTTCCTCCCCATCCCACCCTCACACACAAAATCATACACGCCCCAGACACCAAAATACCCTCAAACATACAGATACCCCCACGCACGCGCACCCCAACTCAACATGCACACGCACTCACACACACACACACACATACAATAATAATGTAATGGTAATCATAATAACATTTATCATCACAATAGGACGAAGACAACTTTTACACCCCATCCCTCCCACACCAGCTGCACACCCACTTCCTCCCATCCCACCCTCATTCATACATATCCCCAGGCGCACAGTTACCCCCCCACACATGCACCCACGCGCGCACACACACACACACACACACACACACATACACATACACACATACACACAGACACCACACACACACACACACACATCAGAACACACACACACACACACACACACACACACACACACGTACGTTCGGGGGAAACAAAAAGCAAAACAAAAAGGCAAAGTAATTTCAATTAAATAAACGGTTTAAAGAAAAAGAAAAGTAAAGAGAAAAAGATATATACCTTAAATTTAAATTAAATACCTAATTACGAAACAATAGCCTATAGCAGTGGTTCCCAACATTTTTTGTCTTGTGTACCCCTTGAGCTGTTTTGCCATGCCAGAAGTACCCCCTCACTCATGCGTGTTGATTATTTCCCCAAAAAATCAATTAAACTCTAACTTGCAAATATAACATTTATTACTGACACACAGAGAGCAAAACCTCTTCTCATGTCTCCAAAACTCTAAACACATTTTCTGCTTTACACACATTTTGCTATTCAAAATGGCACTTTTTAAATGCACTGAACACGGTTTTCTGCACACAACAATCTGACATAAAGTCACATGTTTGCCATTTCAAAACATTGCCATTCAAAATTAGACTACATGAGCTAATTGGCCAATACATGTGCCACCTGGCCACGTCAATGGTTAATTGTTACCACATGCCCACACACTCACTGAAAATAGAAAAATAAATAATAAATAATAATGAATTTGATTTGATATCTGTTTCTTTTCCCTTTCTCCTGCTCCTCTTTGGCTTCTGTCTGAGGTGCAGTGATGTCATCATTTTCTCATCCCAGAGTCTTGACTGATGGGGAGAGGAAACAGACAAGATGAGACAGGATAAAACTTATCACACACACACACACACACACACACACATAGAGAGAGAGAGAGAACACATTCAAGACATGATTATCACAAATTCCCTCTCAGGGACAAGAGCTAATTGAACCAGAATATCATCACAAGTGTCAGTTGCACTTGCAATACAGCCACCCACACCCCCAACTATCCACACACACACACACACACACACACACACACACACACACACACAGAGAGAGAGAACACATTCAAGACATTAGGATTATCACAAATTCCCTCTCAGGGACAAGAGCTAATTGAACCAGAATATCATCACAAGTGTCAGTTGCACTTGCAATACAGCCACCCACACCCCCAACTATCCACACACACACACACACACACACACACACACACACACACACACACACACACACACACACACACACACACACACACTTAAACTTCTTATCTAACTCTACTGATTATTAATGAAATCATTTGAACCACTCCCCTTTAATACATAGATATTTACACCATTGTGAAAAATAGACTCACCCAGTAGCAGTTGCAATTCTTTTTTTCATCAGTTAAGCTTTAATGAGACACTTGAGGTTGCTTCTCTTTTATAAGCTTTGACAGTTCTGGAGGCAGTGTGGCAACAGCAGTCACCAGGCTGCTCTCCACACTCAGTCTGTTCCTTGGCTTGGTTTTGATGTGGGTCAAAGCTGAGAAGGTCACTTCACACATATATGTAGATCCAAAAGGCAAAAGTTCATTCAATGCACACTTTCCCAGCACTGGATATTCCTTTTCAACATCACACCAAAACTCTGTCAATGACTTGTCAGCATGTGCCATCTTCAACCCACGATCAGAGGACATGTCCATCAGATTTTCCTGCAGGCTTGCAGGAAGGCTGCTGCTGCTCCTGTCATTCACTCTGAATGGGTTCCTCACCCAGTCCAGTTTTTCTGACTTTGTTTCAATGTCATGAAAGTACTGGTTGAAGTCAGTGTCAAGTTTGGACAGATGTGCTTTAACTATTTTCACCACAGGACCTCTGTCAGCATCAGTGGTGGCGAGATGGCCATCAAGCAGTGGGAAACAGCTCACATCTCCATCCTTACATTTCCTCTCCCATAATTTAACCTTCTTTATGAATCCATTCACTTTGTCATACATGTTAAGGATGTGTGAGTACTTGCCCTGAAGTGAAAGGTTGAGCTCATTCAGCTTAGTGAAGACATCAGCAAGATATGCCAGCTGCGCAACCCACACTGCATCCTCAAACAGGGCTGCAAGAGGGTGGTCGTTTTCTGTCAGGAAAGCAAACACCTCGATGCGCAATTCATAGAGCCGCAGCAGCGTTTTGCCACGAGACAGCCAGCGAACGTCTGTGTGAAGCAGTAGCTGCTCATGCTCTGACCCGCTGCCATGACAAAGAGTTTGAAACAGTCTGTGGTTCATTGGCCGGGACTGAATGAAGTTAATCACCTTAACTGCGTCATCCATAACTGCACTTAACTCGGGGCTCATCCTTTTGCTGGCGAGTGCCTCCCGGTGAATAATACAGTGCATCCACTTAATTTCGGGGTTCACCTTCATCACACGCCCAAGCAGCCCACGCACCTTACCCGTCATTGCTGCCGCTCCATCGGTACAGATGTGACTGCAGGATTTCCACTCCAGATCGTTGTCTTTGAAGAAGCTGTCAATAATCAGAAATATTTCCTCGCCAGTTGTCTTTCCTGGCAGCGTCTTGCAAAACAAGATATGCTCATTTATGTCCGACTCTTCTTTATAACGCACAAAAGCCAGCAGCTGAGCCTCCCCACTAACGTCGGTCATTTCATCTAATTGCAAAGCGAACTGACCTGCTTGCTTCATTTTATCCACCACTTGTCCGACAATATTTATGGACATATCATCAATCCGACGGGAGACGGTATTGTTTGATAATGGTACCAACTTGAGCGCGTCAGCTGCTTTCTTGTCCAGCATAGTTTTAGCCAAAATCATAGCGGCAGGCAAAATCAGATCTTCGGCGATTTAATGTGGGGTTTTTGACTTAGCCACTAGTAATGAAACAGCATAGGACGCCTCCAGTGCTTTGCTTGACACACTTGCCGCTTTTTTCAGTGTAGCCTGACTTGACTTGAACTCTGACAGTTTTCGCTTGAAAAAGTCGTCAGTTTTAACAACAGTTGCTAGGTGTTTGGTGCTCTGGTGTCGCTGTAAATGGGCTGGCTTCATTGAATTATTAGCCAGGACTTCGCCGCAGAAAAAGCACTGTGGCTGTGGTGGATCAGCCGATGTACATGTAAATCCCCACAAAACATATGTTTCCAAATAATAGCGGGGTCCTTTTTTTCTTTTTTTCTCTGATCTGACCGTCTGATCTGCCTCTGATCTGACCGTCTGATCTGCCTCTGAAGCTGGTCGTTTTAGCCATCTGTCCATCTTTGCGGTATACTGACAGGCCTAGCTGACGTGCGCCTGTAAATGAACGTAAATGAACGTGATTTAAATGTGACGTGACTACCACTTGTGTTACAGTCATCACCTGTCGGGGAGGAACTTAAGTTGCAGCGTACCATTTTAACAACAGGTTTATGAAACGACTATATTTTTTTTTTAAATGGAAAGGGAAATAAATTATAATTCCATCTTCTATCTTTCCACGTACCCCCTGCAATCCCCTCACGTACCCCTAGGGGTCCGCGTACCCCCGGTTGGGAACCACTGGCCTATAGTGTTCACAGCAACTAGAATGTTAATGTTTGAAAGTCTTGGTACCTTGGTTTAATGTCTGTTTATGATCCAATCTTCCTCTCATGGCTTCTCCAGGCCTGTAGCTGAGTGTTTGTCCTTTCCATATACTCCTGCTTTGAACAATCCTCTCTTCTCCAGGTCTGTGGCTGCCTCTGTTGGGTTTGAGTAGTTTGTAAATGTTCCATCCAGGTTGAAAACTTTCAGTTTTGCTGGCGCAAGGATGTGCGTCTTGATGCTCCTTTGATTTCTCAGGTAGTCCCGGATCGGTTTGTAGAGGGCTCTCTGTTTTCTTGTTTTGTATGTGTAGTCCTGATCAAAAAAGATGCGCTCTCCGTCAAGCAGCACTTGCTTCTTATCCCAGGCTGCTTTAAGCACCCTTTTCTTTGTGTCAAAGTCTAAGAATGCTGCAATAATCGGTCGAGTGGAGTGTGTTTGTTGGTTGCCCATGCGGTGCGCTCTGATTAGATTGATATCACCTGGCACCTCCAGAGTCTCTGCAATTAGCTTTTTAAGAAACTCATCATATTGCTAGCTCCGTTTGTTTCCTTGACATTATATATACACATATTGTTCTGTCTGGATTTATTTTCTAAATAATCCACCTGATCTGAAAGCTCATCAATTCGATCCTTTGTCTGCTTCAGCTGCTTCTGGGCTGCTGCCTCGGCATCGTCCAGGTAGCTCACCCGTGTCTCCAAACAATCCACACGTTTTCCTGTTTTCTCCACGTCCTCACGCAGATCTGCTGTTTGGTCCATAATTGTTTTAATGTCTTTTTCCGTGCGTTGTTGAAAGGTTTTGGAGTCGTCTCTGAACTCCTGGATCTCTTTAGACAGGGTTTTGGAGTCGTCTCTGAACTCCTGGATCTCTTTAGACAATGATTCTTTCAGATCGGTAAATAATTTCTGCATCTCCTCTTTGTTCATGGTGGTCATGGTGGATTCGGCGTTCGCTCTGTGTTTATTCTTTTTAAGCAGTAGATTGTCCGGTTTTGTTGTTTCTCCAGAGCGTAGATTCATTCCTTGTTAGGCTATTATTTCACATTCTTGTTTGGTCTACTATTTCCGAGTTTTAATCATTATTTTTCGGGGCTTGCGAGAGAGGATATCACGCTGCGGCCATCTTGTCTCACGCACCTGTCACTACTAACTTTCTTGTTGTAAACACTTAACCAGTGTCCGTGTCAAGCCTGACTGTGTGATAAGTCCATAACATGTTATTGGTCAGGAGCGTAACTCCAAATAATCCAATACAAGTTGGAAATCCAGCTAATGGTGAACACTTCTGCTAACAAAATAGAATAGTTCGGCTCTTGACATTGTACAAACTGAACATGACAACGTATTAAACTGTTCCAGCAATCCTCACTCAGCTCTGCCCATGACTGTCGATACTCTTCCTGTAGTGATGATAAAGAAGATGACATTAATAATCGGATACACCTGTCCCCTATAACACCTGTAGTGTATAACACCTGTAGTGTATAACACCTGTAGTCTATAACACCTGTAGTCTATAACACCTGTAGTCTATAACACTGCCACGCCGCCAATGTTGGGGTCCAGGAAGTTGTGTGTTTTGACGACCGCGGTTTTCTTCTCCGAGGCGGCCTTCTTGGCCTCCAGGCGGCGCTGTCGGCAGGACTTGGCCGGCTCGGGGAGCTTGCGGACGGCGCGGCGGAAGTTGTCCAGCACCTGGATGGCGCCGGACTTCATCTTCTGCCGCTGGCCCTCCTCGCTGCCGTGCTCGTCGGTGAGCGAGACCTTGTAGAGGGGCAGCACATGGAGCTGCTCGTCCTCGGGGATCTCCCCCACCTTGCGGTTGTCCTCTTTCGTCAGGGTGCACACCTGGGAGAGAGGCGGTGGTGGGGGGGGGGAGTGGAGAGAAGGCACAAGAGAGGCAGTTCTAGTTCCCCAGACAGCCAGCGAGCAAAGGCAAGCCTCAAGAATGAATATGAAACTCCTTAAGCAGCCAGAGTGGAGGAGAAAGAAGGGGTATCTCCGTCGCTCTCCCCCTCTTCCTCCGCAGCGTCTCCACTCAGCATCTGCCGGGGCACCCAGCTGAACGGGGCGCGAGCCTCTAAATATTACTTTAACTTTTGACAAAGTTCTCCTGCTTTTAAACCAACACTTTTACACTGAATCAAGACAAACTAACAAACAAAACACAACCAAACAGTCAACTAACAATGGGAGACAAGGAGGAGCATTTAAACAGACGGGCAGCCCTCTGATTGGAGAATGGGCAGCCTTCTGATTGGATGGGAGTGGGATGATGAATGAGGGAATGATTGGCCAATTGACAACACCTGGATGGAGAATGATAGAGGAGAACACAGAAGGGAAGGAAACACAACAAGGACACATGTGGACGTAACAAACATATTCATATAATCTATTAGATATTCTTAATCCAGTTCTCATCAGTACTAACTGTAACCAGGGAGTAGCTAAAGGACTGTAGAATTTAGGAAGGGCTGGTTATCTAACTAACTCGGAGCTAAATCGGCAGTGTAGGAGGATACAGGCAGGGGGCGCCAGCAACCCTTTAGACTAGCAGTACTAGCATTAGCATTAGCATTAGAATTAGCATTCGCTAACAGACAACTAAACACACAGTAATGTAGCAAAGATGAACAAACACATTTATTTAGACAAATGAGATATACATCCCCGTATATACTCCCTCCCAGCCGGCCACACACACACTCAATCACTCACTCACACGCAGGGCCTGGCCTGGAAAAGGCTTAGAGTCCCGGACTGAAAGGAGCGCGTTGAGGCCTGGTTGGAGCTCGCATGTGCTTCGAGGAAGGCAGCAGACAAAGGGGGGGGGGTGACGTAGCAACTCGAAGGGAAAGGGGCTTCTTCGTAGTCCACGACGAGGTGTGAATGGCTCAGGTCCGGTGGTCCACGGTCGGTCGCAATCCACCTCGTGAAGGCGACGGCTCTGTCCAGCTTGGGTCTCGCTTGGTCCAACGTTAGCAGCCGGCTGCTAGCAAGGCTGGCTAACGGGGACACAGCTAAACTGGGCTAGCGCTGCCAACTCAACGAACTCCGAACTCCCGCGGTGCTGCGGGTAGCCCGTGATTCACTACTAACAGTCAATGCCAAAGGCAGGTCTCCTCCGACACTCAGAGTCTCCCGTTCTCCTTGTGGACTGTTGAGAGATGTTGAATTGCTGCTGTAAGGTTTGCCCTCTGTCACAGTGGTAAACTCAATAATCACTCTTCAGGTCTTCAGCTTCAGCACGGTGTGCGTTTTACTGACTCCGCCATCTTAGATCGACTTCTCGTTTCTCCTTCTCATGTCACTCTCGTTACTCTCATCACTCTGACGCACAGACCACTTCCGTCGCTATATATACACCAACCGAACATACATCCGGTCACGTACGCCAACCATACATCCGGTCACGTACGCCAATCAAAACCACGCCCACTAATCTGGCGCTTACACAATACTAAACAAATCTAAGACAGAACTTATACAATTACAATAATAATACATACACCTTCATGAGAAACGTACATGGATAGTATGGAAAATAATAAAGGAAATAACAGGGGCAAAATAGGGCTGATTTGGGGAAACTAACTGGCTCTAAATTGTGGGCCTTCATAACAGCCGCCCCATGAAACCCTCGGTTTCATTTAACTAGGGAAGGCACACTGGCTAGGCTGCTCTAGCAGCGTGAGGTAGGAGGTGATAGTGTCCTTCGTAATTTGAGGGAGCTCAATCAGGCGTGCCACAGGTCGGGTGTAAGTGCGACCACCAACGTCCACGATGGCCGTCCGCACCCTTCCATCCGGACCCGGCAGGACCTTGGTCACTCTGCCTGTCTGCCAGGCGGCGCGTGGAAGGGACTGGTCGATCACCAGTACCACGGCACCTTCGGACAAGTTGTCTCTCTCCCTCGTCCACTTCTGCCTGACTTGCAGGGTCGGCAGGTAGTGCAGTATGAACTGCCTCCAAAACTGGTCCGCGAGCACCTGGCTGTGCCTCCACCATCTTCTTCCGGTGAGCTCTGCAGGGTCGTAGACTACCTGAGGCAGTGCAGAGTCTCGCCGCCCCATCAGCAAGAAGTTGGGCGTAATGGGATCCAGATCTGCTACATCACTGGAGGTATAGCCTAGGGGCCGGGAGTTCAAGATGCCCTCAATCTCTGCTAGTACAGTCTCGAGCACCTCATCGGTAGGCACCTTCTGTCCGAGAATGGTACGTAGGACGTTCTTTACTGAGCGAATCTCCCGCTCCCAGGCTCCCCCGAAGTGTGGAGCATTTGGGGGGTTGAACTCAAACTTCACTTGCTGGGAGGCGAGTCTGTCACGGGCCTCCTCAGTCATCGCAGCGTAGCTCGCCCTCAGCTCGGCCTCACCACCGACGAAGTTGGTGCCTCTGTCCGACCGGAGGGTCTTAGGGGTCCCTCGCCTGGAGGTGAACCTCTTGAAGGACATGAGGAAGCTGTCGCTTGTGAGCTGGTGCAGAACTTCCAGGTGCATTGCTCTCGTCGTCAGGCACGTGTAGATGATGCCCCACCGCTTTTCGGAGGCTCGCCGGTTTCGGACTAGGAGTGGCCCGAAACAGTCGACCCCAGTAGAGTGGAACGGAGCCTGTCTCAGTCGCAGCCGGTCCTCGGGCAGATCGGACATCATGGGCTGCGGCGGCGTGGCTCGCCACCTCTGGCAGTCCGAGCAGGACCTTTGATATCTCCGTACCGCCTCCCGTCCATGGAGTATCCAGAATCTCCGTCGTACCTCCGCGAAGACACGCTCTCCACCCGCGTGCTGCACTTTGTCATCATGGTGCTTGATGACCAATCTGGTGACCTGATGCTTAGTGGGAAGCACGATGGGATGCTTCGTGTCTAGGTCTAGATCTTGAGCGCGGCGCAGTCTGCCACCCACGCGAATGAGAACACCGTCGAGCTCTGGAGCTAAGCCGCGGAGTCTACTGTCCGAGGGGATCGGCTTCCCTTTCTCGAGACACTCCAGCTCTCGGGAGAAGGCATCCTGTTGGGCACTCTGCAGCACCAGGAGCTCCGCCGCGGTGTAATCTTCGGCGCTGAGCGTAGTATCTAGGGGTAGACCGGCCTTGGAGCAGAACATCCTCTTCTGCAGCTCTTCGAGCGTCTCACACTCCTCTCCCGGAGTAGTCTCAGGGTCTACGACCTGGGTGGTTCCGCAGAACAACGTCTTACGCAGCTCTTTGTCCTCTCTGTCTTCTGCTAACGCCGGCGTGGCTGGCCACTCTGACTCCCGCTCCTGTAGGAAGTCTGGTCCCGTGTGATACAGGTGGGGCTCAGCCAGATCCTGGAGAGTTGCCCCTCTCGTGATGACGTCAGCAGGGTTCCTCTTGGTGTCTACATAACGCCAGCAGTTCACCTCAGTCAACTCCAGAATCTCTGCGACTCGGGTGCCCACGAACACCTTATACCGACATGAGCTGGACTTCAACCACTGGAGGACGGTAGTTGAGTCTGACCACATGGTGACGCTCATCAGAGGTAGCTGGAGCTCGTCGAGCAGGAACCTTCCCAGTTGCGCGCCGTTCAGGGCAGCCCACAGCTCCAGTCTTGGGATGGACTGTTGCTTTTTCGGCGCCACTCGGGAACGTGCCAGGACAAACGAGACGTGGACTTCACCTCCAAGCTCTGCCGCTCTGACGTATGCCACGGACCCGTACGCCATCTCCGAGGCGTCGCAGAATACATGTAGCGTGATGACACTCCTCTCTAGGTCCGTGGAGGGAGGGAAGTAGCTCCGCTGCAGCTTGATGTGCTGGAGAGTGGGAAGTTCCTGCTCCCAGGCCTTCCACTTCTCTTCTAGGTGACGAGGCAGAGGATCGTCCCATCCTCGTTCTTGGGCCCACAGCTCCCGGACAAGCACCTTGGCCATCGTCGTGAAGGGAGCGATATATCCCAGTGGGTCGTACTGGCTCGCTAGAGTGCTGTATATCGTTCTCATCGTGACGCGTTGGGGCTTGGCAGGCTTATTGCGATAGCGTAGAGTGTCGGTCTGGAACTGCCAGATAAGTCCGAGCGTCATCTCCTGAGCATCATCTGGTGAGTGAGAGACCCAAGCCTCGCTGCTGGTCGAGGTGGCCTCCTTCGGGAGGTCTCTGATGACTTGCGGGTCGTTGCTGGCCCACTGGCAGATCTCAAATCCACCCTCCTGGAGATGAGCACGCAGGTCCTGGACTAGCTGACGGGCTTCCGTGGCTGTCTTCGAACTGTGGAGGCAGTTGTCCACGTAAAAGCTCTTATGGACGGCGTCAAACACTCCAGGAGGTGCCGTCTCCTGCGCGGCGTGAGTCTGTAGCGCATAGGTAGCGCAGCAGGGGCTGCAGGTTGTCCCGAAGGGTAGCACCTCCCACTGGTAGATAGAGGGGTCGGGGTCGCTCGGGTCCTCTCTCCAGAGAAACCTCATGAGTGGCTTGTCTTCCTCCAACATCCTGACCTGGTGAAACATTCGCTTAATGTCACCACTGACTGCGATCGGCTGCTGACGGAAGCGCACCAGAACTCCCAAGAGGGCTGGGGTCAAGGTTGGACCAGGGAGAAGATAGTGGTTGAGGTTGAGCTTCCCCACCTGGTAGCTACAGTTGAAGACCACTCGGTTCTTCCCGTTGTGGTGAACATTGTGGTGCGGGAGGTACCAAGACTCGGCACTCTGGTTCGCCTCGGCTGGCTCAAGCTTCTTCACCAGACCGGACTCCGTCAGTTTCTTCATCTCAGTTCTGTAAGAAGCAGCAAGGACCTCGTCCTTCCTCATACGCTTCTCAGTGCTGGTCAGACACTGTAGGACGGTTCGAGGGGATACTCGAAACTCTGGCATGGGTTCTCTTCGGAGTAGTGGTGTGACGTATCTCTTCACGCCCTGGACTTCGATACGCACTGTCTTTGCTTTAAGGAGGTCTATGGCGTAGACGTCCTCCTTTGACCGTACGTAGAGCTTCTCATTCTTGTAGGGCGCAACGTCTAGCGTCCACAGCTTCTGGACGTTGTCTAGTAGCGCCGCATTCATGGAGTCCACACTGGTGTGAAGGCAGTTGATGGTCTGCACTTCTTCGGTGCGGACATGGAGGGATGACGTAGCTCTCCCGTCTCTATCTCTCCACTCGGTAGCGCCTTGGAGGGCCCACCCAAGCGCAGTCTTAACAGCCATCGGGCAGCCTCGTGGTCCTCTCAGCTGAGGACGGAGCGACACGATCAGTGCAGCGTTGTCCGAGCCGATGAGAAGGGTTGGCTCCGCTCCTTCTATCGGATGTAGGTCTACTCGCCGTAGGTGGGAATATCTTGCGCGTAATCTCTCCAGGGGGTAGTCGTAGCGGGAGAGCGCTAGCTGGTCTGCGGTGAAGACATTCTGAAGCCGATATCTATCCGACGGCCGCCCCGCCGGGGAGATAGAGAAGTTGATTCTCGCCCCGGTGACCTCTTTAAGGTCGCGACGTATCGTGCGCAGAGTCAGCTTCTCCTCAGTCCCGTGGAGCCCCAACTGGCGCACTGCCTCCTGGAGGAGGATGGTCCGTTCCGACCCGTCGTCTAGAACGGCGTACGTGTCGTACACAGCGTTGTTGTGGTGCAGTCGGACCTTCACCACCTTCAGTAGGACCTTGGAGCCGCTGCTCTGGGTTGGGTCTAGATAGTAGACAGGTGTTTCCTCTTCCGGTGCGCTACCGGACCTAGGGCTTCTGGTGCCCTCCGTGGACCTGGCGAGGGAGACCTCGTGTAGGATGTTGAGGTGGACCTCCTCACAGCGGTTGCACTTTCTCCTCAAGGTGCAGTTCTTAGCCAGATGGTCGCGCCCACAGTTCCAGCACCTCTTGTTCTCCTCGAGCCACCTCTGCTTGGCCTCGGTACTCAGGTTGTTGAAGTCACTGCACTCATTGAACCAGTGCTCGCTGGTGCAGTACGGACATGGCGGTGGACCTCTCCGTCCCTTTTGAGGGGGTTGAGAGGAATCCTTTCCCTCAGGTCGGGCTTTCCTCTCTCTCCGAGGCTCCTCCTCCGTGTGCAGCACTCCTACTGGGCGTCCTCTGTTCGAGCTCGGCCTGTCCCAGCGGTCTCCCTTCTCCCTCTCCTTCTTCGGCTCAGCGTAACCCATGGCGTCTACGTTGGTGTCATGCACTTCCTCCAGTAGGAACTCCGCGAAGGCAGCCATGCTCAGACCCAACTTCCCGGGGTTACGAACGCGCTGCTGTCGCCGGAACCTCTCCTGCCGGAAGCGTGGGATCTTGCGGAGCAGCCGCTCTACGTTGGAGGTGCTGTTGATCTCGCTGGCGCCAGCTGGGCCCTGCGTCTTCAGCATTCCAACCAAGGTGTGCACGCGGAGCGCGAAGTCATCTAGCGCCCGTTCATCCTTGATGGGGGCCTGCTGTTCGAGGGCTTGCAGTTCAGCAAGGGCGTGGTTCCAGGGACGACCGTAGCGGGCATCCAAGTCGGCGAGCGCTCTGGTGTAAGGTGTCGGTGCGGAGGCATGGGCCAGAACCATGTTGTGGGCTCTGGGGTTCCTCACATGCTGAAGGAGAATCGCATATTTGTAGGACTCTGAGCAGGAGTCGTCCAAGAGCGTGTCTAGGCAGATGCGTAGTTCCACATACTGGCTCCTGTCCTCGTCCTTGAAGAAGGGGAACTTGGGTCCCTCCACCTGGGGAAACATCCTGTAGTGGGTGATCGGGGCTGGAGTGACTGTCTGGGTGTCCGGCCTGCATGCCCTTTGGTTCACTGGAGGACCTAGGGGTGTGCTACGCTCTTGGGGAATGGCTCCCCTCCCGGGCAGCGACGCTGGCTCCCTCTGGGCCGCGTAGCGGTCGGGTCCCTGGTCCTCTTCCTTCAAGGTGGTCAGCTGGGCCTGTAGTTGGACAGTCATGGCGGGGGTCATGGAGCCATCGGCGGGGGGTTCAGGAGATGGCACTCGAGAGGGCCGTGCGGATGATGCTCTGGAGCTACGGGCCGACGGAGCTCTGCTGATGCACACGTCGCGCATGGTCTGCATCACTGCCTCCATCTTCTCCGCGTGCAGTTGCTCTCTCTCCATCTGCCTTTCCGCCGCGCGTTCCGCCCCCTCCCTCTGGAGGCGTTCACGTTCTAGCGCCTCCTGGCGCTGCCTCTCCGCCGCGCGGTCCGCCCCCTCCATCTGGAGGCGTTCACGTTCTAGCGCCTCCTGGCGCTGCCTCTCCGCCGCGCGTTCCGCCCCCTCCATCTGGAGGCGCTCGCGCTCGAACTGGATGCGTTCCCTCTCTAACGCCTCCTGGCGCTGTCTCTCCGCCGCACGTTCCGCTCCTTCCATCTGGAGGCGTTCACGCTCGAACTGGAGGCGTTCCCGCTCTAACGCCATCTCGGCCTGTTGGCGCATACATTCTGACAGCGCGGCACTACTCCCTCTGGAGTGCATGCTATCCGCCCCAGAGGCAGAACTGCCCACGGAAACCCTGGACCGGGAGGAAGCCACTGAACGGCAGGAGCTAGGTCTCGAGCGCGCCGTACTGGGAGGCAGATCGTTAAGGCTGAGGCCCTCCCTCTTCCGCCCGCAGGCGCTGTCGGACCGGGCCTCTCCTTCCTGCTCTTCCGTTTCTACGGCAAAACCCTGCTGTTCTGCCATCTCATCCTCAGGCTGGTGCTCTTTGATGGCTGTCTCGGTGCTAGCCACCCGCGCGCCGGCGGACACCTCGGCCTCTCCGACCACTGTATCCCGTGGAGTGCGCTCCTCACTACCACTCAGTGAGCTTTCGAGCTCAAGCTCATACTCCTGTAACCTCGGAGGCAACCGCGGGACTCTCTGTGGTCGTGGCTCTGGCTCAGGGGGCGGAGAAGGGGGGGTAACTGTCTTGTCTGGTTGGCTGCGCTCAGCCATGCTATCACTACACAACCTATCCGGCTCGAAGGACCAATTGTAACCAGGGAGTAGCTAAAGGACTGTAGAATTTAGGAAGGGCTGGTTATCTAACTAACTCGGAGCTAAATCGGCAGTGTAGGAGGATACAGGCAGGGGGCGCCAGCAACCCTTTAGACTAGCAGTACTAGCATTAGCATTAGCATTAGAATTAGCATTCGCTAACAGACAACTAAACACACAGTAATGTAGCAAAGATGAACAAACACATTTATTTAGACAAATGAGATATACATCCCCGTATATACTCCCTCCCAGCCGGCCACACACACACTCAATCACTCACTCACACGCAGGGCCTGGCCTGGAAAAGGCTTAGAGTCCCGGACTGAAAGGAGCGCGTTGAGGCCTGGTTGGAGCTCGCATGTGCTTCGAGGAAGGCAGCAGACAAAGGGGGGGGGTGACGTAGCAACTCGAAGGGAAAGGGGCTTCTTCGTAGTCCACGACGAGGTGTGAATGGCTCAGGTCCGGTGGTCCACGGTCGGTCGCAATCCACCTCGTGAAGGCGACGGCTCTGTCCAGCTTGGGTCTCGCTTGGTCCAACGTTAGCAGCCGGCTGCTAGCAAGGCTGGCTAACGGGGACACAGCTAAACTGGGCTAGCGCTGCCAACTCAACGAACTCCGAACTCCCGCGGTGCTGCGGGTAGCCCGTGATTCACTACTAACAGTCAATGCCAAAGGCAGGTCTCCTCCGACACTCAGAGTCTCCCGTTCTCCTTGTGGACTGTTGAGAGATGTTGAATTGCTGCTGTAAGGTTTGCCCTCTGTCACAGTGGTAAACTCAATAATCACTCTTCAGGTCTTCAGCTTCAGCACGGTGTGCGTTTTACTGACTCCGCCATCTTAGATCGACTTCTCGTTTCTCCTTCTCATGTCACTCTCGTTACTCTCATCACTCTGACGCACAGACCACTTCCGTCGCTATATATACACCAACCGAACATACATCCGGTCACGTACGCCAACCATACATCCGGTCACGTACGCCAATCAAAACCACGCCCACTAATCTGGCGCTTACACAATACTAAACAAATCTAAGACAGAACTTATACAATTACAATAATAATACATACACCTTCATGAGAAACGTACATGGATAGTATGGAAAATAATAAAGGAAATAACAGGGGCAAAATAGGGCTGATTTGGGGAAACTAACTGGCTCTAAATTGTGGGCCTTCATAACACTAACCATGCTTGACAATCCCCTGCATCTTCTCCCAGACTCTGAACTGCAGGTTGCCCAGGTGTTTGGCCACGTCTATCAGCGCTCCTGAAACCTTCTCTGGGTCTGGCAGTGTAAACTGGGCTCTTTTCTTACTGGCCTTGAAGTTCTGCAGGAAGGAGATGTCTTCAGCTTTCAGCTCCTTCTCTAAGGCTGTGATTGTGTCTGAAAGTGATGATATCTGTCTGCTCAGTGCCTCAGTCTTCTTCTTCATCATCTGACTCTTCTGCTCCTCTTCCTCTCTCAGTGCAGCCATCCTGGCCTCCTCTTCCTCTCGTAGAAACTGGTGGAGTTTCTCAAACCCCTCCTTAATCTGTCTCTCTGTGTGCTGGGCCTGGCTCTTAATGTGCTCTGATGTTTCATCACAGGTTTGTTTAACTTTGTTAAAGACCTCCAGCTTCTCCTGTAAGGGTTTCAGAGCTGTCTGGAGTTCCTCCTTATGTTCCTGTGCAGCCTCGTCTACTGGGACACAGTCATGAGATTTGTGTTTCTTTGAGGCCTGACACACCACACAGATGGGCTGTTTATCATCCAGACAGAAGAGCTTGAGTTTCTCACCGTGCAGACTGCACAGCACCTCAGACCCTGCCTCAGCTCTCTGACTTCTCTCCTGTAAGAAGGCCTCACACACGTTCTTTAGAGCTAGATTAAAGGTAAGAGGCTCATGCTTTGAGGATCTTCTCCTACAAACTGGACATTCCCGAGATTCCTTGTGTTCCCAGTATTCCTGCAGACAGGCCCAACTGTGAGAACAAGTCTTCCAAGTTGTAGGCCCGACATTTGTCATTAATAGTAGAATCCCATCCAGTTAACAAACTGAACACGACAAGAGTAAAAAACAACATTGTAGATGTAGCAGGCTTCAGCTAGCAGAGCAGAGTAGATGTAGCAGGCTTCAGCTAGCAGAGCAGAGTAGATGTAGCAGGCTTCAGCTAGCAGAGCAGAGTAGATGTAGCAGGCCTCAGCTAGCAGAGCAGAGTAGATGTAGCAGGCCTCAGCTAGCAGAGCAGAGTAGATGTAGCAGGCCTCAGCTAGGAGAGTAGATGTAGCAGGCTTCAGCCAGCAGAGCAGAGTAGATGTAGCAGACTTCAGTCTGCTCTGAGAGGTAGTCACGTGTGGGGAGGTACACAGAAGGTCTTCGGTTCGACGCTTTACACACAGAGTCTGCATGGAACCTGCTGAAGTTGCTCTTGTTATAAACGGGAAGCCCTTTTAAGAAATCCGCCTCCTCTCATCGAAGTTCTTATGATATCCTCGATGTTGAAAGATGAACCAACCATGCTTGACAATCCCCTGCGTCTTCTCCCAGACTCTGAACTGCAGGTTGCCCAGGTGTTTGGCCACGTCTATCAGCGCTCCTGAAACCTTCTCTGGGTCTGGCAGTGTAAACTGGGCTCTTTTCTTACTGGCCTTGAAGTTCTGCAGGAAGGAGATGTCTTCAGCTTTCAGCTCCTTCTCTAAGGCTGTGATTGTGTCTGAAAGTGATGATATCTGTCTGCTCAGTGCCTCAGTCTTCTTCTTCATCATCTGACTCTTCTGCTCCTCTTCCTCTCTCAGTGCAGCCATCCTGGCCTCCTCTTCCTCTCGTAGAAACTGGTGGAGTTTCTCAAACCCCTCCTTAATCTGTCTCTCTGTGTGCTGGGCCTGGCTCTTAATGTGTAATGTGTCTTAATACTACACCAACTGAGACACACTAATGACAGTGAACACATCATCCACCTCACCAATACTGAAAGCATTCAAGTGATCGTCAAAATACATCGTAATGACCTTAGTGGTCAAAAACAATGCTTCTTCATCCTTAATAATGACATCGACAATCTTATTGAAAATAGGCGTTTCATTTTCAACATGAGTGCAAACATACATTCCAATGTGGTACTCTGTTCCATAATTTTTCACCCAGGAAGTAGTGGGGACACTAGATGCATTAAAAGTTACACAAGCCTCCAAGACCTCACCGCCCTCTAGCTCACTAATTAATACATACTTAAGGGGACCAAATGTAAATCTTTGGAAATAAAAATTCTCCCAATGAAAAGCCAATTGATTCTGATGTTTCTTTACTAGTGTTTTGGTTATGTTTTTAAAGTTCTTCACAGACCTCTTAAAGAAATTGTGTTTCCCCTCGAACCTCATACACCACATGTGTATAAGTGGACCTATTTTCCTGATACATCTGGGATAATGAATCATCAGATGATGCTTTGGGATCAGCCTCTTATCTGTAAATACAGATTTGAACAGTTTGTGATGGTCAGAAATTAAGTGCTTCAAAAAATAAGTAATTCCTTTTGTTATGATAGGTGAAAATACAATGTTAACGATCTGAATCAAAAGTAGAATCACGTTCCAAAAACTGCTGTCCTGGTCAACTAGATCTCCAAAAATCAAGGGAGTATTACGCAGGAGGCACCATGACTGAATGGCATTGAGACCAAGGCCGTTGCTACCATCGTCAACTTTGACTGTACTAGGTCTGTTCTTTCTCTCACTGTATCCATAGTTAAAGCTCTGAATCCTTTCTGAAATTGAATGTACAGTACAAACAGAATCCTTCACTAAGTACTGAAAAACCAGCTTCAACTCATACTGTACAACACCTTCTAGGAGGTCATGCATAATATCCACTGCAAAATTGTCAGAGCAATGGAAAAACTGCAGTTCATTGAGAGGACATGTTTTCTTAACGCCAAATGAGTGGACTAGAGAAGGGTTTTGTGCCATAGCTTCACAATGTTCTGAATAGAGCTCCCTTGTGCGAAGAGTTAAATCTGGGTCATCCTCAATAAAGACTGACTGCAAGCTTGCTTTGTCGGTTAAACAAAATCAGCAACAGTAAGTTGCACTGAATGACTCAACCATGCCAAAAAGGCCATGTATAGCCAAATTATCACCAGTAACCTGAATAACAGACCCCTTCAACGGTGTATCTGAAAAGGGCGTCTGGAGTCCCTGTGTCTCTAAAACTTTTAAGTCTCTCACAAGAGGCTGTAGGATTGGACCAAACCCATACTTCTTCAAGTCCTCTGAATGGAAAAGTGCCACAAGGTGAATGTTCATCAAAACAGAATTTAGCTTGGGTGGTAAATTTCTTAAAATGAAATAAATACAACCGAGTTTGTGTATTCCTTTTTTAGATCCGAGCAGATTGGCTGTTTCGAAATCATCGTAATATAGCTGAATCTGAAGCGCATGTTCTTGCTGTGCAAATAATGAATGATTTCGGAAGTATGAACCATCATTAATGTCTTTGAAAATGCCATCTTGATGAAGCTTTACTTCCTGAAAACAGTTGCAGAGTTCCTGGTTGGTAAACATTGACTCAAGAGTTCCCAAAATGGGTACATACATACATTTGTCATTGACTGGAATTTGACTGTATAGACCTGTTCTATCTTTGCGGACATCATAACGCACACCGAGAACATGTTCCTTGGGCTCAACAATTTTCCATTTATTTTCAAAATATCTTTGCCTCTTAGTTTCAGTATTGAGGAGTGAGAATGGATTTTCAAGCTGCTCAAAACAGTTTCTAACTTTATCTAGGGCGTGTTCAGTTACTTCAGATGAAAGGCACTTAAGAACGGCCTCCTGTGCTTGAACATGGACATCTTTGACAAGCTCCTCCATTGAACTAGCTAAACATTGCACAGTACTTTCAGGGACTCCAGATGCTTGTACTTGAGCCATAATAGAGCTACACATATCCAATAACTGCCTTTTTTCAATAGGAGCTGCATTTGGCAGTGAATGACCAACTACGTCAACATTTGTAGTGGTATCAGTAGGAGTAGTAACAGCAGGAGTATCAACAGAGTCAACATGATCAGTAGATCCAGAGGCTACACAGTCTCCATGTACTCTCAATAAATGTTTCTTGAATCCACAATAAGTGTAAAAAACAGATGAACACCCATGTTCACCGCATTTTAAACGCAACGTACGGCCTGGGTACAAAGCATGAGTAAACTTCAAATGTTGGAACAAAGCTGAACTAGTGCTGTGCTCTAACTTACAAATGTAGCATGTAAACATCTTTCAATGTTCTCCCTAAACCTCAATGTTGTGAAGTCGCACCCTGATTTCTTTGACTCTTGGACTCTCCTTGGCAGTTCCCACATCAATGCCATACACGGTAGTTTGAAGGAAGGTGAAGAAGCTGGTCAAGGCCTCGTCGTAGGACACAGCAAACACAAAGTGTGCCTTAAACAGTTCGTCAAAGGCAGCCACAGATGTTTGTACCATGCACGGAATGGCCTTCTGGTCCAGGACGATGTAAAACTTCTGGATACTGCTCAGCTTTTCTCCGACCGCGAGGAGAAAGGGCTGTGTTGATCCAACTTTGCTGAGGAACGCGTCAATGCTCGTCCCGACCTATAGAGCGATGAAGAAGAAATTGTTCTTGTGTTTGTGTGTGCTCACACCCAAGAGACAGAAAACATTGTCCACCTTCCCTGGACAGGCATCATCTCAAAATTACATGCATGTATGTTAAAGGTAGTTTTTTGGCGTATGGAGGGCTGGCGTAAGCTCTTAGCATGGATGATCATGTCTATTCAACCATTTAGAAGTACATTAAAACTGAAGCAGCACTCTGCTTGGTTAAAAAAAACATTTTAAATGATCAATCTGGTACAATATTGGTCTCTTCCTAGAATTACAATGAATAAAATATACAGTACCAAATTGTTTATCTATCCCCCAGAGATGCTTCTTTTCAAGAGCTGTGAAGGGGAGATACTCTAGGCAGACCTAGAGTATCAAATCAGAGGTTAAATCAACAATCATTCTTCATCCACGTGTAGAACATGTACCTTCACAAACTTGATCACATGACCAGCAGCATCACTGGCACTGACTTTTCCAGTCGTCCTTCCTTTTGCAGTTGGAGGCAAGAGATGAACAAGCAGGAGAAGCGCTGCCACGTGACGTCACTGTCCCATCCTAGTGGATTAGAAGGGCCACACCCACATCCCATGAGTACAGTCAAAGCTCATAGGTGCAGATGAGGACTGGTAAACAAACACCCACATTAAATGTACACTTACCAGAATCATTTGATTCCTCCTGAGCAGTCAAAAGATCGTCCACATGAGTACCAGGGCGAAGGTCTTTGCATGCAGTAAAGACCCTAGATTTGTAGAAGGTTGGCCATTTCTCGATAAACTTGCGGGATATGTCTTCTCCAAAGATCATTCTGAAGTCTTGGTCAATCTAGCACACAGAAACAATGTCCAAACATTACGCACAATTCATGACATGTAATTATTAGTACATCTAGCTAGTCTCCATTGTGCTCACCAAGCCTGGTGTATCCAAGAATCGGGAGAAGTGATCTAGGACGAGTGCAGACTGGTCTTGATCGTGTAGCATACTCTGTCGGTGCTTGAACGTTGCCTTCATTTTCTCCTTGACAACTGATTGGTCGGCTGAATGCTTCATCATGGATATTGCTTCTCTGCATTCATCACCTGACAGCTGTGCGGGTGTAGATGTCTCACGCTGACTCTTGGGGCCATCTTGATGAGAAGACTTGGAGCTCCTCCGGGTTTCTTTGGAGGCACTTCTCATGTTGCGCTGCACTGTTTTCAATCTGTAGCCCAGGTAACCCTGTCCACTGGCAAGATCATAGAACTGTTCCTGTAAAACAAGGCAACATCAGACCAAAAATATGAATATATCTTTCAATATATCTATTTTTTTCGTTTTTGTCTCAATGTGTTAACAATGTGTGCTACACAGGGAAGAAAGGTGTGAAATGATTTTTGTTTTGAAATTCTAAAGTTAGTCCAAAAATGTAGACCTGAGCTAAATGTGATGAGGACAACAATATCCCCTGCCAAATTAGTAGAGAAAGGATCTAGTCCTTATTGGATACTTAAAATCCATCAAAGCAAAAATGGGAAAATCCTAGAGTTCAGCAGAACTCCTCTCAGTGTAGTTCATTGTGAAGCTATGGGTGTGTCTGTATCAGGATCCTGATACCAAGTTAGGAATTCCTAACATACTAATTAAATTAGGTTCCTGCTATATACTGTAACTCACATAACCAGTTGGTGAAGACAGATCCTTCAAATTGGGGAAAAGGGTGACTATTCCAAGGGCATAGGTAACACGGACATTGACCGGTGGGACTTTCCTGCAATATAGCGAGGGAGATAACAAGGTCAGTTTGAAATACAGTTCAAGCTATTTTTAACGGTGTAAACGGTTGAGAAGAGGATGGATGAGTTTAACATAACCAAAATTAGTAAGTATTTCAGTTAAGGAAGTAGAGTATATTGTATTGGTCACTATACCCATGAGTCTCGACCATATCTGCCACCAAGATGTTTACGAGTTTCCTTCTTGTTTGATCAGAAAGGCTTTTGGTTTTGTTGTACTCTTTGAATACATCCTCACCCCCTGGTTTTTGGTGCAAAGCTACGTAGACCGTCTGCAATACAGATATCACATGTAAACCTACCACACATTTTGAAAATGCCTGACATCAACCAGCAACCTATGAACTCACATCTTTTGCCACCTTGCTGTCAGGTGGTCCTTCTACCAGTTTCCTTTTCCATGTTTTGGTGCTCTCTAAAATTACAGTGGAGCTACTTGACGTGGATTTGGCGGCACTTGATGCGGAGCACGATGACTGAAATGAGGAAGACATCCCTTCATCTGAGCAGAAGGAGGTCTCAGAGATCTCATTCTCACCTAAAGGGACAAGGGAGGCAAAACAATAACTTCAGTTGCATAATATTCCATTTGAGGTATATTTAGCATTGTGGCAACAAGAGCGGTGAAATAAGTACGAGCTTCAACTAGTTGTCGACTTTGGGGGTTAAAAAGTGTACCGTAATTTCCGGACTATAAAGCGCACCTGAATATAAGCCACACCAGCTAAATTTAGGGTAAAAACCAATTGTGTACATACAAGCCGCACTGGACTATAAGCCGCAGGTATTTTAATGTTTAATTACCATATGTAAGGGTTTGGGTGATTTTTTGAGGGGCCAGCGTCATCGCTGCCAGCAAAACGGTTGTCAGGGCAGCCTGATTGAAATTAATGCATTCTAATCACTTTCACTCCCTCGCGTCGCTGTATGTCAGGATGGGGTGTGAAACGGGCCGTCCAACCGCTAAACAATACTAGAAGTTTGTTCACACCCCTAGTTCATTTGAGTGGTTTGGAATATACCCGTGATAAAATCGCAACGCTGCATATGAGGACAGTTTCGCACATGATTTTGTTGCCGGTTCGCTCGCTAGCTGTATGTCAGAATGAGGTGTAAGGTGGTGGACCGGTAAAATCCATAGATTTAGAACGCCCCCTTGTGGCCGTTAGCTGTAAAAATCCATAGATTAGCAGCACCATTGTATAGGCCGCAGGGTTCAAGGCATGGGAAAAAAGTAGCGGCTTATAGTCCGGAAATTACGGTAATTGGAGGGATCAGAAGGCTACTGCAAATCAGCGCAGGTCAAAGCCTCTCGAGTCACATCCATCTTCTAATCATGCCAAAATCCATTACATTAATACCTGGCCAAAATCAGCAAAACCACTGTATCTACAGTATATATCTCGGTGGCGAGGAAATAGGCTCCCTTAATTCCTGATAAAAGGACCATGTTTGCACGAAATGTTACCCATGTTGGCTGGGTATTAACATTCGTTGAATACTAAAATACTGTGAACACAGTTATTGTCGTTTCTCTTCCTACTCACAAAATGTAAAGTCGCTTTGGATAAAACTGTCAGCTTAAGGCCCTGATTTCTTACCAGAGTGTTCCAAAGTACCAGAGTGCTCCTCAGTGAACACCTTGAAAGATACTGCAGCACCCCTCACTAGCTCATCGAAGATGTCAGCTTCCACATCAACTCCTGAGGAGTCCTTCAGGTTCACATCAGTTCCATGTGGAAGGCTGAATTTCACTGAAACTGAGAGCAAAAACACTTACTCATGTTATGATAGCTATATATATATATATATTATAGGCCTACATGCAATGCATCATGTGACATTCAAATGCTCCATAAAGCATTGACTCTCTTTACTGTTCTCATTCTTTTAGCCGTCTTCCCATTAGCTTGATGTGTAAAAGAGTGGGCAGCCCCTACCTTCTTGAATGAATTGGAAGTAATCGTAGCAGTCATCCATCATTGGTACTCGTACCCATTTCAGGGCTCCCTTGCACTCGACGTGAACCAACATTTTCTCCAAGGGACCTGTGCAAAACATTGCTGCTTATTTCATTTTCTGAGCTATCTAATTCTACATCTGTCTCATTCAGCAGCTATAGCTAAATAGTGCTGCCAAGTCAAATACTGTCCGGGCGATGTCGGAATATCACTGTTCCTCATCGCAGTGGCGGCAAGCTACCCAGCTATCGTTACCTTGATAGTAAACTAGCTAACGTTAGCCAAAGTTTCCCAGCGCAAGAGGATTCCGATTCCATCACCGTGAAACAATTTGGCATGGCAGCGTCAACTCTAACAAGCTAAAGCCCCCCACGCTTGCTAAACTTTCTCAAACTAAGTTTCATACCACACAAATACACTGTTTTCGACACAAGCATATATAATATAACGAATTAACAAAAATGATAACATACATGTCGATGAAATTTACCTTGATAAAGGTAATGTCGAGCGACGCAATGTTGAGTACCTCACCTCGCTGCATCAAGTCGCAAGAGAGAAAGATGGCGAGATCGAGAAAATTAGCGCTCAGCTCACGCACAGCACGTAAATGTCCCGGATGTGGTGTTCAGTGTTAATTATGATCAACACCATAATCCAACTCTGTGCTCAATAGGGTATTAACAACAAGTGCCGTTAACATGCTTGAAGGAACACTGAAATCATAACACTTTACACTGAAAAGTGCTAACACTGTAATTTTAACACTGCCATTTTTGCTGTGTATGTATGCTGTATGTATGCTGTATGATGTATGTATGCTGTATGCTGTATGTATGCTGTATGATGTATGTATGCTGTATGTATGCTGTATGTATGCTGTATGCTGTATGTATGCTGTATGATGTATGTATGCTGTATGTATGTATGTATGCTGTATGCTGTATGTATGTATGTATGCTGTATGTATGCTGTATGATGTATGTATGCTGTATGTATGTATGCTGTATGTATGCTGTATGATGTATGTATGCTGTATGTATGCTGTATGTTGTATGTATGATGTAGATAGATAGATAGATAGATAGATAGATAGATAGATAGACTTTATTTGTCATTGCTATAGTACAGGTACCAAACAACGAAATTTAGGAGGGGAGGCTCCCCTGGTGTTTAGGAAAGGAAAAAGAAACACATTTTGGAAAAAGCATAGATGCATAAAATCACAAGAAGGTAAGGAGCTGGTTTACATCAATAGAGGCTATGTACACAATCCACTGTACTATACTGCACAGATAGTCAACTAGGGTTGTCATATTTCACAAGAAAGTATTTTTTCACATTATTTTAAAGTGTCACAGTTTGCAGGCTTGAAAATGTACATGTTTGTGCCTCAGCACTGGCTGCCATACAATCCGTCCGGACTGTCCTGGGCCCAGAACTTAGGCCTTTTCTGTGTTCAGGGCCTTGACGGCCCTGTGGTAGAAGCTGTCCTTCAGTCTGTTTGTCTTAGCGGCCGGGGTCCTGTACCTCCTGTTCGAGGGCAGCTTGACAAAGTGTTCGTGCCCAGGGTGGGTCGGGTCCTTGGAGATCTTGGAGGCCCTCCTGAGACAGCGTGTTTTGTACAGCTCCTCCAGAGAGGGGAGGGGGGCGCCGGTGATCCTCTGTGCTGTTCTCACGACTCTCTGTAGATCGCTTCTCTCCGCTGCCGTGCAGCTGTGGAACCAGTTGGAGATGCCGAAGGTGAGGATACTCTCCACTGCGCCATGGTAGAAGGCCACCAGCATCTCCTTCTTGCTGTGTTGTTTCTTGAGGCATCTCAGGGTGTATAGCCGCTGTTGTGCCCTCTTGATGGTGCCTTTAGTGTTGTCCTTCCAGGCCAGGTCATCCCGCATGTTGTGTCCCAGGAATCGGAGGTTTGAGACTATCTACACGCTCTCTCCGTCGATGAGCAGGGGCAGGATCTCTGACTTTTTCCTCCTGAAGTCTACGATGAATTCCTGGGTCTTTGACTTGTTTAGCAGCAGGTTGTTAACCTTGCACAGCTTGCTCAATTGCTCTACCTCATCCCTGTACGTCGCCTCGTCCCCCCCCGAGATATATCCCACCACGGTGGTGTCGTCTGCAAACTTTACGATGTAGTTGCTGGGGTGGATGGGGGTGAAGTCGTGGGTGTAGAGGTTGTAGAGGATGGGGCTTAGCACGCAGCCCTGGGGTGACCCAGTGCTGAGGCTGAGGGCTGTGGAGGTGTGGGGGCCCACCCGCACCCTCTGGGGGCGGTCGGTCAGGAAGTCCTTGATCCACGCACATATAGAGTGTGATAGACCCAGGTCTAGTAGTTTGGTCACTAGCCTGTCTGGAAGGATGGTGTTAAAGGCGGAGCTGAAGTCCACGAAGAGCAGTCTCGCGTAGCTGTTTCCCCTCTCCAGGTGGGATAGAGTGGCGTGGAGAGTCGTCGCTATGGCGTCCTCTGTGGACCTGTGGGCTCTGTAGGCGAACTGGTATGTATCCAGGTTGGGCGGGAGGCGTGTGAGTATGTGGGCCCGGACTAGTTTCTCGAAGCACTTCATGATGATTGGTGTGAGTGCCACCGGGCGGTAGTCGTTTAGGCAGCTCACCGTGCTTTTCTTCGGGACTGGGATGATAGTTGAGGTTTTCAGGCAGGGTGGGACGGTGGCCTGGGACAGGGACTGGTTAAAGATGTTGGTGAAAACCCCGGCCAGCTGGTCGGCGCAGTCTCTCAGCACCCGTCCCAGGACGCCATCCGGCCCCGAGGCTTTCCTGGGGTCCACCGCCTTCAGTACGCGTCTCACCTCGTGCTCTGTGAGGGTGAGGCTGCTGAGAGCTGGAGAGAGTGGTGTCTGTGTTGTGGTTACCTCCGTTCGCCCCTCGTCGAACCGGGCGTAGAA
This sequence comes from Nansenia antarctica, assembly GCF_963989245.1. Lineage (NCBI taxonomy): Eukaryota > Metazoa > Chordata > Actinopteri > Argentiniformes > Microstomatidae > Nansenia > Nansenia antarctica. Next base: position 92,354,129 of record NC_137674.1, on the reverse strand, counting down.
GGTGTTCAGCTTTCCCGCCAGCAGGGGGTCGTCCTCTGCGGCTGTGAGCCTGTTGGCTCTGAAGTTTGTCATCTGCTGAACCCCCTGCCACATCCGCCTGGAGTCGTTGCTCAGGAGGCATTCCTCAATCTTCTCTCTGTGCTCTGCCTTGGCCGCTTTGATGCCGCACTTTAGGTTGGCCCTGGTGGAGCTGTACAGCGGTGTGCGCTTCCCTGCGAAGAAGGCGTTGTCCCTCTCGTTGATCAGTTTTTGGACCTTCCCAGTCATCCATGGCTTCGTGTTGGGGTAGACCCGGACCCGTTTGTCCACGGTGACTGAGTTGGTGCAGTTCACTATGTGGTTCAGAACCGACGACGTGTACTGTTCCAGGTCCTCATGCTCATATTCCTGCCATAGGGTGTCATTTAGGCAGATCTGCAGTGGAGCGGACCCTTCTGGCCAGGTTCTGACAGTCTTAGTGGTGATGGGAGCACTTTTCCCCATTGTAGTGTATGCAGGAATCAGGAGGATTGACACATGGTCAGACATGCCTAGATGAGCTAGCGGACTAGCCTTGTAAGCACGTTTGATGTTGGTGTATACTTTATCCAGTGTTTTTTCTCCTCTCGTTGCACATTACATGCTGATAGAACTTGGGTAGTACTGCCTTCAGGTCGACATGATTAAAGTCCCCCGCTATGATGTGAATAGCCTGTGGATCAGTGCTTTGTTGGCTACTAATGACTTCATATAGTCGCGCCAATGCTACTTTGCTGTCTGCGCTAGGCGCTATATACACACATGTAATTAGCACTCCCTAGGGAGGTATGTGGGTCGGCATTTAACAGTCAAGTATTCCAGGTCTGGGGAGCAGTGGCTACTTACAGTTTTCGTGTTTAAGCACCAGCTGTCCTTCGTAGATATAATGAGGCCGCCTCCGCGGGTCTTCTCACTAAGCTCCGTTCGGTCAGCGCGGTGCAACGTACGTCCCTCCAAGCTAACAGTAGCGTCCACAATGTTGTCATTTAGCCAGGTTTCGGTCAGAATAATCACACAGCTATCCCCTACGATGTTGTTTTTGGCCACCTGTAGTCTCAGTTCATCCATCTTGTTCTTCAGGGATCTGACGTTAGAGAGGAAAATGCTTGGCAAAGCTGGTTTGTTTGGGCTTCTCCTCAGCCTTGCTAGCAGGCCTCCCCGGCGGCCTCGGCGTTGTTTACGGTCTCGCCTCCGTCGCTTACGCCTTAGTGTTGGGATAGCGAAGTACTGTTCACCCGGCGCCCTCGCGATGTCGAAAGGAATCCTTTGTTGTTCTAAGAATTCCGCCGTTACAGTCCCCTCGTTTTTCGCACCAACTTCTAGTAAGTCTAGTCTGCTGTAGGTACTATTTACACAACCGTTCCCTATGAGTACTAAAATAAAAATGTACATAGAAATATTCTTAAAAACACTAAAAAAACACCAGCGTGGAAGCCACTCCGAGCCTCGCGTCTGAGCGCGCCGCCATCTTGGATAACATCTTGGATCTTGGATGGACCAATGTGGGTCCATCCCCACAACTGTGATCCCATGAGCCATTTCCCAGTAAGTCAAATTATTGAAATAAACAGCTATGTAGACAACATTGTATCCAGCATTACAATTGGCATGCCCTTCATGGGACATCAGCACATTAGCTGTGTTGGTCCTAAATACTTTTTTTTTTTTTACTTGATTTCATCAAGGTAAATTAAATGGTTTCCTAACACTAAGCCAAAAAAACACTACATGTATGAGAAAGGACTTCATCAAATTCTCATGTAATTCATCATTATGCACACTCCAGTTAAGTGTTGGATAAAAATGATAAATGCGGTACATGGTTTTGAACAGGAACATGTCCCTGTCTCTATGGCGCTACTGTAGTGCATCAAGTGAGTCTAACCTCCCCCATTTTTCTCACAGGCTCAACCAAACACGTGTCCGTCATGGCCCTGGAGCTGCCAGTCTCCAGCGTCCAGGTACTGTAACTAATGTTACATACAGTGAAAGGGTTACTTCCCGCCATTACCAAATATCGCCACTATGAATAATTGATTTCAATGCATTCGGAGTGACGGCCCTTATTTGTAATAAAATGTGTGTCGCCACTCCGAAATTAAATTAGCACCGCCATGTACTACGCATCCATGTATTTGTTAGGCTATACATAATCGATCTATTAAAAATATATTAGGGTACGTCATTGATTAATTAGGCTAGTTATATCCTGCTGAGACAGTATCGGGCTACAGGTGGTAACTACCTAGTAACTACACGTAGTTGCGTGCGTGTGTGTGCGAGAGAGGAAGAAAGAGCGAGAGAGGGAGAGGGAGAGAGCGAGAGGGAGAGAGCGAGAGGGAGAGAGAGAGGGGGAGAGAGAGAGAGAGAGAGAGAGCCTGTGGTGGACGTCAGAGAGGTCAGTAGCACTGTTGGTGACCTCACAGCTATGGTATACTATAGCATACTTTCTCTGGTGTATCGTTGTGGGGACTCCATTATCCCCCACATATTTGTTCTACACACTGACATTTGAAGGGTTATAGTTTGAGTAAACTGTTAGCTCCTTGACATGTGAGGTGGAGTAGGAGTTTGTGGGGATGACTGTGGGTGTTTTGACTTGTGTGTTCCAGAAGTTTAGGGTTGGAGAAGAAGTGCTAGATGATGATGATGATGATGAGATGAGATGAGATAACGTTTATTGCCATTTATGCATACACATATAGGAACTTGATTCGGCGTTACAGTAAGAGCATTTCTAAATGCAATGCAAACAGCAATGCAGAGAGAACACAACAAACTATAAAACCACGGCAGCCATATTGCGGGTTGCCCACTTCGGCGCTGCTAGCTCGATGGACGGACCGCCGCGACTACCCGGCCAAAATCCAATCAGTCAACGAGGAAGGTTGGAATCACACACATTTTCATCAAGACAAAAACCATACATTTGTGATAAACCTTCTCTCCTTCCTCTTTGGTGTTTTGCGTCAGTACGGCTCCCAGACCCACTTCACTGGCATCAGTCTGCACCTGGAATCGTAAGGTGGGATCTGGTTGAGCCAGAACTGGAGGGCTCTGGAGAGCCATCTTCAGTTTTTCCATACTTTCTTGACACTCCTTTGTCCATACCCAGCTCACGCCTTTAAATGATTCAAGGGGGCGGTCAGGTCGGCAAAGTGAGGTACAAACTTGTGGTACCATCCCACCATACCTAAAAACCTCTGCAGGGTCCTCAGGTCGCTTGGAGTAGGGTAACTGACGACAGCTGCCGTCTTCTCCGGATCCATCTCCACCCCTTTCTTTGACACAATGTGTCAGAGGAATTTCAGCTGATCCTTAAAGAAGTGGCATTTCTTCAGATTCAGAGAGAGGTTGGCAATGTAGAGTTTGGCGAACACCGCTTCAAGGTCTTTGATGTGTTGCTCTGGGTCTGGGGAGAAAACGATGATGTCATCAATATAGACAAAAGAGTTCACTCCTCTTAACTCCCCCAGCAGCCTTTCCATCAACAGCTGAAAGGTTGCGGCAGCGTTCTTGAGCCCGAAAGGCATGACTCGGAATTGGTATAGACCAAAGGGTGTGTCAACAGCTGTCTTGGCCTTGCTATCGGCGTCCATGGTGACCTGCCAATATCCAGACTTGAGATCGAGGGTGCTGAAGCAGGTGGCTCCATGTAACGACTCCAGGATGTCATGTAGGATTGGCATAGGATATGCATCCAGTTGGGTTTTTGTGTTCAGTCCTCGATAGTCAATGCAGAAACGAAATGATCCATCTGGCTTTCCAACAAGCACCGTCGGGGCTGACCAAGGAGACTGAGAAGGTTCAATGATGTTGTCGGCTAACATTTTGTCAATGTGCTCTTTAAACCTACCGAACCTTAACATTTACTTTCTGGCTGCCCAACTTACCCAGATTAGGCAGTGGTTCTCTAGCTCATCTAGCGCATGGTCAAGACTGGAATCTTATGACATTCTTCCATATGAACTGAGATACCTGCCTTATATTGGTTTACAACAGGTTAAAAAAATCACAAATAATCCTATTATTATTAACAGTTTACTAATATGGAAGAACTCCCATAAACGTATGGGTCACAAGGAACACCTTTCGCCCTATACTCCTATCTGGAGAAACCCCAATTTTACATCTTGTTTTAATGATGACACCTTCAAGTCTTGGTACGACAAGGGGATAAGGGAAATAACACATCATTACGACAGTGGTACATTTGTTTCTTTCCTTCAGTTCAAGTCAAAATATAATTTATCTTCCACACATTTATTTTGATTTTTTCAAATCCACCATATGATACAGACAACTCAAGGCACTCTTGAAGAACCCAAGCCCTCCAAAATAGAAGGCCTTATCAATAAGGAGGTTCAAAGTTCTAAATGTATTTCTCAAGTTTATTTATCTCTGCTTGAATGCTTGTCTACAAGTACAGATGCTACGAGGTGTAAATGGGAAAAGGATTTAGACATGGATATAAGTAAAGAGGACTGGTCTTTCTTTTGTCTTAAAGTTCATAAATGTTCTTACAATATGAGGCACAAACTCCTTCTTTTTAAAATTTTGCATAGAACTTATTATACACCTGCAAAACTTTATAAAATGAATAATGAAATGTCCTTTTTGTGCTGGCGCTGCAAAAAACAGAAAGGGGACTTTTACCATATGTTTTGGTCATGTAATTTGTTGTTAACATTTTGGAACTTTGTAATTGACACGATAGCATTATGTTTAAATATTCACATTGCAAAATCATCTCGCTTGTGTCTTTTAGGCACAATCAATATGGATCCTTGGAATGAATTTCAAAAAATATATATTGATCTTGCTTTGATAGTGTATACACTATATACACCTACAATATCACATTGGTTAAATGAAATCTCTAGCTACATTCCATTAGATAAAATATACTATAATATAAGACATAAGAGTCAGGACTTTGTAAAAATATGGCAACCACATATAGATTTTATGGCAAGAAGGGCAGCTTCAGGTACTATTGTTTGATGGACAGTGTTTCTTGTAGGGATGCACGGTGATGTGAATTGCTGTTAATATCATAGCGCATCCCTAATGAATGTATTATTGTGTGTGTGTGTGTGTGTGTGTGTGTGTATGTAGGCATGTGTGTTTTGTCTTATTATTATTATATTTTTGTTGTGTTGTCGTTGGGCGTTGCCGCACAATGGTGGGTGGGGGGGGGAGGGGGTGGATACAAGGGGGCGGGGAAACAAGAAAAAATGTGTTCAATTATATTGTAAAAATGTTTGAATCTTTGGAAAAAAAAAAAAAAAAAAAAAAAGAAGAGGCGGCCCCAGGTCATCCAGGAGTTCCAGAGCCCCGCTCCTGACGGCCCCACGATCATGCTGCTGTCACTCAAAGCTGGCGGGGTGGGACTCAACCTGACAGCCGCCTCCCGTGTTCTCTTTCATAGTATTCGTTTCGTATCTCACTATGGGAACGCCCCCTGCGTGACCTCATCAGAAACTGAATTACACTGCGCCAGCCCATTGGCTGGCCCAGGCGACGCTTGTGTCACGAGGGACGGGACCCTCCGCCTATATAAGGCGTACACACGGCGTCTGTCGTCATACAAAAACCTTTTCTCGCTTCTCACTGGAGCTGACAACAACTGTGCGGGTGGCTAGAGCTAAACAGTCCACAGATACGAGCGACCAAACTCGTGCCGACGGGCGCTCTGCTGCTAAACTGCACTTCGTTGACGTTCACAGGAGTAGAAATACTTCTGTTGAAGAGTAGGAATACTCTGACTCGGGGTAGCGATACCCCGTGTTACGATTCGAGTAGCAATACTCGCCTTGCTCGGAACGAAAAAAGTAGCGATACTCCTCGTTCTGAACGACGCGAGTAGCAATACTCCCTGTTCTGCGAGTAGGAATACTCCGAACGGTTACGGGTAGCAATACCCAGTGTGAGAGACAAAAAGTAGAAATAACTTTATCTCTATAACGCACTGCTAGCGGGTAGATAGTAATATCCCTCCCCTGGCCCCTCTGTTTTCCCTTGATAGCTGACAAGCTAACGGGTGAAGTAGCGAGGCCTGCTAGCAGCTAGCCTACAACCCTTAGCCAGAAATGGCTAACGTTGAGGCTAGCGGACCTAGCACAGCCGAGACTAGCCGGAAGACCTGCTCGTGCAGCAAGTCAATGGCTAGCTGGGACACTCACTCTAAGTGTGCAGTGTGTCTGGGATTAACCCACGCCCGGGCCGCTGTTATCTCTACCGATGAGTGTATCCACTGTGCAGTGTTCCCCAAGAAACTTCTCCGCCGACGGCTAAGTCGCATGGCTAGCCTGTCGGGAGAAGATCCACTTCTGTGTAAGGCAGCCGAAACGCTGCCATCACAGTCTAACGCGGACATGTCTCCAGGTTTACCGACACCATGCTGGGCGGACTTAGTGCCACATAGCCCTGACATCGGTTTCCCGGTACTGGATGACAAGGGGATTGACAGCTTTACCGCTGCTCGCTATGAGAGAGACTCGGACAATGATGAGGGAGGGTCGCGTGACTCAGACCTCATTTTGTCCACCGATGATGAGGAAGACTCCTCATTATCAATCGGTAGGCGCGGAGCTGGAAAGCCCCCCACACCTGACGGAGGTAACCAACCCTCCGCCCCGTCTCTCATAGACTGCGACATGCAGGACATGTGCAAGCGAGCAGCGGAAAGGCTGAATATCCCCTGGCCCGTCGCCATAACCGAAACTGCTATGTCACGCTTTGACGGCAAAAGACTGCAGACGGCGGCTAAGACGGGGAAACAAGTTATGCCGTTCTTCCCCGAGCTACTCGATGAGATAGCAGTTACGTGGAAAGAACGGCCATTCAGCGAGAAACACCCAATAATCGGGGGTTCTCGACTGGATTGTGAGGGGATGGACTCCCTCGGCCTCCGCCACATCCCACCGGTCGAGCCGGTGGTGGCGCGCCACCTGCACCCGAAGACCCCCGTATCTTCGGCTGCCCCGTTCCTACCCTCCAAGTCGGACCGCTTCCAGGCTAGCCTTACAGACAAGTGCTACAAAGCAGCGGCACTGACAGCGAGGGCTCTCAATGCCTCCGCACTCCTATCAGCCTACCAGGCTGCTTTTGTAGCGAGCTGATTCCCCCTCGAGGAGACCCACAGAGGTTTCTACTCGAAGTATTTTCTGGTCCCAAAGAAAGGGGGGGCATGAGGGCTATTCTAGACCTCCGTGTCTTGAATCAGCATCTCCGAAAATACAAATTCAGGATGTTGACACTCTTCCCTGCTAATTTTCATACGAGCAGGGGATTGGTTCACATCAATCGACCTGAAGGACGCTTATTTCCACATTCCGATATATCCTCCACACAGGAAATATGAGATTCGCTTTCCAAGGGATAGCGTACGAATATGTGGTCCTTCCCTTTGGCCTGTCACTAAGCCCAAGGGTGTTTGTAAAATGCACCGAGGCAGCAGTGGCCCCTCTCAGACAGAGGGGTATCAGAGTGGCCACATATATCGACGACTGGTTAGTGGCAGCCACCAGCCGCGAGGAGGCGGCGCGTCACACAGCGGTCATTTCGAAACACCTAACGAATCTGGGGTTCCGAATAAACATGGAGAAGAGCATGGTGACACCCTCCCAACGCATCGCGTTTATAGGGCTCGCACTGGACTCTATCCGAGCCAAGGCGTTTTTGTCTCCAGAAAGAGTGGAGACGATGCGCGCGACTATAGCGCTGTTTCGCAGGGGCAACATAGTTACCCTCAAACAATGCCAGAGGTTGTTAGGCTTGATGGCCTCCGCTGTGGTGGTCATACCCCTGGGGCGCCTGTACATGAGAGGCATCCAGCGCTGGGTGGCCTCTCTGGGCCTGGACCCCCACCGCGACGGTCACCGTCGTGTGAGGGTCTCCAGGGATTGCTCACTGGCTCTGCACCAGTGGAAGGACCCAGGTTTCATAACACAGGGTGTTTCTATGGGACCTGGCCTGAACAGAAAAGTAATCACCACGGACGCCTCTCTGAGAGGCTGGGGTGCCACTTTCGAAGGGAGAACGATAAACGGGGGTTGGGACCCGCACTTACGTTCTACCCATATAAACGGCCTGGAACTGCTAGCTGTTCACTTGGCTCTGAAACATTTCCTCCCGTGGTTGAGAGGACATCATGTTTTGGTGAGGACAGACAACTCCACGGTCGTTGCCTATGTAAACAGACAGGGGGGACTGAGGTCCCACCAGTTACACACCATGGCACACAGACTGATAGTGTGGAGCAGTGCACACATGCGGTCGCTGAGAGCAACCCATGTACCGGGCATTCTGAACTACGGAGCAGATTTGTTGTCCAGGGGCAACCCACTGTACGCAGACTGGAGACTTCACCCCGAAGTAGTGAAACAGATTTGGTCATGATTCGGTCAAGCGACCGTGGACGTTTATGCTACGGCAGAGAACGCCCAGTGTCCCCTGTTCTTCTCTCTGCGCGATCGGAGAGCCCCGCTGGGAGTGGACGCATTAGCGCACGAGTGGCCGAGGACCCTCCTGTATGCGTTCCCACCGGTGGCACTCATTCCCCCGACTCTGGCCAGAGTGAGGGAAGGAGATCTGTCCATGGTGCTGATAGCCCCGCGTTGGCCGGGAAACACTAGTTGGCGGAGATTTTTCATCTCCTATCCGGTCCGCCATGGCAACTACCGCTGCGCAGGGACCTGCTGACCCAGGCGCGGGGGGAGATATTCCATCCCCACCCAGAGAGATTGTCTCTGTGGGCCTAGCCCGTGAAGGGATCAACCTTGCACTAGTGGGTCTTCCCCAAGGGGTGATCGACACTATTCAGTGCGCCAGAGCCTCATCAACTAGAAAGTTGTATGGGCATAAGTGGCGTGTGTTCGAGACTTGGTGCTCAGAGTCACACGCTGTCCCTTTTCAGTGTTCTGTGACAGTTATTCTGTCATTTCTACAGGACTTGATTGAGAGGGGTAAGGCTTTCTCAACCGTTAAGGTCTATTTGGCAGCTATTTCGGCTTGTCATATTGGCCTGGGTGGAAAGTCGATAAGCCAGCACCCGTTGGTGTGCCAGTTTATGAAAGGGGCCCGAAGGAAATTGCCTACGTCTAGGCCGTTAGCTCCTTCATGGGACCTCCCTATGGTACTAGATGCTCTCTCCTGCCCACCGTTCGAACCGCTGGAACAGGTGGAGGTGAAAGTGTTAACGCTAAAGACGGTCCTATTGCTTGCTTTGGCTTCGGCTAAGTGCATAGGTGAAGTCCATGCGCTCTCGGTGCACCGAGAGTGTACAAAGTTCTCCCCAGGGGACTCTAGGGTCAGTCTGATGCCTAACCCAGCCTTTATTCCGAAGGTTATAGGCTCTTGCACCCCTATAGAGTTGGCTGCCCTCTATCCCCCGCCTTTTGCCTCGGAAGAGCACAGGCGGTTGCATACTTTATGTCCTGTCCGCGCGCTGCGTGTTTACATAGACAGGACTCAGGGTTGCAGGAAAGGTGACCAGTTGTTTGTATCCTGGGCTAATCCACACACGGGAAAGCCAGTGTCGAAACAACGCCTTTCCCATTGGGTAGTGGCGGCTATTGCCTTGGCTTACTCTAGTAAGGGTCTACAGCCCCCCGCGGGCTTACGTGCGCACTCTACTAGAGGTTTGGCGACCTCCTGGGCACTCTTTAAAGGGGTGTCTATTCAGGAGGTGTGTGCGGCGGCGTGCTGGGCTTCGCCCCACACGGTCGCTAGATTTTATAGGTTGGATGTTACGGCTCCAACGCTATCACACTCAGTCCTCAGTTTGGGTTCCTCTTAGGACGTAGTTCCTAGAGTGTGAGGGTCCATTCTGGGACAGTTGTCGTTTTACAGGCAGGTCTGGCAATACGGGAGTAAGTATATTCCCATAGTGAGATACGAAACGAATACTATGAAAGAGAACTTTAGGTTATTTACATAACCCCGGTTCTCTGAGTAGTATTCGTGAGTATCTCACCGGACCACCCTCCTTGCTTTAGAAGCGAGAAAGAGGTTGCTTGTTTTGAATGACGACAGACGCTGTGTGTACGCTTTATATAGGTGGAGGGTCCCGTCCCTCGTGACACAAGCGTCGCCTGGGCCAGCCAATGGGCTGGCGCAGTGTAATTCAGTTTCTGATGAGGTCACGCAGGGGGCGTTCCCATAGTGAGATACTCACGAATACTACTCAGAGAACCGAGGTTATGTAAATAACCTAAAGTTTTCCTCATGGATCCAGCGTGGAACCCTGCAGCAGAGGACCAGTGTGTGAATCGCTGTCACCGCCTGGGCCAGAAGAGAGACGTCTTCATCACCAAGTTCATCGTGAAGGACTCTGTGGAGGAGAACATGGTGAAGATTCAGAGGCAGAAGCAGGATCTGGTGGACAAGGCTTTCGGCTCCAAGAACCCCACCGACAAGAAGGCGTCACGCATTAATGAAATAAAAGCCCTCATGGAGCTGTAGACGTCCCTACGTATGGGAACCTTGTTAAGACATTCCCATTTTGAAGTTTAGTTTTGATACTGTTTGTTGTGGAATGTTCTCTCAGCACATATGTCCATCGTTACATTCCCACTCACCACACTGCCCTTGGTTAACAAGTCTCATGATACATTTACATTTTTGGGCATTTAACAGATGCCTTTATCCAAAGCGACTTTTCTTTTTTGGGATTGATGTGTGGTTTCATGTATGTGGGAATAAATGTTTTAAGTGACAAACCAAAAAAACAAAAACAAAAACAAACAAAATATATTTACAAAATAAATACATCTTTCTTCTAATTCTAACAGATGCGTTTTCATTATTGTTACCGCTGCTTCATAGGTCTGAATAACACTGACAGGCTGTGTCCCTTGAACAGAGCTTGTATAGAAAAATTATAGCACGCATCATAGGAAGGTGCCTGGGCGCCGCGCAATGATAATTTCCGTCGTTTTCAGTGAAAATTATTTTGTCACCTTTTTGGGCCAGCACCCCTGCATTCCCAAAAAATGTGATAGAAATGAGCCATTGAATTGTTGCACGCTCTCCAGCAATTCCCTGTTCCCGGTGTACCATTCTGTAAGTATTTTCTTCTTGGGGTAATAAAAAACCTAATAATGTTCTTCCATGAAAATTCTCTCCATTGTCCAGAGCTAGAGGTGGTGGATTGTATTTTATGTTTAACCATTCTTCCTCAGTTAGGACTATGTTTGCTTCCTTCTCCCACTTATCCCTAACATATAAGGAGGAGTGATTCTTGGTGGACTGTATACTCTTCTGTATACTTCTTGACACCAGTTTCTTGTGGGTGTTGCCCTTATACGCATCAATAAAAATGTTGACGAGACTCATTTCAGAAACCTCATTATTCTTTATATTCTTATAGAAGTAATGCCTCAGTTGTAAATACCTGTAGAAATCTTGTTTCTCTAGGTTGTGATTATCAATAAGATATTGAAAGGCCTGTATTGGATGAAATTAGGTAGGGATGTCCCGATCCCATTTTTTCACTACCGATACCTGGGCTTCAGGTATCTGCGATACCTATATCAATCCGATATTTGTATTTATTGTTTTACTCCTGAATAATAACAAATACTTCCCCAGTATAGTCCACAACATTTGGCTATTAAAGACTGCCAGCCTTTATTCAAGCAACAAAAACAGTACTCACTGTTACTCACTACTCAGTGACCAACTGGTTTCAAGTTAAAACAATTTAAACAGCAGCATTCAGCATTGTAGAAAAAAAATGAGTTACTGTCTGATTTCTAGTTGTAGTGCGTTTCGTATCTCACTATGGGAACGCCCCCTGCGTGACCTCATCAGAAACTGAATTACACTGCGCCAGCCCATTGGCTGGCCAAGGCGACGCTTGTGTCACGAGGGACGGGACCCTCCGCCTATATAAGACGTACACACGGCATTCAAAAGCCTTTGCGCGCTTCTCACTTGAGCTGACAACAACTGTGCGGGTGGCTAGAGCTAAACAGTCCACAGATACGAGCGACCACAACACACACACTGTATGGAAAGTTTGAGCGGCAGTGACGGCCGCGCGCTGCACTTAGTATTTATTTTGAACGTCTCGCTCAGCCCGTCAGTGACGGTGCAGTGTGTGTGTGTGTGTGTGTGTGTGTTAGCCAGTCAGTGACGGTGCAGTGTGTGTGTGTGTTAGCCCGTCAGTGACGGTGCAGTGTGTGTGTTAGCCCGTCAGTGACGGTGCTGAGCCGTGCTGTATGTTAACAAACACGTTTGTACAGCTGTTCCTTTGTGTCGACCTCCCTCTGTGCCTAGAGACTCTAACACTAACGTTACCACCAGGTGCTAGCTAGCTACGGTAGCTAACGTTACCACCAGGTGCTAGCTAGCTACGGTAGCTAACGTTACCACCAGGTGCTAGCCAGCTACGGTAGCTAACGTTACCACCAGGTGCTAGCTAGCTACGGTAGCTCACGTTACCACCAGGTGCTAGCTAACTAAGGTAGCTAATGTTACCACCAGGTGCTAGCTAGCTACGGTAGCTAACGTTACCACCAGGTGCTAGCCAGCTACGGTAGCTAATGTTACCACCAGGTGCTAGCCAGCTACGGTAGCTAATGTTACCACCAGGTGCTAGCTAACTAAGGTAGCTAATGTTACCACCAGGTGCTAGCCAGCTACGGTAGCTAATGTTACCACCAGGTGCTAGCTATCTACGGTAGCTAATGTTACCACCAGGTGCTAGCTAGCTACGGTAGCTAACGTTACCACCAGGTGCTAGCTACGGTAGCTAACGTTACCACCAGGTGCTAGCTACGGTAGCTAACGTTACCACCAGGTGCTAGCTAGCTAAGGTAAGTAACGTTACCACCAGGTGCTAGCTAGCTACGGTAGCTAACGACCGTGGTAAAGTTGTTTTTATATTCGACATTCAACAGACATTCACATTCGGCATTTTAGGGACCGTGGTAAAAGTAGTGAAAAACCCAATGGAGATATGGCTGTCCTGATCAATAACTCTGCCAATATTGGGTCAAAACACCTCAAACCAATTGTAGATTGTTCTGGATTTCGCAATCAATTGATTAGGAATTTATTAAAATTCAAGAACTCAAAAACCCTATGGAGATATGGCTGTCCTGATCAATAACTCTGCCAATATTGGGTCAAAACACCTCAAACCAATTGTAAATTGTTCTGGATTTCGCAATCAATTGATTAGGAATTTATTAAAATTCAAGAACTCAAAAACCCTATGGAGATATGGCTGTCCTGATCAATAACTGCCAATATTGGGCCAAAGCAGCTCAAACCAATTGCAGATTACTATCGGGGAGGTGACAGCAGAATCTGCTGTAATCACTGTAGCACAACAATACAAGGCTTAGGCTATCAGTAGGTGTACTTATTTCAGTCGAGGAGCAGATTTTCTCAGACTCAGCAAAATGGACACAAAATGTTTATTTAAAAAAAATATTGGCACAAAAAATAAACTCTCTCCTAACCAGCTGGAACAGAGAGGAGAGAGGGAGGAGTGATGGAGAGGAGGAGAACAAACAGCTGATATGACGCACAGAACAACACTGGTGGGGAGGGGTGAGGCGTCGAAGTCGTTAGTTAGAACAGGGCACTGCGCATTCTGGTGTAGTCACTGAGCTGCTCAATGGGCCCTGTGGAATGGAGGAAGAGCGAGAGAGAGGGAGAGAAGGGTCAATGCGTAGACAGGCCACATAGCCTGAACCCTGCCGTAACGCTTTTGGACTGGGACATTTCCTCGCATTTAATTCAAACCCATTCTCTCTTTCTTTCCTTTTTTTTTTTTTTTATTTATTTTTTTTTTAGATAAATGTATTTATTTGTAAATGCAAGTCACAAAATATACAATGCATATCATACTATATGCACGGCAAAAGCTTTGTATGGACATATTGGAGACGTTTGTATCGAGACGTGAAGCCGTGACCGACTGTAACACTCTGAACCAGAAACACGTGTGTGTGTGTGTGTGTGAGAGTGTGTGTGTGTGTACAATCCACATTAATCAAACAATTACTTAAAAAATAGAAAAACTACGTTAAGCATAGTTCTCTGGAGACGTGAAGCCGTGACCGACTGTAACACTCTGAACCAGAAACACATGTGTGTGTGTGTGTGAGTGTGTGTACTATCCACATTGATCAAACAATTACTTAAAAAATAGAAAAACTACGTTAAGCATAGTTCTCTGGTGTACTACGTTAAGCATGTATTCTCTGGTGTATCTTTAGGAATTCTGCTCGACTAAAACTCTTCCCACACTGGGAGCAGTGGTATGGTTTCTCTCCTGTGTGTATTCTCTGATGATCCTTTAGGGTTCCTGCTTGACTGAAACTCTTCCCACACTGGGAGCACTGGTATGGTTTCTCTCCTGTGTGTATTCTCTGGTGCGTCTTCAGGTCTCCTGCTTGACTGAAACTCTTCCCACACTGTGAGCATATACACACTTGACTGACATATAATTCAAATACATTCTCTCTTTACTTCTCCATATATTCTGACACATTAGGCTGTGGTGTTCAGAAAACAATGCCACCAGTCCATAGAATGGGTGGTGATAGTCTTATTTGGGATGGAAATGTGTTACAATTCAGTCATTGATAGTAAGGTGTTTTTCCTTGTGTCAATGGGCTTTAAGGTGATACATTCCTATGTACCTGAGTTTACCCTTTTTACTGTCACAGCAAAGACGGCACTTCCAGACTGGAGCTCGCTTGGCCTCATTGAATTCCTCCTCATACTCAGACACTCTGAGTGGAACCACCTCATGCACACAGAGCAGGCAATCTGTAGAATTGAAAACAAAACTGAGAGTAGCACATGATACTAGATTCAAACTACTTCAGATTCAACTACTAGGTTCAACTACTGAACCTAGAAACGGTTACATAATGTCTTACACCCTCATGATGCATGTTATCGTCATGTAGAGTTAGTGAGTGGAATAGGAAAAGCTAAAGTGTAGATCTCCAGACATATAGCACAAAACAGGAGATTATCCAATGTCGCCCTTTTGTTTTTACTAATGTCCATGTCAACTAAGGTATTAGTTAATACAGTAATGAGAATGAATTAACAGTTAACTTATGGTATTTTGTTACATTTATAGTAATTTAAGTTTTACCAAATCACATGCTCATGAAAATTGAATACTGGACGGTGTGTAGCCCAACGGTTAGACCATTGGAGCAGAGACCAAAAGGGCCTTGCCACTTGATGGTAATTGCCTAATTAATGCTAACAACATTGTGCCCACGAGCACAGAAACACAATACTATCTCACAATATTGGCACATTCTATAAACATCTGCTAAATTACACCAAAATACTGCAAGTTTAGTGTGACTGCATTATCTGCCAAACAGAGATACATAAATAAGTAATAAACAGTACAGAATTTTAAGTGAAACAGGTACTAACCCAATGAATTACAGGTGTGGCTCCTCCAGGAACAGATTGAGATGCACACATGGAGCAACAGTTCTCGATTCTGAAGTATTTAAGAAAGTATGCTGTAAAATGTCATACTCTGGGTAATAGCATTAATATTTTATATGCCCCTGTTAATTAATTGTGCACACCTGATGCATCCAGAATGGCCTCAGCAAACACCTTTCTTTTCCACGTCATACCCTTCTTGGAGGGGTCTAAGACCATGTGTGTTGGGATGATTGGAAATTCTGCAATGATCTGTCTTGCAAACTAAATATGAACATAATATAAACTTGTTAAACTACAGTATCCTAAAATTGAAAGTTAAATATATCAAAGAGTACAGAATATGCAAACATCATGTTATGTTCACCTCCATAACAAACACGCCACAGCTGAAGCCATCTTGTTGTTTGGTGTGGTTGATAGTTGCCCCCTTCAACTTCAACCCCAGCCAGTCTTTCTTCCCGTGTTTATTGAGCCGCATTCTGAAGTATTCCCTGTATGGAAAACAAATTATGTTATCTAACAGATTCATTGTTGTGCCATACATACATGACTGTGCCCTACATGTAGACTTATTGATGCATAAATATTTGTAAATGATGTACATATTTACCTTTAATCTTGTGGCCACATCCTCAGAATGCGCCAGCTCTTGTCCTCCAGATGGGTCGATTAAAAACACACTGCCTGATGCAGCTTGACAGAACTGTAACAAACCATACCTCTGTTTCATCATACACTTAGTTTAACATAGCAGCACAATTTTGTGTGGTGGAGTGATTGAGAAAGATGATCTCACCATTAACGTCCAGTGCACATTATTTATGTTGATGAAGCCTATGATGGCCTCATAGTCACTGAATGAAACCTGAAACAAATTCAAAAAGGAAGACAAAAGCTGTCAATTAGAAACAAGACTGGATCTAATTAATGGCGTGCCATCCCTGTGTGTGTGTGTGTGTGTGTGTGTGTGTGTGTGTGTGTGTGTGTGTGTGTGTGTGTGTGTGTATGGACGGGCTGAAGTGCCACTGTCAGCCAATGAATAAAGTCAAGTATTCCTCTATGACTGTGACTGTGTCACTCCTAGAGGGCTGCAAGATTAAAGCATCTAATGATTTTAACTCTAGCATGTTTACAAAAATGGTTTCAGCACCTATAGAATCAAAACATTTACAAACTTGTAACCTATACAATGCACTAACTAGTATGAGATATTTAGAACAACTAATCATTTCATACAGTACCTTGACAGACAGTATAGTAGGATAGATTAGGACATGTTTATTCATTTGCACACAGGTCAGTACTTTGGACTGTGAATCACACTGTGAATCACACTGGAATCTGATATAGGTCACATTTCAAAGGGCAATAGGAACAGCCAAACAAACAAATCAGATCTGGGCAGTAAATCAGAATTGAGCAGTAAGCCTTGCAGTGTGAACATAGTACCTTTCGTAGGGATTGACGTGCCATTGCCTCCCTCGTCCCATGGAGAATCATACCTCCAGTATAGTGGTTGAGCAAATTTATTTTTTGCCCCTTGCCACTCTGATTTATAAGTATCTGGAGGTATGTTTCCATTACCTGAAAATGACAAATGTTTAATAATTCAATGTTCAGTATTTCGTTTGAAATATTTTAACTGTATCTATCCTGTATGATGTTTACAATTATGAAAACAGTGTAGTCTTGGTTACCTCCCCTGCCAGCCACTGGTGTGGCCTCAGTGTCAGGAACTCAGCATGGCGGAGGGTGTAGGACACGTTCCTGTTTTCTTTGGAATTAATCAATGCCACTACCACCCCACTGTCTTCCTTCCCCCAGAGAGAGTTGATCTGAAACACATTAGTTGAAATTGTTAAATATGATTTCAGACCCTCTTAGACAATATCATACTACATATCAATATGTTTCATACTGTATGTACACTTTGACAAATTTGTAGAGCAGCTATTCTCACCGAGTGGGCCGTGGTCTCCTGGTGGGCCTCAGAGCACCACCAGTGGGCTTCGGAGCTTTTGGTAGCCTTCTATCAAAACATTAGATTGTTATTGTATTTGGAATTATTTATTCTTGTACTGCCCATTCAATACCTTGCTTTTGCACTTGGAACTTGTGTACTTATTATTCCTGATCACTAACAGTCCTCTTGACTACCAACGTTAAATGGACTCATTGTAAGTTGCTTTGGGCAAAAGCATCTGCTAAATGACAGTAATGTGATGTAATGTGAAGCGTGCTACATCTTTACCATAGCAAAAAAAAAGCCAAAAGGAGTGAAATGGTTCAAATCATTGTAATGCTTGATGGATGTCTACTCTAAACTTGGAGTTGGTGGCTGACAACATGACAGATGGATGTAATGTAATGTAATGTAAATTAAATAAATAATGTATGCAAGGTACCATGGTTTTGGCTGGTTGATCTTGGTTGATCTTGTTTTTTGGGGGGGGCTTTTTAACCTGCAATGCTTATAAAGAAGAAATATTATTGTTAATTACAAAAATAATGTAGAATATATTTGGCACAAAATAGTACTGTAGTAGTAGTTCATGATACCTCCTGTGCCATATCCACCTTCTCCTCCTCCTCCTCCTCCTGTGTCATATCCACCTTCCTCACATCCTCCTCTTTCTCCTGTGTCATCCCTTGGTCTTTGTCACAGGAGTGTATCTTCTTTTTCCTGGACTTTTTAACCTGCAAAGCATATAAAGAAGAAATATTATTGTTACAACAATAATGTAGCCTATATTTGGCACAAAATAGTACTGTAGTAGTAGTTCATGATACCTTCAGAGGAGTAGTTTTGTGCTTTGGCGATGGCATGTCCGATGGTGGGTCAAAATATTTGCTTCTTTGGCGGGACTGTGTGGTGGTCTGACATTTTTTGGCCCACTGTTCTTCTGGGTTCTCTGGGACCTCAGGATGGCACGTTTTCGGCTTTATTGGTCTGATTGGCCTCGTTAGCATTTCCATAGGCATGCCATTTTTAATGCTGTGCTCCCTATATCTGCCTTGTAGGGAGGCATACTGCCTATTTATAAAGGCTGCAGGGCGGAGAGCTCTCTCTTTTTTCAGGATGGAGTTCTTCACAATTCCGAACCACTGCTCTACATAAGTGTTTGTCTGCCTTGTTTCCTCTGTGCCATCCTTTATGTGGTCTCCATCCACAGCATATCGGCAGAGGTCACCAAGGAGGATTCCACTCCACAATGGGAAGATTCCCAAGTAGTCACTGAACAGCACTACTGAACAGCACACTATCTAGTAGCTCAGGACAGTAGTAGTGGTTTGGAAGTGCTTGGTGGTTACTCTCCATCCGGATTTCACCAGAGACCTCCTCAAACACTCCCTTGAACTCCTTTGTAAAAGGTGACCTTGCAAAGATGGTTTCAGCATCTGTTGGAAGCTCATTCTGTTGGAGGAGAGGCTTTGTTTGTGTATCACCATGTAGTGTGCCAGTTTTGGCTATGAGCCCTTGCAAGACAGTGATACTCTTCTTTATCACCTCTGATGAGTACTTTGCCGTGAACACAACACATGTGACGAAAGTCTGTGAGAGCAGCCAGCATGCATGTGCTATTCAACAGCTGTGCAATGCAGTAAGTTGCAAACTCTCTCAGAGCCTTGTCTGTGGTCTTCCTGCTGAACGCCCCACTCACAGCCTTGATGATATGAGCAGAGCAGAGGTGGACAACAGTCATCTTCCTCATTTGTCTCCTGGTAAATCTCCCCTCAATAAGAAGGTGTGCCTTCTCGAGGTAAATGATGACATTCTCCTTATTGAAGGCCAGAAGGGCACTCTGGATTAAGGCCCAACTGTAATCAAGCTCCACCTGGTGGACTCGGATGACTGTCACTTTGGAGATCCTCAAGAGGGTCTGCATCAACCAGAATGACAGATTTGGGACGGCGTGGTCATTTGTGATCATTTCTGTCACAGGCAGAGGTGGTCTGTCTCTTCCTCCTCCAGGCAGGGTAAGGCAGTAGTAAAATACCCTTTTGTTTTGGTCGGGAATTTTGCTCACTATCCCTACAGTAGCATCTAAGAACAGGGTCACAGGTTTTCTGCTCTGTAAGTGCTGGATGGCAATTCCCAAGCCACACTCTGTACAGATGGACAGCAAAGGGATCTACCTGCAGGTGCTGGATATATCCAGGACAGAAGGTGAAGGTGTGACTCTCGTTGGATCCTTTGAGTAAGGATTAATTCCAAGATTATGTCATTGTGTAGACGTGTGCTGCGATGGAATTCTGAGCCGATCTCTTTAAGCACATTTTTTTAAATGATTCTTGTCATGTTTCCAGCCACCAACTCATCCACTGGTGTCTTACTGAGTTTACGGTAGTATGTATTGCTGACACCTTTGTGAAGGGCTCTGGCTATCTTTCCCCTCTTTAGATATGTGGCAGGCCGTGACCTTACTTCCACTTTCTCATGTTTTACACATCCATGACGTGTTACACTGATTTGAACCATTTCACTCCTTTTGGATGTTTTTTTTTCTATGGTAAAGCTGTAGCGCGCTTCACAGGCCTTGAAAGTACAAGCCGCCTTCACTTTGAGGTAGGGACACTTCTTCTTTCGGCCCTGCTTCACCTTAACATGTTGATACTGGAATGTCAGGGTGCAGCTAGGATTTGTCTTCCGGAAGTTCTTATAGAATATGTCAGTCCAAGGTTTTCGGAGCTGGTTGGTGCCAGGCAGCGGCTTAATGTCTTTCCATTAGTTTTTTTCTATGTGAATGTGGAATGTCTTGAGTCCTGGTCTTGTTTGCCTGTATTTGGTATTGTCAGCAATGTCCTCCTCTGTTATAGAGAGCTCTGCCGTATTGTCATTATCGGCATCAGTGGCGGCTCCTGCCAAATCTCTCAGGGGGGGCAATTGTTGCGTTGATGGTTAAGGTGACACGTTCAAGGGTAAATTCACCTAAATCAGCGGGCTTAAATAAATTGACTCTCACAGCCATTGGTATTCAGTTCAGTTATCACATATTTTATTTTAGGTGCAGCAAATCCAGGATAAAGAGCAGTGGCACAGGGGCTGATAATGTGCAATGGATGGATAAAACTATTTACATACTACAAAATAAAAAATATGGACGGCATACATACTGCTCACTTGTATTGAAATTTAGCTCGTCTCTCTTTCAAAGCAGCAAAACAATCAATGACCCTCTCATTAGAATCAGGCATCTTCCTGACTAGTTCCCTCTCCATTGAAAGCATGGCCAGTGCATTCAGGCGCTCCTGGCCCATTGTGTTTCGCAGGAAGTTCTTGATTCTCTTAAGGGTCGAGAAACACCTCTCAGCTTCAGCTGTTGTCATGGGAGTGGTAATTAGGATGTTCAACAGAGCTACAGTCTCAGAGAAAGTCTCCTGGAGGTTGTACCTGTGTAGAACCTGGTACAGTGCCAGTGCACCAGAGCAGCCCTTGAACTCAGCACTCTCATAGACAAGGGACAGCTCAGTCTTGAGCTTCACCTGGTTCAGCATGGGGTATGCCTTGACAGTGGTGTTCAGAGTCTCAACAGGGAATGCATGGCAGTGCTGTTGGAACATCTCTCCTTGGAGCAGCGTGGCACTCACAAGGTGGTTGGTGAAAGAAAACCTTTCTTTGGAGTGGGCCAGGATTGTGTCGCAGATCTGTCAAAAGTATGGGGTGTGAAAGAAAATGTGGAAATAAGCACTTTGGAAGTACAACACTGAATAAAGACTGCTACCATCCCATCCCTGAATGTAACTCTGATTGGTGGTGATTTTCCAACACTGTGTTTCAAAACTTGGACCTACCTCTTTAGACAGCCTCTGCTTCTCTTCTTCTCCCAAGACCCTCCTTGATGTTCTGGTTCCTGTGGCTTCTTGTTGCTGCTCTTGAGATGAGCTTTGGTCCCTGAAGGCAGACAGACCAACAGTGTTAAGATTTCTAATAAGAAAATGTAGCTGAACAATCTGCTGTCTTGTAGTTGTAATTGTATCTACAGTAATTTCTGAAATGTAGTCTAACGATGATTTAAGGTCTCCAGGAGAGAGGGATCTGTTTTAAGTATAACAGTTGACTTTAGCTTTAACAGGCTGTGCACATGAGTCACTCCCGACCACTTAGATATCTTGGAGCTATTTAGGTAGATATGCTTATTCTTGAATAGAAATATGTAGGTCTATCTATTCACAAATTAAACCTCAGACATTTTTAAACATGTTCTATATATTAGCCTAATACATATATCTAAAAAAAATGCTTAGTTGTAATTCGCTGACAAAATGTATTGTATAGTTTGATAAATGTAATATACTACATTACATTAAGTAACTACATATTAATATAATGTAACATAATAAATTAAATGCAAAGTTTTGTTGCAAAAAAGAAGCTTTGCATAGCAACCTACCAAATGAATAGTGGAATATCCTACTCCAATTACTCGGGCAAGCCCTTATTTTAATTCAACTCATTGTTATATAAGCCTACTAGTTTTACCGGCGCCTTTCCCATTCATCATAGCATGCATACATTTGATTATTACAAAGTTCTATATTACGGAGAATACCTTATACCTAGGTATGGGTTCTGAGCTGACATGAAAGCTTCCCTGCATTTCACATGTTTGCGAGACAGACCATGTTTTTTCACTGTGTCGCGTTTCAGCTGTGCGTCTCCTGACACAAACGCGGTCTTTCCAGCTAACTTCATGTGGGCGACACACCACTTGCAATACATCTTCCCTTCCTTCAGCAACAGCCACGGGAAAGATGTTTGCCACTCGGCACTGTACCTGTAGACCTTTGTCACTTTTGTCAGACCAGACTTCGCGTTGGCAGTGGCACCGCCATTATCACCGCGCGGATAATGACCTTCCCCCTCCCCTGACACACTTTCTGACCGGGCGCTCTCATCCTCTCATCCTCTGCATGCTGCGTGTGAAGCTTTGGACGGCATGTTTTATGAAGACTGCGTCAATGTCCTTCTTCTGCAGCTTCTGGTACAGCATGTCAACGTGAGGCATGATACCGTGGAAGAGATGCAGGAAAAACCGGAAGTTCTCATCCTCCAGCATCCTCACAAAGCCAGATGCCTCCTGCACTGTGGTGTTATCAGGAGCTGGTCCTGATGGTTTCGAAACACTCTGAGGTCATCCAGGTTCTCGTATACAGTGTTCACGATTCTGCTGTTGAAATTCCATCTTGTGGACGAGGCTCTTGGCAGCCTTCTTGCAACAACCTCGTCGAGGATGCTCGTGCGTTTAGGCGACCGGGAAAAAAAAGTGGCAATACCACTCAAATCCGAAAAAAAAACTCACTGCGGGGATGTTAGAAGTGGCTTGCTGCATAATCAAGTTCAATTGGTGTGCGTAACAGTGGACATAATGGGCATTTCCATAATGTTCACGCACCTTCTGCTGAACACCAGCTCTCTCGCCCCTCATCACACTGGCCCCGTCATACGCTTGAGCGACAAGTTTACCTTGAAAGAATGAATGAATGAATATTTTATTTTCGAACATGATTTAAAATAATAAAAGAACAAATAACTAATATGTTATAACACTTTACAGTCCTATTATATTATAATCCAATTAATTAATAATAATGTAACGAACGAGGAACTGGTAGTGTAGCTCGCCCCATGCGGGAGTCGAACGCCGATCTCCCGCATAACCGCCGGCCTCGCTAACCACAACACCAAGGGAGGAGCTGTTAACAGGCCCCGTACGGGAACGCTACACTAATAATAATTATTTCAGTATCATCAGTAGTAATACTTTTTCATTCTTAATATTGAAACAACACAAAATAAATAAATAAACATAATTTTCCATTCTTAATACTGAAACAACCGGGAGGGGGCGACATTACCTTTCTCTTCTTCAGTGAAAAGGCTGCCAAGTCTCTCCAGCAGTACAGTAGCGATCGAGTCGGCCGTTGCATTCAAGATGGGGATGAATTCAAAAAAACGTTCTTGGACAGCATGGTTCCTGTCTATGTATCTCAGCACAAGCACCAACTGAGTCTGTGTAGAAACATCCGTGGTCTCATCTGCTTGGATTGCTACGAATCTGGCTAACTTCACCTCCTCCATAATCCGTTCCCTGATGACTGACAGCGTACAATCCAACAGCTCGTTCTGCACAGTCTTTGACGTTCCCTTGAAGACTGTTGCTGTTTTCAAGTGTTCCTCAAACACTTCATCCATCGATGCCACCAAGTCCACCAGTCCACGAAAAATCCCTGGGTTGCCGGAACCCGAGTCATTTTCATTTTTCCCCGGCCGCAAAGCTACCTCGAACACCCCACAAAACTTCACACACTCAATCAGACGGGAGAGAATATGTCGGTTTTTGTTCACCTCGTCGTTGTGACGACGCACAGCGACCCTGTAGCTCTCATCCAACTGTGTGGCAATGTCGACCCTCCCGAATGCTTGAAGCTTCATGCAACTAGCCATGTGTAGCTTTGACAGGTCATGTTTTTTTGCCTTTTCAGACAAATGGTGCATGTCTGTGACACCTGTACTTGTCCATGTGTCCGCACTCGGATGGAATAACATGCAGGGAAAGCAGAACAATGCATTTGTTACTTCACATCCCGCTAGCCATGTTTTCTTCTCATACCAACCCCTCGTAAATCCTCGGTTATACGATTTTCAAATTTTCCCTGCCTTTGTATAAACTTGCTTTATAATTACATTTGGTCTGGGTGGTCCTAATTCCTTTACTGTTAATTTCTCCTGGTTGCTACGACGGCTGAACTGTGTTTCTTTTAAAGATTCAACCGAGTTGTTCAGAACATTACTAGCCATAGCCATGGTGAACGAACGTGATCTGAAATTTAGGTTGGCTAGCTCGTCTAAAGCTACGCCGTATGACATGACGTAAGCACGTACGATTCTTTGTGCATGTCCCAAAACCCCATAGAGAATGCCCGAATGGCCTGAAGTTACCAAAATAGATTTACAGCCCGTTCCAAATTATTATGCAAATGATTTTTTTTCCCTCAGATTTTCCTAAATAGTCGATGCAAATGACAATCAGTATAATTTTCAAGTCATCAACCGTTAGAGTATAATTCAAAATGTATTGAACAAACCTCCCAATGATAACAGTATTTTTTTAAAAAATAAAAAACAAAAAATCCACTGTTCCAAATTATTATGCACAACAGAGTTTCAAAACATTTTATAGGTTGTAAAGAACTAAAAATGGTAATTTGATGAATTTAGGGTTAGGGGGTCATATTAGGAGGTGTTACGTTCTAGTTCTCTAGGGTGAAGAAGAAGTAACAAATGACAGATGTTATGAGTAATATAAAGATATTTATTATGCAAAGACAATTTAAAAGTATTATGGTACGGATAAAAACAGAATTAGAAACTACAAACAAATGCCTCAAAACAAAACAAACAATAAACACATCCCGAGGATGGTTCTTAAAACAACAAACAACAAGTCACTGTGTAAATTCCTTAAAGTATAAAGTGACTGTTAGATTCCAAAACTCAAATATCAACAAAACATCTAATCAAAGTATCAACACAATTATAACCAAAATGATCTCTAACAAGGTACTAACAATATCACTAAACTAAGGAAACTTCTAACAAACTAAACCACCAGCAAGGCAATACAAAATGGTGGGAACTGCTGGTTTTCTCTCTGGGTCTTTTGTATGGTGTGGCCTCTGATGATTGGTTGGTGTTGATTATTGGCTGGAGTTGATTGACCACTGCTGGAGTTGATTGGCAATTATCACGGGGGGGGGGGGGGGGTGGATCCACTGGACTGGACTTATGGCTGTTAAAGAGACATACACACAGACACAGACAACCAGGCTACTCATAGCCGTCACACTCCCCCCCTTAAGACACAAACCCAAGGATTCGGACAGGTTACCAAGATCTACCAAGATCAGGAGCCGCGAGCACGGGAGCATGACTTAGCAGTGATTTAACACTGTCAAACGCATGTTGACACTCCTTGCTCCACACAAAGTTTACTTTAGGGCTGAGTATACTGGTCAATGGGTGTACAACAGTCGAAAAATTTCTGCAAAAACTCCTGTAGTATCCTGCCATTCCCATAAATCTGCGCAGTGCCCTCCGAGTGTTAGGGATGGGACACTCGGCTATGGCCACTACTTTTGCCTCCACAGGTAACACCTGCCCTTGACCCACTTGTCGGCCCAGATAAATGACAGTAGCTTGTCCAAATTCACATTTCGCCAGATTTACTGTTAGCGAAGCTTTAGCAAGTCGTTTTAACACTTCCTCCAAAATGTGTAAATGATCTAACTTTGTGTATGTAACCAACAAAACCTGGGCCTTTAGATATCTAGTATAAAAATAAAAAATAAAGCAGCAGTCTCTCTGACCTTTTAAACTTAAACAATTAAATTAAATGGCTCCCAACATTTACGCACATATGTATATGTAAGACTCCAGCTTGTTATAGCCTATCAAGGTCCTAAAGATGACTCAAGTAGTGAAGGAGTGGTTGTATCTCATTAGCACCAGCCTTTCAAACCGCTTATCAGACAATCTGTTTCTTTTAGGGGTGAGCACCAAACCTCCTAAGCTAAAAAGGCGCTCCACAGGCGCGCTAGATGGGGTTGGGGTGTTGTACTTCAAGAAAATCTTTCTGATGTTGGAGAACCTTTTCACAGTCTCAACCTCGTATCCTGACCTCAAATAATCCATGACTTCTTGTTCTATCGAGTAGATGTACACTGTAAAAAAAAAACGGTAAAAAGTCTGGCAGCAAAAGTTGCCAAACACTTACCGTCAAATTACAGTAAAATAGTGTAATTAAAATAAAGTGGAAAAGCAATTAATTTACAGAAAAATATGTTTATATTTTTTACAGAAAACCACTGTTATTTCACCCAAAAACATCCGTAAAATTCCGCAGTCAAACACTGTTATTTGACAGGTTTTTCCTCAATTATTACGATCAAACACCTTCAATAAAGTGACAGAACTTAAAGTTCAGCAGTCAAACACTGTTATTTTACAGGTTTTTCCTCAATTAGTACGATCAAACACCTTCAATAAAGTGACAGAACTTAAAGTTCAGCAGTGAAACACTGATTATACAGGTTTTTCCTCAATTATTACCATCAAACACTTTCAATAAAGTGATGGCACTAGAAACTCAGCAGAGAAGCACCGTTATTTTACAGATTTCTCCTAAATTATTACCATCAAACATCTTTAATAAAGGGGCATCACTAAAAGTTAAGCAGACAAACACTTTTATTTGACAGATTTTTTTCAAACAAAAAGCTTCAACTGCCAACTGCCATATTTATTTATTTATTTATTTTACTTTTGCATTTTGCCAGTGCCCTCACCACTAGAGGTAGCATGACGCGGTGTCTGCAACCCACAGAAGTTGCTCAGGTAGTGCAGCTCATCCAGGATGGCACATCTCCCAGCACAGTGTCAAGAGCATGGAGGAGATACCAGGAGACGTGGAGGGGGCCGTAGAAGGACAAC
Source organism: Nansenia antarctica (assembly GCF_963989245.1). Lineage (NCBI taxonomy): Eukaryota > Metazoa > Chordata > Actinopteri > Argentiniformes > Microstomatidae > Nansenia > Nansenia antarctica. Next base: position 92,327,173 of record NC_137674.1, on the reverse strand, counting down.
AACCCAGCAGCAGGACCGCTATCTGGTCCTTTGTGCAAGGAGGAACAGGAGGAGCACTGCCAGAGCGAGAAACAGACTCCATGAGGGTGGTATGAGGGCACGACGAGCATCAGCTGGATCCTTGGTGCATCTGTGAAAACGAAAAAAGGACACTATGATTCCCTGGAAAGTCCTTGAAAAGTAGGATTTGATTTGTTACCATTCCTTTAAACAAACTTTATTCAAACAGTGAATAGACATATAAAGAAACGGCTGGGGAAAGAAATCACTCAGGCATCACGCAATGTCCAAAACTACTCTTAATATTCAAGTATTAAATTATTGGGTCAATTTTGTCTAGACAGTTTTTTTCATTATTTGGGTCAATAAATCACAAGGAATCAAATGAATAACAATAAAATCACCTGTCACTCAGGGTTTCCGTTAGAAAAATTTGCCGTCGGACATCGTGTCCGGTAAGAATTCGATTTACCGGACAAACGTGATATATTCCGGTCATCATATTAAAATATAATAAACATTTTTTTTTTCAAAATCATATTTTTTTTCTTCCAAATCTAATATAGCTGTTTGTCGCGGTGATTACTGTTGTGTAGCGGCCTATATATGCCATTTAATGTCTATTTCTCATCCGATACGATTAGATGCGAGCTATATAATATATAATAATATAACATGATTTGACGCATGCGCGCTATGCCATGCGTCAAATCCAGCGCTGAACGGGTCCAGCGCTGAACGGGCGCCTCACTGGGAACTGAACAGACAGCATCGATCAATGAACGGACTCCACATTACGTTAACTGAAGTTTGTTAAATTGTTTGGGATTAATGTGAGTTTTCTATTTTCTCTTTCCAGTTTTACCCTTTTTTTAAAATCAATAAAACAACGTCATTTCTATAACCAGGTCTCGCTGGTTGGGAAGGCATTTCGTTTAGCTCGGGAGTATGACAATGGGGAGAACATAACTGTTTATTGAGAAACAATTGATAGGCAGTCTGGGATACGTATATAAAGAAATACCACAATGTCTAGATGTATAACATTTTATTGAACAGTAACAGTGCAAGCATGTAGGCTTCTGGCGTGACACGGCTAGCCTAATTTCCGTTCATATGCCTTTTATCAGATAAAATAAAATAGAATAAAACTCTTTGAAAATAAATAGGCTTTAAATTAACTTGCAATGCGTATGTATAGGCTAATTTCCGTTCGATGTTACAGCCTAGGCCTATCGCCTATGCCTTTTCTCAGATAGATAGGGGATAGCCTTAAATAAAATAGCCTAGAGTAAAAACTCTGAAAATAACAATGGCTGCTCATATAATTCAGCTACTTATTAGGCCTACGTCGCTTTTTGGCAGCATTGAAGCGTGCAGCTGCGGACTTGAAATCAAAGCTGCAAAGTGTCTCTCCGCAACTTGCAATGCGCATTAGCCGTGTGACCTTGCCCCTCCCCAAGGCGACTTCGGTCCGCAGTTTTAATTCGGTTCTGCAGAGAGAATCCTCTCTCTGCAGGCACACTGGAGACGGGAATCAAGCAGGCTATCTTGGCCAACGTCTTCAGTCAGACTTCTCCTCAGGCTCAGACTCATTGTTGCTTGGCTTCATGAAATAATTGCTAAGCTTACTTTGTTTTGCCATCTTTCCATTAATTTAATCGCTCGCTATGGTGCACTTTGAGCTGCAACGTTTGCGTATTACTATGGTGGACGGGTTGGCAGGGTTGCCAGATAGGCATGGGTTACCGCCGAATGGGCTACTGTGTTTAAGCGGTAATAGACTGGTTAAGCTGTAATCCCATCTGGCATCAATCCCATGTGGCACCTGTGCGCTGTTTCGCATAGGCCGGCCTATACATTAGGAGTCATCATCATGCCGGTGTCAAATCATATCATAATAAAAGAAATACATAGCCTATATATTCGTCTTTTTTAAAATAGAAGGAATCAGAATGTGAACTTTAGCGAATTGTATTCAAAGGGAATTATTTTCACCGGACAATATGTCCGACGACTTTTCAATTTGTCGGACTTCAACAACTTTTACCGGACAAAGACCGGTAATTATCGGTTAACGGAAACCCAGCTGTCACTACAGCCAGTCATACTCCGATATCTTTGATATGAGTGACAGGACCTTGGGATTGACTGCGACACGCTTCTTACTGCCTTGTTTTTGTACTTTTGAGCCCTTGTCCGGATTTATCTTGAACATGCATCTGTTGGTAGAGGAGTGGTACATAGAATGCTTGACATCGTTGTCAAATGGTGTACATTTACACAATTCTGTTCATTCACATTGGTGGGCCTTGGCTGTACACTGTGATTCTGCTGTTGCCTAGTGTGCGCTGCTCTCAATGAATGTTTGAAAGAATGGGCTCCGTCACTCATGCCCTGCCTTCTGCACCGCACTGATTCAGTCTCAAACTCTGCTACAAGGACTTTATGATTAAAAGTTAATTATACCGGTAAATGAAAAATTAAAGATGAAAAAATATACAATTACCTTTGAAGAAACTCCAATGTTGCGCAAAGCTCTACAGGGTAGTCGATGTTGAGGACATAGTATATCATGAATATGTCATTAACTGCCTCTGTGAAACTTCCAACTCTGTCATTGACCACCACCTGGTCCACTGCTACCATGAAAGCAGATGCAGTCAGTGGGCTTTCTCCTGTGAAGGTACGACAGACGCGCGCACACACACACAGACAGAGACACACACAGACAGACAGACAGACAGACAGCGATACGAGAGGGAGAGAGAAAAAGAGAGTCAAAACTGAGCTGACAAGTTATACATTACATTTTCTCAACAATGACTGTATTGTATGTGCACATGAAATGGTTAATATACTTTCACTTACCACACAGCAATATGCATGGGGTTGTGGGGAGATGCTGCAAGTCCACATCTGTTGCAACACAGGTATCATCAACATTTATGAGCATCTTGTTCTGATCTTCTTTGAATTGGGCCAAAAGCAGCAACACAGCCCCACAGGAGTCTTCACCCGCAGCCTGGATTTGAGGTATGAGTTTTGCTGCAACACATTCTCTTTCCGGGTGCTGACACTTGAAATATCCCAGGACTTTTTTGTATTTGCTATTCATGGCCTCTTGGAATTCTTCATTTATGTGGACACCGGTTAGTTGCTTGAAATGAGCCTTCAATGCAGTTGTGTTGAAAAGATAGGGCCATTCTTCTTTCAAGGTCTGTGTGTCTTTTTCATTTAGGACATCTCTTCTCTGGGAGGCAAACGTGTTTGTCATCAATGCTTCTATTTTCTTCTCATCCTTCTCATTTTACTGAAACATTCTGTGTAGTTCTTCTTTCATCTTGCTCTGGGATTCATCATTTGCAGACAGTTGAGGTTCTGGGTTCACACATCCATAAGAGACTTTCCGTGTCTTCTTTCCCTTGTCAACACTGCTGGGCTGAGTCATCATTGGTGGCCCCATCCTTTTGTTGTTGTCCACTCTGCTTTGTAGTTGTTTTGTTATAGAATCGTAGCCACTACCTACTACTTGATCCTCGATCACATCCATGATAGTCCAGTACCATCTTGCGGGCAATTTCACTCAAGTGCTTCTTTTGAGGCTTTTTGCAGACAACCAGGATTTCTGCGGCAATCAACCTGATGATCTCTCTTCTATCCCTCGCCGTTGGCCGTTCTTTCTTCTCCAGTGCATTCTTTATATGCGAAGGCATGAGGTTCCACTGTATGTTGAAGTTGAAGTGCCAGTTATTGTCCAGTGCTGCTGTTCCCTTCTCACCGCTGATGGAGCATTCACTGGTGGAGGCCATCTCATCTCCATCACGCTGACCTGGAATACAGTGAGCCATAATTAGCACAGATACGTGAGATTGGTTGTTTTGCCTCTGAGACAATATCATTTGTATTTCAAATGAAACAATGAACTATGAGGTCAAAGCCCATGATGTCTGCTTTCAATTCATGTGTTGTTTTTGAACATACGTTGAACCATTTTAGAATAGTGCCATTTTCACTCCTGCCTCTTCCACAGATTTCGCATGTTAATTTCTGTGTCAAACCGCTTTTTATTGATTACCAATAAATGGCTGCCTAGTGCTCCTTTAACAGTAAGAGCAGTTTTGGGCCATCCATTTACTAATTGAATGAAACCTTCAACATCCCCTATAGTTAAAAGTATACATGGCAAATGTACGCACATTTATTTGTGATGGGGCATCGTCTTGGAGTGGACTGAGGTGACATGGAGCTTGTAGGTGAGCTTAGAGAGGAGTCAAACAACTGTACATCATCTCCCTCAGAACTGCTGCTCTGAAGGTCTGTAGAGGGTCCTAAATGGCAGTGAATTATAACATTCATTTTTGCATGTCAAAACAGGCACAGAAGAGTATCTCACATTGTTGGGTGCTTGCACTGATCACCACCTCTGCAAGCACACTACTCAGTTTGACCATTGTTGAATGTTAACAGTGAAGACGGCAACAATGAATAAATCAGTATGGGGGGGTAAGCTCCCAGATGTCTATGTACTTTTTGTTATAATCTCTTCATTTGTCATGATGTCTCGATGGTAATCAATAAATTATGATGATAGGTACCTTCTGGTTCGGCTTCTGACAGACAGCTAGGCCGTTCAATTAAACCTGCTGGTTTGAGTTTTGACTGGGTGGAGGTAAATTTGCCCCTGACCCCCTTATTTATTATGGATTTTTTAAATTTATTGACATTACATTTATTGATTACCATCGAGACATCATGACAAAAAGTGCATAGAAATCTGGGAGCCTACCCCCCTTTTAATAGGAGAACCCATTAGAGTGCTCAAACTTGACCTCATTCCATGTCTACTTCATTAAGGCAGCAGCTAATTATGTAATCAGCACAGAGGAACCTCCCTTCTGGTCGCAACAGACCTCAAGTATTGTCATTTGAAAAGGTAAGTGTGTTAATACAATGGTTTTACTTACTTCTGACAAGAGAAAAAAGGCTTGGACTGGCAGGAAAGGCCACAGAGCTCGCAGACGGGCTCCAGTCACTGGCCACGGACAAATCTGTTTCGGTTTCTCTGCTGTTGTAACCTAAACAAAAGTATAACACATTAGTTTGACATACAGTAAATAAAAATGAAGACATGCACAGTCAATGTTTCACTTACTTCTGGCACGAGCAAGAAGCTTTCTCGCTTCTACTATCTTCAGGACACCTTCAAGGTCTTTTACTTCCACAAAGTGTAGGTCCTCCACAGTAGTCACGCCAAGGGTTTCGATTACATCCAGCAAAGGTTGTAGTCCACAGCCTGGAACCACTGCTGTTATGAAACTGGCCAGGTCACCCATGACTACAAAAAAAGATAAACACAGCTTGAGCCTAGATTTTGCTAGTTATGAAGTGAGCTCCCTTATCTGTAGAGTGACTGAAAAGCTAGCATAACATTTCACAGTAATGAGAGCTGGTTAGGATGGTAGTTCAATGTTAAATACATTTTTATTTGCTAACCTGGGATGGCGTTGGCTGAGGGTCACAGCTGTTTGATCCCGGCTCCTCCTTGCTGAAGACACTGCACTCCTGCCGCTGATCCTGCCACTTTGCCTATGCATCAGTGTGTGTGTGTGTGTGTGTGAATGGGTGAATGTAAGAATGCTTGGATTAAAAGAGCCTAGCCTATGCCTACTACAAGAGTTATAACCCTAACCCCTAACCCTAACCCTAACCCTCATGCAGCAATTAAAAATGTAATGTACTGAATCAATTATCGAATCGAATCATTCCAGCTAGGTTAACACTCGGTCTGGTCTTCGTTTGTCCCTATTGCTTGTCCCTTGGTTTTTTCCCCCCTCCCCCCTAACAAAAATACAAACCTTTATTCCTATAACAGACACGCAGTTACTTGGAACAGACCCAACCAGCGACTGCCAGTCACCACCTAGCGGGACACCCGCAAACCACTTCACTGAACATCGCCTACCACAGACCTTACCACCACTATGGCCGGAAACAACGAGAAGAATAAACCCCCTCCTGGCCACCGGCCTCAAAACCCTAAATTCCATTCCATAATCTCTCGCCCTACCCGCCTTTTGTATTCTGAGGCCGTACTCCGACCCATTCCATGCAAAAGACCCTTTAACCCCTCTCCCCCTCCCTACACACCAGACGAATACCCACCTCTCAAAATAACAAAACCCCCCTCCCCCCTAACGAATACCACCCTCCCTCGGATTCCCCCCCCTACCCCAACACCCCATAAGACCCACGAGGATACTCCACCACACAACACTATTCTACCCCCCCTCACCGTACCAACTACCCCAGTCCCAATTAACGAGAAAAAGAGCAAGCCCACTCCAGACTACCAGTCCCAAACCCCATCACCTTCTTCCATACGGTCAAAGGACCGCTCCCCTCAGGGCCCCCTAGACATGAGTCCGGTATTCAAATACCATCCCCCTACCCGTCCCCATAACCACAATACCTCACTCCAACCCACCCCACGGATAAGACCCCCCCACACGCCTCCCCCTTCCCGGACACCCTACCAACACCGGTCCCCGACTAACACAATGACCCCCCCTCTTAACATCGCCCCCTCCCCTGATCCCCATCCTACCCCAACATCCCAGAGAACTTACACGAACATCTCACAACACAACACCACTTCCCAGCCCCATCCCACCATGCCCACAACCTCCACCCCACTACCAACCCTCGATGAGGACACTAGAGTTACTTCCAAAATTATGTCCAAACTTCTTAAAGCTACCTTCCACTTGGACACAGTCTTGGAATTCACCAAATTCGGCATCCTACCAGAGGGGTACAATAAGAAGGTTCGGGAACTTCAAACCTCTTTTACCCCCTCATCCCCTTCCCCGTCCACGGTCCAGGGCCTAAAACTAGCATCCGAGGCTTATTTAACCACAAGCTACCGGTTGTTGGAGGAACATTACCTCTCTAGAATACAAACACTAGCAACAACACTCAAATCAAGACCCAACCTAGGACACTCAGGAGTTTGGCCACAGGCTTGTAGATGGGCCAACAGTGACCTTGGCGGTAATCTCACCGATCGTATCATTAACATGACCATGGCACTCTTCCCTCCCCCCCTCCCCCTCTTTTTCCCATCAGGAATCCAAACACCCTCTCCGCCTCTGGTCCCCCCCATCTCACCCACTAGCAGCCACCCAAGTCACCCGAATAGCCCATCACTCCCTACTCCACCCGTACGGCCACGACCCCTTCCTCCTAACCACAACACATATACCCTCTCTTCCCCCTCCCCCCACCTCCCCTACCAACCCTACCATGCTTCCCCTTCAGAAATCCAAACACCCTCTCCGTCCCTGGTCCCTCCTATCTCACCCACTAGCAGCTACCTCAGTTACCCGAACAGCCCATCACCCCCTACTCCACCCGCACGGCTACGACCCCCTCCTCTTAACTACAACACACATATCCCCCCTTCCTCCTCCTCCCTCCCCTCCTTCCAACCCCACCATTCTTCCCCTCCAATACACGTTCCACATAACAGGAGGTCTCTTAACGAACCCTCCTACCCCCACCCCCCGATCTCTACTTCGTCATCAGACATAGACTGGGACGGTTTAACACCCCCCAAAAACACTCCCCCTAGACGGGCCCTTCCCTCCCACCTGATCCCTGCCCGTTCACCAACCAATAAGAATTATAAATCGAAATTACTCCCACCAGCTAACACCAATAGATTTCCGGAACTACGCCCTGTCCCAAACCCCAGACGACTCTTTCCAACAAATACACCAACCCCTACTACGTTCTACCCCAACACCATTCCCAACAAGGATATCCCCGGACCAACCGACATCCCAAATATAACACCACCCCCCAACATACAGACCCACCCTGACAATATTTTCTCCTGGACCCTCCGACCCACACGCAAGATTGTTTTACTTGGAGATTCCAATCTCAGGGCGCTCCCCAAAATCCTAGACAACAGGGTACAAGTAGATGTCTACCCGGGGGCCAAACTCCACCATATGACCACCTTACTCCTAGGCATCCCCCTACCTCACCCTGAGGTACAAAAAGTAATACTATCGGTTGGGTTCTACAACAGAATGGAGGGGACCGGCGAATCCCTAAAGAAAACCCTCAAAAACATGGTCTCAAAAGCGACATTAAAATTCCCCAGAGCCACCATCCTAGTTCCCAAAATCAACTACTCCTTCCTTTTACCCCCTGACCAGATAACCAGACTCCAACACCTCAACCACTCCATTGGGGATTTAAACCATATCTCCCTCATCCCCATAAGGGATTTTCATACCTACCAAAACCAGATTGATTGGTTACCCCTTACTGGGAATAACATTTGGACACATTGGCAAAAGTCTTTAAACTAGTAACCCTCTCTAACGCAGACCAGCGGGAGAGCGGTACCATTCCCCTTCACCTCGATACAGGTACTAAAAGTATCCTCAACCTCTCTAAATCCTTCCGACCGACCCCAGCCCAAATTTCCCTACTCGAGAGGGGCCTTTCTTTCATCCCCACCCTCGACGCAACTAAGAAGGCGCACTCACGATTACAAACGGAGGTTCTCTCCTACCATAGGCGTCTTAAACTTATAGCTTTTTTCAATAACGACCCCGATAACAGAACAGTAATCCCCCGCTTCCTACCCAAATCCACCTGGGAACCTCCCTACACTCAACTCCCCCGTTCACTATCTCTTCTGAGGCAAATAGATAATGAAGCCACCTCCTCTATGCTCCTACTCCAGGAAACCCCCAACTTACTACCTGAAGAAGTCTTGGCCCTTAGATCACTCCAACAGGACCCACACATAGTCATCAAACCAGCAGACAAAGGCTCAGTGGTGGTCCTTCTGGACAGAGACCAATACATCACTGAAGCTGTAAGACAACTTAATTTAACACAATATTATTCAAAACTAACGACACCCATCTTCCCTAACACAGCCTTAGAAATCTTCGACATTTTGTTAGAATTACACGCCACAGGCCACATAGATGATAAACAAATACGCTACCTGGCCGGTGAGGACGACCCACGAGCCAGATGCTTCTACCTCCTCCCCAAAATTCACAAACCCCCTTCCTCGTGGCCCACACCCTTTGAAATACCAGCGGGCAGACCCATAATCTCAGACTGCGGCAGTGAAACCTATGGCATTTCAGAATATATTGACCATTTTCTTAACCCCGTAGCCACTCTTCACCCCAGTTATGTCAAAGACACCTACGACTTCGTAGCCAAAGTCAAATCAGCCCTTTTGGGCCCCAATGACCTACTTTTTTCCATGGACGTAGACAGCCTATACACCAACATCGAAGCTGCACCAGGCTTAGCGGCAGTCCGCAAATGCCTGTTGAAAAACCCGGTAGTGGGTCGCCCAGATTTCCAAATTATAAGACTCCTTGAATTAGCACTCACCAAAAACGACTTCAATTTCAATGGCCAAACATACTTGCAAATCAAGGGAGTAGCCATGGGCAAAAAATTCGCCCCAGCACTGGCTGACATCTACATGGCAGAATGGGAAAGTACCATCCTCCCCCTCTGCCCCCTCAGACCATCGCACTACCTCCGTTACCTAGACGACATTTGGGGCATTTGGCCCCATTCCAGAGAAGATTTTAAGGAATTCGCTTCTCTACTAAATTCCCACCACGAATCGATTACCCTCAAATATAACCTTAACCCCAACTCCATCGATTTCCTAGACACCACGACTTTCAAAGGCCACAATTTCCCCCTAACAGGCAAATTGGACATCAAAGTGTTCTTCAAGGACACTGATACCCATGCCCTCCTCCACCGAACTAGTTTCCACCCCCCTCATACCTTCAGAGGCCTAGTAAAATCCCAACTACTTAGATTCCACCGCATCTGTACCCAACCCAGGGACTTCGAGATGGCCAGTAATACCCTATTCCAGGTCCTTCGGACCAGGGGTTACACTCGTTCCCTCCTCCACAAAGCTAAGGTTTCTTTCCTTGAAACCCGTCCCAGCCAGGAGGGTACTATCCTACCCTTAGTCTCCACCTACAACAGTAGCACAGTCCTAATTAACAACTCCCTTAAACTCAACTTCGCATCAACTTTGTCCAACTCTGACCCCTTCCATAAATACAGAGTAGTCTCGGCCTATAAGAGGAACCCCAACCTCCGCAGTCTCTTGGTCCGCAGTAAACTTAGACCACTCAATACCCAGCCCGTAAAACATCACTCCCACTTCAAACAATCTAGCTCTATTAGATCCAGATCAACACATTCGATATTTCCCACCCCCTCTTCCCTGTCCCTACAGAGCCACAACTGCATTTATGCCATCAAATGCAGACTTTGTGGTCTTACCTATGTGGGTGAAACGAGTAACTCCCTTGACACCCGACTAACCCAACACCTATACAATATAACACACCACCAAAAATCAGACACATTACTGGTACAACACTTTGGCCTTCATGACATTAGCTTCCTCACCCTAATGGGCTTGGACCACAACCCCACATGGACCCGCCCCCAGAGACAAAATAGGGAGAGATTCTGGATCGGTCGTCTCCAGACACTCTCTCCTTTGGGCCTTAATGAACTATGAACCAGTGCAGAACCCTACTCTCCCACCAGTACCGATAACTATTTTCTCACCAGCTCTTCCCTCTCCCACTTCTTCTCTCCACAGACCTACCACCACCATGGCCTGGAAGAACAGGATGGTTAAACCTCCCCCTGACTACCGGCCCCTTATCCCAAAACCTTCCCCCACAGGACCATATGTCCGCACCTTCCGGGGGTTCCTAGAGGCGTGGGGCTACCCCCCACACCCCTACACCTCACCCCGCTCCCGTCTACAAACAAGACCCCTGTACCTCCCTCCCCCTCCCCATAGACACGACCAACACCTACCTCCCAACACAAAAAAAACCCCCCTCCCCCTGATGACTATCACCCTCCCCCCAGGTCCCCCACCTACCCTAACACCCCCTTGGCCCCACAGGGATACTCCGCCACAAGACACTAGCCCGCCCTATCCTACCAGACCAGCAGCCCCGGCCCCACGGGATGACAGATATGACAAGTCCTCCCCTAGACCCCTCGACCCCCCTCCCCTTCCTCCCACACAAAACCAACACCTACCCCCCGACATAACAAAACCCCCCCTCCCCCTGATGGACATCACCTTCCCCCCAGGCCCCCTACTTACCCTAACACCCCGTTGGCCCCACAGGGACACTCCGCCACAAGGCACTGACCTGCCCTACCCTACCATACCAGCAGTCCCGACCCTATGGAATGACAGACATGACGAGCCCTCTCCAAGACCCCTTTACCCCTCTCCCCTTCCGCCCACACACGACCAACACCTACCCCCCATCAAGATAAAACCCCCCCTCCCTCTGATGGACATCACCTTCCCCCCAGGTCCCCTTCCTACCCTAATACCTGGTTGGCCCCACAGGGACACCCCGCTATATGATACGGCTGCCCCATCCCATCCCACCATACCAACAGCCCCGACCCCATTGATTGACAGACATGACAAGCCCTCTCCCTACCACCGACCCCAAACCAGACAACCCCATCCCAAACAACCTCATGACCGCACCCCCCAGGTACCCCTAGCAAGGAACCCCTTATTCCATCTCCACCCTTCTACCCGTTCCCAATACCCCAAGGTCCCACTCCTACCCACCCCACTAACAAAACCTTCCTACCCCCCTCCACCTCCCTACACACCCAATCAACACCCACCTCCAAAAGGAAAAACACAAACCCCCCCCCCTCCCCCTGTTGAACATCACTTTCCCCCTAGGCCCCCCTCCTACCCCAACACCCCGCACGACACATAACCCTAGCACCAGCACGACTAAGGACAACCCCACCCCACCAACCAACCTTATTCTTACGGCACCCCACACCCTACATGACCATCATGGTGATAAAACCTCTTGGACCCTCCACCCCACACATAAGACCATTATCATGGGGGACTCTAACCTTAGGAGACTCCCCCAAATCCAGGACAACAACATCCAGGTGGACACCTACCCGGGCGCCAGACTTGACCATGCAACCTCAATCCTCTCAGGGATTCCCCGACCCTTCCCGGAGGTCAAGAGAGTAATCCTATCTTTTGGCCTCAACAACAGGGATAGGAACTCGAGTGAGGCATTGAATAAAAACCTTAAGAACATGGTTGACATGGCTAAATCCAAATTCCCAAGGGCGACCATCTTTGTCCCCATAATTAACTTCTCACCCATAATTAACTTCTCAATTGACCTACCTGAGGACCAGAAAGTTAGACTAACCAACCTCAATAACTCCATTGAGGTCCTCAACCACATCCCCAGACTCCCTCCACAGGACTTCCACACCTCCCCAGACCTGATCCACTGGACACCCCCCACAGGAACCAAGATTTGGGCTCTCTGGCGAGGCTTCCTACACTAAGGGCCCCCCCCAGTATAGACCCGGTTAATAACATCTCTAACCCCCATCACCCGGTTATGGGTCTTTGAAAGCTGTTCCACCGACAAAGCCTCCAGACCTACCTTGGCACCAATCCCTATAGTATAACCCCCCAAAGCCCCCTGTTACCACTACCTTCCAAACAAAAACAAAAAAATACCCAACCAAAAAAAACAAAACCTCCCCCCACCCCCGTACCTACTACTTACCACCATCCACCCTTTACCTACCACCCCTCCCTCATCACCTATGACTTATCTCGGACCACCTTTCCCCGTGTACCTATGACCTACCACTGACTATCCTCTAATACTGGTATCCCCGACTTACCTCTTGTTTCTCCTTACCCTTCACTCACTACCTCTTATTAATTACCCAACACCCTTTACTTAGTTGACCACGTCCACTATTAGGACTAATATTACCTTCAGTATCACCAAATTTACAATCATTGTCCCTGAAGAGTAATATTAGGATTATCAACATGATTTTCCTTTGATTAATTCTTTCCATATACCATTTAGACTACCAGTATCCCCACTCCCATTACCCTGGTCATCTACATCTACATTATCATCATCACTAACATTACAATCTTCTTCCACGTTAGTACAACATTATCCTTTTCATCATTAGTCATATCTCTACCACTACTAGTAATTGTTTTCATTGTCCATATTAGCCTTAAGATTTTCAATAGTATTCTCCTTTTTATCTTCATCATTATCCTTATCATTATTATTCTCATCACTACTACCCCAATCATCTTATTATCATTATTATCTTCATTACTACTATTAGCATTTTTATCTCCTTCCATATCAGCCTTTACTCATTACCACGAGTATTATCATTATTAGTATCAGTATTAATTTTATTATTCTCATTATTCTTATTATTATCATTATTATCATTACTATTATTACCCTTATCCTTTATACTAGTATCACTGTAGACCCCGGATGACTACGAGTCCCTCCCACACGGTATTGGCCAATACCGAGGTTACAAATGATGATGGGTCCTACAATCACTTAAGATTTTCTTATCACAAGTGAGGACCCTTTCTGAGTACCCTCCTTAAACCTCGTATGGCCTACCTTTGGAACAGGGTTCTCCGTGTCACTAATATTCTCCTAGACCCCCTATAATTGATCAGCTATTGTCACGGTACTTTAATAAGAACTAACTTTCTATATCTCCCATTAACCCCATAGAGGGTACCCCATTAGCTACCACCCTGGTCACTTACTTAACCTACCCCTCAAATAGATACTACCATTACATAACACAGAGCTAGAACCGACTCAACCCAGTATCACTCTCTGCAACTCTCTGCAACTCTTTCCCCCCCACCCCCCCCCCCCCCGCTAATTAGCACATTTCCCATACTATACTTGGGCCATAATCGATTACGATCTTACTGGGACCCTACCTTACAGGTATCTTCGATTTAAATAAGCCTGGTCCCCCCTTGACTAACTAGAACCAATCCAACTCACCTTCCCTTAGAACACTCCCAAAACCAGCCCTTAATTATCCTTCTAATTCTTTGCAAAAACACTTCTCCCTTCTAGCAGGACACCTGTTGCATTTTCTACCCACACATAGTTTTTTACCCCGCGTCCTCATTTAGTTACACCTTTGACTTGGTCCCAGGCTGGGCCTTTTCCATGATTTACTGTATTGGACTGTCACTACCAATTTTACCCACTAGAGTGCGACATCACCCCCAGTGGAAAAACACTGACGTCAGCCAGGGCCCGCCCCCAGAGGAAAAACACTGGTGACAGCCATGACCGGCACAGCTGAAATCAATTTTCTAATTACCCAGCAGGCATCTCACCTGTATAAAACGACACCCCCCTCAGTAGAAACGTTCTTCCCGACAAACACACCGAGAGATGAACATATACCTACCACAGCGCTCTACCAACTAATTGTAGAAACCAGAATCACTGACGGTGAGATCATTTTTTTCCCCCACTCTCTCTCCCTCCCTCTCTCTCTCTCTCTCTCTCCATTCGTACTAATAGCTGCTTGCTTGGTCAACGGCTATCACGACTAACCCTTGGTCCTGTTTTTTAGTCTGTACCTAACCTCCTTCCCCTCTCTCTCCATTGTAGGTACTATTAAGCGGCATGCGGGGTTGGCGGCTAGCAAGACTAGCGCTTTGTCGGGTGGTTTTGTGTGTGTGCGCGGCCTCCTCCCCCTATTAGGCGTTCGCAGGGTAAGCTACTAGCTTAACTAGCGCTTGGCCCGGTCCTTCTCTGGTTGTCCCCGGCCTCCGTCCTCTACTGGGCGTCTGCATAGGTAGCTACTAGCTAGGCTAACACGCGGTCTGGCCTTCTGATTGTTTTCGACCCCCTTCCCTCCACTAGTTCTCCACCTGATTAGCTATCGGCTAGGCTAACACGCGGTCTGGCCTTAGGTAGGCACTCGACCTCCTCACTCTACTAGGTGTCCGCCTGTTGAGCTACTAGCCAGGCTAACACTCGGTCTGGTCCTTCCTTTTTTCGGCCTCCATCCCCCACTGGGCGGTTGCATAGATAGCTACTAGCTAGGCTAACACGCGGTCTGGCCTTCTGATTGTATTCGACCCCCCTCCCCTCCACTAGTTCTCCACCTGATCAGCGATCGGCTAGGCTAACACGCGGTCTGGCCTTTAGGGCTGCACTCGACCTCCCCACTCTACTAGGTGTCCATATGATGGGCTACTAGCTAGGCTAACACTCGGTTGGTCCTTGGTTTTTCTCGGCCTCCCTACTCCACTAGGCGTTTTGCAGGGATAGCTACGGGCTAGGCCAACACGCGGTCTGGTCTTCGGGTTGTATTCGACCCCCCTCCTTCCATTAGTGTTCCACCTGGTTAGCCACCGACCAGGCTAACACGCGGTCTGGCCTTAGGGCTGCTCTCGACCTCCCCACTCTACTAGGTGTCCACATAATGGGCTACTAGCTAGGCTAACACTCGGTCTGGTCCTTGGTTTTTCTCGGCCTCCCTATTCTACTAGGCGTTTGCAGGGTTAGCTAGGGGCTAGGCCAACACACGGTCTGGTCTTCGGGTTGCAATCGACCCCCCTCCTTCCATCAGTGTTCCACCTGGTTAGCCACCGGCTAGGCTAACACGCGGTCTGGCTTCCTGGTTGCACTCGACCTCCTTCTCCTACTAGGGTCTGCATGGTAAACTACCAGCTAGGTTAACACTCGGTCTGGTCTTCGTTTGTCCCTATTGCTTGTCCCTTGGTTTTTTCCCCCCTCCCCCCTAACAAAAATACAAACCTTTATTCCTATAACAGACACGCAGTTACTTGGAACAGACCCAACCAGCGACTGCCAGTCACCACCTAGCGGGACACCCGCAAACCACTTCACTGAACATCGCCTACCACAGGTGAAAAAACAAAAAAAAAACTCCCAAAAAAACAAACCCCCCCCCCCCCTTCTCTCTCCTCTTAGGAAAATAATCTCCCTTCCAACACTGGGGTTCTGATCTCCCCCAGTGGGCCAACCTTAGGTGAGGGTGTCTTGTTTCATGGCCGAAACGCCCAGTGATCCTTTGGTGACAACTGATGATGTGATCCCATATTTATCTTCTTAACTAGAACCCTCTAATGATGCACCTTAAACCAATACCTCAATGCCTTAACCTTAACCAAATCCCGAGACCAATCCGAACCACTACCCACATACCCCATACCTTCAAGGTCCTGACCTCCACTCCAACCCTTAACCCCGCGTCGAACTTGGGCCCCAATCTTAACCCCACCTCGGACTGAAACCTGGTCCTCACCACCCTAACTCCCCCAACCCTGAACCTCCATGAACCTTCACAAACAACCCTTCCTTATAAGGGATATCCACGATTCTACCTTTTTACCAACTTACGATTTTTACCCCAGCCCAGGGCACAGTCGCCCCTATGGTGATTACTATCCCTTCCTAGCCCCAACCCGGACCCCAGCCCTAACCCCAACCCTGACCCTATCGTCTAACCCTCTCCCTAACCCTAATCCTAACCTTAACTATCCTCCAGCCCTCTCCCTGCCAGGGCCCCACACCCCAACCCTCTCCCTCTCCCGTCCTACCCTCCAGCCCTCTCCCTGCCATGGCCCAACACCCCAACCCTCTCCCTCTCCCTTCCTATCCTCCAGCCCTCTCCCTGCCATGACCCCACACCCCAACCCTCTCCCTCTCCCTTCCTATCCTCCAGCCCTCTCCCTGCCATGGCCCCACACCCCAACCCTCTCCCTCTCCCTTCCTATCCTCTAGCCCTCTCCCTGCCATGGCCCCACACCCCAACCCCCTCCCTAACCAATATTAAACAGCTTAGCTCTTGGCCTGACCTAACCCACTTGTTTTTATTACAATGGACGTTCAGATAGCCCCCTGGGGCTTGCACATATGACATTGGGACCGGATCTAATTGTGTGAAGTCAGCGTGCATCACCCTGTGTATCATACGTGCGAGGCCAAAAGAACCTGGTTTTTCACTTCATGTTTTACATGGTATCTTACACTCGGTACTCTATATCAAAAACCTAACCCTCATGCAGCAATTAAAAATGTAATGTACTGAATCAATTATCGAATCGAATCATTACTCCAAGAATCAAGATCAAATAGAACTGAGATTCCAATCCCCTCCCCCAACTAATCAGCTACCCATATATCGTCAGTAGCTAATTCAGTAAGCTACTTATCCAGAACACTGTGTTTAAGGGACAGGACTGTCATTCCACATAGACTATATGCAGCTAGTGGATAAAAGTCCAAACACTGTTCAGCATTGATGCAAACCATTTGTCTAGCTGCTTCTCCAAGGTTATAGAGGCCGTACTCTGCCAGATAGGATGAGGAATGTGGTGTCACCAGGAAGTACACATACTTGTTTTCCTTCATCAGAATCAGCTCAATTTGTCCAAATTCCACTGACTCTTCATTCTTAATGCATAGAAAAAAGCCCTTCCTATACAGGGTACCCTTCCACTGCACTTCTGTTGACACCATCTCAGGATGTGGGAGCGAGCTTGCCTCAACCGGATCACGCACTTTGTCACTGCACAACTCGGTGTGGTAAGGACACAAGCTTTTGACTTGCAAAGTTGCAGCAAAGAAAGAGCTGGAGTTCAGATATGACTGAAGCAGCTGATGATTGTTTGCAAGTGTCTGACACACATTTTTGAAGTTCTGTGTCCTCCTTATGCATCTTTTGAAGTATGAGTATTTGCTCTCAAACCTCATTGTCCACAACCGTATGAGTGGACCAAGTTTCATAATCAAAGAGGGATAGTGGACGAGGTAGTGATGCTTTGGTTTGAGTTTCTCTCTGGGAAATAGCTCTTTCCTTGTTTCAAGATAATCTTGAATCTGCTCATTGAGGACACAGATTTGAGGGACAGATATCTTGGGGGCACAGACAAACTCACAAAGCTCTTTCAGCAAGATCAGTAGCTGCCACACTGGATCCTTAGTATCTGACATCTTATCCCCAATAATCACTGGTAGAAGTCTCAAAAGACACCAATTCTCAGCTGCCTGCCCACCAATCTTCATACCACTTCTACTCACTTCACAAGGAGCAGAACCAGCATCAGAACCCACATATTTGAACTGTGCGATTCGTCGGTTCAGCTGTGTGTATGTGAACCATTTTTTCACCTTTACAAAATACCTCAAGTAAAGGTTAAGGTCATAGGCTACTACGCCTTCAAACAAGTCATGGTGGGAGCCCTGGCTGGCATACATGGAAATACTCAAGAAAGTTGAAAACAGAGTCAAACTTGAGTCCCTCTACATTTGTTGCCTCTGGGTCCTGTAGTTGTTGCACTGCCGTCTTGTAGGTCTCAACTGTTCTTACAGGAAACCGGTTTGTCACGTGTTGCATTTCTTTTGTAGGCACTAAGCAATACCTGCAGCAGTGACTAGCAGTACTGAAGTTTTCAGTAAAGCCACCTATAGAGTGGGATCCCAAATTGTCACCCAGAATACATAGGACTGTTGCCCGCACCACCTGGCCAGATGACGTGACCAGTCCATCTCTCTCAAGCTCCCTCATATCTGACAGCAGCCGTGCGAATAACTTTTCATGTGCAAAATACTTAAAGCATCTCTCAGGGCACAGAAGCAAAAGCTGCAAGTTGTCAACACTAGAACGATAGATGGGCTCGAAGTTGGCAAGTGTAAAGTATACGCCTACTATTTTGTGCTTTTTCTTTGATGATCCAAGAGGGTTCACTACCTCAAATGCGTCCTGGTACAAGATAATCTTTAAGCTTATACCTGGCTCATTGAATAAGTCGTTGGACTTGAAAACGAATCCATCACAAACATCAGTGAACACATTAGTAGAAGCAGCATTATTTTGTGGCTTCACACACTCTTGCCACACAGCAGGGTCTTTTAACATGGATATTAAAGTATCTTTAAGTGGGATATATTGTGCATAGCACTCCCTCCTATTCTCATCTGTGCCCAGATAAATAGCCTGTGGGTGCACATATGAAAAGTTATTTTTGAAGAACTCCTTTCTTCTGTACTCAGTGGAAAGATGAGAGCTGCACGAATAATGCAAATCTGCTTCTCTGTCAATATCAGTCTCAGACAGGTTTGTTTTAGCTGCCATTACCTCCTTGACTTCCTTCTTAGTGTACTGATGACACATGTCATTCAAACTGTTAATTTCTTCAACAATAATTTCTATTGTTGATGATGGAATGAGGCATTTAGCCTGCAGACGCATGTAAAACAGGCATAGATTATTTTGATACAGGGCTCTCATTTCAGTGTCATCTGGCATGTTGTCAGATCCACTTGCTCTATGACTTGCATCTAAATCACTTTCAACCTCAGCGGGATCCTGAGTAGACTGCGATTGTGTAGGGGTTACAAACAATTCTGTTTTATGCTTATGAACCCTTGAGATATGTGCAGTGAATGATGATCGAACTTTAAAGGTTTTGTTACAATGTGCAAATGGACATTTTACTGTCTCTTTTTTCAATACATGTGATCTCAGATGTGCAAGGAGATCCTTGAGATCAGTACATTGTTTCTGACAACTTGCGGTCTCACATTTGAATGAACTTCCTATATCCTTTCTTTGTGAAACAGAGGTGGTCCTGTGGTTACGGTAAATATGTGCTTTCAAAGCACTAAACTTCAGAAACTGACGTGTGCAGTCAGCAAAACAACAAGGGTATTGCTTGTTTGCTTCATGTCTATGTAGTACCTGATGGTCAACATAACTTTTAACCGTTTTCAAAGACAGGCCACAGGATCGACATGTAAAAGGACCGGACATTTTGCTGTGTGTGGTGCTATTGATTTAGCAAACTTGTGTATGTCGCCTAACCTGTCCTAACTCTGGAAGCTGAAGTTCAATCCAAATCTGTTAAGAAAAAATAAAAGTGTACGTGAAGCAAATTTCGGAAATGTTATTTCAGAGCTAGCTAGCTACATCGTTTGCTACACGTGTACATCAAGCAGACCTTATCTTTTAGACAGTGTTTCGTTATGGTAAAAATACGGGAAGATATACATTTGCAGACTAATGTTTATGTAATGACTATTTGAAAACCATGACTTAATGCATAATATCAAGTTCTCACTCTGGAAGCTGAAGTTCAATCCAAATCTGTTAAGAAAAAATAAAAGTGTAAGTGAAGCAAATTTCGGAAATGTTATTTCAGAGCTAGCTAGCCACATCGTTTGCTCCACGTGTACATCAAGCAGACCTTATCTTTTAGACAGTGTTTCGTTATGGTAAAAATACGGGAAGATATACATTTGCAGACTAATGTTTATGTAATGACTATTTGAAAACCATGACTTAATGCATAATATCAAGTTCTCACCTCTTAATATCAAGTTCTCACATTCTCACATCAAGCAGAGCTTAGTCCTTGGGCCAAACCATTTTTCATTACCAAATTCTGGGCAAATCCTAGATGTGATTTTCTTATTCCTATACATCCCTAGATTATGTTTTGATATGATAGACCTTTTGGATTGGCAGCGTATTAGTAGTTATCACCTCGTAAAGGTACGGAGTGCTTTTTTCAAAACCGGAGTTTTGCCTAGAAAAGTCCCCTGCCATATCCTGCTCCCCTTCGCATGATTCGCGCCTAGCTGTGCTGTGGTTGTGATAGAGACATGAGCCCTTTCATGTTCTTTATGCGCCTGAGTCTCCTAAACACGTAGAGACCAACCCCGAGTCGATCAATGATTCCTACGATGAGCTATGGTAACTTTACCGCACCTACCCCCTACCGATGAATGCCTAATTTTTGCGGTTTTCCGGAGGTATTGTGCGGTAGGTGCGGGAAAGTTACCATAGCTCAGCGTAGGAATCATTGATCAACTTTGAATGGGTTTGAATCATAATACTTTATTTTAGTCAGGAGCTTTTCTTCTTCATGTCGCTCAAAAACAGAACCTCTCTTTTAGCTTTGCGTGACCTTCCCATTTTTCTCAACTGACCTCAGTCACATATTATTTAAATGAGCACATAGTACATGATTTATCACTTCTAGTTATTTTAATACAAATTCCCAACACCTGACATCTTCAATTGTGGATGGAGCAATCATCTATTTTAACTGTTTGACAGTCAGGGGCAAGATATGAACATCACCATCAGCCAGCCACCACACCTATATAGCCCACAGCTGCCACTATACACATTACTAGCTCTACGAATTACTGCATGCATGATTTATTTCCGTGTCATGCCACATAGCTACACGGCCCATCTCACATACAATACGCCTATATTACATAATAATAACAATCGAGCATGTAGCTGTATATGTCCAGTTGTATCTTGTAGAAATTGTGGAAGCAAGGCAAGCAATATTGGTAGAGCCTATTGTCCGACTACGTAACAATTGAGAATGGAATGTTGTGGTGTGACAAAATCGCATCGCACGCCGTGTGCATTGGGATGCGATTTTCTCATAGACTTCAATGGTGTGAGTTGAAAATCGAATTTTGTGGTGCGACAAAATCGCACGCCGTGTGCATTGGCTTTAAGACTAAATCTAAAATAGCTGCCAAAATTAACACTGGTCTACAGAGAGGTTAGCCTACAGAGAGGTTAGCCTACAGAGAGGTTAGCCTACAGAGAGGTTAGTCTACAGAGAGGTTAGTCTACAGAGAGGCTAGCCTACAGCGAGGATTTCCGTCTACTCCTCTCTCCCTCAACTAACGCAGCCCCCATTGTGACCGCTCTGACCAAGAGCTGCCTGCAAATGAATCGCGTGTGAAAAATGTACAGTACAAGACTAAGAAGACAGTACGAGACTAACAAACAGCTACTTCCCCCAGATGATCAGACTCTTGGAACAAGCCCACTGTCGACAATTGACTATCACTAACGGCACCGCTGCCTTGTCTTACCTGCATTAATGGCAAGGAAAGTTTATTTGTATAGCACATTTCATACAACAGGGGCAATTCAAAGTGCTTTGCATATTGCAAGAAATACTGAAAAAGGAAAGTTTATTTGTATAGCACATTTCATACAACAGGGGCAATTCAAAGTGCTTTGCATATTGCAAGAAATACTGAAAAAGGATATTATTTGTATAGCACATTTCATACAACAGGGGCAATTCAAAGTGCTTTGCATATTGCAAGAAATACTGAAAAAGGATATTATTTGTATAGCACATTTCATACAACAGGGGCAATTCAAAGTGCTTTGCATATTGCAAGAAATACTGAAAAAGGATATTATTTGTATAGCACATTTCATACAACAGGGGCAATTCAAAGTGCTTATTGCAAGAAATACTGAAAAAGGATATTATTTGTATAGCACATTTCATACAACAGGGGCAATTCAAAGTGCTTTGCATATTGCAAGAAATACTGAAAAATGATATTATTTGTATAGCACATTTCATACAACAGGGGCAATTCAAAAAAATGCTTTACATGTCTTAACATGGGGTAGTGGTGGTCTAGTGGATAGTGAGTTGGACTTGTGATCTGAAGGTTGTGAGTTCAAATCCCGCCTGAAACCACACCACTACTAGTGTGCCCTTGAGTAAAGCACTTAGCCCTCAGTTACTCCAGGGGGAATGTCCCTGTAATTCGTAATTGTAAATCGCTTTGGATTAAAATAAAATTATTTTATTATTAATTAACAAATAATGTCACAAATAAACTTGAAACTGTAATCTGTCCATCAGTCAGAGTTTAAATATTCAAGCAGTGCAGCTCTCACACCAGCTCCTTCCTGTTGACGTTCCTGGAACATACGAACAGGTGGCTGCACATTCTTTAACAAATCATATCACAAATAAAATACTGCATCTGTCCATCAGTCTGAGTTGAAATATTCAAGCAGTGCAGCTCTCACACCAGCTCCTTCCTGTTGACGTTCCTGAAACATACGAACAGGTGGCTGCACATTCTCCATCACTGGAGGGTCTGGCATGTAGCGGTCCCCATGCTCCTCACAAATGTTGTGCAGTACACAACAGGCCATCACCATTTTTTTGTTGAGGTCCAATTGACAGGCATTCCTCTTTAGGAGACACCTCCATCTACCTTTCAGCCTTCCAAAGGATGTCTCCACAACTGCCCTAGCACTGTTTAGCCTGCCATTTAATGGGCTCGACAGTGCGACCATTTCACTCGCAATTGCGACTAAAAATAAATCTGTGCGACTATAGAAATAAATTCACGAGCACACTGTGCGAGTACAGATTATTTTTTATTTTATTTTATTTTGTTCTAAAAAAAAACGGGAAAATAATTCACGAGTGAAAGATTTCAGCTTTCTCACTCTCTGCATGCGTACTGACAACAACAACATTCATTCATCTCTGTCCCACTTATATCCCGTCATATCACCCGCTAAGCAGCCTGGGTGATTGAGTCAACACACGCCGTGAATTCTGAATACTTTGCTCGCTAACGAGCGGTCACTACACTACAATATATATATATTTTAAACTACAAGTCCCACATTCCACAAGCCACAATCCGATTCCGCCAACCACAGTACAGCTCTCTGTGATAACGTGTGGTGTGAACTTTCCCTGAGAAGAACACGGCTGCGCTATCGAAAGTTTGACTCAAAATGAAGAAAATGAAGCCCATTCATTTGTATTTTGCGAGTCAAAGAAACAAAGAAAAAGAGGAATCCGGTGAGGGCCCAAGTAATTCGCAAGCTGGTTCAACTAACGAGAGAGATGGGGATGAGACGGCTAGTAGCGACAGTGAGGCTGAGAACAACGTTAGTAGGCCTAACGTTACTAGCGAAGATGACACCCCAGCGTCCATTGCAGCCGGCGGAGGGAAAACATATAGATTTAATCCGAAGTGGCTGGAAATCTTCCCATG
Organism: Nansenia antarctica; assembly: GCF_963989245.1. Lineage (NCBI taxonomy): Eukaryota > Metazoa > Chordata > Actinopteri > Argentiniformes > Microstomatidae > Nansenia > Nansenia antarctica. The sequence goes on along the minus strand of NC_137674.1, from coordinate 92,303,339 downwards.
GCTAGAGTTTAAAGACAACGTCATGTTCTGCAAATATTGTAGAGGGCAGAAACAGGCTGGCAAGTCGACGTTCCTATCAGGAAACCCGCATCTGAAAAGGGATAGCGTAACGAAACATAACATCTCGAAGCGGCATATCAAGTGCAGAGATCTGTACCTGTTGAGACAGGACAAACCATCGGGGACGGTGACAGCAGCCTTGAGGAGACAAGTGCTGCTGTCCGAGGAGGAGAAGAGGAGGCAGCTGAAAATAAAGATTAACATTGCATACTTCATTGCAAAAGAAGAAGAACCGTTCGTCAAATTTGGGCCACTTATCCGTCTCCACAAAAAAAACGGAATTGACATTAATCCCACATACGACAATGATGTAAGATGTGCTGAGATGATCGGTCAAATTGCTGACCTCATGAGAGAGAACCTGTCAGTGAAGCTGAAAGCCGCTAAGTATCTAGCCGTTCTAATAGACGGAGACACAGACATATCCAACATCGAATGCGAGATTGTCTACGTGCGCTTGTTGGAGGGTGGGAAGCCAGTCAATCTCCTGGTCGGACAACATACTCTTGAACACTCCCATGCCATTGGTAAGTCGTTTCTCTTTATAGGCTTTATACTTGTGTAGTTTAATCATTTATTCATAATGGAGATATAATTTAGTTTGTCAAAAAGCCTTTTTGTTTAATTGTTTTTTGTGTTGTCATTCGAGGTGTTTTGGATGCAACCAAGGCTGCATTTCACACTGTTTGCCCAGAGGAGGATGGAGGGTCATGGATGAAGAAGTGCATCTCCTTCGGGGCAGATGGCGCCTCTGTGAATATGGGCCACCGTGGGGGAGTGATTGCCCACCTGCAAAGAGAGGCAGGGGGGCATATAATCCCAATCCACTGTATGCCACATAGGTTTGTAACTGAAACAAGTTTTAAATATTGTTTTATTTGCTAGCAGAGAATGTTAAACAATACTGTGTGTGTGTGTGTGTGTGTGTGTGTGCGCGCACACGCTCTTAAGTGCTGGAATGGAATACCTAACAGAATTATTGTTTTCTGTTGGCACAAGATAGAGGGAGAGAAGAGATGGTGAGTTGTTTGTAAGATTCTGTTCTGACTTTCACAGGCTAGAGCTGGCAATACTGACCATCCAAAAGAAAGAGCCAATGGTGTGTCTGGTGTATGATCTTCTGCATCTGATACGTCTTCCATATCACTTCAAAATCCAAAAGAGAGCTATATCATATCGGGCAAGAGCTCGGTGTGGATATATGCAAACCGTCTAGCGTCAAGGGAACTCGCTGGATCCCCCATGTCCACAGAGCCCTCAAAGTGTTCCTGCGGCATGGACAAGACAAGGACCTCGCCACTGACGAAGGCCAGTACTCCGTTGTTCTGCAGCACATGGAGCACCTGGCCGTAGCATCAACAACAGCGGAGGTTCAGGGGCGGGCAAAGAAGGTCAGTTTTACGCAGTACATTTTTAAAAATAGGGTTAGGGTTGAGTTCAAGACTCAAATTAACTTTCAGAATCAAGTAATTGACAGGTGAGGTGGCTATAAACAATTTTAACTAACACTTATTGTGTATCTACTCACTACTTAACAGATAAAGAGGGAAATGGAGAATGCACTATTTTGTGTATTCTGCCATTTTCTCTCAGACATGTTTGAGGAGCTATCCTCACTTAGCCTCACCCTGCAAAAGAATGACCTGATCCTCCCCCAAGCCACGTCAGAGTTGAGGAAGACAGTGACCAGACTTGAAGCACTAAAGTCTAGGGCAAAGGCAGGAGGCATGCTGGAGAAGATTCAGACCATGCTTGCTCAGCAGCAGGATGATGATGGGAGGAGATTCCAGGTGTGTTAGGATTAGAGTTTGTTAGGATGTAAGAGAAACCATTATGATTAAGAGTTAGTGTGAGAATCAATGTAGGCCTATGTGTTGCACAATAGAACAATTGCAGTGGAGAAGTCAACATACATTTAATTGTGTGTGTGTGTGTGTGTGCTCTTTCTGTTAAAGGGAATAACACTGAAGGGGAATCTGACAGGCTTCACGGACCTCACCAATCCCCAGCTGAAGAAGCACATGGAGACGGCCATCAACATCGGAGTGAATGATCTCAAAGCCAGGTTTGGTGGTTTGCTGAAGGATGAGGATGTCCAGACGCCAGTGGTGTCTTTCAGAGTGCTAAACCCCGACACATGGCCAGAAGACCAGACCAGCCTTCTCACCTTTGGTGATGATGATGTGGCATACCTGGTGAGGCATTTCAAGGAGCCTCTAGAGAGGTAAGAATTTATTTGACACTGCATTGCCATATGAGACAATGTTATGTTTGCATATTTGCAAACTCACTTACTCTGTTCAATCCTGCAGATCGGGGTGTGACCTGGCTGCGGTCCAGGACGAGTGGCAGGGACTGAAAATCCTGGTCAGCCACAATTTAAAGAACAAGTCCTACAGTGGCCTGTGGGAGACCATGTTGACAAAGGACCCCTACAGGCAGGATTACAAGGTAGACCAACAGTACTGAGTGGTTATGTATGGTATCCATCTGTTGTTGGTTTTAATAAGTTAATGGTAAGAGTTAAATGAAATTGAAAGATATCATATTTTCCCTAGAACATACTGGAGTTGGTGCAGCTTATGCTGGTGCTGCCCATTTCAGCCGCCCAGTGTGAGCGAGGCTTCTCTGCGCAGAACCGCATTAAGAATTCAACAAGAAGCAGCCTTGGAGTCTCCACTACCGAAGACCTGATGAGGATCAGCCTGGAGGGGCCGTCTGTCGAGGACTTCGATCCCACTCCTGCCGTGGACCGCTGGCTGACCTCTAAGCGTGCCAGACGGCCAACATACAAAAGCATATGGACAACTGATATCCTCTGCGTCTAGTAGGGCTGTAGGCATGGGCCAATGTGTGATTTTGGTGCAAAAATGGCAAAATCACTAATAAAAATGTGTTATTATAACATTTTTCACTGTGCTCCTAAATTTCTTTGTGTGCCCCTAAAATGTTTCATTTAGGAGCACATCTCCTAGTGAAAAAGGTTAGCGTAGAGCCCTGCTAAATGTGTTGCTCCTGGGTCAGTCGGCCTGTATCAGAAAAAGGCTTCATCAGCCATGGTTGCAGAGGGTACGCAGGGTCTCCAATTAGGTAGTGTCCTATGTCACGTCCTGAGATGTTTGCGGTGTGCTGATTTAAAAATTGTCCATCAGTCACAACTTCCCACAAATGAGACTGCCTCAGAACCCGTGAATCATGGACACTCCCAGGAAAACCAACACAAACATCCCAGAACAGACCCTTGCCATCAACAACACCCTGAAGTATGATTGAGTGCCATCCCTTTCTGTTATAATAGTCACGTGGGAACGCTTCAGGTGCTATTATGGGGATGTGGCTGCCATCTATCACTCCAACGCATTGAGGTGCCCTCCACCTGTTGCCGAAAAATGTAGCCATCTCCATCAATTTACGGGAATCAGAGGTCTTAATGTGGTCAGGAAGCAGCACCTTAATAACTGCATTGCAGAAATCCTGCAAACAAAGACAAACAGTAGAAATGCCAATGCCAAAAAGGTGACTGGCCACCAACAATGATTACAGGAGTGTCAGTCTCCACAGGGCGACGGCAACCCGTTTAGACACAGGTACAGATAACCGGTAGTTGGTGGTCTTCCTTTGCAGGACACGGCCTAGGCGACGACAGATGTAGGTGAAGGACTCCCGGGACACCCGAAAGTTCCTTATGAACATGTCATTGTCGAAACCGGGAACAATAGCCCTGTCCGGACGGCATATAAATTACCTGAGGACCTCGGTAATATATGTTTTACCTGGGGTAATTCGGTAATTTTTATCCCGTCTGGACCGACCATATCAGTGATTTACTCCGGGGACCCCAGTAATTATTCCGGCTGGAATTACCTACTGTTTTTCAGCAAACCCTGAGGTCCTCTGATAATTATATTACCGTCCGGATCGACATGTCAGTATTTGGTACGCATTGCATGATTTCGCGCGCGATATTAACACTAGAATTTCCGGTTTTGACCACAAACAATGGATGTGGAAGACATTATTGACTCCCTTGAATCTTCACTATCTACACCTGTCATCCCCTCATGGCGACCAATAATAAGAAGAAGAGTGATCAAATCGATCAGAAGAGCCAGGTCTTGCAAGCTGCAGAGATGGGCCACACTTATGACGGTTGCCGGTAAGCTTGTTGATGAACTGCTAATAATAGCTAGCTAGCCAAATAATGTTAGCCAACACAGCCCCACTGTTCTCTACTGCAGTGCTACTGAAATAGTCATGTTGCTCAAATCGGAGGGGAGGGGAATCCTTACCCGTTTCCTTACGTCGTATCTCAAATATGAACGTTATCCATGGGTACCCCCATCAGTAGCAATGCAACTGTGGGACAGTTCGGACAGCCCACCCGTGACTCTGGGCTTATATGTAATAAACCAGTCGCGGCTTGGGCTAGTCTTAACCCAACCCAACACATCTTACCCTACATTTAAAACATCCTTGATCTTACCCCCCTGTATTATGAATGTTTTGCTCAATGCACCCACATTGGAATAAAGCTAAATTCACCAAAAAAGAATGTTGTTTGCACCATACTGTATTACAAAAAATACTGTCGATTAGGGCCAGCAGTTGTATTGTTTTTTTAAAGACCACCTTTCTCTGCCTTCTATATTACAGTGAGCAGTTGGTGTCCCACCCCCAGCGCACCAAGGGAGCGGAGAAGTCTGTTTTGGGAATGTGACGTCCTGCAAAACTTTGATGACACTGAGTGGTACCGTAACTTCCGAATGCCACAAACAACATTCCTCAACCTCTGTGACCAGCTTCGCCAGTATGTCAACCCCAAAACCACGGTGATGAAAGGCCCAGTCTCCCTGGAAAAAAGAGTGGCGGTCTCTCTGTACAAGCTTGCAAGCAATGTTGAATTCCACGACCTGGGCAACCTGTTTGGAATTGGAAAAAGCACTGCATGCGACATCTTTTGGGAGGTGTGTCAGGCACTCTGCAAATTGAAGAGAGTGTATGTTAGAAGACCTACAACTGTACCTGAAGTGAAAGCCATCACTGGAGGATTTGAGAGGAAAACTGGATTCCCAATGTGCGCTGGAGCCCTGGATGGTACACACATACCGATTGTAGCACCATCTGCCTACCATACCGACTACCACAACAGAAAAGGCTGGTACAGTGTCCAATTGCAGGGGCTGGTTGACCATGAGTACAAGTTCATGGACTTTGACGTTGGCTGGCCAGGAAAGTGCCATGATTCTTTTGTTTTTGAAAACTCTCGTCTTTGCCAAAAACTTGATAATGGCACATTCTTCCCCCCCCTTACCAAGAACATACAAGGTGTTGACATACCAGTGCTAATTCTTGCTGACTCCGCCTACAGCCTCACAACAAACATCATGAAGCCATACCCAGACGGCACAGCAAGGGGACCTCAAAAACAGTTTAACGAATGCTTGAGCAGTGCTCGCATTCATGTTGAGCATGCTTTTGGGCGCTTAAAAGGACGGTGGCGTTCCATTATGAAGAGGAATGACTCACAAACAGAACATGTGAAATACATAGTAGCAGCCTGCATTGTTTTGCACAACTTTTGTGAGATACAGAAGCTCAACTACACACCAACGCTCCCAGGAGAGGACAACCCACCCGAGCAGCCTGCAGATGACGACACACCTGCCCAGCCTGAGGAAGAAGCCCCTGCAGAGGGGATCCTCCCTGCACTTACCACTGCAGATAGGATCCGTGAAGCTCTAGTCGCACACATTGCAGGCAGACAGGCAGTAGGATGAATTGTATATCAAAAACGTATCTTTATTTAAAGATTTTCTTTTGGTTGCTGACAGGTGAAAAGCACTACAGTTGTGAAGCATGGATCTTCTCCACAAACAAAGTTAACAACTTCAACGAAAAGTAGTGTTCAGTTAAAATAAATGTAAAAGTAAAAATATGTACAGTGTACAATTGTCAGCACCTGAGAACTTAAGTGCCCCCCAAGATGGGTTGTTTTTTTAACAGTCTGGAAAAAAATAAAATAAAAATGTAACATACCCACAGTATTTAACACTTATTTTCACTTCCTATGCCTAAACATGACTCAACATTGGCTAGGACAGGGCTGTAGTTCTGTACCAGACCAGAGCTACTCTAAACTTAGTAACACACGACTAGTCACTTCGCTTTGCTCCTTCCCAAGTCGTACTCATACCCAGGGGTGCACATAACTTTTTGGGGCCAGTGCTCAGAGGAGCACCTAGGGATGCTGCTTGGTGCTCCCCGAGCTCGCGAGTCACGACCCCATCCCACAGGATGGATGAAAAAGGGATACATGGATAACTTATATTAGCAAAACGACATTTATTCATAAATAAAGATGAACGAACAAATGATTGTGTGCAAAACAAAATAAACAAATGCAAAATCAAATGACTGCTCTTTAAGCATGAAAGTCTGTCAGACTCCTTTAAACACAATGAAATCAACTGACATCTCTGATGTCAAGCACTGCTCTGTTCTGTAAATACTGAAATCAACTTTTCAACAAAAAGTTACAGCCTAAGCATTTACTTATGCTACAAGCTTAATCATCATCACTGCTCTCTTGACTGCTGTAAGTTATCACTGTCGTCAATTTCAAGCATGGTAGAGGATGTTGTAGGCCATCACTTTAAATAGCTCGTTATGGCGGGTGGGTGGGAGGTATCTGGCGGGAGGGACATTTGTGGGAGGAGGGGTAGGTGGGGAATTATTGGGGTAAAGGGAGATTGGGAAGGGAAGGGGAGGGGGGGGGGGTTGAAAGGTTTATGCGCATTTTGTATTTGTACTGGTAAACCGTATTTGTGTTATTCTATTTTCTCCTTTGTTTATTTGTATGTTACCACTCCCCTTGTTTTACTCCCTGAAATAATAATAAAAAATTGATCACAAAAAAAATAAATAGCTCGTTATTTTGATTGTGCAACAAAGCCTTTTTCTTTTTCTTTTTTCTAATAGAATTCCCAACCATATTCCCTGGGTCAGGGGTCTAGGTGCGATAATGAAGCTGTAAAACAAACGTCTGAACGTTTGAAAGCTTCAGAGAAAAGAAACGTGAAGTCCCTTGGTGTTGTTTTTCCTTTTAGCGACGAGTCGTTCGGGACTGAATTTTCAAGTGTCGGTGTGATAACCATGCGATACGCGATACGCGATACGCGGAATGAAAGTACGAGTTACGATACTTTCCGAATGTTTTCGTGAGGGGAGTCGCCGTGGTCGTCGTGATGGATTACTCGTCGCACCTTCGGCTGAGGGGACGGCAAATAGTTACTTACTTGGTGGGGCTTGCTTCTTGGACCCAGCTGTTGGTGCGCAAAAGCGCCTTCATGCCGCTGATCAGCCGCGCAGCAGGCATTTTGGCGACGCATGCGCACTGGCGCACCAGTTATGTGCACCCCTGCTCATACCCCATGTTTTTACCCCTAATTTTTTGTGGGAACATTGTATTACTCATGAAAAAGTATGGCTAGTTTTAATACAATGTTCCCACAAAAAATTAGGGGTACGAGCATGACTAGGAAGGAGCAAAGCAAAGTGACTAGTCGTGTGTTATGGCTACCCTAAACTACAGGCTTCTAAGGAGAGTCTGGCTGGTAAATTGGTGTAGCCATTAGAGCTGGTGGCATAGGAGCTCCATATGGAAATGTGGTTGTGTCAGCCAAAGAACCTGGATACATAGGAGGATACATACAAGTGGGTGGTGGTGTAGGCATCATACGCTGCATAAACTGCATCATCATTAGTCGATTATCATGAGAGCGCCTCTCTTCAGCCTCCATTCTTTTAATATCAAAGTCGAGGCGTGACCTCTCGAGATCCAACCGCCTGCTTTCCACCTCCCGCTCCCATGCGAATTTCTCCTTTTCGTAGTACTAGTATAGTTGTTGTAACGTTAGTGGTAGTCGTACATCCACTCACTATTTGTAAAAAGATATTTGAAATAAGGATGGTGATATCCAATCTTACCAGATGGCTCTACTACAGTCTCATCACCAGAGCTGAAGTTGTCCATGTGAGCATGTCCAGGATTAGTCATAGGACGACAACCTGTTGATATCAACCAAAGTTCAGTTAGTTAGCTGTCCATGTAGAATGCTTATTATGATAATGTCACAATTCAGCCATCCATTTAGCCATCCAGCCCATCTGCTAATTATCCAGCCACCCATCTAGACAGTTAATATTAGCAGACACAATTGCACCAGTCAAGTAGCTAGTTGGGCCTAATAACGTTACACTGCTTTACATCTTTACAGAATGCCCTGTACATTTTACAGTATAAAACGGTTGTAGTTTTATTAAAAAAACATTTTAAATTGGTAAATTCAACAGCCTTTTTCTGCTGAATTAGCATGACCATGCTGCTAATTAAACTAATTATTTCAGTAAGATTTACATGCAGTTGTCGCTTATTGTACATTGAATCCTATTCAATTTCACTGAAAAATACCGACCAAGAAACATACAATTCCGTACATTTTACAGTATAAAACTGTTGTAGTTTACAAAAAAGATGCTAATTAAACTATTTATTTCAGTAAGATTTACATGCAGTTGTCGCTTATTGTACATTGAATCCCATTCAATTTCACTGAAATATTACGACCAAGAAACAGTTTCACTGTTAAAGCCCCATCATATGGACTGTCATTTAACTGATCTTTTCTGCACATTTTCCTAAAAAGTTGTTTATAATATACTGTCTTTTGTAGTATTATTGACAATAGTTTTACAGTGAAGACAAACTAAATACTGCAATTTAATTTCCTGTAAAATATATTCATTTTATATTCATTCAGGCATAAAACCATCCATGACTCCTAATATCAGCCTCAAATAGCCTATAAACTGTTTAAGTGTCTAAAAGTATTTTCCCTCACCAGTTAGGTGTATTGCTCACTGGAAAATAGCAACTGATATATAATATCTTATATGTTTGTATTTTACCAGAAATGTGGAAAATGTAACCCTAATTAAAAACTGAAAAGCTTGATACCACAAGAGACTGAAAGATTTAAAAACAAGTCCAAAAATAACTTTCCTTCCCAATATTTTATTCATGTCGAAGCAATGAACAAACATCTGCCATGTATGTACTTTACAAACATGAAATTAGAGAGCATGTAACAGGTGCTCATCTTTGTGATAGTGTTTTTTTTCTGGCATGGCAGCACTACATTTTTCTGGCATGGTTGCAGTTTTCTGGTATTTAGACTAATCTTTACAATTTAAAGAAATAAAATCCTGTTCTGACTATCTAATAACAAAATAGACTTTAAAACGGTCTACAGTATTTTTCCCTTAAAGGTTCAAACTGAGGTACAGGAAAATGGGGAAACAGCAAAAAACAATTGCTTGCAAACTAACAATTGTGTCTCAAACATTTGCTTTTGAAGATCTTACCTTGAAGATCTGAGCAGATAATGAACTAAAACAGACCTTAAAACTGAGTGGGGCATCTAGTGCCATGAGTTAAGTCCATATTCAAGCATCAAGCCTCTCGTGATCCGAAAGTTCCTGGATCAAGGTGAGGACTCTTGGGTTCACGTTAAGACGTTTGTGTTTCTGCTCCACTTTAGTGCCCTTCTCTGGGTTGATGGAGAAAAGACACCTTGGGAAATAGAAGAAAAACAGACACCTGTTAAGTCACCATCTATCAGTGAATGATTTAAGGACATTGAGTCTATGGTCCATTTGCAGTAGTACAGCATTTATGAACCGGGTGACGAGTCAACATAATGTTTACTTCAGATGTTTGAATTCAATAAATTGAAAATATTGGATAACGCTAATCCAAAAAGACATACCTCTACAGAAACTCCAGGGTCGATGCCAGCTCTGATGGGTAATGGATGTTAAAGCAATAATAGCCCCCAAACATCATGCACAAGGCAGAACTGAAGGATGGGATGTTGTCGTGAACGATGTTTTGATCCACACTCAGCATGTACCGCTTGGAAGAGTAGCAGGATCGTCAAATCAAATAAAAATTAAAACCAGACTTGTTTCCTGAGACATTTGTTTCCTGAGACATTTCACAAAACAGTTTGAGCATGTTTTTAAAACTGTTTAGCATCAATACAGAAGTCAGTGTATGTGCTGGTGTAAGGTTAGTCAAAGACTACTTGACTAACCTTAAGAGCTTACATGGACTAAAAACATTGTGCAACATGAATTTGTATCCAAATAAACAGAAAAGAGAGAAAGGAGTAAGAGAGAGAATGAAATAAAGCTAAACTTACCACACACAACAATGGTGGGAGTCACGGGAACTTGGTCCATTTGTACTTCCCCTGCCAAGCATGTGTCCTCCACATAGCAGAACATGGCGTCTTCCTTCTCATCAAAGTAGGCCAGCAGATGCAGCACCATCTCTTTGATGTCTTCAGAGCATCCATTCAGCTCTCCTCTCATCACTTTAACCTTTGTCACAGCCTGTCGGAACTTGCTGCTCTTCACACAAACCGTACTCATGTAGTTCAGGAGGCGATTCCCTTTCAGATCAACATTCCGAGTGAAGGTTTCTTTAAGTCCAATTCCAGTGAGTTCCTTGAAGTGGACTGCCATTCCAAGTTCGTTGAACCAACATGGCCACTCTTCCAGGAGGTATTTTATATTTTTCCCCTGGTTGACTTGTTGACGTTGTGTGTAGAAAGTCGACTTCATTAGGAGCTTGACCTCCTCTGGATTAGCAGAGGTTTGCTGAGACATCATCTTCAGTTTTTCTTTCTTTGCCTGCTGGCTCTCTTGTGTCTCTCCACGGGGAAGGAACTTCAACTGCCAGTTAATGCACCCATAGGTGTCCTGGATTGCTGCTCTCTTTTCTGGAGGGATTTCGTCTGTGTCATCTGAGTCACCAATGTGATGCTTTCGTTTCCTTATTTTTGGGATTGAAGATCGCTTCATATTCTCCATCCTGTTTAGAAACTGCTTGACTAGAGAGTGGTACCCTGGCCCGATCACATCTCGACCGATCACGTCTTGCAGAGATTGGGGATATTTTGCCACCATCTTTTTGGCAACTTCAGTTGAGCTCATTTTGTTTGCAGAACCTTTTTTCTTCATCATTTCACCAACTACAATGCGGACCATTTCCCTTCTTAGTCGTGGACTTGGTCGTTTTCCTCTGTCCAGTGCTTGCATCAGTTCCTCTGGGAACTTGTCCCATGGTATCATAAAGGTATCCACCCAGTCCATATCACCAGGGCTTTTGCAGCTGTTGGGAGAGGTTGAGGGTGAACTTCTGGGTGAAGGAGACAGAAAGGATGCGGAAGGTCTTGGCGAGGCATCAACAGATGAGCTGCTGGTTTCCAGAGTCTGGCCTGCAAAAACAAACAGACACACAAAAAAGAGGAACAGGTGTGCATCAGGAATACAATATGAATGTTTCTATATTTTTCTGAATGATCTTTTATGCAGGCTACTTTGGACACTAGTAGTGTGCTGTACTGCAATACTTACCTCTCACTTTCCAAGCAGCAAGGACTTTTCGGGCTTGAATTGGCCTCAATGCTGAGAGCAAGTCGGCTTCCTGAATAAACTGAAAGTCGTCATATGTCTCCACCCCAAGGGACTCCAGGGTCTCTTCTAGAATATCTTTCTGCATCTCTGGAAGGTCAGGCAAGACCTCAGTGATGGCGCTACGTAGAAATGGTTTCTCCAAGTCGGCCATTTCTGGAATCAAGGAGGAGTGAAAGCCAGAGTAATAAACTGCTGTCATTTTCTTAGTGTATATTTCAAATAGTATTATCATTTTACTAAGCATACGAGTGCATTTTTAGCATGGTTTCTCCATTGCAGTGGCCAAGATCATGTTTATTTTGACAGCACACTGTGTTTCAGCGGAATGACTTGGTGTCCGTCAACAATGTATGATGGCAACGGATAAAAATCTACCAAATTGTTAATGTTAAGACATTGTAACCTTGTACTCTGTTTTGTTACGGAGTACAGATGGTATTCAGAATGATAAACAGCTTCATGTACATCCATCACAAAATACACAGCTGCATCATTTTGAATTAAAATAATGACAAGTTCTCCAAACTCCATGGACTCATCATTTTTTGACACTAGGAAATGCCCCATTTTATATGATGTACCTTTATACTGTATGTCAGTGGAAACTGTAGTATTGTTTTCTGAAAAGCCAAACTCTCTCACCACATGTTTAATTGCATCACTATAAAGGCTGGAGTAAAAAGTACAACTGTCTTTGACTTGCAGAAGCCGACTGCATCCTGGCCCAGCTGACAGATATGCCTGAAACAAGTTTCACAGACAAGGCTTAAGCCTAATCCTGGACTAAAAAGCATCTTCAATGGAGATTTTACATTGAAAGTGTGATTTAGTCAAGGACTAGGCTTAAGCCTTGTCTGTGAAACCGGCCCTATGATAATGTCTTTCAGATAAAGTTAGGCAGATGTTCTTAAAATGTTTCAAATGCCTGGCACATCTCTTAAAGTAGCAGTGCTTGCTTTCAAAAGCATCGTCCATACCCTGATTAAGGGGCCAAACTTCAAAATCAGTGCTGGATAGTGCCGCAAGAAATGGTGTTTCGGTTTTAGTGTACTCTCAGGAAATAAATATTTTCTAGATTCCAAATATTCTTGGATTATAATGTCAAGATAGGCTACCTGTGACAATGAAATATTTTGCGCACAAACAATATCAACAATATCTTTAAGCTGGAGAGTTAACTGCCACACATCATCATCTGGATTTTGCACTTTGTCACCAATTAATACAGGCAGCAACCTTAAGTACCGGTCCAGCACTGAGAGGATAGGGTCTGGTGCTGAGGGTTCCCCTCCTGGGAGTCCTTCCCACTCGGACTGAAAGGAGGCGATGACCCGACAGGGGGCCAGTCCTTCTGTGGCCTTCTGCTCCAGACTCTGGGTGAGGAATGCAGCCGTGTCATAGAGCAGGCCAGAGAGAAACGCAGCAGAGAACTGCTCCCACTGCTGGAAGCGACTGGTCAGCCCAGCCCCGCTGCGAAGGTAGCCCTCGAGTCCATCCACTATGAGCAGGGATGGAGGCACAGCGGACACCGCGGAGGACTCTTGCTGACGGGCCACCTCCTGAAGCAACTCCTCCATGGTCCTGGGGTACACAAACTGGATTTTCTGAAAAGAAAACAATAGAAGGTTTAAAACAAGCTGCTTTCAAATATAATTGTAGGGCGGCTGTGGCTCAGGAGGTAGAGCCAGTGTCTAATGATCGCAAGGTCGGCGGTTTGGCAGTTCGATCCACGGCTGGCCACGTGTTGTGAATGACCAGACGCCAGTCTTGGGTATCCTTGAGCAAGACACTGACCCCAAATTGCTGCAGACGTCTTGCATGGCAGCTTGCCGCCATTGGTGTTGGAATGGGTGAATGAAAGGCCATTGTAAAGCGCTTTGGAATAAGGCGCTATATAAGTGCAGTGAGTCCATTTAATATTTACCATAATTCAAAACGCAAAAGGTGAGTCAGAAGTGTCTCAGTGACTGGGTTTACAGTTTCTCAACCATTATGCCCTGACTGTCATAGCGTTTGTTTATTGGATCTGATTGACGACTTTGCTTGAGGATGGGCCGGGTGAACTAGGCTACTAGGGTCTAGGAAGTGTAGCATATTTGACCTTCCATGCTGTTCAGTGCTGTCACCTAGGCTATAGAGTTAATAACTCAACCATTTGCTTTTGAGGCCTGAGAAATAGGCTACTATACATTTTCTCCCTCTGATTTCAGGACAGGAGAGAGTTCAGTTTGGCTGCGGGCCCATCATGTTCTGCTCTGATAAGCAAACCATCTCTGTGACTGAGACAGGGGAGTTCCACCTGGAGACACTGGACAGTGAGAAGAGATAGGCCAAAGTCCCCATCTCATCTCTACAGAACAGACCATTTTCACTTGTAGCCTACTGTACATAACAGAAGGAATGTTGAGTCAGTTGCTGTAGTGTAACAGTTGTCATGACACGACCCAATTTAAATTATTCAGGGTAAAGCACACTCATCCTCATCTCCATTAGAAATTACCATCTTGGCATCAATTACTTTGACAGTCTGAGACAAAGAAGTGTTGACAGTTTATCTGGCTGTTGTCAGTCAGTGTTGCTGTTGATAGAATTACCTTTAAATGTTCTCGGCTGAAGTTGTACATGTAGTGGTGAAGAGCGCTTGGAAGGCTTAGAATTGGAGTCTTGGTGAAAAAGAACACTTTGAGGCCCAACTCAGAGGCAGCCGTCACCGCGGCGAGGAGCAGTAGGGAGCGGTTGACGCTTCTCTCCCCGACCACCAACGTACTGCATGAAGATGATGATGGCGACATTTTGAAAGCCTTCAACATCCCCGTCCCCGTCTGTGGAACGAATGTACTAAACACGTTGGTCAAAATATCGGCCATTACTATCTCAATGACGTAATTTCCCGCGTAGTCCAGTTGAATGGCAGTGCAGGATGCAGGGGCGTGTCCAGGTCACGTGCTACCCCAGGCCACCCCTGAAATCTGATTGGCCACCCCAGGTGCCACCCCCCTGATTGATTGGCACACAGCTGTATAAAGTTTGATGTAAAGAACTCTCGCAAAAAACACATACGAAATATTGTTTTAAGTACAATAAAGCTTTATTTATTTTAAGAACGTGTGGTGCCAGGCTGGCTGCAGCTTTGAGCTGCAATGTTTGCAGGAAAAGCACTATACAAATAAAAAGTGAGTATTATTATTATCTAGATTTTCAACTGCTGATCTGTTACTTCACAAGGATTCTTGGCCATCCACACAGTGTGCAATACCTGTCTCAGACTTCATGGATGTGCAAAAGTCTGACACCTAGTGAACAAATGAAGGTTAACCTTACATTCAGTTCACTTGTCAATCTTTTATTTCGTGCAACTGCAGCAATTGCAAGGAATTACCACAATCTCAAATGAATATGAATTGAGGGTAGTTAGACCTGAAGTCAAAACCTGACTGCAATGTCCAGCACTCTACACATCTCAGTAACCACATAATTCCACATGGGGGCGCTAATGTCATATTTATGAGCAACGTAAACTTCACCTGAGAAGATGCAGTGCAGGTATCAAACATAAAATAAAAAAAATACATACTCTTTCTTTTTCATCCATTGAACATTTAATATAACTTTTAAAAGAATCCATATAACAAGAATATTTCCAAGAAAAACATTAACTGTCATTGTTTAGCAGACCTTTATTGTCTGTGTGTGTCTGGGTTGGTGGTGGCATCCTCTGGCCTAGGTTCCGAAGCTGCTTCTTCTAGTAATGATGCCTCTCATCTCCAGCTTAAAGAACAGAACCATGGCAAGGACCATTGATGCCAACTACAAACAATAGAGGGGGGAGAGAAGCAAACAATGAATGAACGTATAGTATAGGCAAAGGCAATGGCACATTTATTTGTATAGCACATCTTCATACAACAATAAAAAGTGCAATATAATAACAATTAAAAAGTTCATTTCTTTTTTTTTTTAAGTCGAAAAGAATTGATCATGTCTGATCTACACAAATAAATGAATAAATCCATTATTAGCAAACAAATAATTATATATTTGCATTGTGTCTTTCATCTTTCAAATCCTCTAGTGCAGCTGATAAAATGTAACCCCCCAAAAAGTAGCACAATAGGTGCAGGCCTATAGGTGTTTAGGTTACCCTAATCTAGAGGAAAGTTCCACCATGAAAGTGCAGTGTAGTTCGCAGCCGACAGTACTGTACCTCCATGACACATATGACGCTGGCTGCTGAGCCCAGGATGACACACTGCTCTTCGATCACTGCAATGACCTCGCTGAAGCAGCTCTGGGGAGAAAACAGAGGGGGCATTTTTAGACCCAGACACACACACACGCGCACGCGCACGCACGCACGCACGCACGCACGCACGCACGCACGCACACACACACACACACACACACACACACACACACACACACACACACACACAGTGTAACAACGCCTTAGAACTCAGTACCTGTGGTTGGATCAGATTAGTAACAACTGTAATTCCGGCACAGGCTGCGAGGGTCTTGTTCACACAGCATGTCTTTGGGTATTTCAACCCTGTGGTTTTGCTGAACACAGAGTCCTTGAAATCCATGGTCAAGTTCTCAAAGCCACAGCATTTGAACTGAAGTGATTAAAAAACACAGAGAAAGAAATCTAATACATGTGAATTGATAACTATCTAATGTATCAAATATAATCATCTCATAACGGAACCACATAATCATGCATTTTCTAAAATGTTCCCATCTTACTTTGATCATGACTGTGTTCCACGCTGTAGAGATAGGGTCTGTTGCTGCTGGGCCCCTATACCCAGTCAACAGGGACTTCCTGCTTGCGTTGTGCACCACTAAGCTAACCTGAGACAAAAACGCATAGCTGATTATTTGAAGGCATTTATTTATAGTGCATCCACATCATACAATAACTTTATGATTCCAATGCTGTTAAACAATGAATTTGTCTTACCAGATCCCTGTAAACAAAGACAAAAATGGTCCCCACTAGTTCAGCAACAAAAGGCATTGTCATGGTGAAGAAGAACTGTTGAGAAAATATAATTGAAGTAAAAGTGGTCTCCACTGGAGCTCGCAGGATCAGTAAAAGGAGAATAGAACTGAGCAATAGGCAACACAATCATTGTCTGGCGACTTGGAATAAAGACAGCAGACTATTGTCTCTCTCTCACCAGTATGATGAAGAAACGGTTCTCTTTCCAGGCCCCAAAGCAGCCGATGAGACTTGCGCTGCTCAACACAGCGCTCATGCCCATGCTGACATAGCTGATGTAGACAAGCTGGGCAGAGTAGGGGCCCAGCACACCCCCAAAGGTAGCTGCTCCATATCTAATCCACGCACCAAGACCCAGGAGGAGAAGCCCACTTACCTGAAAGGCAGGGGGAGGATATTGGGTCTTAACCTTTCTTGAACATAATTTTAACATTTGAGTTGTTTTCGACTGATGAATTATGATTCTGATTTCATTACATTTCAAATGTAGTGATGGAGTGCAATAGGTTTATATTATATTATAATTACACTTTATATTACAATTCTGTTGTACATTTATATTATGACTATTCATGAATTTCATGTATCTGAGATTTGTGAGGAGGACAAAGAGCAAATTGAAGGCTAATTCATCAAAAAAATATCATGTCATTTCAAGTGTTGCTTTATTGCTAATACATGCTTTATAAATGCTTATAGGGTACTAAGGGGGGTAGAAATACTTACATAAAGTATCCCACACAGAAGCAACATCAAATACCGCATCCACTTATACAGGTTGTCAGGTGTCGCCATTTCAGCCGGTCAGTGTGCTAGCTAGCAGAGTGTTAGCTACTTCTCATCAACCTGAGATAATCAAAGGGGGAAAGGGGCATCGTATCAGATTGTTATGCCTCTAATAACTGATTATCTAACTATTTATCTATCTGTCTGAATGATCAGATACTACTGTAGTTTAACAGGTACTTCTAGTACCTCGTGTTCTCATACCTTACGAACAAGCTAGTTAGAGGCGAACTTAATATTCCTAATGTGGCCCAACATGGCTACTAGCTCTAGTTATTAGCTAACGAGCTAGATAGCAAACATGAAAACATATTTCACGAGAAAAAAGGCCATAGCATAATATATTGTAATTAGTCATTCTTACGTTTAACACCAGCATTCAAGTCTAAAACTCGGACAATTTAACTACTGTTAACAGGCCTGGCTAACTCTTTAGCTAGCATCAGGTAGTCGGTTTCCCACAGCAACAGGTTGCCTATAAGTTCTTCTTGTTCTGATTGGCTGAGACGTTTATTTAAAAGTTCGCAAGTTTTGAGAGCTTGTAAATCTATACTGGTTTAGCAAGGACATTACCTCTGCTTGCAAAGATCTTTACTGTTTTTCCTCGTTCAGTCATCTATTTCTATTTCAGGTTAAGTAAATGTACATGAAAACAAAACACGTAAGCTAGATAAATACACATTTATTTAAAAAAAACATTATAACATTTACAATGCATCAGTAATCTTGTTTATGTTCTCATCTCATCCTCCAATTTTTTTTTACATTATATTTCCTGATAGCGACAGCCGTTGTATAATGTGATAGACCTTGTCTGATGATCTGATATAATCTGCAGAACAGTGAAATGGACACTGAAATAATGTGATGTATGACATAATATTGAAGGTCTACGGTACAGTGGAGGCTGGTGGAGGTAGAAATCGGAAGATGGGCTCATTGTAATGCATGGAATGGAATAAGGAATAGTATCAAACACATGTGACTTCTACTACCTCCACAGGTAAAATATGCAATATCAAATGTGGGATGCAGTTTTCAGTAAATTACCAGAATTACATATTTACAGTACATTCAATGTGCTGTGGCCTACTGTAGATGTTTAGAGAGAAATGAGGTGGTGTTGTTATCGTTATTGTGCCTAGAAGATATGGAACACAGTCCCCTCAGTTTGAAAACACCAGGTTTAGAACATTGTAACCATAATCGGTCTTGCATAACAAAGACAGCCTAATAATCAGTTTAAAATGCTTTACTGTCCATTTGCTGAATTAGTTTGGTTAAAAGCATCAATCATGTACATTTCTTATAACATTTATTTAGAGGTTCATGTACATTTATTTAGATATATTCTATTTGTCTCTATTGAACCCATTTGCTTTTGAAGTTATTTCAACATTATGTCGTAAATACTTTCTCAGGTCTTTCTTTACGTTACCACTGTGGTGATAATCTCTATTTACTGACCCTCAGTGTATAGGCCAATTCCTGTTTCATTAAAGGTAAAAAAGTGTCAATATCATGCATATTATGATGTCGATATATTAGTGTATTTTGTATGGATGTTTTTAAAAAAAAACTTTTATTTCATTAAACTGTGTACTAAACACTCATTGTTGGGGTCCTTTCAGGTGAGAACAAAAAGATGTCAGATGCCAAATGAACCGCAATTCTGTTACTGCCGCTCTCATTGTTTCAAATGGAAGCCCCTGCACACAGCAAGCGGGTGGACAGGAGGTGACATGGCTTTGTCATATGAGTTGAGTATGAGAATGTGAGGTCACAGCATGTAGGACAGATAAGACAACAGGGCATCATGGGCTGGAGATAAGACTTATCCAATGCCATGATGCCAGGCGAGGCACATGAGTTCACACATAGATCATTAGACTGACGTTCCACAGTGGCCACACCTCTCTACTGGGGTACAGAAGTGCAGTTTCCAATGGGGTTTTTCCAATGTGTTTTCCAGTGGGGTACAATCATCATAACTATAATGCAGGTGATTGATGGTGATGACTGCTAACTATTTTGATAATGACACCCATAGGCCATTAAAAAGTTTATTGAAACAACAACAGCGATTGAATCACACAATTGTGTCACAGACAGAACACATAATCTTTTTTTGAGGATGGCAATTATTATCAAAGCTTGTTGATTTGTAGGCTGTGTGCTTCAGTGATGTGATGGTCTGAGCAACAAAAATGGAAGTGAGGTTTAAATATGATTGGAAAAAATGTGAATTGACTTTGTTTTTTTTAGCTATTATGGTGTAATGCGAATGTGAGACAAGGTGAGACACTACACAACATCACCACCATGTGAGGTTGTTATATCATCTAGTTCATAAATAGCACTGCATGAATATTGCAACGATGCTCGTCAACGTGTTATTTCTGTGGGTAACATGACAGCACAGCGGGAGGCTAAAGTGAGTTCATGACAGGATCACACAAGCGATGCATAACGAAAATCAAGACGAAAATAGATGCTGTCAAAGATTTATTCACAAGTACAAAAATGTATATACATATACAGATAGCACACAAGACGACACATAACTTTTCGTGACCTCAGAACAGTTTACAGTGCATGAATTGTCATAATACAACAGGTCTCCGTTGGACAAAGGTAACACAAACATAACAGAGACACAGAACATTTCCAGTTGTTGAAGGAGTCACGTGTGTACCATATGATGGTATTTTCTGAGAGCCTACATGTATGTACGGTATAGTGTTCTGTTCAAACCATTGTAAACTCCATCGAGCCACTGGGGTGAATGACCAGACGCCATTCCCGTGCCAGTCTTGGGTCCTTCTCCTCCTCCTCCTTCTGACCCTCAGCAGCACAGGTGGCCTCTGTGATGCTCGCCCCAGACAGGTAAACATGCCACACGTCCTGTAGTCCTGCTCCAGTGGTGCCAGAACCGTTATCCTGGTCCAAGGTGCACCGGACCTGAAAGTAGGGGTGGGACGATTAGAAAATGTCATGTCACGATTATTATTTTTTATTTTTATTTTTTATGCCAATAAAACACACTGTAATCACTTTAACTTAGATTTTGTTGTATTTTTAGGACATTTTAAGTCAGTAATTCAAATTCAGATTCTAGTGGCACATATCTCTGGCCATAATCCGGGTCCTTAAGAAAGAGCAATTCCTTTTCGGCCAATCAGCACCTTTCATTAACGTACCCAAGGAAGTTTAAAGAACGCACTCCCAGTGTTGCCAACTTCCAGAGCCCCTTGGCGACTTAATTAGTCAAAAGCAACCAGCGACAAATCTAACTTCCTATTCTGGTCATTTGGGGAATTACTGTAAAGCATCTAACATATCCCGTATTCCACGGTTCACGCTCAGGAGAGACAAGTAGGGATAGTCTATGGCGAGCGAGGGTTGCCGTCTCCTCTCTCCCTCAACACTCACTCCCGCGGCCAGTCTGATAGCAGCCGCGGGGAGCGTACCGTTGTTCCCCGGGTCCTCGCAGGGGGTTCGGGCAAAGTTCGGGAAATAACGGACGGTTGTCATGTGTTTATACAGCATGGATGTTACGTGCCTAATGCCTTTGATGCGCACACTTGCTACTTGCCGCTTTAATACTTGTATTTAGCCTATAGCCAGGGGCGCCGCTAGAGATTCTGGGCCCCATGACAGAATATCATTTTGGGCCCCCTCCACCTAAACCACCCATCAACCTAGACAACCCGGCGGGCCTTGCATGGTAGCTTGCCACCATTGGTAGGTGAATGGGTGAATGAGATGCCATTGTAAAGTGCTTTGGAAGGTGCTATAGAAGTCAATCCATTTAGAACTCTTTCCTATCTGAATCCTATCTATATTTCAGGATATTTTTGACTCAGAGCCTGAATGTCAACAGTTTCCAAGTCAACTCATACATACATGCTTTGAGGATATACAAGCTCAAGGTCACTAATCTGTTGAATCACCTAAACCACCCATAAACCTAGACAACCCAGTTGAAGTTGATGAACTATTGATGCACTGCAAGAAATCCAATGATGGCCATCTTTTGTAAATTTAATGGAAAATTACAGTTAATACAGGAACAATTCAGCCCAAAAAAATCTCAACATTCTTTCACTTTTTTAAAGATTTGAACAAAACAAGGACAAAAAAATAAAATAAATAAAGATATGAACCAAATTATAAATAAATCACACAAATAAATAAATGAAGAATTACAAGTCAAATCAAAGCTAAGCGCCGGGCCTTCTTGGTAGCAAAATCTTTAATAAGATCCTTAAAATCTAGCGATAAAGCCAACTTGCTTTCTATTGACAATATTGCAAGATTGTTCAACCTCTCTTGAGACATTGTTGATCTCAGATAGCTCTTGATCAGTTTCAGTTTGCTGAATACCCTTTCTCCACCGGCAACGGTAACTGGGAGAGTGCAGAAAATCCTCAGAGCAATGCAAACCTCTCCAAAAATGCTCTGGAGTTCCATTTTATAGATTGCATTCAGGAGTGCAAGAGAGCTACAGCCAGAGGGGAAAGTGGCTGAAAAGATTGCATTGAGATGCCTGATTTCGCTCTCAAACTGATCTGTGAGGTCTTTTTTGTACTTCTCCCTCAGTGGCTGACACACAGAAGCCATAACACTGTCACTCAACTGCCCAACTTTAAGTATGGCAGCAAATTCTTCAACAATATTTGCTGTGGTTCTGAACCGGGTGTCCAAGTCACTTATTATCTGGTCCATGGCAGAGAAAAACACAGTGTTCCGAAATGTTGTTTCTGGCCTATCCTTCTGACCTGTTTCTTCAGCAGTCTCATCATGGAACCTCTTCCTCCTCCTCTCACGACTAAGTTCTTTTTAAAAATGAGGTGGAACCTCCATTTCCTTAGCTACCATTGATGCCTCAGACACAAGAGCATCCCATCCATTTCTAAGAGCCTGCATCTCATCTTTAAGTGCAGTTACATTAGCTAACTCTACCTCAAGTGAGATTTTCCCTGACTGGAGTATTACATTTCTGTCATCAATACATTGCAATACTTTCACCCAAATGGTGAGAAGGACAATGGCATCAAATGACATGAGGTAGTTCCTCAGACCAACAGCTTCAGATCTGGCCTCACTTGTGAGACTGCATGAGTTTAGTATGGTACCAAGGGCTTCAATGACACCAGGTAGGTGCTTTGCTACTGGTTTCACATCATCAATTCGCGCACTCCAGCGAGTGTCAGATAGCCGGTGAACAGAGCAGCCTGTTTTTTCTTTGTATATAGCCCAACGCCCTGGACTGGCACTTACAAATGTGTAAAGGCGATTAATGTAGCCAAAAAATGTTGACACTTCAGGGCTTGACTCTGCAGCATGCACGCCTACCAGATTTAACGTGTGAGAGGTACAAGGTGAGAATGTAGCAAGATTATTTCTTTTCAGTATTTGGGCTTGGACTCCCTTGGCTTTCCCTGACATATTTGCCCCATTATCATACCCTTGCCCCCTGCAATCACTGATGTCTATCCCTAGATCCAGAAGCACACTCTCTATCATCTCTGCTATTTCACTTCCTGTTTTTTTGGTTGAAATCTTTGAATTCAATGAATCTTTCAGTAATCTCCCATTCGCCCGTATCTTCATTATAATGGACATATCGTATGAGAACAACATTTTTCTCAGTGTGGGAAATGTCTGGCGTAGCATCACAAATGATTCCATAGTATATGGCATCCTCCCTTTCCTTCAGAATGGTTTTTAAAACTTTTCCTCCACACAATTCAATAAACTCAATCTGGATTTCTGAGCTCAAATAATGAGTTAGCCGGCTTTCTTTTTTGGATGTCTTGATTTTCTCTAAGTGCTCTTTTAAGAGTGGATCATAATGGGACAAAAGTTCTAGCGTACCTAAGAAATTTCCATTGTGGACATGGCCTAAATCTTTTGTTTTACCTCTAAAAGGTAAATTCCTTGTTGCCAAGTGCAGAGTGACATCAAGGAGTCTCTGCAAGAGAGCTTTGTTTTTCTCAATTTCAGACTGTAGCTCTCTCTGCAACTGATGGTCGATGCCACCTGCAGTCATAACAGAACACTGTAGGTTTTTCCATTGCAAATAACAGTCCCTGTGATTTCTACTTTTTTCATGGCGTGGGAATTTATCATACATGCGACACCACACAACATCACACATATTGTAACCATGGTCACTACTCAAAGCACTATGACATGGAATGTTTTGCTCCTTGGAGAAAAGAACACATGGTATGCAAAACAGTGCATTTGCACTTTCACTGTGAATCAACCAGTCCCTTTTCACTTTTCACATACCTTTTGCTGCTTTAGTGTATTTTAGGTACTCTGGAAATGGCTTCCCCTGTGAATCATGCAGGATTTGTTTGTCTTCTCTCGTTGCTAATTTCTTGACAATAGTTGCCCTGTCCTTGTCACTCAATTTAGGTGGAAACAAACCCGGGTCAAGTGACAGCAAATGTTCTATTTCAGATACAACTACAGGTGGCTCAGTATCTAAGGCATCCTGTATCTGAGCCTAATTTTGTCCCTGGCTTTGACTGTCCATAGCTGCTTCCTCCTTCTCATCTGTGCTGCTGCCATTGTCCTTTGCTTCTTCTTCTGCCTCTTGGCCTCTGCTCTCCTCTCTGGCTGCCTGGCTTGAAGTGGGCCCTGGCATGGAGTATCCATAGGTACATAATTCATAATATGTCCTATAATAGTATTAACATAGTAATACATACATTACACCAGATTAGCTAACTTAAATGTTATCTAGCTAGCTAACAATCTTATTTTAACATGCCAGTGGTCAATGTTATTGCAATTACTGGAAGAACTATTAACTAAATATGAATATTAGCTAAATTTGTATTCAATGCTTGCATAGTAATGCATTAAAATATTCAAAATATGTTTGTTAACCCGAAACTCCTACTGCTCACCTCCTTCTCCTTCAACTGGGAGGAGTCCTGCTGATCCTGAAGCTGCATCTGTGCATGACGTGATTAGCATGTAAGTTAACATTATACTAGTTAGCAACATTGGGATTTGAAAATAAGGGATATTTCCCCAAAAAATAAGGTAAAATAAGGGATATCCCCCTGCGCACCCCCGGCCATCCTCTCCCCCCACTGCCCACATACCATACCCCTTACATTTAGACAAGGGTACACACAGTCAATCCTAACATCACCACTAGACAACCATAGGATACCCCTTACATTTAGACAAGGGTAAACACAGTCAATCCTAACATCACCACTAGACAACCATAGGATATCCCTTACATTTAGACAAGGGTACACACAGTCAATTCTTACATCACCACTAGACAACCATAGGATACCTCTTACATTTAGACAAGGGTACACACAGTCAATCCTAACATCACCACTAGACAACCATAGGATACCTCTTACATTTAGACAAGGGTACACACAGTCAATCCTAACATCACCACTAGACAACCATAGGATACCTCTTACATTTAGACAAGGGTACACACAGTCAGTCCTAACATCACCACTAGACAACCATAGGATGACTCTTACATTTAGACAAGGGTACACACAGTCAATCCTAACATCACCACTAGACAACCATAGGATACCTCTTACATTTAGACAAGGGTACACACAGTTAGTCCTAACATCACCACTAGACAACCATAGGATACCTCTTACATTTAGACAAGGGTACACACAGTCAATCCTAACATCACCACTAGGCAACCATAGGATACCTCTTACATTTAGACAAAGCTATACACTGTCAATCCTAACATCACCACTAGACAACCATAGGATGACTCTTACATTTAGACAAGGGTAGACACAGTCAGTCCTAACATCACCATAGGCAACCATAGGATACCTCTTACATTTAGACATGGGTACACACAGTCAATCCTAACATCACCACTAGACAACCATAGGATACCCCTTACATTTAGAACATCCCTACTGAAGGGTATACCGCCGTCCACCAGGTGGCAGTAGTTCGCTTGTTATGCTGTCCGGCTCAGTTACGAGTCGGCCATTTTATTTGTTGATTAGTTTCAGACGTTCATGTTACGGTGGCTGTCTATTAAGCTGTCCACCTAATTCCTGTAAGTCTGTTATTCGAATGTTTATGGTTTAGTTACATATTATGCATTTACCCTGCTTATACTTTATACATTATATATATATATTGTTATATTATCATTAGTGCATTATATTCAGATGTGAGAGTTAGCATACTGTCTCAGTTAATGCTTCTATTGTTTGTATCACTGCAGGGCTTCTTCATCTTTGTCATTACATACTTGATTGACATTGAGGAGCGTATTTCTTCACCTACATTATGAAAACACAAAAGGGAATATAAATTCAGCACATTTATTTCTACATGACTTGACACCATGATGTCAATGGGAAAAGAGCGGCGCAATGCTACCAGAGATCGTTTCAAAACGGAGAAGGCTGCGTTCGTAAATATGATTCGAGTCTGCGTTCGTAAATACGCTCTGGAAATCTGATCACCACTCATGGAATGACTCTTGTCCAATCAAATCACTTGAATTTTATGACGTTGCTCATAGTGTGCGTTCCGGCACCCTCAGAGCAAAATTATGAGCGCAGCCCAAGAAACAAGAGGAGACAAGTCAACTCCGACATGGATATCGCGACAATTAAGCAGGGTTTTTCATGGATCAAAATGAGGCGGAGGTGGTACCAGAGGCGTTTGACATCAGGGGGACCCATGAAACGGGGCATTCTGCTGAATTTAGATGCACCAATTTGTGCCTTTTCTGCATCAATTTATGGTGGAAATGTCATTATTTATGTAAAGGAGAACACAATATTCAGGCACCAGATGACCATTCAAAATATAATACAATATAAGGCTCTCAGGCATTCTGTACTTTCAAATATGTATTCTCCTTGACCAGTCAACATCAACTATCAGCTATTTCGCTAGCAAAAACTAAAGCTAACTTATTTGCAAAACAGCGCCCCCGCCACCACGTCGGCACAATGCCGCAATTGCAGTTAGAAACAACAGAAATCCACCGAGTGCAACGCTTGTAGAATACGACCGTTAGAGTTTTGTTGAGAGCTGGAGGCGGCTAGAAATATGACGGAGGCGGCCGCCTCATAATTCTCTATGCAGGAAAACCCCTGTTAAGTGTTAAATTATATTATATAATAGGTTAAAAATATGTGACATTTACGGGAAAATATACTCGTCGGGAGTGTACTGTAAGTTAACTTTACTTGAAGTTAATGTTAATTAGCTAGTGAGCTAGCTAACTAGATCATCTACACAGTGATTAGCTAGTGCTAAACCACACAACGTTGACTAAGTGACATGTTATGGGCCCCAAAAGAAGGTCTGTGAATAAATACCTTTCTTTTTAAAACACTTTGTGACTAGTTCTCACTCTCCTCGTTCTTTATTTTTTCTTTTCTCTTTTGAGACCCTGACTTTGACTTTGCCAACATCGTCTCTCTCCTTGTCAGAATAGCGGTAACGTTCCTCTAGGTGGACTGAACCATGCAATGAAGAGGGGGGTAAATAATAAGGCTTAATTTTGTCAAACAAAGAAACAAAACTCCAGTTTGTTTCTTTTGTGACTTTTTTTAATACACAGAATTATAATTTAAAGTCGGCTACATACATTAACTTCCTTATGATAATATTAATTCCAAAATTCCAAAAAAGATTCTCTTGGGCCCCTGTCAGTGCTGGGCCCTTAGAATCGTCCTAACTTACTACCCCCTAGCGGCGCCCCTGCACACAGCACATCGGCATAATAACGGTTTGTTGTTGTTGTGCTTGTTATAAAGAAAAGGTCTATAATGCATTTAAATGAATGATACAACCCATTAATAATATTACCTAATAACAACTGCTCGGATAGGATTGCGGGTTGTTTTGGTTTAATACGTGCCATAGCTGTAAATAAAACATGGACATAGGTCATGCGCGTCTATCATGCACACATCAGCCTAACGTTAGATAGATAACTTCACATTAAATATGTCTATCATCATCCGCTGTCAAACGCCACAGGTAATCTGCTTCAGGCCAATCTTCCTCTTCTCCGTCAGATACCTTTCCACACAGTCGGCTTGAGGCTCTGCATACAATGAACTTGGATATATGGATGCACAGATCGACTCTCTGACGTGTTTCTTGGTCTGGAGTTGAGATTTGCCGTAGTCCGTCATAAACACGCTGGACATCTGCAGAAAGACTTCTGACATCACCAATTATGTCGTTAAGCAGATCATCAGATACAGGCTCCGTTGCTTGTGACAATGCCTGTTTAGAAGATTTAACGTGTGATCTCCATTTACCATAGATGTAATTGAACCTTTGTTGAAGCGCTTTAATTTTTTCATCTTGCATTCCTTTACCCTTCTCTGTTAGAGTTATGGATCTTTGGCCTCTTCTTGGCTGCTCAGCAGCATCACCGTTTTGACTAATTTCAGGCTGCTCTTGGGAATCTTCTCTATCCCTAGCACTGTCTCTTGCCTGATTGGTAAGCTCTCCTGGCTCCGCCATCTTGTAAACTTAATGTATATAATTAATAAACTTGTAGGCCTACTTAGACTATCACTACTTGCAATGTGATCAGTTATCAAGTTTAGCACTTTCTAGAATGTATCACTTATGTAAATATATGTTGGTTTAAGTCCATCAAATATCATCAAAAGATTCAAATAAAGTATTTCAGAAGAGTTAAATTCAAAAACACAACACCTGCAAAAAAGGGCATTAAACTCAACTTTGAATGCTACCTTGAAAATACTCAATATAGGCTGCAGTTCAATTTAGAAACACTTCTAGGTTCAAGTTCAACATAAAATGGCAAATATGGACCCCTATAGGCTGATTGTTGTAATTACCTTTTCTCAAATCATACTTTAGTAACACACTAAAAGGTCTCTTGGTAGCACATTTACTAACGTCCTCTTCTTAGATCACTCTTCACTTGTTAGTGTTCAAGTTCTTAATAAATGTGTGGTCTTCTTGCTTCTTATTGTGTGTAAAATGCGAGCTGAGCGTATCTGTCTTTTTCGCCGTCATTCAGTCCCATGCACGTTGATGAAACAGACGTCGGCCTCATCTTCGGTCCCACTCGGTTGGTGAAACAGTCCGAGTTTTCACTGCTGTCTATATCTGTGTCTAGAGGAGCCAACTCCATGTCAATGTAATTGTCACCTCCCTCTGTGATCTGCCTGTAATAACTCTGCATAACCAGTAGGTAATGTGCGTACGATCGTTTCCACGGTCAAATTGATTCACGTTGAAATTGTATAAATCACTATGTTGACGTGGTTTTCTACGTACGACACGGGTAAGATCAAATTTGATCCAAAGTAGGCTACTTTCTATAAATGAGGCACCTGGAGTTCATTTTGCAATATTTATAGCAACTTTAATACAATACGTTTTTGAAGGATTGTAAAAGCAATGTGGAGGATTCTATGAAGCAGCACAAGTGTGTTCTGCGCGTTCAGACCATGGGGAAAGACATGGCAGAGTAGTTGAGCTCCGAGGTGATGAGCTCTCTGTAACGTGGAACACACGTACACAGTTTATAAACCACCCTGAACTGGTCACATTATTGCACGTATGCATTTTATGAACCACACTGGACTGTTCAACTTCACATTGTTACACATGCGTTTTATAAACCACACTGAGGTCAGTTTCACAAGTAGTACAAAACCATAATAAGAGTAACAATTGCAGGTCAATCTTCTGTGCGTAAACCAACGAAATGGATTAAATTAACAACTCTGGTCTAGGAGAGAAGTGGCTCTGGATTGTCAAAAGAGATAAAGTACTACTTTAGGAAGCTGACTCCTGGGCTGGTTACATTAATACACATGCAGTGTATAACCTCCATCTCCATTTCTCCAGGCTTGACACCGAACAGTTCAGCTATCTGCTCTCAGTGTTTCCGTTGGTTGCTGCCTTAGGGGGGTGGCATGGACTGTGGCATATGTTGTCTTGACTACCTGTCTACTTTCTCACCTGGTTCTTGCTCTCTCTCTCTGGTGTGCCGACACCATCCTGCTCTCTCTCCTTCTCTATCCTCCTCTCTCTCTTTTGCTGTCAACCAAAAGGCAAACATAACAACCAGAGTATGTATAATTTAATAAGAGGTATACATTGATCCATATCAATTCATAACATAATTCGAATTGAATATTGGGTTGCTGAAAAATAAATTGTATATCCATCTATAGAGAACATACATTTTCAATGAGTGAGGGTTTGTTCCAATGCTTCAATCCACTGTCCATGTACTGTAAATATACCATTATGGTATTACCATAAAGCCCAATTATAGCAGAATAAGAAAGATTGTATATCTACTTTAAGTAAAGTCCCTCCAGTTAGCTCTTTAGCTGGCATGTGTGCAGCAGACTAGCTCATCTCATCACCTCTGAGCTAGCTAGCTAGCTCTTTGACACTATTCACACCATGGAACTATAATCAGACACTAGTCACAATAATAACAACCTTTCTCTGTCAGAACACTCAGCAAGTATATTTGCTAACGTTTCAACTTGCTTACTTTCATCTGCAGACATCTCACCCTGCAAAAACTCTTGTGTCTCGTGCGCGCCCACTTGCGCAAAAAGTATATATTCTCCAGCGCTGGTACAGCGCGAAGCGAAGTGTGGAGAGATAGGTCTGGCTATGAGAAGTGTGGAGAGATAGGTCTGGCTATGAGAAGTGTGTCAGAAGCATTCGCTTAGAAAATAACAAATCTCATGTGGTCTTGAGAAGAAATCTCAAACATTTTAATGAGCAATCTTTCTTGGCAGGTTTTACTCAGAAGTAGAATTGATGTCATGTTACTATAAGTTCAATGATGCTCAACTGGCATTGGACTTCTTCAATGAATCAACTCAGTTGACCTAGGTACAGAGGAACGGCTGTAAATATGTTTTTATTGGCGTACAGCACGGCTCAGCAACGTCACTGACGTGCTGAGCGAGTCTTTTCTAAATAATAAAGAATAAAGAACAAGTACAGCTCTCTGGTTCACTCAGTCTCTCTCCAACACCTCAGCAGGTTTTCCCCGTCTCCTTCACTCTCCCGGGGGAACAAACACACACTGGTTAAATAGACCATCCAGTATTGGCTGTTGTGGTTCCTGTATGCCTCCAGGGGGCCCCGTCACAAAGCTCCTATACTCTGTTAAGTCCATGTCCACAAGAGTGTGAGAGGCAGTGGCGGATACAGAAAGTGGCTGATGGGTAGGCCTGGAAAAATCTGGGTAGGCCTGAGTGAAACTCATCACCGCACGTTTTAGACCTATGTATGAGCAGCCAGATGGATGGAACACAACCGGGCTCGCGATCATAGGCGCCGATTTATGTTTCTGCCCGTGGGTGCTCGAAACATTTGAGTACGACCAACACGCATGCACACACACGCGCACGCACGCACACACGCAAAATATTCGCAGGGACTGGAGGAGATCACTATGCAGACCATGAAACGAACGGAAAATAAATAAAGTACCTGTCTACCCAGAGAATGCAACGGACAGCCAAACAAGTTATTATAATACACACACGCAAGGCATTCAAGCGCACGCACGAAATGGGAGGTACGCACCTTTAGTGTTCATTAACACTTGTTGTTGTGATACTTTGTCTGTTATTCTTATTCATTTCATTTTGATATGCATGTTCATTTTAGTCTGTTGGTCGGTTATTATCGTCACCGAGTGTGCATATTCTATAGCTTAGTCTCTATATTTTGGATATATCTGTCTAGATCTGGTCACGTGTCCTGAACTAGGAAAAGCAACCCAAAAGCAACCCATCTGTCTAAAGCTGTGGTTCAAACAAACCACTAGAGGGCACTCCCCACAAACGCACGAAAAGTCTCAACAGTGCAGGACGTCATAGGGAGCGTTATGATGGCCCTTAAGAGACAGTTGACATTGGGGGAAATGTCTGCAGGGCAGCTATCGAGTATTTCGATTAATGAAGGGAAGTTCTCTTTATCATTTTTGCGTCTCATGTGTTGGGTGAAAAAAGTGTACTCCGCATCACTGATTGCAATCCCATATAAATCACATGGTGCTTTCAACAGTTCTTTCACGCCAAAAGTGGCGGACGCCGGTAAGAAGGAAGCCGAAGCTTGCATGATCCCATACGTGTCCTCTTTAAATCGGCAGTTCAACTCGGCTATCTGCCTGTCTAGAACGCAGTTCCACAGTGCCCTTAAATCATTATTGCTCTTGATAGCAGACGTTTTCCCCAACGTTGTGGTGACGACAGACTGATTTAACTTTGCAGGCAGCTTGCGCTCACGAGCAGCGGTGACATCCCAGCCTACTATCTCATGCTTTTCCATTAGTTCCTCCGTCAACCTGAGCACTTTATCAAAGTCGCCATTTGAATCATCCCGGAATGTCCCATAAGTAGCTTTCAGTGTCTCAATCAATGATATACAATCTGTAACACACAGTGTTGAGCTTTGCAACCACTTCGTGGCAAAATCACTGTTCTCAAACAGTTTGCAAAATGCAACAAGCATGAAAAGGAATTTTTTGGTTTGTATCTGTTGTAACAGCTGTTCTGCATCTATTTTAGTTTGTCCACTTGATTCTGCGTATTCAGCGAGCGCCTCCAGTAACACATCTAGTAACTCTAATATTTTATGCACTGACCCTGATTTTGAGCTCCATCTAGTGTCGCACGACCGTTCCAGCTCCATACACTGACGGTTCGGATGCATTTCCTTTTGTAACTCTATGAAACGAGCGTGCCTCTGTGCCCCAGTGAAAAAGTTGTGGATATGATTCACTATGTCAAAAAAAGTGCTAACATGTCCAGACACTTTTGCCGCAGTGCAAAGCACTAGATTAAGCCGATGAGAATTGCAGTGTACATAAACGGCTTTTGGAAATGTCTCTTTCAGTAGCACCTGTACCCCTCCCTTGTGCCCTGACATGACCGATGCGCCATCGAAACAGAATCCGACGCACAGAGAAGGATCCAATCCGAGTGGTTCAAGGACCTCTAGGATCCTCTGTGATATTCCTTGAGCAGACAATTCCGCAGTTTCCACAAAGCCTACTGCTCGTTCTTTAATTACCCCTCCATGAATGAATCGAATAGAGACAGCAACTAGCTCGCGCTTGGATAGATCTTTATACTCATCCGCAAGTATGGCATAATATGTGGATTGCTCATGCAGTTCAGACTTTATCTTTCGAATTAGCAGTGAGGCTGCAGCCTCAAGCAGCTCATCCTGAATGTGATGGCTTAGGAGCGTGGCATTTCGAGGCAGTTCCTTCAGTCTATTTTCAATTTCTGGATCATATTTTGACATGAACTGTTTGATCCTGATATGGCAGCCATCAATTGCACCCACAACATTGTTGAAGGCAGGGCTTCCTGATAGCAGGGCAAATCCTTGCCCAACAGCATGAAGCTCTCCTGCCTGTGGGAGATAGATGGCTCGCTTGAGGTTGTTCCAAATATGTTGTGCAACTCTGTGGATGACGCAGTGGATTGTGGATTTTGGAACATTGAACACACTGCATACAACCCGATAGGACAGTCCATGAGCCAGCCAGTACACATAAATAAGGACTTCCATCTGATTTCCCCAGCCACGATCCTGTTCTCTCTGTAGGAGCCTCTGCAGACTATGCATGGCTCTTCTGCTGAGGCGGTAGTCCTGTGTCAGCTCGGCCTCTACATTAAACCACACACGCAGGATGGGCTGGTGGTGATTCAACGTGTAGTATTTCATAGGATGACCAGTCTGTAAAAGGAAATACGTTCACATCTTTTAGTCTGAATAGGAAGGAATTTACTGCGGGACATTTCGCCATTCCCCAAGGAATTTCTCCATCCCCCCAAACCAAACGCATATGGAACAAACACTTTAATAGCACGATAGCATTAATTACCACGTAATTACGCCGTGTACGGATTGTACTGCACACAGATTATCACACAATCAACACACAAATCAATAATACAAAAAGTAAAAGGTTGGTTACTCGTTGAGGCATGTTGTGTTGCTTGGTTAAAAACGTTTTGCAGTCAATCGTAAGTAAAGCTTTGTTTATATAGCACCTTTCATAAAAGAAATGCAGCTCAAAGTGCTTTACAACAGGAACAATAACATGTATAAAAACATATACATGCATAGAATAAATATATAAAAGCAGGGGGGAAAAGTAAAAAGAAACGGTAAAGATCGTACATACCCAACGCTGTTCCATCAGTATTCTCGTGCGTCGAAGACGTCTTGCTCTTCCATGATTTCACAGCTTGGGGGGGGGGACTTGGACTTTATACTTGGTTGGCTGGGAAGCACACACAGTAGATATCCTGACAGATTGTGAGTGCGCAAAGAAAACATCCGCTCGTGCTCTTCCCTATGACCACTGTATAAATGTGCTCAAACTAGAATCTAATAATTCTATAATAATATATATCAACTTCAGTTACACATCATCCTTACTGACCAAGAGGTGCTTGTCCACTTTGCCTTGCTTGATGAAGTGCACCAGCTTCTTGTTGGCTCGGGTGCGGGCTTCCTCCTCTTGATCTTCCTCCTCCTCTTCCTCCTCTTGATCTTCCTCCTCCTGGAAGGTAAGGGAGGTGAGGTGGTCCTCTTGAAGACTCAGCTCGATGGACAGGTCTGAGGACTGGGACGCACCTAGATCATGTTTACAGTGCTGTCATCATGTATGCGGCATCTATCGGGACATGTTTTGACACGTTCTCGCTTCTCTGCCACTGGAGACTTTAGGTAAAGATGCGCGTTGGCAAAGAACCACAGCGCCCTCTAGCGTCCAGTCTACAACCACGCCAGATTTGTATCCTACTATTCAATTAAGATACACGTATCCAGGGGGGTATTCCATCAACGACGCTAAAGGAAGGTCTAGGTTTATTTTGATAAGTCTCACGAGACTTATTATAAAATACAGGCTTATTTTGAAAAGCCTCGCGAGACTTGTAAAAAATAAACCTGGATTTTCCTTTAGCGACGTTGATGGAATACCCCCCTGGTGCTTCGTCGGCCAGTCAAACTGCGCAGCATTAAAGCTTTGCCCAGGTGATTGCTGTCGTTGTTACACCTTCTAGGAATGAAGAGGATTAAAAACAACCAGTGGCCTCTCTGGATTCTCCATAATGGACAGATCATTGTAAAAACAAGCAGTTATTTGCATGCTAGTGAATTTGCATTTGCATAATTTCTCGCTGCTAGAATTGCACTTTGTATTAAAAGGTCTGCAGCTTGATGAGAGGAATGGCCGTTAGATTGTGCTTAAGGTAATTGGCAGATTGGGAATTCTATAAAACGTTAAGTAAGCTAGTGTAGTAGTGGTGGTGTGTGCCTCTATTGGCCAGGGAACATTTAACATAGTTCACTCAAATTCTGCTCACTCTCTTACACTTGTGTAATGGGATGTAACAATACAACTTGAAAATACAGCAATAATTAAGTTTATTTGTGTATAAAAAAAATAAGAAAAAGAAATGCAAGTTTGAAATGTACAACAAAGAGAAAACAAAAACACATCCACCATGAACCAACATTCATTTATATATATATATTTTTTTACTGTTTTACTATAATATTCTGGTTGCCTCTGTTTCACAGTGCTGTGGCTTTTCTCTTGGTGCGATCACTTCCTGTGACCCCAGAGAGGAACGTTATTTGGCCGCCATTAGGCTACTTTAATACTAACCATGTATTGATATAAGACACCTTTACTTCAAGCACACATTTCACCAGTAGGCTAAGACATTTGAACCCATGCCAACATGGGCATATGTGTGCACTGTAGACCGCAGTGCTAGACCACTGGACCACCCCAGGCCATGGTGCTAGACCACTGGACCACCCCAGGCCACAGAAATGACAGTTTTGCTGTCAGTCTGTCCCTTGTAGCATTCCCTGATGTCTCGTTAGCTGCTAGGGGCTCACCGGGAGGTTGGGGGTCAAACATGTCCTGTGCATCTGGATCTAGCTCCAGCATGTCCCCATTATCGAGACACACATTGTGCAAAAAGGCACAGGACGCAACAACCACAGGTGCAAATGTGGGTTTAACCTCCAAGGCTTTGAACAGGATAGATCTCCATCTTGTCTTCATCATTCCAAAAGCCCTTTCTATGATGCATCTGGAATGAGAATAATTGAAGCGCCCCTGTATTTCTGCATTAATGGGTTCCCTGTACGGTGTGATCAGGCTGATTGGTGTGTCCAAACAGGGATAGCCACCATCACCCAGAAGCATGTAACCCCTGGGAGGGTACTGTCTGGTCCTGTAAAATGTACTGTTCTTCATGATGCGCGTGTCATGAACCGACCCCGGGTAGCCTACAAAGATGTCAAGGAATTTCCCATTCGAATCACAAATTGCCTGCATGTTTATAGAAAAGAATCCTTTATAATTCAAATAGTCAATTCGGTGTAGTAGAGGGGGTTTCAGGGATTAAAGTTCTCCGTCGCTACGACGGATTTCCGTCCATTTTTTCCAAGTCGCGACGGATTTACGTCAATTGGCTACATATGTCCAGTGTACTAGAACCACTCTACTACGGAGTGTTTGTCCGTGAATAACACCGGCTATGCCCCGGGGTAGAAACACAAGACTATGGCTGGATAAGGTCTACAGGTTTTCACGGTCATTTTAAGCGGTCAACCAGCCCGCTACGACCACGGGAAGTCATGTTAAAAGTGAAGTTACTTCTGTTAAACTGGCGCTAAGCTAACATCGCTAATCGCTAACTCCCTCCTGGGCCTTAAAGAGACAAGCGCCCTTTTCTCATCTCAATCTCAAAGAGCTTCATTAGCTCACCACATCTACACATTTGGTCCCACACACTCCAGATTTGAACCCAAGGTTCTACCCAGGGTTAGTTACCCCTGGTAGAAAGCCCTTTTCTCTCAGACCTTCAGAACCCATTGAAAGTAGTGGAGGTACTCCAGAAGTCCAAATGCATCTCTAACCCTAGGAAGCCCTAACCCTAATGGCATGAAAATGCAACATGTTGTACTCCCTGTACCCCTGTACGTGTGAGAACATGTCTTTTTACACTAGGCACTTCACATCAAGCATTAGAGCTCCCTACAGGTTCCCGCTAGCTCGCGTGCAAGGCCTCCCAGGAATGGCCTAGGACTCTGAAAGTTGATTTGGTACAATGTAGGGATACAATCAAGGAGTGTGTAGAGTTTGGTGACTGTGACTCTTTCCATGCCCGTTCCCTGGGCCCAAACGTACGCCAGCAGCAGCCACCCACTTTAATGAAGGCTTTTCCGGCCTAGTGGTTAAAGGAAGGTTAAAGGACTTTAGCTCAGCAACCACAAGTGCCACAGACACGGTTCAGATATTTTACGAATCGGCTCGGCCCCACCGACAGGCCACACCCACTTTCATACAAGCCACTCCCCCTAATTGTCTAAGCCACACCCATTATCTGATTATTTGTATGTCAGAGTCAACCCTTGCAATAAGTATCAATTTTATTTCATGAATTGAAAACAGCATTGATATCACATAAAAGCAAACTGGCAATAGAAAAGCTGTTCAAAAGAATCTTCTTCCCTTAAAACGCTAACGTTATAAAATACAAACATATAGTGGAGGTTAAAATGAGAATATGACTTGGCTTGAACAAATTTTCAGTCAGGAGATTTTTTTTTGCTTTAATCCCTGGATCTGGCTGGACTCAGATACCACAAACAAGCTCTGGGACTCCACATCTGAGTCATCATCTTCCTCTGTGTTTCTGTTTGGAGAAGCTGGGAGGTTTCCGCTCCAGGGGTCTCAGCATCGGTTCTGTCAGGTTTATATCCAGACACCCTTTGTTCTTACTGCTTACCGTGAAAACTATAAGAACAAACATTCACGGTTAGCTTGGCTAGCATAACAACATAACATCGCATGTACAACACAGTTCAATACAAATTAAATTAAAACGTAAATACCTCGTTGGCTGCATGCTATAAAGGGAATGCTGTCTATGAATCTGTAGTCTTGGAAGCTAGCTGTTCCTGCCGCAGCAAGTCCAGAACAACAGCCGCTCCTGGCTCAAAGTGCGCCGCCATTATCGAAAACAGCAACGGAGAAAGACCCACTGACGCGTGATTTCCCAAACCACGCGAGAGCAGACCAAACGAGACCACACCACACAAATCACCATAAACAAACAACAGCATTCAAACACCAACAAGCAGACAACATGCTAACCAATATAAATGCCTTGTCACACTACAGCTACACTAACTGTGTTGTATTGCTTTTTCTATTACAGTGTTTCAATGTTTAAACTACAGAAATCTGTCAATTCTACAAATAAATATGATTTTTAAAACATATTTTTACTTTAAAATGTACAGTTGTGAATGCAAAGTATTTTACAAATTTTGTCTGTAAATTAAACACTGCTTCAGTGTTTGTCTTTTTACAGTTTTTTAATGTCATGATTTGACAGCATTTCACTGTAAATTTCACGGACATTTTTTACAGTGTAGCTACATCGTTTGCCAAACAGCCTTCTAGGAAGCTGCTAGCACTAGCTAGCAGCTAGCTAGCACTTGCCAACTAGCTAACGTCAGCCTGCTAGCATGCAATACAATGTTTAACTTACCCAAAACAGCATCGATTTCGGAGAAGTACTGAGAGTACATGGGGTCTGAACCGGTTCTCCTGTTGTGCTCGATGCTTTCTCTGTATTTCTTTTTTAGGTAGTCGATCCTTTCACGGCACTTTGTCATTTCAAATCTCGTCTTTACCGACGGAGATTTGTCACAGACCTGCTTGTAAATTTCATCCCAAATTTTGTGGTTGTGGATGGATTGCTCGAAAAGGCGTTGGATGAGTGGTTCCCCCCACACTGAGATGAGACATAAAGTCTCCTCTCGGGTCCAGTGTCGCGTTTTAGGCGGCATGTCTACTTCTTTTCTGACAAGTACTTTTCCGAAAGAGCGTTGCACGTGCGTTGTGTTGTAGGTATGACGAAACAACCGGGAACAGCTTCTTCTTCTGTGGTGTTAAATGGCAGCTACACGTGTGTTGTGTTGTGGGTCTGACGAAACATCCGGGAACAGCTTCTTCTTCTGTGAGGTTAAATGGCAGCTTGCACCCGAAACGCAAACATGCATGGAGATGTTTTATTCCATCCGGATCTGTAATGTTTAGACCACCTACTGCCACCCGGTGGTAGACTCGATACACTGTCAAGAGTCAAGACCCGGTCATGCGCAGTCCGGAGTCAGTCAAGGCATATGCTGTACTGCGTGCACATCGAGTAACTAAAGAGTCCAATTGATATCCAGTGTGTGTCTCATCATTTATACATTATATTCTTGCTACACGTCAGAATATCACAATGGCGACGAGGATTCAAAGTGGAAACGCCACCAGTGTCGATTTTTGAAGGAGGAAGAAGAAGAATCCGTCCGGAAAAGTCGAAGTGAGTAGTTAGCTAGCAAGAAGCTAAGCTAAGCTACCCAGGCTAACGCTAGTATCATGCAGTCGGCATTTTCGGGCCACATGGCCATACAGCCATTCGACACAGAAACCGATCCCAGTTCGCTTGGAACGCGATGGAACAAATGGATCAACCGATTTGAAAATTACACCGTAGCCACAAACATTACTCAAGAAATAAGGAAAAGGGCACTGCTGCTTCACTTAGCTGGAGAGAGAGTCCATGATATCTACGACACGCTGGCTGACGACAGTGATGACTATGAAAACACAAAGACGAAGCTCCACGGATATTTCTCACCGAAAAAGAACACACACTACCTTGTGTACAAGTTCAGACAAGCCATACAGCTTCCCGGTGAGTCTTTAGACACATTTCATACCAGACTGAGGATGCTAGCTAAAGATTGTGAATTTGCAGATGCAGACAGAGAAATAGTCGCGCAAATAATACAGAGCTGTACCTCATCACGGCTGCGCAGGAGAGCGCTCAGAGAGCCAAACATGACTTTGACTAATATGTTAGACCTAGGGAGAATGTTAGAGATCTCTGAACAACAGGCAGAAAGCATAGAAGAGAAGGCTGTCACCGCAATCAATGCACTGCATCTCAAGGGCGCCAAACAGCAACATGCAGCATACAGGCACAAAGAGAAGAGCTTGCAATGTAGAAACTGTGGAGGAAATTATCCACACGAGGGTGACTGTCCAGCCAGAGGGAAGGACTGCAGGGCCTGTGGAAAGCCTAACCACTATGCCAAACACTGCCGTGGTCAGAAATTTGCACATCAAAGCCAAGAGGAAGACACAGCTCACTACAAGCAGCGGAGCACTAAGAAAGTGAACCAGGTGACAGCATGCTCCGAGACCAAATCAAGAGACTCATCAAGTGGAGACGAAAGGTATGTGTATGTAATCAACAGCACAAGTATACAGCAACCCCAGACCAACATCAAGCTGAATGGTGTCAGTGTTAAAATACTGATTGATTCAGGAGCAGCTGTCAACATAATTAATGAAGATGTGTTAAACACACTTGACCCAAAGCCTATGCTCAGCACAGCCATGATCAAAATATTTCCATATGGGTCCAACAACGCTCTACCTATCATTGGTAAATTTGCATGCAAAGTACAGGCTACTAACAAGCGGACAGAGAGTGTGTTCTACGTTCTCAGAGGCGACGCCGGACAATCTCTGCTCAGCTACGCAACTGCCAGTGAACTAGGGCTGATCCAGATCATCAATATGGTGAACACGCCGCCAGTGATGCCACCCAGTGGGCGTACTGTCGCAGATGAGCTCGTGCAGAGCTACCCAGAGCTTTTCACCGGAATCGGAAAGCTGAAAGACTTCCAGGTGAAACTGCATATAGACCCCGACATCCAACCGACGTGCCAGCCGCACAGACGGGTCCCTTTCCATGTCCGTCAGAAGGTCGAGGCGGAGCTTCAGAAGCTGGAGAACGACGGTATCATTGAAACTATATCT
Source organism: Nansenia antarctica (assembly GCF_963989245.1). Lineage (NCBI taxonomy): Eukaryota > Metazoa > Chordata > Actinopteri > Argentiniformes > Microstomatidae > Nansenia > Nansenia antarctica. Next base: position 92,262,981 of record NC_137674.1, on the reverse strand, counting down.
GGACCAACACCCTGGGTTTCCCCGATCGTCACACCACCGAAGCCAAAAGACCCTGATAAAGTCCGAATCTGCGTTGATATGCGTCAGGCGAACACAGCAATTCAGCGAGAACGACATATCACCCCAACAATGGACGATGTAATACACGAGCTGAACGGTGCCAAGGTATTCTCGAAGTTGGACCTCACAGCAGGCTACCACCAGCTCGAGCTGCATCCAGAGAGTCGTTACATCACAACGTTCACAACACACCTCGGGCTAAGAAGATACAAACGCCTGAACTTCGGTATATCATCCGCCGCTGAAGTGTTCCAGAACGCCATCTGCCAGACGCTGCAAGGTATACCGGGCGTGAAGAACCTCAGCGATGACATCATCATCTATGGCGTCTCTCAGGAAGCACACGACGACACTCTGAGAGCAGTGTTTAAAAGACTGAAAGACAGTGGTTTGACACTCAATCGCAACAAATGCGAATTCAACAAGCAGCGCCTTGAATTCTTTGGGTTCATTTTTTCTGCCGACGGGATTTCTGCAGATCCAAAGAAGGTGTCAGCCATTCACGACGCCAGCGACCCCAAAGATCCAGGTGAGATCAGAAGTCTTCTGGGCATGGCCAACTACTGCGCCAGGTTCATAAAGGACTACTCAACCATCACTGCACCGCTCCGTGGGCTCACGAAGAAGGACGCTCCGTGGCAGTGGGGCAGTGATCAAGCTACGGCACTCCAGACGCTCAAGGACAGCCTGACGAGCGACACAACAATGTCATATTTCGATCCCAGGAAGGAGACGGAGCTCATTGTTGATGGAAGTCCGGTGGGGCTAGGCGCCATCCTCTGTCAGAAAGGAGGAGGGGGAGAGAAGCGCATCATAGCCTACGCCAGCCGCGCACTCAGTGATGTAGAAACGAGATACTCGCAAACAGAACGTGAGGCCCTAGCCATCATCTGGAGCTGCGAACATTTTCACCTGTATCTGTATGGACATCCATTCACCATGGTAACCGACCACAAACCATTGGAGATGATATGGAATAACCCGAGATCAAAACAACCTGCACGGATCGAGAGATGGGGCCTCAGACTACAGCCGTACAACTTCAGAGTGGAATATAGAAAAGGAGCTGACAATCCAGCTGACTACATGTCTAGACACCCTCTCCCGGTACAGTCGTCACAGAACACAAGAGCATCCAAGGTTGCAGAGGAGTACGTTAACTTCGTAGCACTTCAAGCAACACCCAAGGCGATGACACTACAAGAGATACAGCGAGAGACATTGAAAGACACACTCCTGCAACAGGTCAGTGCACACATCAGAAATAACTCATGGCGTTTAATCACAGACCGCTCACCAGGTGCTGCTGCACTGAAACCATACAAGCTCGTCAGTGATGAACTCACAGTGTCCACAGGTAACGACATCATACTGCGAGGCACCAGGATTGTCATACCTGCAGCTCTACAGCAGAGGGCGCTGCAGATTGCTCATGAAAGCCACCAGGGCGTAGCTAAGACAAAGGCCCTACTCAGAGAAAAGGTATGGTTCCCTACCATAGACCAACAGGTAGAGACCATCACCAAGACCTGCCTCCCATGTCAAGTGAACACTCCAGTTACCCGGACCGAACCACTCAAAATGTCTGAGCTGCCAGACGCACCATGGCACAGTGTTAGTGCTGACTTTTATGGCCCACTCCCATCGGGAGAATACCTGTTAGTTATAGTCGATGACTACACACGATACCCAATTGTTGAGCCAATTCGATCTACCTCAGCAAACACAGTCATACCAGTCATGGACAAAGTCTTCTCCATGTTTGGAATCCCAAGAATTGTTAAGACTGACAACGGACCTCCTTTCAACAGCAACCAGTTCGCTGAGTTTGCCAACTACCTAGGGTTCAAGCACAGGAAGATAACACCTCTATGGCCACAAGCTAATGCCACAGCTGAGAGATTCATGCGCACCGTCGGGAAAGTACTCAGAATCGCCCAGATGCAGAGGATGCCATGGAAACAACAGCTGCACGTCTTCCTGCGTGAGTACAGGTCCACTCCCCACAGCACGACGAACACGTCACCCGCCGAGTTACTATTCCAACGGAAGATGACCACCAAGCTACCCTCAGCAGACACAATCACCATCCCTGCTGACGAAGAGATACGCAGAATCGACAGAGAGGCCAAGGCAAAGATGAAAGCTCTCTCAGATGCTCGACGACACGCTACGCCTTCTGACATCAAGCCAGGAGACACCGTCCTGTGTCGTCAACCAAAACAGAACAAGCTTACTACGCCTTACAACGCAGAGCCGCTCACAGTAATCGATGTCAAAGGTTCCATGATAACAGCTGGAAGAAGTGGTTACACCACCACTAGGAACAGTTCATTCTTTAAGAAGATTGTCCGAGACAACCCAGACACTCTAATGGACTTAAGTTCAGAGGTCAGTGAGGAAGTAGGCCCAGCTACGCCTCCACCCGCACCTCCGCCGAGGTATCCAGTTAGGGAGAACAGATAACCTCCCGCATACCTGCGTGACTTCGATTAAAGAGCAGGAGTACCAAAGGACTGTTAACATGTTCTTCCGAGTTAACAATGTTCCAAGTTAATGGACTGTTTGAATGTTATGCACTTTATCATTCATTAAAAAAAAAGGAGTGATGTAATGTTTAGACCACCTACTGCCACCCGGTGGTAGACTCGATACACTGTCAAGAGTCAAGACCCGGTCATGCGCAGTCCGGAGTCAGTCAAGGCATATGCTGTACTGCGTGCACATCGAGTAACTAAAGAGTCCAATTGATATCCAGTGTGTGTCTCATCATTTATACATTATATTCTTGCTACACGTCAGAATATCACAGGATCGGTCATTAAAATCACTGGGGTCCTAGGGTAAAAAAATATTAGCGAGGTCCTCAGGTTATTTATATGCCATCCGGACAGGGCTAATGTCATCCCACCATTCCTGTGTCCGTGGATGTGCCCACACCCTCCGTGTTCTCATGGCGTTTATGATTGCCTGTAAAGTTACATTTTCCATTACATTTCCATTGTCATACCATGCTTTGTTATAATTAACGTTAGATGATAAATTACGAACTTATTTGCTGACTCGAACGTTACGTTATTTCCAGCGAATATATCTAACATTGCATATCCTTTTTACATACCATTCGCCTTAGGCGTAATTGCCTTCTACGTGGTATTCTTCTTTCTCTTCTGTCTCTTCTGTTGATAAGCAGTTGTTGGGCCATGGATAATTGCGTGAAAACAAATATTTGGAGTAACATCAGGAAAGTCATCAGTTGATCAATGCGATCTGCCATTTTTCCCGATTTTGTTTACTTAATTGAGCAACGCCCTCTGCTGATCTTCTTCTTTTTAACGCCCTCTGTTGATGACGCGGATGGTTCCATTTAAATTGGTGTGAATGCTTAGTGACCCGGAGAAACTCTTTGATCTCCGGACAGAGCTCTCGGAATCTTTGCAGGAATTTACCCCTACTAAGCCACCTCACATCCGTGTGTAGCAATAACTCTGAATGATCGCAGTCGGCCTTTTCCAGATGCGCACGGAACAGTCTTCTTTGGAGAGATCCAGCGCGAATAGAACAGGCGATCTTCAGTGCCACATCCATGATCTCTGTCATATTCAGCATCTTTGCGCATAAAGCCTGTTGGTGTATGATGCAATGGTAATTGAGGAAGTCGGGGAAAGCATCGTCCTCCCTACACTTCGCAATAAATCCATTGGCGCGGCCAACCATTGCGGGCGCACCGTCCGTGGTGATTGACACCAGCTTGCACACAGGGAGCTGGGTCTTCTTGATGAAGTGTTTGAAAGCCTGAAAAATGTCCGCGTGTGTTCTTTCATGGGCAATAATGTCAACATCTCCTCTTTTGCAGTCATATCTGTGAACACCATCCGAATAAAAATGCACAACTGAGCTACATCACTTGCGTCTGTAGACTCATCCAATTGTAGTGAGAAACAATCACAGTCCGCGAGCTTTGATCTTCAACGAATGCCTCTTTTATCATCTCTCCATCTTGGAAGGACTTCTTATGCTTAATGATGGCATGACTCACCCTGAACGATGCTTCGGTGGCTGCCGTCGCTTTTGAAGTCACCTTTGTGAACAATGCCTGCTGTCCGGACAACTGTGATTTCAGTTCCTTCACCTTTTTCTTTCTTAGCTCGCTTTTTGGAGGGAAGTCAGTGTCGTACTTTCTGTGAACTGTCCGAAAGTGCCGCTCCACATTTCCCTTCTTTGAAATGGCTATTGTACATTTACAAATCAAACAAACACACTTGGAAAATGACATTGTAAAAAAAAAAGTCCTCCTCGCATTCTGAATGGAAGTGGTAAGTTTTGTCTTTCTTGCTTGGTCCAGCTTTCCCACTCATTTTATACGCTTTCTATAGTAAAAAGAAATAGCTAGCGGGCAGGTGTTTTGTATGTGGCGCGTTGAACGTGCGCGTGCGTGGTGAACGTGCGCGTGCGTGGTGAACGTGATGGATGTAATGATAGTGTAAGTATCTCCAGATGTACGTCTGTGTGTGTATATGTGTGTGCCTGCATGTCATGAAAGTATACTTTATTATTTCTTTTATTCAATGTTATTTACCTTTAATACTGGCCAAAGCCATAGGAAGCGGCCGAAATGCTGGCCATCAGGTCGCGGTGGAAGTCCTCATATGTCCTTTTGTCCATGGCTGTTTGGACAATTTCAGCCTCAGGAAGCAAGTGGATGACTGTGGTAGAACACAGTCAACCACTTCCACTTCCAGGTATTCTGGAGGGACATCCCACCCAGTCCAAAAAGCCAAAAGTCTTTTCAGACCTTCAGACGAACCTAGGTAGTGGATAGGATATCAATTCAGAAACAATCCATTTCAACAAGGGCCAACAACGAATGTCTCCACCCTAGGAGACTTATCCTAGAGCAATAGGTGGCAGATTTTGGCAGAATAAAGTAATTAATTGCAAGTGCCCTAGAGAGTGCTGTGGTCTAATGCGCTTGGTGCTTGTTCTGTATACACATCCATGTAAGGGCATCAGTATCGAATAATGAAAAATAGCCATACTTGTTTCGATGAAGGTCCTCAGGAATCCCAGCATCCTCTCCTGGCCCTCCTCATCGCCATCTTCAATGTCCGAATCTGCCTCCGGCCATTACATTTTCTCCAGAATCATCTAATATAAATGCACCGGTTAAAATGTGCTCCCCCTTTATGCTTTTCCAATTACAAAAGCCGTTTCAATACACAATCTTTAAAAAAATAATCTAGACACATTTAATGCAAAGCTACATGTGATAAGTTTGCACTTTGGCGACCCCACTGGTCATGATAAAAATGATCATGTGTTTTAAGAACCATATCTCCTACAATTCCCTCCTCTCTTGCTGTGACACTGCTTTGTGGATTCCGAGGGGGGAGTGTTGGTGTCGTTGCATGCTTAAAAAGTCACTTCTGGCAATATATCCCACGGTATCTAGCCTAGACACCTATGTCTAAAATCTGAAATTCACAGGGTCTCATGTCACGAAAAATATTTTGGGGATCTTGCTAAGGCCAATCCATACTCTCGTAACAAAAACAAGTGAATATTTAGCAATAAAAATGCTGTCACATGTAGCTTTAATGTTTTCATTTGCATTACCTGTGGCGTTATCCTGGTTTCTGCGGCTCTTGGCCATAAGACTGGCACAGTGTCTGGCCTGGAACTTAATAGCTCCCAGACACTGGTGTCTTTTAGCCCCCTCCTCAGGTGTTTGACTTGCTTTGTCGTCCTTCCCAGCACCTGTAAAACAAATAAACCCCCCAAAAAACGTGTCATGGTTATATTAAGGCAACAGTTAATTCAATGAGAACCAGTGGTTTCGTTTAAATACAAAGACTTGTAAAAGACAAACTTACAGCATGCACCAATAGTTTCTCCGCCAGCCACATCCTGTTTGCTGATGTAGGCCCTGGGAAATCCCATGCCTGGCATAGGGAGAGGACCTTCTCTTTGTTGTCCTCGGTGAGGTCATGACCATTGTTCAGCTGACAAGAAATGTAATTGTGAAATGTAACAAATGTAAAAAGCAATTACTTAACACATTGTAAATAGAGAGCAATATAACATCATGAAATACTGCACAATACTAGCAATTAAAAAGCTATTTCTAACCAGTTCCAGCGCCTCCCAAACATCCATGTCCACACAATCCAATGGGGACACAATTGTCATGTCCTGCGCCCCCCCACACAGGACATGTGCAATGGCTAGGCTCAGGCCGGTCAAGCATGGTCCACCATGCAGGAAACTGTGCCCCATCATGCGGCCCGCGACAATGACGAAGTCGCTGTCGAGGAGGGTCTGGTCAGTAGAGGGAACCAGATGGTCCGTCTCCCCGTCGAAAAGAAAGGTTTTCCCTTAAAAGAATAAAAAGGTAAAACATTTATTTTAGACATCTGGAAAATATTAACATGACCACCAGGCTAGAAAATATAGCCTATGCATTAAAACAATTTAAATCACATATGTACGAGTAACAAGACTTAATTACCTTTCTCTTCATCAAGGTGGAAGCCATATTGGAGGCTCTCCATTGCGGTGGCGAGGACAAATCTGGCCACACCCTCACCGACGGCGGGGTCCCCTTGTAAAAATGAAATAATCAGTCATTTTTAAATAACAAGTTTAGCTTAACAAGTTATTGAAAACCATTAGTGTAATGGTACTGTACAGATCTATAGATTATCCTGATTGGCCCATGGGTAACTGATTTTTTGCTTCCCCAAATGTCCTCCAATCTCTCTATCCCCCTTTCCTGTCATTGTCTCTACTATCTCTCTACAATAAAGCATAAAATGCCCCAAAAATATTTTTAAAAACAAGAGAAATTATTAAGATCATTACCAATCAGTTTGCAGGTGAGAGGACTCGCCCAGTTCACCTTCGGCCTTTTATAGAACGAAACGATTGCTCGTGTTCGTTCCTCCAGAGAATCTCTCAAACTGAGAGTGAAGTTGAGCGGCGACTGAGTATTCATATCTGCGAGGGCCGACACGCAGAAGAGCTTGGCAGCCTTTGCAGAGTCTGCTTCCATTATCCACGCTTTAACAGAAAGAAACTCAAATTACACTACACACAAGATTGCATTCACTGTACACAGTTCTAAATTGATATAACTTAGTCAGACATGTAGCCTGTCAATAGCCTGAATGTGATTGTAGGATTCAACCCCATCCATGGTGTAGGCTATGCACACTTAAACATAGTGTAGAACCTTTGTTTTTCTCATTCACAGCGTGTGCTTACCAGCAATGGAGTCCAACGACTATCACATACTTGGGCTTTTGCACGAGCTCCTTGTGGGCAATCTCCATTAGGATCTCTGGGAGATTCTCTGCGGTGACTCTCCTTCTACAGTCGTAGTTGTCAAGGACTTCCCCAAGATCTTCTGAGTCAATGGAGGTGAAATCGACAAGGGCTCATCGGATGACCTCACCTGTGGTTATAAAACATTATAAAGACACAGCACAAAAAGGGGTCAGATCAAAGAATCGCCTCATAGTATAGAGCTGTAAATGTCTGACAATTTCACATGCCAATAAAAAATGTAACCCCACTAATATAATAATCATGCCTTTTTCTCAGCAATTTCGGGTCATCCATGATTTAATATTACAACCATGCAAAAATAATAATAATAAAGAAGAAATAATCACAAACATTCATAGTGTCCCTGGGAACATAAGTCTATGAGTGAGCATTTGTGAACCGAATTCAAGATGCAGCAATTGATTGTGTAACCCTAATCTCACCTTCGTGGCCACTCATAAACTGCAGAAATGATTCTGTCAGGTCAGTCTGCACTACGCCATACAGCATCTCCTCCATGAAAGGGCAAGCAAGCTTGATAGGGAAGTACTGACTGTCTTGATAACCTTTGAGGAGAATTCTGCCAATGGCCTTCCAAGTGTCTCCGCTGAAGTCATGCCGGATAAAAGGGACTTTTATTGTCGTTCCCAGAGTACAGCGGTCATAAAACTCTTCCCAAAAGCAACTAAACACATCTCTCTCAAGTCCTGATCCACAGCCTAGTTCCTCTGAATTATCTGGGAGTAGCCTGCTTATCATGAGTGGTTTAGTGAGAATGTCTGGATCTGTGAAAGCTTTGATCATGTCTTTCAGGCAATTTCCATGGTGTATGGTTATACATTTTGTTGCTGTGATTGGAGGTGTCTGCTCCTGGGACCCAGGCGTGGGGTTTAATGGCAGTGTGACTGGAGGTGTCTGCTCCTGGGTTAGGGTTAGAGTGGGGTTATACGGCAGTGTGTCATTAAAGTCACTGCTACGGGTTTCCTCCTTCCTTGGACGAAATGTAACCTCTGAGTCAGACAAATCAACCTCAATGGTCTGTGCTGCACCTTCAACAACAAAACCCCTCTGAAGTAATTCTGCTACAGAGTGGTATTGATAAGTTATGAAGTGTCCATCTGTGATGGCATTAGCGTCAGAAATGGCAGATGGGACATCTAGAGAACTCATATCATCGTACATTTCCAGAGTGTTGTGATCCTCTTGAGCACTGTCAGCCTCATGCTCATCAGTGTCATCATCCTCCTCGTGATCATCTTCACAGTTGCCGTGTAGCTCTTGCTTGGGACGAGAGGAAAGATAAAACCGTAGTCTAGTCATGCAGAGGGTATTGTAGATAAAACCAATGGTGACGTCTTCAACAACTGGATTTAGTTTGTGATCACAAACTTCAAAGTCAAAGTCTATTTCAGGTCCTTTGGTTGACATGCCTTGTGGGAAGAACAGACTCTTTCCTTTTTGTAGGATATCATCCATCCCACAGTTTACATCCATTACTACACTCCTTGTGCCCCCACCTTGCTTTGTTCGAATTTGCTTCATTTCATAATTTTCAATGTGTAGCCAACAGATTTCTATTTTTCGAGTACTTGCTCTTGATCTCTGGCTTCTGGTAGGAGTTGCTCTTGATCTCTGGCTTCTGGTAGGAGTTGCACTGTTGGGACCAATGGGGGGATTGAGATCACCTTCATCCTGGTTTGCCCCCTTTCTCAATTTAAGCCTCTCACGCAACCTCTCAAAAAGTCCCAATTTCCTTTGAGATATAGGCTGCTGGTTTTTGGAGAAGTTGAACAGTGCTAGTCTGTCACCATACGAGGGAATGTATTTTGCCAGGTCTCCATCCTCCATGAGCAATATAACATCTCTGTCTATCTGTGGAGTGAGCACAACATAAGTTCAGTGAATTTCTTCATAGCCTAAAGGTAATCTAACAATTCTATATCATAAATGCTTCATGATGTATCTTCTTTTTTCTATAATCTATTTGACAGATTAGCTTGGTTAGGTGACTGTTAGGTCATTACATTACACATCAGTGGAGGCTGGTGACTTCCAGAATTGAGGAGGCCAATTTTTTTCCGCTTGCTCGCTTCACTCGCGATGGAATGTTCCCTGTTCTTCTTATCTGTCTTTGTGCTGGCCAAAGACATACTATTTGGAGTGTAAGCTACAATCAGAAAATTCATTGTGCAGAGCTTAGCCTATGTGCCTGCCTGAAGAAATGACATTGCTGTAAGTCTATGAGCCTGCCTGATAATTAAGTTGAGAAATGACATTTGGATGTAATATAAATGCCCAGTGAACATGTGTAAAAGGCAGGAATTTGATAATTATGTGGTTAAAAAACTATTTTGTTTAGCCTACATTTTTCATTCTTCTTCTTCTACAGCTTCAACATGTAATCATCAATTTAATCAAGTTTAGCATATAAAAAAGATACGTAACAGTTTCTTTATCAAATGTAGTTTTATTCAATATATTTAATATAAATATATATATTTTTAAATGTTGTGAGGACAGTACTGGTTCCAGCTGGCTTCATCTGCTGAGAAACACAGACATGCAATGGAGTGTTATTACTACTGAGAACTAGTGGTGTAACACTGGTAGAGACATCTGATTAGTTCAACTCACCTCTGGTTTAGCTGAGGGGCGGCATGCTCTCTCCAGGACTCCACTCCACAGGTTTGTCCCAATATTAAAGTTATATCAGCAAGCCAACAGTGTGCAGGATTTCAACAATGAAAAAAAAAGTACAAAAGAAAATTAAATATAGCCTAGGCCTAGAAAAAGAATTTAGGCCTACTTAAAAGTAAAGTCCATTCTCCTGTTCGTTTGTGCTGCAAAGATGTCTATGGTCTTTTCATACCACTGTGGATTCTCTCTCAGAGATTTTAGAATCCTTCTTTCAAGTGCAATGATAGCCAAGCTCATCAGTCGATCTTGTCCGATTGTGTTCCTTGCATAAGTTTTCAGTCTTTTCAGACAAGAGAAACTCCTCTCCACCCCGGCAGACGTAGCCCCGATAGAGGCAACGAGACACATTAGTCTGTACAGTCCAGGCATTGCTTCGCTCAGTTCATTGGTTTTCATTGCGCGCAGTGAATCACACAACCTAGCGCTGCCCTGGAGGTCCTTGTTATTGTAAAACACCTGCAGTTCTGACTTCAGTTTTACCATATCGAATAAATGACCATAGTTATCTTCCAGACTTGTGAATGCTGCCTGTGGAAACTCTTTTTTGTAAGAGTCATATAGGTCAAAATCTAGAAGCTCCATAAACCTCAGACATTCAATATTTTGAAACCTCTGCTCAATCTGACTTTTAACGCTTACATGGATGGAGTCGTAAAGTCGCTTGTAAACTTCTCTTGGGTCCTCGTTACCTTGTCTGCGTCTTCTGCTGTGCTGTGCCTCATCTGTTGTTTTACTGAAAATCCTATCAAATACCTGCTCTGACCTTAGCTCCTCTATTGTTTGTAGGAGCCTATTAACTCTATTTTTACAGAAGGAAATATCCATTGCTTTCTTCTGCAAAATATCAAACACAACATCTGTGTGGGCGAAAATCTGCTCAAATGTAAAAAAGCAAAAACATGAATTCAAAGTCTTCTAACTTTGCATTGAATCCATCTGCCATCCTTATAGACTCATCGTCCATAGAGGGGTGATTTATAATATTAGTGAATGTCTCCATCAGGCGGTCTCTGTTTTCAGCCACGGTGTTGACGAGACGAGAGGTGAAGTTCCAGCATGTGGGTGCACTTTTGGGCATTCTGGAACACCTGGTTTCTTCCAGCATCATCACTCGTTTGGTCGACTTGCTGAAGAAAGAGGTGAACCCAGCAAGAGTGGCGAAGAACACCTTGGCCTTGGGGATGTTTTTCAATCCTTGGCAGAGGATGAGATTGAGGCGATGTGCGTAACAATGCACAAAAATGGCACTGGGTGCAACTGCTCGCACCTTGGCTTGTAGCCCATTAAGAGCTGAGGCCATGACTGCTGCACCATCATACGTTTGTGCTATGAGCTTCTCCGCAAAGTTGAAATCAGACATCTCTGACTCCATCATTTCAAAAATGGACTGGGCATCTCGTCCACTGGAAACATCAAAAAAGCCCAAAAAGCGCTCCTGGATTGTGCCAGTTTCATCAACATAACGCACAATAACAGACAGCTGGGCATGGCAGCTAACGTCTGTCGTTTCATCAACCTGCCATGCATAAAAGGGAGCTGCATCCATCTCTTTCTTCACCTCATCTTTAATTGTTGCTGCAATAGCTGCAATCAAATCATTCTGGATGGTTTTAGATAGGCCAGAGAACACAGTAGCTTTTGTAATATGCTCCGCTAATAAGGCGTCGTAGCGCGCTATCAGGGCCACTAATTCTCTGTAGTTTCTCTTAATAGCAGACTTCTCAGTCTCGTCATGCCCTCTAAAAGCCTGCTCTTGCATTCCAAGATAGCACGTTGCGTCGATGAGACGGATTAACGCATCTCTGTTTCTTCTCACTTGGATATTGTAGTTTGCTCTGTGTAAACGAGCTCCCTCATCTATCAACTCGTTGATAGGCAGGCGGCCAAATAGCTTCAGCCTGGTATTCGAACCGATGTGCTCACAGCACTGGTCATGCCTTTTCGTAGCCCTGTCTAAATTCTTAGCATCACTGAATCCTTGCACAGACCAAGCGTCAAAAGGTGCTTCTTTCTTCCCCATCAGAAGGCATGGCCAACAGTACACGCAGTTGGTCTTAGCACTCCCCGCCATCCAGGAATACCTGTCATACCAGCCCGCTTTCATCTTAGATTCATTCTGTTGCTTACCCCTGGCTCGAGTCACACCACTCATCTTTACCTCTGGAGTTGGTCGGCCAGCAGATCTTATCTTCACTTTTGCAGCATGGTCTAAAGTATGGAATGGCTGGGACAACAAATAGTCGACTAGATTTTCTTTCCCATCCCACGGCCTGCATCTAGGTTGAACTCCATCCTCCTCTCCCACTGGATTCGGACCCATGCCACCACCACAAGCACCTGCTGCATGTACATTTTCCTCTCTCACATCCATTTTGCCTGGCTAATGCTAGGCTAACATTAGCTTGCTTGCTCGAACACACGGCTAGCTGGATGGAAAACAATGAGCTAATCTTATACTGTAAACATGTCCAAACTACAGATATTCAGAGATGTTGTCAACGAGCGATTAAATCGGTCTTCTCAAGTAGAAAAGCGCAGAGTGAAGGGTTTACCGTCATCCACTAGGGGGCAGTATTGGATTAGGTCTGCGACCTGTTTGGTTAGAGTTAGTGTATTTCTTCACAGAGCAACAAAGAATGTTAAAAAATGCAGTAATTTGATATGGAAGAATATTAAATTGACTTGTAATAAAACTAAATCGACTACATTAAAAATAAAACTTCAATAAATCCTAAATGTTGTCTACCTATTCGATGTATAAATCGCGCCAGAATCTCGCCGACTTCCGAGGTCATTTTAAGCAAAAGTATTTGGCCAAATGAGCTATTATTTTCAGGGATAATAGCCATGGGTGTTCTAGACGTGTCCTGCAAAGGTTGATACAAGTTGATAGGACACTCGTAGCCACTATGGCGAGTGTTTCTTTGACTGAAGTGACTGGCGAATTCTCAAAATGGCTTCATGTGATTGGACATACAAAATGTCAATCTTTCAGCCCTGGACTCAATGCATGGTGAGGCCAGGCCTCCTCTGCCCACCCATTTTCAGTGATTTGGCCAATCACATATTGCCATGAAAAAAATTGCATTACATTGACTTCTATGAGAAACCACTTTCCTGGGGGAGGCATGGCCTCCCTCAATACAAACGGATAGGGATTCTGGCCTGTAGGTGCTTTACAATTGCAATATTGGGTTTTAGCCATGGAAAAATTCAGATTTATGAACAAAACGGAAATAATATTAATATAAAACAATTAAAATATGTTTTTTGTTAAATAAAGAAATAAAGAAATATAAGTATTGCTTTTTTAAATCTCTCTCTTCTCTCAAATTATTGGGGAGGCCAGGCCGCGTCCTAACGATTCCCACCGTAGTTGGGCCCTCCGCCACGCCCAGCGGGCTCCGCCCCCCAGGCTGCGCGCCTCTTTCCTCGCTGCAAGATGTCGCTGCTCCGCTAACACTTCTCCTTGGTAATTTACAGACCATCAGTGAACCCTGTCACTGTCAGTAGCACTCAGGTCAGTGTGTGCTCAGATGTCAGGGAAAACGTGGAGGAATATCCTCAATTGAAGGTATAACGTTAAAGTTTAGCAGGACTTTTTCATGTACTGTAGCCTACTTGTCCTTCAGACAAGTGAACTCATCACAAGGAAAAAGTAATGTGTTCACACAATGTAGGCTACAAAGTCAAGCCCTTCAAATTACATTGCTGTTAGCATGTAAATATGAAATATGATGACAGTTATGACCAGAGAAGACCGGATTGCTTATTGTTGAGTACTAGCTTGTTATTGACAGATTGAGCCCTAAAGTGTTTATTTATGAACCTAGCAACTGGAAGAAGGGAACTGATGAGAATCGCAATAAGTCATCATTGTAGGATAAGGTTATGAGGTAAAAGTCCCAATGTATATCCGTCCATACTAATTGTATTTTCTTCCTCTGTGGCTTCCATCTGCAGAGTTGGCTACCCCCTGATCACACATACCATGTGTGCAAATACATGGACCTGCCATCACCAGGGGATCATGCTTCATTTGAGGCACAAATTAGAGTCCAGGTCAGGACAGAGGACGAGGCAAGGGAGTGGGTGAAGGCAGCAAAACACTCCGGGGTAACATGGAGGGTCCAAAGAACCATTCCATGTCTGGCAAAGCGCGTTCTTTTCAGGGTAACAGTTAAAATGTCTTGTGCCTGCTCCAAACAGTCACGTATCAGGCGGATGGCATTCACATAGGTTCTCAACTCCTTCCACTTTACGTTTATATAGTGAATATAATGTTTTGTTTAGGTGGACTACAAGTGTCAGCACCATGTTGATGTGAGGTCTATGACGGCCAATTCGAGACCTTCATCTAAAAACACATGCTGTCCAGCCACAATGTCTCTCACCCTGAAACAGTGCCAGCAGCCTCTAAGGCGGAGGCGGCAGATTAGCCGGTGAGTTGAGAGATGTATGCAGGTCTACTGTACGCTGATAATCATGTTGTTATATTCATCCTTGGCTTAAACTTAACATCCTCGTTAGCAGAGTATTTTTTTCCATTTTAAACTGTCCTGTATCAGCTTCTCTCACTCCAACCATCTGCAGGTCCACCCTCACCACACCATATACCTTCTTTTAGGCCTCCGCCTTTTCCTTCAGCTCTATCTCCAGCATCCTTACCCCTACCAGCTTGTCTCCTATCTGCCATGTCCAAAACCAAGCTCTGCCTCTTGTTTAGTTATTTGTCAGACAATGCCACCACGTGTAAACTTTCCTTTTCACTATTGGTGGTAGAATTCTGGTAGCATTCTGTCACAAATCATTCTTAAGACACTTCTCCACCCACTCCACCCAGCTTGCACTATCTTCTTCACCTCTATTTTACGCTCTCCATTACTTTGGATTGTTGACGGCAAGTATTTCAACTCATCCACATCCTCCTTGTTACCTCACCAATCCACTGATTCCCTCATTCACTGGCTCAAACTTAACATAATGTTGATATGATTCTGTCAACAGCTGCAAGGACAGACACATGCCTGACTTCCCATTGGAAGTCAGGGTAAAGAACACCCACAACCACAACCTGTTTGTGGCCGAGGCCCTTGGGCACAGAGATGTGGGGAAGGCATCAATTGAGAGCCTGACGAGGCTTTTTGAAATCGGCCACTCTCCCACATCAGCACTTTGTGTGTTGAAGCACGACCTGCAAATGCAGTATGGCGTGAGATATGTCCATGCCTCAGCGAACAGAGAGATCTGCCCAGACCTCCAGTTTGTCCAAAGGTGCACCTTTTTTTTAAGATCATATTGTAGTTATTATGTATGTATTGTCAAAAGACCCCTCACATGATTGGGGTTGAGACTGTATAATACTATGTTGATGATGGTTGTGTATGTGTCACACATTTGAACACATATGAGCAGTGGAGTGGGATGTATAGTTTGAAACGGTATACAGCATGCATATTATAACTTTATTGGCTAACATTTTTTTGTTCAGACTCTTCCAAAAGGTGTGCAGGGGAGAGTATGGTGCACAGCAAGGCCCTTCTATGCTGGAAGCTCTGGAACGACAGGTGGTGGAGTACAACACCAAGTGTGGAGAAGTGTGTGCCAGGATGACCACTTCCTCTGCTGGAGCTCCACTCATCGCGATATGCTCCCCACTGATGAAACGCCTTCACACCAACAAGCACAGTGGGGAGCTCTGCTTCATCGACTCCTCGGGGAACATGGACAGAGAGAACTGCCGGGTCTTCCTCCTCCTCACACACACATGTGCAGGTGGCCTTCCCCTTGGGATCATCATCACTCAAGCGGAGGACAAAGGCACAATCTTTGAGGGGCTGGAGCTGCTGAAAGGGCTCATTGGAAGGGAAGGCTTTGCAGGGAAAGGACAGGCAGGACCTGGCGTGTTCCTGACAGATGACTCCAGTGCAGAGGGGGGAGCTCTAAAGCAGGCATTTCCTGAGGCTACACTGCTGCTCTGCTCCTTCCACCTCCTCCAAGCTACCTGGAGGGAGACAGGAAAACCCTCTTTGCCTTCATCAGGGACATGTTGTACAGCAGGGAGGTCTCTGAGGTAGACAGGCTGTACAGGCAGGCCAGGGAAAATCCAGTTGCTGTCAGGTTAGTGTGGAGTTTAGAGACAGTTAGCTTTACAATAGTGAAGATACTTAGTTGACAAATGGTAATTTCACACATTTCATGCCTGTAACATTGCATACATACAGAAGGAGATGCACCTCTATAGTTAATGTAATACACTTTTTGTCTTGTAATCCATTCCAGGTACCATAAATACCTGGTCTACCTGGAGCGGCTGTACAACAGGAGGGAAGACTGGGCGCTGAGCTTCAGAGTGGAGCTGCGTACTCGAGGGAACAACACAAATAACTTTGTGGAGGCGGCGATGCGTGTCCTCAAAGACAAGATCATGCTGAGGACCAAAGCGTTCAACCCTCCGCAGCTCTTTGATATGCTCACCACCCGGCTGGAGACATACTATGTAGCCCGCATCACTGATGTTGCCCTTGGCCACAGAGAGGCTTTCCAGCGTTCCCGCTTCTTGGCTCATGACAGCAGCATTGAAGCCAGCGACATTCAGCAGGTAACAGTTTTAAATACTACTACTACTACTACTACTACTACTACTACTACTACTACTACTACTACTACTACTATTAGATTCACAGAAACTTTCAACACTGAGTTAGTGTTTAAACAGAATCTTCTCTTTCTTAATGTCTGACAGATTGAGGTGAAGCTGTTCAAGGTCAAGGGGTCGACAGCAATGTATGAGGTGGACATGGAGTCTGAGCTGTGCACCTGTCCAGCTGGACAGACAGGGGCACCATGCAGGCACCAAGAAGCAGTGGTGCAACACTACCACTGCTTGTCCAACAATTACATTCCCACTACTGCTGAGCAGAAAGCTGAGCTTCTGAAGCTCACATCAGGAGGTAATTTTGGGTTTTTATGATTTATAATGATAAAATAATAATAATTTATTGCATTTATAGAGCCCTTTTCCATCAAACAATGCTCAAAGTGCAGTGGGAGAGGAAGAAGGGGCACACCACATCACAACCAATGTGTAGCGCCCACCTGGGTGATGCTTAGGCTGCAGCTTGTGCACACTACAGCTCACCACACATCAGCTAGTGAAGAGGTGAAGAAGAGGGTAAAAAGGAGAAGGGGGACAAGGAAGGACTAGTACTAGATTATTTGTATGAAGATGTCAGCGGGTACGCAGGCAGGCAGGCATTGGACAGTACTAATGCGCGATCGTGGAGGCAAAGAACCTTAGCTAATTACTGCCCTAATAACACAGTTGCCTACCAAAAACAAAGAAATACTCCTACAGTAAAATATAAATTATTTGTGCTTTGCTATGTTTACGTAACCCAAACAACGTGCCTAGCAACAGGCATTAAGAATTATAACAATTCTTATGCTTGGAGTGCTATCATCGCAAAGACCATGGTACAATCTACTGTAGTCTATTAGACTTGCTCATCTCAACATTGTTTTTGTATTTTCAAGCAACCGTATCTGTGGACTTCTTCCAACCTCTGAGACAGTTCAGTCTGCTGGAGGGAACGCCATATCAGTCACTCCTGGGTAGGTGATCACAGTCAGGTTAGGTCACACAATACACTGTGTCAAAGTAGCAACAGGTTCTAGTAGAAGAATACATTTTCGACTACAGCTGTGTTTGCTCTGTGTTCCCTAGTAGTGCACCATATAGATTGTTTGCCATTCTGTGTGAAGCTGCAGGAGGTCCAGACCAGGATGTTACCCCAGAGAGCGGAGGTGCAGAGGGGACTGCTGGACAACGGAACCCTGCTTTTGAGGAAACAGGTGTCCTTGTTAAACGGTGTGTGTGGGGGAAATCCGCTCAATCATGTGTGTTGGGTATTCTTTGTGTTGAACCCTCACCTCAGAAATGAATAAAATGTTTTTGGACCTGTGAACTAAAAAAAAAAAAAAAAAGTTCATAATCAATCATGTGGGTGGGACAGACAGTAATACTTATGCACCTTTTTAAAAGCAGTGTGTGCAGACGTGAATGTCCTGCTGATGAGGGAGATTATTTTGGTCCAATGGAAGAGGACCCTGAAGTACATGTTCCTCTGCCTGGTCCGTATCATCCTGTATCATCGTCATTGTTAACAGTGTTTGTTAATAGTGGTGAATGTGGTTCAGTGTGACTGCCATACAGACAGAGCACTGTGGTATTCAACGATTCTGCTGAGATTGGGATAGCATTGCGGATAATGGACATTTTTAGAACTGTTCCCTCACTGTATGTAAATTAATTCAAACCTATTTTCTTCTTGGATATCACAGATTATGGTCTGGAAAACATGATGGAGGATCTGAAAAGAAGAGGCCAAGAGGATCCCCTCTTCTCCGCTGGGTTGGTGAAGATGGTCAAACAGCATCAGCTGCTGAAGAACAACCCAGCTGCACTACTGTCAGCTGTCCACACCTTTGGAAGGAGCAGTACTCTGACCAGCAGACGGGCAGTCACTTTGAGGCGGGCCGCCAAACGGCAAGGCCCAATGATTGGCTGCCAGCCCACAGCTGTGGCACGGAGGAAGCAGAGCTGCGGCTCAAAAAGGCGCTTGTCTGCTGGGCGACCAGTCAAGCGGCACAACTTGACTTCTGCAGTGGCCTCAAACACCAGCCTGGCCAAAAAGCACTGAGGAACTGCCCCTCATCCACTACAGAGGCAGGACGCTACCGTACAGTGCCCCTCATCCACTGCAGAGGCAGGACACTACCGTACAGTGCCCCTCATCCACTACAGAGGCGCGACACAGTGGATTACAGTGCCCCTCTCTCATCGTTCCTTCGAGGCAGAACATAATTTTATATTATATTATATATTATATATTATATTTTATAGTTTTATGTATTTATTTATTGAATGTTTTCTGTCTGCCCTACTAAGCTGTTTGACAACAAAAATTCCCCATTGGCGACAATAAAGGTTTTTTCATTCATAATATTTTGGTGCTCCTACCCCTTTGTATATATTGAAGACCCAAAGACGGCTCAAAAGGACAGTTTTGACTGCCATTGTATTTAATAGGCCTGCTATTGTCAATCTGTTCACTTCAATCTGTTCATATCAATAGGCCCTTTTCAATCAGTTCATATCAATCGGTTCTTTTCAATCAGTTCATTTCAGGTTCTAATGTTCATTTTTACAAATCGATACAAAACCTGATCTCACATGTTTTATCCTCAAGAGGATACATAGGCAGAACAACTGAAATAAATGAAACTTTAATCGACTCAAACTGCTTAGCTGGTGGGATGGACTCACACTCATGGACGCACATTTGCCATGTCTCTCCTGTGATGTTTTTATGCTCTGATATTGTAATTTAATGTAACTTATCGCTCGTCTCGTTAAGAGAGGTCAGGGAATATTTTTTTACAGCTCACTTTTCTGGCCCCTCTGTTGTCCTCTACCTCTGTTTTACTAGTTCTGGTGAATAAATATCTGACAGTGACATATTACGTGGTTGATTGAAACGGTAATGTTTAAAATAGCCACGCAGTGCGCGAAAATGTATGCAGTCCGGCAAAATGTATGCCGTTTCGCAGTCGAGCCCGCTGGGGGCGTGGCGACGGCAAAATGTATGCCGTTTCGGAGTCGAGCCCGCTGGGCGTGTGTCGAGCCCGCTGGGGGCGTGGCGAGCCCGCTGGGGGCGTGGCGGAGCGCCCAACTACGGTGGGAATCGTTAGGACGCGGCCAGGCCTCCTCCCCCTCTATGGAGGAGCCTCCACTGTTAAGGCCAATGCACACAGCGTGCGATTTCTGTTGCGCGACAACATTCCATTGCAACGCACACGGCGTGTGATGCGATTTTTGTTGCGCCGCAAAATTCCATTTTCAACTCACACCATTGAAGTCTATGAGAAAATCATACAAAATCGCATCCCAATGCACACGGCGTGCGATGCAATTTCTGTTGCACCTCAACATTCCATTCTCAATTGTTACGTAGTCGGACCAGGCAGGCTGATTACAATAGGCTCTACCAATATTGCTTGCCTTGCTTCCACAATTTCTACAAGATACAACTGGACATATTGTGATAAAATATGTGGGTCCCCTGATTTAGGGGTATTGGTAAAATGTCAGGAGAGGGAGCGCACAAAACACACAGCCAAATCGTTAGACAGGAACGGAAGACTTTAGTGGACGGAACGGAAGTAGTGTCGGTACGTCGTTGTTATCATTCCCCTTTTTTGGGTGATTCTTCCAGCAGACTTGTCTTATGTTGACATTTTTGAGTTAGTAATTCATAAAATACAAAGGTTCCATCTCACAAAACATAATGGAATGTAAAAACTTTGACGCTCGATATCTCTGAACTGCCCTAAACGGAGATAGAACCTTATCATTCTAAACGGAGATAGAACCTTATCATTCTAAACGGAGATAGAAACCTTATCATTCTAAACTCACGACTTCGAGCTGTAACCGTTGACATCAGTGACACTTTTAACGTAACAGTTTTAGTTTGCAATAGACCACTGTCATACAACACAATTTCCGGTTCATCTTTGTTTTTTAATAAAACGAATACATTCACGAACTTTTACTAAACCCTTCATGTACCGTAGGTGTATGTACTATATCAGACCTTTTGGGTCAGACCTTCAGCCTTTAACTTCTTTCAAAAAAGGAGACAGTCAAAAATGTATGCTCCAGTCTCTCTCCCCGTTATGAGTGACTCAATTAATTTAGATAGACCAGTTGAAGTTTTCCCAATTGTCCCATTGTGATGCAATAATCCGTCGCACCACAAACTTTTACAACATTTGCAAAATTTGACAGTGCGACAAAACTCGCACGCCGTGTGCTTTGTCCCATTCAAAATGAATGGAATCGAATTTTTGCCGTGCGATTAAAATCGGGGCCGTGTGTGTTGAGATGCGATGTTCTCATAGACTTCCATTCAAACTTCAAAATGGAATGTTGACGCGCAACAGAAACGCACGCTGTGTGCATTGGCCTTTACACATACTGTATATTGCACATACTTTACATTACACATACTGTATATTGCACGTCACTTAATACAGCTTCCTTATACCCTGCACATTAGATACGGTACATAAACTACCACATTGCACAAGCTACCTAACTGTATAGCTTATAACTAGATATAGCCTAACTGTACTGTTTACAATACCACTTATAACTAATTACCACTGATGTTTACAATACTACCTCTGCACATACTGTACATTGCATAGTTTTGTTTAAACGTTTCATCTTTCATGATTATGGTTAGAGATGGCTTCTTCAGTGACGCCACGGTCACGAAGGAAACTTGCCACATCAATGTGTGATGCTGTAAAGAGCAGTAAAACAGGATCCTCTCATCAATTTCGCTAGGTTGCTGATACAAAATTGGCTGCAATTAGATAACTAACTAGCTATTAACCTTCGTTAGCACACTTGCGTGGCCTCATTGTGGTAAACACTGAGTACTGCACAACACCAGTCTAGCAAACACTAATGAACCCATGTTGATAGCTAATCCAACTGGCTAATTTAGCTGTAACGTTGTAGCCAGCTAGCTACATATACTATTTAGAACCTTGCACAAAGGCAGCATGTAGTTATGTTGACTTGGCTAAATGTTAGGCTACTCTACGTCTACATTTGTGAGTCTGCAAACTAACTCATTATGTGCTTAATTGCTGACTGTAATGAACATTAGCCTACCTGCTGCCATCATTTTCTGCTGAGTGCTGACTGTCTACTGTCTACCGTGTTCATTTGACCCGCACTACATTCTGACTATCTCAGAAATTCTGACTTTTTTCTCAGAAATTCTGACTTTAATCTCAGAAATTCTGACTTTAAACTCAGAAATTCTGACTTTAAACTCAGAATATAACCCCCCCCCCCCCTTTCGGGAAAAAAAAAACTTGTGTTGGTGGAATGGTGGCCCTAATACTCTTCCGTATTACTCTCTGTAGGCGACAAAACTCTTGCCAAAATCTGACCTTTCTGTGTTCATTAAATGATCAATCTTTCTTCAGTGAAACACATTTATTTTGGTATATTAAACATAATTTGGGAGGGTTTTTGCTTTCATTTGAGCCATTTCTAAAACCAATGGATTAATTAAAAGTCAGGTTATAAACTGTTGTTTCTACAACATGGATAAGTGACAAGACTTTTGTCAGGGACTGTACTCATACTGACATTTTTTGTGTTCTCTCTTTACAGTGTAAACAGCATGGATACAACAACAGACCTGGTAGAAGCTTTTTTTATAACCGTTTTCCTTTCTTTTCTGGGGTGTGTTCAGGGTTTAGGATGTCAGATAGAACATACTCAGCCCGCTGGAAAAGGGCTAAAAGATTAGAAGAAAAATGTACACGCGACCAAATGGCTACATCAGAGTTTTTACTGTCACTGCTTTTTCAACACCAGGAACATACAGGAGAGGGGGAACATACCGGAGAGGGGGCTTCTGTGGAACAGATTTGTGCTGTGGAACAGAATTGTGCAGATGAGAAAGATTTAGAAGATTTACTGTCTCAGAGCAGTAATGGCAGCAATACTGAAACTAACCCCCCCCCCCCCCTCAGACATTCCATTGCAGTGTGGGCAATCGAATATCGAGTGAAACACAATGCAGTTGATGGTTTGTTAAAGATTTTGATAGGATATGGACACTCAGAGCTGCCAAGGACAGCAAAAACACTGCTTGACACCTGCGAAAGTGTAGAGTTTGAGTTGAAATCAGGAATGCAGTATACAGTATCTACCTTGGCTGCAAAGACCAGCTCCTGAAACATTTGAAAATGTATCCGCAACAGGAAATTTCTAGATTAGATTTAATTGACATCTCCCTTAATATCGATGGCTTGCCGCTTTTCGAAAGCAGCAAGGAGACACTGTGGCCAGTATTGTGCCAACTGAATTGATCTCCTCCCACAGTTTTCCCACTGGCTCTGTTTTGGTTTGTCAAAGCCAACTAACCTTGACTTTCTTGATGATGTTGTTGGTGACCTTCGCAGTATTATGGAAAATGGACTAGAGACAGACAGTGGTTTGATTAGGGTGAAGCTGTGTTGTGTTACATGTGATGCCCCAGCCAGGGCTCTGGTGAAGTCCATGAAGCTGTATTCAGGTTATTATGGGTGTGACAAATGTGAATGTAGCAGTATAGAAATATATATTTCTATGTGCTGGTAGCCAATCACTGAGGCGAGCTAGGGTATAAGAGGCACTCCTCCCCCTTGGCTCGGTCTCTGCGCTCTCACCTGATCCTTCCGCTTCCGGGGCGGTGGTGACGTCTTTGGCAGGTATGGCTGCTCGCTGTTTTCATTCATTCACAAGTAGAGTTGCTGTGGCGATCATGCTAAACAAAGTATTTTGTACTGCAGAGTGACTGCGGGTTCCTGGCGCCTCTCGTTCGGTGCGAGTGCTCTGCTCCATTTGCAGTGGTAAGTGCCCTCCCCCCTCTTTCGCGACGCACTGTCTATTGATTAGCGGCTAATGCTAGTGTGGTGCTCACAGGTAGACGCTGGTAGCTGTAGCGGTGCCTCTTCCATCCTCCCTAGATGTGTCCGTGTCGCTGCTAACTGGTTGTGTTGTTAGCCGGTCAAGCCTCCCCCGCTACAAGCAAGGAACTTCCTGCTCCACTACGCGGAGCACTGCCGCTTTGTCTCACCGCATCTCGTCCTCACTTGTGACCAGAATTAGTTTGTATCCTGTATTTTGCTTTGTTTGAATCCTTTATTTTCTGTTTTGTTTATAATTGCTTTGGGCAATTAATATTCGGTTACGTTGTGACTTGCCCATTGATTTATTGAAGTGTATTTTGTTGTGCAATCCCACTTAACCGCCCTATCCTTTTCAGTTGCTGACGGCCAGTGGTGGTGGTGGCGGTGCTGGTGATCTGGTGGTGGCGTCCCCTCCCCTTCGTGTGTTGTACTGTGCCCTTTTTGGATTTGAGTTCTTTCACTATTTCGGGTCTGGGTGTTCTTGCTGTGTTTTTTGGGGATTGTCGGCCTCAGCACTGATCAGGTTTCCCTTCCCCTCCTGAGTGAATGTGTGCGTGTATGTGTTTGATTTTAGAATAGGCATCATTTCATTTTCATCATGTATTTTAACTAGAAGCATCTAAATAAAGTTTCTATATTTCTAAACCACGTCTCTGACCTACTGAGTGAAACGAACGTGTGCCCTTGTTGAATTCCCTGGGTGAAACTCCCAGGGTGGCGTTGTCTGGCAACTTTATTATTTAGTTGAGTAGTCCCACCATAGCCCATCTTGCCACATACACAAAAAGGATTGTGGGATGGACATCGGGTGATCTATCCTGAAATCACCAATCTAACATTGAGAACTGATAAATCATTCCGAGATCAGTCTCAGGAGGAGCATCACCTGCATTCAGTGGTGTCGCCATTTTGCCAGCTCCCAATAAACATGGTTGAGCACTTCCCTGCAGATGATATGCACCAGTGTTGTCTTGGGGTCATGTGCAAAATGATCCTTTTGTGGCTGAGGGGACCACGGGCAGTCATCTGGGCATGTTAAGCAGGTCAGTTTTAAGCTTCTGGAGCTCAGAACGTGCATTCCTAATGTGTTTGCAAGGAAACCAAGAGGCTTGGAAGACATTGACAGATGGAAGGCCACAGAACTGAGACAGTTTGCCCTCTATACAGGAACAATTGTGCTTAAGGGCATTATTTCAAAGGAGCTCTATGAGCACTTCCTGTTTTTTAGTGTCGCATTGTCTATCCTTGTTTGTCCAACACTGGCAAAACAGTACAATCACAATGCAGAGGAGTTGTTGGTGTACTTCATTGCCCAGGGAATGCAATTGTATGGGGATGAGTTCCTTGTCTACAATGTTCACAGTTTGGTACACCTGGCATCTGTTGCAAACCTTTATGGCAGTCTTGATGAGTGCAGTGCTTTCTTTTTTGAGAATTACTTGCATCAGCTGAAAAGATTAGTTCGTTCTGGACGAAATCCTCTTTCACAGATTGTGAGGCAGCTTGGGGAAGCAGACAAAGTGAGAAAGATCCATCATGAACCAAAAAAGTCTGTAGAAATTAAAAAACCCAACAATGTATTCACTCTTAGTGACGTAGAGTGCTGTGAAGTTGTTGCAGTCTCTGGTGAGACAGAGCATGGGGAGAAGATGATGCTCTGTCATGTCTATGATCGACTTGAGCCATGCAGCCTTGTGACTCAAGGTTGATTGGTGTCTACACAGCCAAAGACAGTCACACTAGGATAAAAATACTCTCTGAAAGGCATTTGGGCAGGCAGGCATTTATGACTGAGGCAGACAATGGTTTGAGGATTGTAGTTACCATACTCCATTCATTCTGAGTGCACAGACTTCCTCTAACTGTAAATAGTAGTACATACAGTAGTTCTTTATGTATCAATCACCTATTTTTTTCCCTGAGCAATGGCTTTCTTATATTGATTGGCAATTGTAAGCCACACAGCCAAAGGTGTCCCTGAAACCACAGTACCAGTTGCCCACCCCCTTTTTTTGTTGCTTTTTTTCTCTTTTACAATGTGTGGAAATAAATCAAACAGCACACGCATCCAAGCGGTAAATATATGAAAGTATATATGAATATAAATTGGGGGTGTGCACGGAGGGTAGAATGTGACATTTCCTTTTTCTTCCAGAACACACAACAGTTTGCTGTTGTGGTCTTCCTCGAAACGAACACAGTGGATGTCGTGCCAACAAACTGGCTTGAGAAGACTAACAAGGTATTTCCTAATCCTAACTTATTTATGCAAGATATAATGTGAACTGCAGCCAGTAGCAGCTAGCGTACTGTATTTTCTTGTTATATTTTCTGCAGACTGTGTACAGCTACTGGCCAAAACCTGACAAGAATGTGACAGCCAAAGTTAAGAGGAGAGAAATCCCGGACCAAGCCGGTTAAGTCAAGATTTTAAAAATCACAGGTTAGGTATTGTATTGTACTGTTTAATCTTCAGAACTAAGCCAACAAACACCTTTTTTTTTTTAAAAGCCCTCATGCTTCCACCTAAATTATAGCAGTGACTTTGAGGAGAGCAAACTTTGTTCACTCTCCTCAAACTCAAGTGATCTTAGTGGGGGGAAAAACTCAAAACGCAAGCTCCATTAGAATTCCAAGTGTGCTAGTTTTATTTTGTTCAAAATCAAAATGTGAAATTACTAGGAGTGGGATAAAAAAAAAATCTAGCTTAAGTATCACAATTTTAAGCGGTGCAACCGCTTCTATACATGGCTTTCACGAGGTGTCCGTCCGTAGCCGAGATTTGGGCGACCAAATCAGGAATCTGCAGCCAACCCATGTGATGCTACTCAGCCAATCAGGGACTGGCCAGTCTTGTTTGGTAGGTCAGCACTTATGTCCAGAAGGGCATATCTCCAAATGTATTCTGTTGACCGAGAGGATGAAACTGTTATTGTTGGTGACCCTATGACCTTCCCTATAGCGCCACCAGCAGGCCAAATTGTCGGTCTCATAACTGTGTAAGCCCCCAAATGAAGATATTTCAACTCGGAAACATGACATTATTGTGGCACGAGTAAAGCATTGAATATAAATATCAAAAGGGGGCATTCCTCTATAAATTGTTTTATTTCCCATCATTTTTTTTCGAAATGATTGGCATTTTAATCATTGATCAAAAGCTTATCACTTAGCCTAAAATGCTTCCATAAATTTATTTATTTTCAAAAAATTAAGCTTATCACTTGTCACAACATGTCATTTTATAATTATTTAATCAAAGTTAATGCGTTAATTTGACAGCCCTAATGTCATTATGTGTGTGTGTATGTATAAATAATATGTGTATCTGCTCTGATCTCCACCCATATTTTGTAGACACATACACAAAGGCCAGAGACAAGGTCGACATAGCAGTAGTCACGTCAAATTTGGAGAGTGATGAGGAAGAGGAAATGTCTGGCAGGAAGATTGTTGTGCCTGTGCGGTACCAAGATTCTGGTAAGATTGCTTGATTGTGGGGGGTTTTCCCAAGAAAATATCTAACGCTACTGTATATGAAGCGGGTTGGAATGACTGGTATGAATGAGTGGGCGTGTCAGAACGTAGTGGTGCGAATGAGTGTTTGTGTGTACGTCCATCTGCTTCTCCACAGGTGGTCCCAATCACAATCACTCCCATGATTGTGAGTATAAATGCCGGTGCTTCCGTTCCACGAGACGCCCGACCTTCCTTCCACGCACCGGCGAAATCGAGGGCTCGAACGACGGGAACGGACCTACGATTCCACACCACACGAGAGACTTTATACAACGCCCTCAATTCATCACAGTAAAGGGAAGTCGTACTACCCTTGCCTGTGTGTGAGTTGAGCAACACCGGTTTTCTCCTTTTGTATGTGTCTGACGACTGATTTTATCCTTCCCCCTCCTGAACTACAGCGCGCACCGGACCGGACCAGCCGACCAGGCAGTGTGGAGATCGGCGAGAGACTAAACATACAACGCCCTCAAATCATCACAGCAAAGGGAAGTCTGACAACCATTGCTTGTGGGTGGTTTGAGCAACACCAGTGTTTGTCTGTTTAGTACATGTGTCCGGCGGCTGATTCTGCCTCCCCCTCCCCCTACCCGCAGCACACCGGACCAGCCAACCATCGCCGACGCCGGGCGACGAGTGAGGATTGCGGGAACGATCAACACCTATCCACGGGCGCCTATCGCGAACAACCCGCTCCCTGGACTTCCACCGAGAGTCGCAAGACTGAGCGACATCACTGACACTGAAGTGCTGGGATTCCCTCTCACCCCTCTCCCGATTAGACGAGACTGTGGGTTGGGCCTTGAGTGGGCGGCGCTATCCATTCGAACTATCCTCACCATCAGGTTTAGTAGTTTTAGGTATACTAGTATTTTTAGCAGAGTTCCGGTTAGAAGCCTAGTCTCGGCTGCCCGCTTGGAGGTAACAGTATAGTTCAGGTAGGACCAGTGTAGTCAGCTGCAGTGTGCAGTGTTTCGCATGCCTTATTGGGTACAGCCTACCCCATACGTTATTTAACAGTGTATTTGCAGTGATACGTTTTGCAGTGTATTTGCAGTGATACGGTTTTGCTGTGGTTTACTGTGTGCAGTGTTATTTTAGAGCAGCATTACTCAGACTCTCCATCAGGGGGAGCCAAACTGGGCCCAACTGTATCGTTGTCCCAAAGCATAGTGGCTGTGACTGGTGCCGCCTGACCACTCTGCCTTAGAGATTGATTTTATACTTTTAATATTACTCGTCCTGATCCTGGTGCAGGTGTTTTTTTATGAATTGTTAATAAACTTATGGTTGCAATATACTGTATATCGCCTCCTCTTGTTGTGTACTCAAGGGTCCTAGTATATCCTGTACGGCTACAATTTTGGCGTTGTCGGCAGGACCCTTGACCTACATAGCAAGATGGTTGACGTTGACGATGCTGGCGGGCAGCCACAGGGAGCAGTAGTTATGCCTTGGTTTATGGGTGGGCCTTGGGTGCCCCGGTTTGATGGAGGAGAGTCATCAAAGTTTTCAGAGTGGAAAACTCAGATTGCGGCATGTATTCGAGCCCAGGGGCTAAATGCACAGCAAAGGGTCGATTTTGTGCTGAGCGCATTAGATGGAGATGCCAAAAGAGAAGTGGCGCTGTTAGTTGCAGGGGAGCGTAACACTGACGCTAAGATCTTAGAGGAGCTAGAGAAACTATATGGGGGACAGAAGTCAGTAGCACAGCTGCGAGTAAAGTTCTTTAACTGCAAACAAGAACCTGGAGAAGAAGTGAAGGCATTCACCCTCCGACTGCGGGAACTGCACCACAGTTGGAGAACTCAAGACCCCCACCAGGGGTCGGACGACGAGCTACTACGGACTCAATTCGTCATGGGTCTGAGACCCGTACCCATGAAACAAGAGCTACAGCGGCAGCTCAGGAGGAACTCGACGACCACCTTCACAGAAACTTGTCGGGAGGCACGAGCACTGGAACGAGAGTTAGCAGGGTCTGAAGAAGCTCAAGCCTACCCTATGTTTGTCCCTGCATCTAGGAGAGCCCCACCAACAACTCCTGATTGGCAGCAGATCAAAGAAGACTTGCGGACAGAGCTGCGCCAGGAGCTGCGCCAAGAGCTTAAAGAACAGCTGGCCCTCCTGAGTAAGTCTGTGGTAGACGAGCTGCAGGAACGCCTGAGCACAGCACAAATTGCCACACCCCCAACAGCCGCTGCAGCCTCTCAACCACTCTGGCGCCCGCAACCGAACAACCCCCAACGTCAGCGCCTGGAGTCGGCGCCTCCGGGGCTATCACACTACCAGTGGGACGGCCAAGGCCGTGCAATCTGCCGTGACTGCGGGGACGCCGGACACATCCAACGGTTCTGCCCTCGCCGGCAGCCACAACAGGATTTTCGGCAACCCCGGTCACAACAGGGCAAGTGAACCGGGAGGGGCCCCCAACTGCGCCCCCACAAAGGCCCGCCATGGTAGGAAGGTGCCCAGAAATTGAAGTGACTGTCCAGGGTAAGACCATTCCATGCATCCTTGACACTGGTTCACAAGTCACACTCATGAGCCAAACATTATTTCAGCGGCACTTCGGAGAGGAATGCATAAGTGACCCCGACCGCATATCATGGCTGGCCTTGAAAGCAGCCAATGGACTTAACATCCCTTACGTGGGTTACGCCGTACTCGATTTCAACATTGGGGGTATAGAGGTGAAGAAAAAGGGGGTGGTTATTGTTCGTGACGACTGTATCAATACTGAGTATGGGTTGCTAGGAATGAATGTAGTAACGGATTGCTGGGCCAGTATTTTTCAGGGTGGGCACCCTGGGGCTGCAGCCTTTAAATCGGTCTTCTCCCCCTCTGCAGAGAAGTTGTGGGACGTGGCCTTTGCGGCCTGCCAGAGGGCTGAGGCCTCCACCACTCGAGTGGAACTACAGGGGGTGGCCAGACTACAGCGACAGCCCCCAGTGGTGCTGCCTCCCTCAACAGAGACAATTATCTGGGCCCAGGTACCACAAGCTGCTGGCCTGGCAGATTGCCCTGTCCTGCTGGAGGATCTGGACGGCTACGGTCGGAAATGGCGGGTGGCTAGGTCGCTGGCCTGGACCCGAGGGGGGAGAGTCCCCCTACGCATCTGCAACCCGAACCCTTTCCCCCTTGAACTGCCCCAACGGTGCCCCCTAGCCACCGTTACCCAAGTCGACCAGCACGAGATTAGGGGGAAGACGACCCTGACGCTGCGCAGCGCTGGCCCCCAGGTGATTGAGGTGGACGTCCAGCACACTGCACAGACTGCAAGTGAGGACCACCCAGCCCTGGCTCTAAAGGGCGACAGCCTGGATAGGGATCAACAAGCCCAACTGGAAGTCCTGCTACGGAAGTGGTCGCACGTATTTGCCACACACGACGAAGATTTTGGGAGGACAGCCATCATCACTCACCAGATTCCGACTGGCACCGCTCCCCCGCCCCGTCCCCCCAAATCTCTACCCAGAGCTCCGGTCACTGCTGCAGGGTATGCTGGACAGTGGAGTCGTGCGGGAGAGCTCGAGCCCTTGGGCTGCCCCAGTGGTCCTCGTCAAGAAGAAGGATGGGTCTTGGAGATTCTGTGTGGATTACCGCAAATTAAACGCAGTGACCCACAAAGACTCCTTCCCACTGCCACGAATCGAAGAGTCACTCACAAGCCTGTCCAAGTCAGAATGGTATTCAACCCTCGATTTGGCTAGCGGATATTGGCAGGTAGAGGTGGCGACAGAAGATCAGGAGAAAACGGCCTTCACCACGCCCTTCGGCCTCTACCAATTTGACAGGATGCCCTTCGGCCTCTGCAATGCCCCGGCCACGTTTCAGAGGCTCATGCAGCGCTGCTTGGGGGCCCAGGTCTACGACCATCTTCTCATCTACCTCGATGACGTAATCGTCTACTCCCCCAACTTCACTGACCACCTGCAACACTTAGAACAAGTATTCGCTCGTCTCGACGACCATGGCTTAAAGCTTCAGCCACGCAAGTGCCACTTGTTCCAGAAGAAGGTGACTTACCTTGGACATATAGTCAGTGGCCAGGGGGTGGCGACAGATCCCGACAAGGCCGCTGTTGTCCGCGACTGGGCACCACCTATTACAGTCAAGCAGGTGCGGTCCTTTCTTGGCTTTGCAGGCTACTACCGGCGATTCATCCAGGGGTTCTCCAAGATAGCAGCCCCACTCCACCAGCTCCTCCAAGGCCAAGCCAATAGGCCCGCAGCCCCCATCCAATGGACGACCGCTTGTCAGGTGGCCTTCGACAAGTTGAAGCAGGCCCTCCTCAGCGCCCCCATCCTGGCCTACGCAGACTTCCATCTCCCATTCCGACTGTACACAGACGCTAGCCTGGATGGTCTCGGGGCTGTCCTGTCCCAGGTCCAAGAGGGGAAAGAGAGGGTCATTGCATATGCAAGTCGTAGTCTCCACCCCGCCGAACGCAACGACCAGAACTACAGCTCCTTTAAGTTAGAGCTGTTGGCACTGAAGTGGGCCGTCACGGAAAAATTCAAGGATTACCTGTGGGGCGCGCAGGTCACCATATTCACCGACAACAACCCGTTGGTCCATCTCGAAACAGCGAGGCTTGGAGCAACTGAGCAGCGATGGGCAGCCCAACTTGCCAACTACTCGTATGAGATCCGGTACCGACCTGGGGCGAAGAATCAGAACGCTGACATCTTGTCACGACTACCCGGGGAGGCGACGGGCGCCATCGTAGGGGCCACCATATCCACCTCACCCGGGGCTACGAGCCAATCCTCCGAGCTGGAGCTATGGAGGGAACGACAGATGGGAGACCCCGACTTTCGACTGCTCCAGGCCTGGATAACCAAAGGTGAGCCCCCTGCACCTATTGATCGTTCAGTTTTGTCCCCCCAGCTCCGCTGCCTGCTCCGCGAATGGGCGCACCTAGAGCTCTATGAGGGGATCCTGGTGAGACATGTGACTGAGCCAGACACGGGCGCTCCAGTGAAACAGATCGTTGTCCCGGAATCCCAAGCTCGTGCCCTGTGGGAGGATTACCACAAGGCGGCAGGACATCCAAACGGTGACCGAATGATGTCATTGCTAAGGAGGAGATTCTACTGGACGGGTATGAGCAGAAATGCCCGGGCTTGGTCAGCAGAGTGCATCACTTGTGTGGTAGGAAAAGCAGGTGCACAGCCAAAGGCACCTCTGTGTTCCATTCTATCCAGCTATCCCTTCGAGACTGTAGCCATAGATTATTTGACCCTCGGACGGCCTGCTGACACTTACCAATACATTCTTGTCATCACAGATCTGTTCTCTCGCTATGCGCTGGCAGTCCCCACCAAGGACCAGACGGCTGCTACTACAGTGAAAGCCCTCTGGACTGCGCTCATCCTTCCCTTCGGCTGTCCAGAACGCATTCTTACGGACCGAGGGGGAGCATTTGAGTCGGCCCTGATGCAGCAACTCTGTGCAATGTATGGCTGCCAGAAGGTGAGAACAACCCCCTACCATCCACAAGGCAACGGGGCCTGCGAAAGGCTCAACCGCACACTCCTCTCGCTACTGAGTACGATTGAAGCCAAGCACCAAGCCCAGTGGCCAGCCCAGCTCCCTGCACTTCTACAAGCCTTCAACAACACCACCCATGCAAGCACAGGCATGACGCCCCACTACGTCGTCTTCGGTCGCCACGCCAGGCTTCCAGTGGACATGCTCCATGAAGTCGCACCGCCCCAACAGAGAGACGACCTGGACGGGTGGGTCAAAAGACATCATCAAGCCCTTCTGCAAGCCTATGTCACGGTTCGCAACAACGTAGAGCGGCACAACAACTGGAACGAGGAGAACTACAACCGGAACGCACGGAGCTTACCACTGCTACCAGGAGAGAGGGTGTTGATGAGGAACTTTCGCCGCCAAGCACAAGGGAAGCTAGCCCCCCGGTGGCTCCCAACACCTTTTGTGGTGGTTTCCCAGCTATCGGATCAGCCAGTCTTCGCCATACGACCAGAAGGGAAAGACGGCCCCATCCGAACCATCCACCGCAACAACTTGAGGCCATGCCCAGGAGACTCGGCGATGAGGGACGACCAGGGTATGAATCTTCCAGCAAGCAATCCAGATCGTGCTCAACATGGACAACCGCAGCCCGTTTGGCCATGCAGGTGGATGGTCCAGCCACAGCCACCTGCTCCGCCTCGACACGGCCGTACATCTGGACCACCAAGTCCAATCCAAGGACCACCCTTCCCTCCAGCAATGGCACCGGCGCCGACTGCCCAGCCTCAGGAGGCCCCAGAGCACCAACTAGGGGCAGACCAAGGCGATTCACGGCGGTATTCACTCCGCCCCAATCGTGGCAACCCTCCATCACGGTTTTCACCTTAAGGGTCGAAACAGACTGACTAGTCGTGCTCGGGACGACCACGTGTAAAGGGGGGGCGAATGACGCGGGTTGGAATGACTGGTATGAATGAGTGGGCGTGTCAGAACGTAGTGGTGCGAATGAGTGTTTGTGTGTACGTCCATCTGCTTCTCCACAGGTGGTCCCAATCACAATCACTCCCATGATTGTGAGTATAAATGCCGGTGCTTCCGTTCCACGAGACGCCCGACCTTCCTTCCACGCACCGGCAAAATCGAGGGCTCGAACGACGGGAACGGACCTACGATTCCACACCACACGAGAGACTTTATACAACGCCCTCAATTCATCACAGTAAAGGGAAGTCGTACTACCCTTGCCTGTGTGTGAGTTGAGCAACACCGGTTTTCTCCTTTTGTATGTGTCTGACGACTGATTTTATCCTTCCCCCTCCTGAACTACAGCGCGCACCGGACCGGACCAGCCGACCAGGCAGTGTGGAGATCGGCGAGAGACTAAACATACAACGCCCTCAAATCATCACAGCAAAGGGAAGTCTGACAACCATTGCTTGTGGGTGGTTTGAGCAACACCAGTGTTTGTCTGTTTAGTACATGTGTCCGGCGGCTGATTCTGCCTCCCCCTCCCCCTACCCGCAGCACACCGGACCAGCCAACCATCGCCGACGCCGGGCGACGAGTGAGGATTGCGGGAACGATCAACACCTATCCACGGGCGCCTATCGCGAACAACCCGCTCCCTGGACTTCCACCGAGAGTCGCAAGACTGAGCGACATCACTGACACTGAAGTGCTGGGATTCCCTCTCACCCCTCTCCCGATTAGACGAGACTGTGGGTTGGGCCTTGAGTGGGCGGCGCTATCCATTCGAACTATCCTCACCATCAGGTTTAGTAGTTTTAGGTATACTAGTATTTTTAGCAGAGTTCCGGTTAGAAGCCTAGTCTCGGCTGCCCGCTTGGAGGTAACAGTATAGTTCAGGTAGGACCAGTGTAGTCAGCTGCAGTGTGCAGTATTTCGCATGCCTTATTGGGTACAGCCTACCCCATACGTTATTTAACAGTGTATTTGCAGTGATAGGTTTTGCAGTGTATTTGCAGTGATACGGTTTTGCTGTGGTTTACTGTGTGCAGTGTTATTTTAGAGCAGCATTACTCAGACTCTCCATCAGGGGGAGCCAAACTGGGCCCAACTGTATCGTTGTCCCAAAGCATAGTGGCTGTGACTGGTGCCGCCTGACCACTCTGCCTTAGAGATTGATTTTATACTTTTAATATTACTCGTCCTGATCCTGGTGCAGGTGTTTTTTTATGAATTGTTAATAAACTTATGGTTGCAATATACTGTATATCGCCTCCTCTTGTCGTGTACTCAAGGGTCCTAGTATATCCTGTACGGCTACATATATTCTTACCTGACAGATATGTTTGAATATCTCCATTAGATACAGAAATAGATGAGCCTGTAGTCAAACGAGTGAAAAAAAACGACAACTTCCATAAAGGAGAGTACCTCAGTACCACAGATGTATGTGATCAAGATGTGTGCCTTCCTGTAAGTAAATGGTACTGGGTAACCACTCGGGCTGGGCTGTCAATCTTCCTCTATAATCCCATTCAAATTTCAGTGCTTATTATTTTTAATATTTTAAATTATTTTAAAAATGTTGTGCTCAAATGTAGCCTATTACTATGTACCTAATCTAGGCTTATGCCACTGCCTAAAACTATGAGCATGTGGTTATGTACATTTCTGTCCACTAGAGGGCAAATCTAGCCCTATTGTTTTGTAACAGGTAACAGGTGATAGCAATAAAGCTAAGTAATTATTAAGGTTATAGTAGAGGCAGTTAACAACTTTTGACTTCAGTTCATGCAACAAATGTCCCCTTTGGCATGCAAGTACCTTAGGGTCATAGAAACACTTTTATCCAAAGACACAAGTGAGATATGCTTTTTTTAAAAATAGCCGCCAACAATACATCAGAGCCCATTGGCAATTACCACACCCCCTATATTTGCTACTGTTATAGCTATAATTACAAATTTGGTGTCAAACTGTACATTTGTGGGGTCAGGGAATCCAATTTAATAGGTTTCAAGGATGAAAACCCAATAGTTTCCTTCTTACCATGACAATCTGGGGTAAAATATGCAAATTCCGTAGAAAATTAAGTGTCATCAAGGTGATTTTCCAAATCTCTTAATTTAAATTGTTTTAAGAGGTCCAGTTACTTGCATCATTTTACATGTGTCCTTTAGTAGCATTATATTTAGACCAATCAGGTGCAACCTAAGCAAACCATGAAAGGATGTATTGTGCAAACACATCTGTAAAGTAGTGTCCAATGGTCACGGCACTTTCAGTATGAAGCATTTGGACAGGCACAGCACCATCCAGCACAGCTGCAGTTGGCACTGGTCTGTGGTTTTGGAGATCTCTGGGAACAATGCAATCTAGAATCTCACTCTTGGCTCCATGATGCATTTTTCCTGTTTTCCTGAGTGAGTAAAGGTGGATGAGTGAGTGAAGGTGGATGGGGAGAACTTTCATGTGAGAATACTGCCTCATTGGTTTTGTGACCAGAATGAACAGCCAACAAAAGTTGGGTCACTTTTGCTTGTTGGTCCTTCACAATAGCCACTTCTGATTTGTTGTGTGGTTGGGAAAGTGGAGCCATGAACAACTTCAGCTTGGTGTGGTATGGGAGCAGTGAATGCCTCTTCTTGGGACCTGACCCGCTTATCCACAAACACTGTATCGCTTCATTCCGATGTCTTTCACCTCCCTTGCATTGTCGACCACATAGTCGAATAGTATCTAGTACTGCAAATCAAGACTACCTGCCAATTTGAAATGAATCAGAAAATTACCTTGTAGACAGCTTGAAATGTTGGATACTGTTCATGGTGCCTCTGTTCTTCTGACTTCTTTGTACCCTCAAATTCCTGGACTAGGCGTGCCAGCTCAGGGCGAATAATCTGCTCTCGGCGAACTGTGTCTAGGTCATCCAGGTTCTCTATGACGCCACCATGATTCTTGAGCCAATCAATGAGTTGCTCATGCATCTGGTCATGAGGGATCATGGATAATGCTCGCCTTGACTTCTGCCCTATGAAGTGACCACTTTGGAACTCCACAAACAGAGCAGGATGTCGCTCTTCTGGTGTTGCCATATTGTGGAGATGGATGGGCAGGTTCCGGGCATAGTGGGTATGATCCAGTGCAAATACCGATCAGCGAATCAAGTGTCTCCATGTAGAGGGAGATGTTTGCTGAGCGACAGGACGTGACAAACTTACTTACAAAAGTACTTTATATGAAACACTAGGAAAATGTGGAGGAGCTGTACACTTGACTAAAGAATATAATAATTGTTTAAAGGAGTGAGTGTGACGTGAACATGTCTTACCTGAAGAATGAGAAGATCCAGCTCCATGGACTTGAACCAGTAATGTGCTTGGGGCTGTGAGGCACACTGCATCTTGAGCCATTCATCAAAGGGCAGAGGGATGAGGCCCCTTAGCTCTTCATTGTCATTTGTTGCCTTCTCCACGTATTGATCATATGCCTGCTTCTTGAACACATAGAGAGCAGCTACAGACACCTGATGCATGTACCGGGCTCTGCAGATGTGGTGAACACCAATGAAGGACTGAGCTTTGCCACTAGTTGAGATACCACTGTTGGTAAGCACTGTGGTCCATCCACTGCCTTCCAGCCAGTCTCCAGACACACTCCACAGCATCTTCTCCGTATGCATTGGCCCCAATGTTACCAGGAAATAATCTTCACCAAGCTCTGTCTGGGGGAACTTCCACTGAAGTTTATTGGCCAGGGTGAACAGTGGTTGATCAGCTACCATGACTGGTGTCTGACCTGGATTTAGATAATTCAAGGTTCTCTTACCCTAGAAGGTTTCTGACTTTCTCCAGCCACTGGTAACCTTCAAGGATGTTGATGACGGGAGGCTGGATGAGGATGGCTGTTGGTATTTAGGGCAGGTACATACAAGACCTCATCAGTTGGCAGTGAAACATCTAGATCCATGGTTGTGTAGCAAGCTGTCAAGGTTTTCACACCCTTCTTCCCCATCATAGCTGGATCTAGGATGTCAGTGAGAAGTGGCTCTCTGAAGAGAAGTGCTGCTGAATGCTGATGCATGTTCCATGGAGGGCTGATGCTGCTGTTGTACCACACCAATCTGTTCCCTGTGATTGATCACTGAATTGGCGATGTATGTGCTGTATATTTCCAAGCGGTGATATGACACACATAGTCCTCGATTATGCATGGCCTCCACCAGATGTCTGCTGCCAGTTTGAAGGTGTAGTTTCATTGCCAGATATAGCCATGCTGGCGTTTCCTTCTCTTTTTTATGCTGCGAAATACTGTCAGGCTTCTTGGATCTGTGTCTTACAGAGTTGAAAATGATTTTCTGCCCAGTGGATGTTGCAACCTGGGACTTCTCAGGTCCAGGAGGTGGCTGATCAATACCTGATCCACCAAGAAGCATGTGTAGGAATGATTTTAGCATGGGAGGGATCGGATCTGCTTCACAGAAGTTTGAGAAGGAACCTGTAAAAGCCTGCTTCATGGGGAGATACTCTTGCCAGAGGATTTTGGTTGCGTTGAAGATGATGGACACATCGTTGCATATGTTTTTCTTCATCTATTTGCTTTGCTTCAATCTAATAATAAAACTACCTATACTACTATACCTAGTTAGCTAACATTAGAAAGGTCTGTAATCAATAATAAAGTTATACCAACCTCGTGTGTTCATCTCAAATTTCTGTCACATCTGGAACATTTTGTCACAGCCACTGGTGCACATTAACTTGCTTAGGTTGCACCTGATTGGTC
The DNA here is from genome assembly GCF_963989245.1 of Nansenia antarctica. Classification (NCBI taxonomy): domain Eukaryota; kingdom Metazoa; phylum Chordata; class Actinopteri; order Argentiniformes; family Microstomatidae; genus Nansenia; species Nansenia antarctica. The sequence continues at coordinate 92,224,596 of NC_137674.1, read as the reverse complement.
TAAATATAATGCTACTAAAGGACACATGTAACATTATGCAAGTAGCTGGACCTCTTAAAACAATTTAAAATAAAAGATTTTGAAAATCACCTTATCACACTTATTTTTGAATGAAATTCAAAAATGTGACGATCTGGGGCATATTTTACCCCAGATTGTCATGGTAAGAAGAAAAATATCATTTTTTATTCATCCTTGAAACCTATTTAATTGGATTCTCTGACCGCACAAATGTACAGTTTGACACCAAATGTGTAATTATAGCTATAACAGTAGCAAATATATGCAGTGTGGTAATTGCCAATGGGCTCTGATGTATTGTTGGCGGCCATTTTGAAAAAAAGCTGATCTCACTTGTGTCTTTGGATAAAAGTTTTTCTATCACCCTAAGGTACTTGCATGCCAAAGGGGACATTTGTTGCATGAACTGAAGTCAACGCGCTATATTTTGGTCTAACTATTAGGCACAACATGAATAACGTTAACTTGGATGGATTCATTGCCAGTCGTATTTTAATGAGCACACGTAAGTGCACTGCACTCTGACACTATTAAACCTAGGGTGAATCCCAATTCACCACTCTGGCTCCGTTTTCAACCCTAATCTCCGTTTTGCGCGTTCACGTGTAGCCGTAGTGGCGTCCCAATTCATTACTCATTTAGGGTTAGGGCTAGGGTTAGGGTTAAGCCGATTACACACTAGACGATTTTAACCCCGATTTAGCTGTCGCCGACCAGTTTCTTGCGGTCGGAGACAAAATCCTCCTGTCGTTGCAAACTCGGGGACGCGCCGTCTCCGACGCTCGTTTAATGTGACAGGCTCAGAGACGCAATCGGAGGACCGCCGATCCCGTCGGAGGTGCCGTCGCAGGGCTCCAGATCTTTTCAAACATGTTTCATTTTATCGGGCACAATCTGCTAGTCTGAGATGGGCAACGACCCGTGTAGACAGCACAGCCAATGAGAGGTCGAGGAAATGCAGCGCGGAGGAGGCGTGAAAGTAGAAATGGCTATTTATATAATAGTAAATAGCCTATTATATAAATAGCCATATATGTATATATACATATGTATATATTACATATAGTAATATGGCTATTTTCTAGTGGAAATGAGCTCCATCTTTTTTTGACAGCTGTCAACGTCTGGTCATCTTGTGCTGATATCGCGACACTACAGCTTGGCAAATCGTCCTGACCAAGTGAAGAATCTTGTAGTCTGTGAGCCCCCGTCGTTGCCACATCCTGTAGTCTGCGCTGTGCTGCGCAGTCAGCGCGCCGCTGCGACGCGGACACCAGCACGACGGTCGTTTAGTATGCCGGTCACCGCTGGACTGGCCATACAATCTTTCTGCCCGCTGGCAGATGGGCCGCGCTAGTTTTGGGCCGGTCGGGCCGCCTGACCCCCCCCCCCCCCCCCCCAAAAAAAAAACTCGCGCGTCCGAGCCCAAACTAGCGCGGCCCAAACTAGCGCGGCATCAACTAGCGCTGAACCAAGCGGCGGCCCCCGTTTATACTAACACATGGGCTGGCCCAATCACATGCTTAGGCCCTGCTGTCCATCGGCTCCCTCCCCCACTCTGATCCCTCGGCCGACAACCCAAGTACAGTGTCATGTCCGTAGATAAGATAGTGAAAGGGGTGCCCAGAAAATTAGGGAGAAGCTAGCAGAGGATGCCTCAAAATGTCAGAAACTGACAGATATGTTCTCTGCATCGACTGTGGGGGCTAGGCCTACTACAGCTGCGGCTGCCACAGCAAAATCTTTACCGCTAACTAACGTTAGCACTGATGTGCCGTTAGCAATTGAGGAGGACACAGAGGACACAGCTAGAGAGGTAAGCAATGTTGTTACTTGGTTTTACAAAAGCAAAGTTATGTTAGTCGCTTGCATTGGCCAGATTAAGGGAGCAGCAGCAGAGAATGTCTTATGACTTATGCTAACCCGTACAGGCAGCATGATTGCATTGCTTCACCAGGACTTGGCTGGAATTCATGCACACACAGTGATCTCTCTCGTGGTGTAACGTTAGTGCTGCTTGGCTGTGGACTCTATAGCTAACGTTAGATGGGGGTGTTCTGCATTTTGTGACTTTCTATTTTGTTGCTAGCTAGCAAGTTGAGGTATCACTGTCACTGACATAAATGCAATACCAACAATGGGTGTTAATAATACTTTTTATTTGAAAAAAAAAATATTTAAAAAAAAATCTACACTAGCCTAGTTCAGAACTAATGAATGCTTTTTATTGCATGGAGAAATAAAACTCATGCAGTCTGCAACCCAATAATGTTGTCTTGCAACCTTCCATTTGAAATGACTGGGCTTCAGGTGTAACAATGCAATCATGCAAATGTAAATGAGAACTTTGCTGTAAATGAGAACTTTGCTGATTTTGACAACCAGTTAGTTTGCTTCTCTGTCCATGTCTTGTTGAACCAGGTTGAGCTGCTGCTGCCCTCCCCAGAAAAGCAGAGTGTCAGGGAAAGAGAGGAAAAGGAGAGAGAAAAAGAGGAAACAGAGTGCCACGTTCAGGACTTCAATTACTTTGCCTGTCCTGAGCCTTCCATGCTAGATCACTTTTTAGATTACCACCCTCAGCAGAGAACCAAAAATACAGCGGCACAAAAGTATTTCACATGTGCAGATGGCACCAGTAGGAAGTGGCTCACATATTGCGAAGAAGAGCATACATTGTTTTGTTTTGTCTGTATGGCATTTGGCAATAGCACTGACCCCAGAAAATGTATTACTGGAATGACAGGATGGAGACGTGCGCAACAGAATGTGGAGGAGCATGAAAAGAGTGCTACACACCGAAAGTGTGCTGAAGCCTATTTTCTAAGAAGTAGAAAAGGAGATATCCAGAGCAAGTTTGCTGGCAGTCAGATGTCTGCTCATAGGCAGCAAGTAACAAAGAAACGCCAGGTTTTGGAGTGTGTTGTGGATGTGGTGAAGGTGATAGGCAAGAGGGGCTTGAGCTACAGGCATGTGGAGAACGAGGCAGCATACAAGTGGGACGACAGTACCCTGGATCATGGCAACTTTTTGGAGCTCATCCTTATAATAGGAAAGTGCAATGTTAGCCTCAAAGAGCATCTTGAGGAGTGCATTAAAAAGAGCAAAGAATTGCATGCATCCAGTGGAACAAAAGGTAGAGGGTCCCTCGTCACCTTACTGTCCAAGACCACTGTAAACTCAGTGATAGACATTATTGGTCATCTCATTCAGGAGACCATCGCAAGTGACATACAAAAAGCTGGAATGTTCACTGTTCAGCTCGACACCACACAGGACATAACCAGCCAGGATCAGTGTGCCGTCGTTATTCGGTACGTGACAGAGGAAGTCCATGAGAGGCTGGTTGCTGTGGTGAAGTGCCATGCATCCACAGGGCAATACTTTGTGGAATTGCTCTCTGGGGTCCTTTATGGTCTGAAACTGGACAAGGCCATGTGCATCGGCAACTCAACAGATGGAGCATCAAATATGCAGGGTCAGTACAGAGGCTTTTCAGCACTTATGGCATCCCAGTCTCCTACTCATGTCCATGTATGGTGCTATGCCCATGTACTGAATCTTGTCCTGGCAGACACGACTGGAAGTGTTTTGGAAAGTGGATCTCTGTTCAGTCTACTAAACGACGTGGCAGTCTTCATCAAGGACTCATATCAGAGGGTCATACTGTGGGACAATGAAGCCCAAGACAAAAGGCACAGACGACTATCTCCAATAGGAGAAACACGGTGGTTGTCCAAGCATGAAGCAGTTGGAAAAGTGTTTGGACACTTTAATAAACCGACAAGCAGCCTCTACCTCGAAACAGTGCTCACACTGACAGCCATAGAATAGCAGGCAAAGGAGAAGCCAACCATCCGTGCCAAAGCAAGAGGATTCAAAGAGGGCCTCCTCAAATACGAAACCGTCTTAACAGCACAGATCTTCCTCAGAATATTTGAGCTCACCACGCCACTCTCCAAGTACCTCCAGACCAGTGGGATGGAAATCATCTCCGCCCATCGGATGGTGATAGCCACACAAGACAGCCTCAAAAACATCACACGGGATTTCACTACTGTGAAGGCGGCTGCAGACACCTTTGTAAAGTGGGCCAACGAGAACTTGGAAGAGAGAGAGGGAGGAGCAGACATCGAAGTGGAGACTTCACTCCCCAAGAAAAGAATAAGGAAGAGGAAGAACATGCCGGGAGAGAAGGCTCTAGATGAGGTACCTGACAATGCTCTCAGAGCATACGAGGTGAATGTCCACAACCTAATTCTGGACACAGCCAGCGAGGTAATCCAGAGAAGGTTTTTAACAAACGGCACTCTCATTAATGATTTGGCATGCCTGGACCCCAGGAACTTCAACAATTTCAAGACGACAGACCTTCCTCACAATGCTTTCCAGGACCTCGGCAAATGTCTAATCAGATTTGACAGCAGGGCTACAGTGGAAAACCTTCAGATGGAAATGAAGAACTTCGCTCTGCAGTGGGACAGGCTTAAGGCATCCCACATGGAGGAATACACTGCCAGAACAGTGGAAGAAGATGGGTCTGCAGGAGAGGATAAGGAGCCAGATATTGTCAGCAAAAGCTGCGCCTCCTGCAGAAACTGCCCACTCTGCTGCTTTCAGGTACTTCGACAGTTCAACATGCTCTCAGATGCCTACCATGTCCTTGGGCTTGCCTACAAGTACCTGCTGACGCTCTCCGTAACCCAGGTGGCCTGCGAGAGAACATTTTCAACACTCAAGTTAATCAAGAACAGACTGAGGAGCACCCTGTCTGCAGACAAGCTGGAGACGTTCTTGTTGATGGCGACCGAAAAATATGTCCTCATGGGGTTGGACAGGGTAGCTGAGAAGAGTGACCTCATGAGAAAGATGCTCCTCTAGCTTAAAAAGGTGAGACATATATTTAAAAATATCTAAATTCTCATCACTAGGCTAGTCCAGTCTCAGGGATGTGTGTGCCACACACCGCCACCTACTGTGCGGGAGTGTGCCACAGACTTGCCAAACAAATGCTAATCTCTCTCCTTTTCTCTCTGTCTCATAGGATGCCTTCCCATGTCATGTTTTAAAGACTGCAGCCTTTCCGTTTGTGTTGTTGATCTGAAGTTCACAGGCAGCGTTTTGACTTGGTGAGTATACACTATATAGACATGCTGCAAATCTGTTTTTTGATTCCCAGAAGATTCTGATCTGAATCTGTCATGTAATCATTCCTCTCTCCATGTCTCATAGGATGCCTTCCCTTGTCATGTTTTAAAGACTGCAGCCTTTCCGTTTGTGTTGGTTGATCTGGAGTTCACAGGCAGCGTTTTGACTTGGTGAGTATACACTATATAGACATGCTGCAAATCTGTTTTTTGATTCCCAGAAGATTCTGATCTGAATCAGTTATGTAATCACTTATCATGTCTTCTCACTCCTTGTCTCTTTATCTCTGCCCCTCCCTCTACTCTGTTCCTCTCACTATCTTTCGGATATGGCCATTAATTGTCCAGGTGGAGATTGAAAGGGCTGAGCCTTTCGGAACTGGGTGAGTATCCAATCTTTTCAGCTATAGCCATCTTTTACATGTGTTGCTGTACCATGTCTCACATTTCTCGTGTGTGTGTGTGTGTCTTTCTCTCTCTTCCCTATTGCATTGTCTGCACATTTTTTACAGTGGTGTTATATTGAGTGATATTTGATATTGTTTGTATTTAAAATGTTAATAAATAATTGTAATTATTCCTATGACTGCAGAGCTTTTTGTTATACAACTACTTAACAGTATTAAAATGTTAATAAATAAGTGTAATTATTCCTATGACTGCCGAGCTTTTTGTTATACAACTACTTAACAGTATTGAGTATGGGTATTGTTTGCTCAGCACAGCAGCCATGTCTCATCACCATGGAGTATGTCAACAGTGAGTGAGTACACTGGTTCACACTTGCATTGGTATACTTGCTGTCCATGTCACTTACTCCGCTCTATAGGGGGTTTTACAAATGGTATATTCAACAGACTGCCAGCATGTTGATCGGCGGTGTCGGACCCATTGTGTTGGGCCGGTCTGAGCCACATGGCAGGGCCTAATTTTTGTCCCAGTCCAGCCCTGTATACAGTACAGCATTATCTGACTAAAAATAAATCAATAGGTAATAACTAATTATAATTAATAACTGTTATTCGCAGCTGAATTACATCCTGGACAAGGGACGGCCGGCGGAAGAATATATTGTCAAAGAAGGACTCATATGTCTGGTGTCTGGTATATACCATATGTACACCATACCTGGTGCGTGAAGAATTCTGGAGCCTGGGATTGCAAAGAGACATGGATTCAACTGTGAGTAGTGGGAAGTAGGTGAACACAAGGAAGGTTAAAGCATATTTTGTATTTGCTTTCATGCTTGTTCACTGATGAGTTTTGTTTCTTGCAGATCGGGAATGCCTGCATGACAATCATCAAAGAAGTAGCTCGGCTACATGTAAGTAAATCTATACAAAAGACTATAGCATAAATGAAACACAATGCAATTGTTTATGCATTGTTATACCATTTGTATTTCAATGTTATTTATTCCGTAGGGCAAAGACATTTATATAGCGGACATGTTCGTAGTTCCTTCATGGAAGACTACACCACCCACCATGCTTGACTTTACAGTAAGTCAGTGTACATAAAATAACAACATTTATGCTGTTAAAGATATTAATGCTGTTAGACAGCATAGCATGTATGCCGTTAAAAATGTACTTATGTATAATGACAACTTTTTTTCATTCATGTTAGGATGATCTAGACATGAAATACTTCTTAGTCTTCCCAGCTTGGACCAACGCAAATGGGCCGGACCACTACGTTCTCTGTGTAAGGCTATGTTACTATCATTAGATGATATGAGTATATATGGTTATTGTGCAGTTTGAATAATGTGTATTCCAACAGAATGAAATCCAGCTCTACTCCTTGTCCTAATGACTAACTGTTGTGCAACTCGTAACCTATTGCCACATTATAGATCATGCAGCCATTGCGGAGAGAGTTACTCCTCTTGGACTCTCAGTACGCAAACCATCCATACGGGTTTGCAGATGCGGATTACAGAGTCCTGTTTAGGTCCACAGATAAGACATATCTGTTGCCAAGTTCATATAAAATTACATTATGGCTACGTTCCTATAGCCTGTACGTTTTGGCTATGTTCCTAAAGCCTCTGTGTGCATGATTTTTAGGGTTGGGTATCAAGAACAGAGTACTGAGAGGTACTGGTTTCAACATGTATAATACTAGAAAAGTATTGATTTGTTTTTTGGCACCACAATTGAAAAAAATGGAAGAGACTATAAAAACTGTAACATCTCCTACAGTTTGCCCTTTCACCAATTGCTGCACTTGTTGCCTATTGTGTGTCTCCAGCCTTTCCACAGCCTAGCCTTAGCATTTATATAGTATAGTTGTCATTATATAGTGTATTGTATAGTTATATAGTATAGTTGTCATTATATAGTATAGTTATATAGTGTAGTATATATTATAGTTATATAGTGTAGTATATTATTTATATAATATAGCCTAGCCTTATAGTATTAGCCTAGCCTTTATCATATCATAGCCTTTATATATTATCACATCAGGTGTTGTCAACGCCTCACCATGTCGTCTCACCATGTCGTCTCATTTCAAGTCACAGATATTGGGTGTTCTTAATGGAATCTAGGATCCGATACGATCGAGTGTATGTCACACAGGGATCAACAAATCATTATCAATCATTATTAATCATGACATATCTTTTGGAGTCAGATATAACGTCATTGTAGCAGGTTCACACGCACAGAGGGAGCCGGACAACAGGAATGAGAGGTTATTGGTAAGGGCACCGCCCGGTTTATTAGTTTGCTTGGCAGACACTCCACCACTGGTGGTAATACTAGCACAGTCTTTGCTTGGCAGACACTCCACCACTGGTGGTAATACTAGCACAGTCTTTGCTTGGCAGACACTCCACCACTGGTGGTAATACTAGCACAGTCTATGCTTGGCAGACACTCCACCACTGGTGGTAATACTAGAACAGTCTTTGCTTGGCAGACACTCCACCACTGGTGGTAATACTAGCACAGTCTTTGCTTGGCAGACACTCCACCACTGGTGGTAATACTAGCACAGTCTTTGCTTGGCAGACACTCCACCACTGGTGGTAATACTAGCACAGTCTTTGGGTCGCAGCTCTCCGTCTCTCTGACTGCGTCTGCCCGTCACACGCTTCCGCTCCTACTGAACCCCCGGGGGAAACAAACACACACATTAAGAAGCCGTCTGATGGGACTCAATTGGCTTCAGCCGGTGCCAATCACGCCCCCATCCCCTTCACCAACCGTCCTGCAGCTCCCCCTGCAGGCCAGACGCGACATACTCCCCAGTCATGTTAACGTGTGTTAGTTGGTCATGTGACCACTAGTGTGGTGTAGAGTCCGCTTTATGATGTCCATAACCGTCTACATTGAAATGTTTACCATTTAGCAGACACTTTTATCCAAAGCCTTCAAACTACTGTCGGTGTGTGTGTCCTTAATCTAGGTCTGAGGAACCATTCCCCTTTCTGAGGAGCCCTTTGACAACGGCTCAGACCAAAAACAAAGTGATAGCAGCATCTCATGCCAGGAAGAACTAAAGGATGACCTCCAAAATGTTTTAATTTTCTAAGCAAAAGCTTCATTCCAAAGATCAAATAAGTATGACCAAATAGCAGATGTGTGCTGTCCCCGGGTATAACACAGTATTCATTTTCTTTCAATTTCAGTGATTTGTTTGTGTTTTGCTTATGTTCAAAGGGTGGATTTTTTGTTTTCATTGGTTGGAACACAGAAGGGAACTGGATGAAATTGTGGTGTTGAATCATAGTAAGCAATTGAATCATGATCAAAATGAAAGAGATATTCAGAGATCATGCTGTTCCCACCCTATGTGTAAAGAAAAACATTAAGAAATCACAATGGTCTTATACATAATGAATCGTCCTTGTGACTCGAACACCCCAAAAAACTTATTTTGAGATGAAAACTATTGTCATGTATAATTTATACTCTTCTGTTAGATTGTTATGTCTCAAATGGAGACACTCAACTTGAAATCTTGCCGTTTTCTGCTATTAGATTCAAAGCCAGGATAGAGAGATGAGACCATTCTAAAGAAAGCCAATCTTTATGTTTTCTTTTGTTTCTTTGACTTTGAAAATTGTGTTTCAATTCAAGCATTATGAACAAAGAGATAGCAAGAATGTATTGGACCAGAATCAGCTACCAAAGAACCAATTCAACAGCTATCTCACACAAATCCACTCTGAACTGTGTCAGTGAGACCATGTCTTTTGTGATCTGTTGTTATAATACTGCGGGTGATGTTTGCCCCTCTGAGAATGTACCATTTCTGGGTATAGTGTATGAGTGTCCGACATTGAGGGAAATGATTTGCTGTTGTTGAAAACGAAGGCTGATGATGATGAACCAGTGACAAACCAATGATAACAAACACATGTACCTTATCATTCCTAGTGGAAAACGACAACAACCAAACCAAAGAAATAGCTTTAACATTTTCTGTCATTCATGAACCTTAACATTATGTTGATAAAAATACCAAAGTGCATAAACTCTCTTTATGGTTAATATAATGTACTTGGACTCGGAGCCAGACAAACAGTCTCTGCTGTTATACTGTTACTGATAGTACACCTAGAGCTATACAGATGTTCCAATGTAAGAAAGGCCCAAGTCGATGTCCTTGCTCATCTGAATTGTTCAGTGTGCCAAAGCTCACATAACTTCCCCAACGCAGGCAGTTACTCTTTGAAATATTTACACAACTGAGATGGAACCATTATGACTGCATACTACTATCTGTTTGCATGTATTTCAGTACTAGTTTCCTTTCAATTTGAGCAGTGCATATTGGGTCTGAATTCTTTCTAAAGTTCTGTGTATGAACCCCTACAAACAAGGTAGGACATCAAAAATAGTATTTGCGCCTCTCATCTGTGCAATATTATTAGCTGTGTAAAAAAAAACTAGAAAAAATTAAAAAACGAAAACGTTTAAGGTTATGAAAATAACAACTAGCTGTATCAGTGTTACATGTTTCAACGACTGCATACATTTAGAGCTTTTACATATTGTTCAAGTTGTTGATGTATTGGGCACTTTAAAACCTTCGCAGAACATCCCAGTCTTTTTATCTCAGACGATTCAGTTGTGTGTTTGTGTGCTGTTTATATTTGCTGTTTCGACACAAAAGCTTTACATTGCGCGCATTAGTGTTTTGTCTGCATCATGCTTCCATTTTCCCCGGTACCTCTGTTTTTTTTGTTTTTATTCCCACTATCATCAAATGGTAGTGCTGTATATTCTGCTATTAATATCAAATAAACGGCTTTTATTCATTCACATTCAATATCTGCCTCTGGTCTTCATTTTCAGGATGTTGTCAGCTTGGGATGGCCTCAGAACAGTCGTCATGGTCATCTGGGAAACCACTGCATATGCATTTAATGATTCAAAGGGATAGTTTACAAAATCACATAAATATGATTTGGTTCTATAGGCCCTACCCTGAAATCAGTCTATGGAGAAGGGCAGACTTCAATCAACACCAACCATGTGTGGATACAGTATGTGGTTTTGTAATTTGGGTGAACTATCCATTTAGATCAATGTTATCCATGTGTGATCGATTTATATACCATAGGTTGGGTTAGTGGTTTGGTAAACTGAAAGTGTAGTACTGTAGTAGAACACATTAGGGTCAGGGTCACACATGCATACCGTTTTAAATACAACATCCAGCAATGAGAGACTAAGGGCCAGTTTCACAGACAAGGCTTAAGCCTAATCCTGGACTAAAAAGCATCTTCAATGGAGATTTTACATTGAAAGTGTGATTTAGTCCAGGACTAGGCTTAAGCCTTGTCTCCGAAACCGGCCCTAAGTCTTTTATCTTTGATAGAACCACAAAGGGTCAAATCTGCTGAATCATTTTTGGCAGTTTTATAAAACTCTACAACTCTAAATTATTAGATTTCAACTCCAGTAATAATCACTCCAACTCCACCTCTTTGGCTCTCCTGGTTGCTAGGGCAACACCCATCTTTTGTCTTATCTATTGACATTGGCTTTCTGTGGCCTGATAGGTCGGTCAGAGATAAGCTCTTTTAATGTCTTTCTTTATCAAACGGATAGTACCAGCCACACATCCCCCAGCAGCAAAGTTAGCTATGAGTGGAATGTTGATGGCTCCTACCTGACAGAATAGCATCGTTGCGCAGTGTTTGAATACTTTCTATTCCTAGGGAATCATGGAATTCCTAGGGAATAGAAAGTATTCAAACACTGCGCAACGATGCTATTGTATATTCCTAGGGAATAGAAAGTATTCAAACACTGCGCAACGATGCTATTCTGTCAGGGCCTAAACTCTCTAAGGTGAATATAATGGTAATGTCTTATTGTTTACTTATAATTGTAATAAATAATTGGAATCTTTCCTATGACTTCAAGCATATCTTCTTCTTTAACAATGACTTAACAGTATTGAGTTTGGGTATTGTTTGCTCAGCAGCCACGTCTCATCACCTTGGAGTTAGTCAACAGTGAGTGAGTACGCTGGTCCACACTTGATCTATCTATGACACTACTGCGCTCTATAGGGGTTTTGATGAATGGTTCAATAGATATGCATCATATGCATATTGAACAGACTGCAAGGATGTTGTACTGATGGGAGGTGTCCGACCAATTGTGGTGGGCCGGTCTGAGACAAAAGGCAGGGCCTAATTTGTGTCCCAGTCCAGCCCTGGCTCAGGGTATCAGATTTCAGGGTATCAGGTTGCACACAGCTTCATGGCAACTCTACGTCGTGATTTACAAGAGACATTAACTAATATTAAGTAATGTTATTACTTGATTACATTTTGCTATTGTTCGTAGTGTGTGGTGCGCGTATCGAGGCACGTGTTGATGACGTATGGTAAGAGCGACGCTTCGCCTGCCGGCCGTACCACGTGACCGATTCGGGAAATGTGTATAAACTTGCCTTTGTTTTTCTATGTACCCAGCTTCATCTGTGCCCTGTGAAAGGATCTTTTCAAAAGCAGGTGAAATCGTCTCAAAAAAAAAGAAACGGCCTGAAGCCCAGCACTGTGGAGAAGTTGTTATTTTTAAATAAAAATGAATAAATGAATAAAATGTTTAAAACAAGCACATTTATTCAATTAAAAGCTTCACACACCAAAGCCACGTGTCATTATCACTCTGCCTGTCAAACGTCCGTGTGTGGATGTATCAACTCGTCTGGGACGTATTCTGACAGTTTAGAGGGGTTTAATAACGGTTTTAATGCATTTGAGATAAGTAGAAAATATGTTTAGACACAGACCGCATTTAGCTGGGTTAAAGGACAGCGATGTATAGACGCAATTTAAACCACCTCTTCTGCATGAATAACTATGCTAGACTACATGGAATCTCAGACTAAATGACGGTCTGGTACATATTTTGACAATCTACAGGCGTTTAGGGTATTAATTTAAACTCAACGTGCTGCTAGACTAAAACAGGTTTAGACACAGACCGCATTTATCTGGGTTAAAGGACAGCGATGTATAGATGCAATTTAAACCACCTCTTCTGCATGAATAACTATGCTAGACTACATGGAATCTCAGACTAAATGACGGTCTGGTACATAATATTTTGACAATCTACAGGCGTTTAGGGTATTAATTTAAACTCAACGTGCTGCTAGACTAAAACAGGTTTAGACACAGACCGCATTTATCTGGGTTAAAGGACAGCGACGTATAGACGCAATTTAAACCACCACTTCTGCTAGGATAACTATGCTAGACTATATGAATCTCATACTACATGACGTCTGGGACGTATTCTGACAGTTTAGAGGGGTTTAATAACGGTTTTCATGCATTTAAGATAAGTAGAAAATATAGCCGTAATATAGCTGGTTTATATTGGTTTATATTTTGTAAGGTGATCAACTTCTCCAGAATTGATTTAATTGAGTCGTCACTTACAAGCGAGTCCGTTTAATCTCAACGAGACGTCCTTGATATAACTTCTAAGATAAAATGATCCAATCAAATATTCGGCACCACTACTAAACTGTTCTTTAAGAGAATATTTATTCGAGCACATCTGCAAACAATAATATCAGCATACAATAGCATTTCATTCCATGGAAAGGGGTCTTATCTAGCTTCACCTCCGCAGACCAGGATGAGCTGGTTAACTGCAGAAGTTTCACCGGATAAGAGCCCCCCTTCGCCTGGGACCACAGTCTTTATCTATTTTCCTTAACATTTTGGGATGGGCTGTCCCTCTTGGTAGGTTTTATGGTAAACGTCTGTTTTATGTCTGAATGTGGCGTTCGACTCCTTTCGGTGTCCGTGCGAGTGTGTTATCTTCTTCTTCTGACCCCCCGGTCGTTTGTCATGGTGGGAGTGTTTGGACACTCTGTCTGCAACGGTGTCCTGAATCAGCCTAGCACGACGTTAGACACACACACATTCAGGTCTGTAAGTTCTATGTCCTTATCAGGATCGCTTGTGTAAACATCACTGTTGCCAGGCCCACAGTCTCCCATGACTTGGGATTCGATTAACAAGTTTAAAATACAATATTGAAGAATAGACTTATCATTAATCATTAGTTATGATAGTATAAAATGAGTATAGGAAAATAGGATATCATAACAGCAGGTACAAAATGGTTGTTAGTACATAGGTAAAAATAGGCGGTTTTAACCACAACACCCTCTCCCAGTCAGGAGCCCCTTCCCCCCACGTCGCTCAAAAGCAGAGCCTCTCTTCCATGACTCTGTGAGACTTCAACTGATCCCAGTCACATATTATTTAAATGAACACACAGTATTTAATACAAATCCCTAACAAATGTAGACGCGAGGTTGAAAAGACGTCTATTGCTCAGAGGGTAGGTATATTTTGCGAGGGTCTGCTGTCTAAGATGTTGTGAGGGGGTGAAGGGAGGCTGTGTTGTTCACCTGTTAAACAACCAGCTCTGGTGACTTTTGATGCAAGAGTTAAATGTACAACAAGGTACAACTTGTAAGGATCATGCATTCGTGGAATGAGCAACAGTTAACCGTGTGGGTAGCGGCCCAAAAATTTGCCAATTGCAATATTCTTCTGTTGGTATTCACTCTCGGTTTGAGCTTCAAGTGCTGGCAGGTGTGTGACTGGCACCTGATTGGCACCTGATTGACAGCACTTGTGTGCATGGGTCCTGCAACTTTGTTTTTACGCCACGTTTTCTTTTTTTCTTCAGAGACCTCCATCTCTTCAGGTTACACCTTAACTGCTCCATTTACAAGGTATACCCAAGGACATCATTTCCAATTCATTAACCAGACAATTTGTCCTTTCCCAAATTGAAACAAGAACTCAAAAATGACCACGTAATTTATTCTGTCTGCCGTTATTGTTAATAATTGCCCAATTGCTTTATTTATTTATTTTTTTACAATAATTAAATACAAATGTACAATTAACATTATCTCACATTGGGCACTAAAGTGAAGGCGCAGCTATTCGGTTGTTAAGTCTGACAATTTCCGGGTCCAAATAAAAAATTCCCCGCACCAGAGTACCAGTGTACTAAAGCACCAGTGTACTAAAGCACCAGAGTACCAGTGTACTAAAGCGGTAGAATGACAGTTCAATCGTTTTTTAGACTGGGATCTGTTCAAGGGACACGGCACTTTCCCGTTTTTCCCATATTGTCAGCGTCTTTGAGCCTCGGAAAAGCGCTACACAAATATAATTAATTATTATTATTACTGCGGCATTTCAAAGAGAGCACCTCAGCCAACGTTGGACCCGGAAACACGTCACGACTTAACAACCGAATTAGTTACATGTGACATTTGAGGATTCGCTCCTCTTCATTAGCCATCCTTTGGCACCCTCTCCTGGCGAGTTTGTGTATGGCCGGTCTTGTCTTGTCTATCTAATTAAGCTTGATTCATTTCACCTGTGCGTGTTTGCTCCCTGTCTATTTATGCTCCCTATTCCCCTTCCTCCTTGTCAGATGTTCTGACCGTGTGGTGTGTCGCCCTTCTGCCTGTCACTGAAGACTGACCTTACCTGGCTGGTCGTTTAGTATTGTGATATTTCTGATAACTAAGTATGGTGATATACTTAGTGCAGAGACTCTAAGTTTGTGATGCCTCGTGCCAGTTATTACTGAGTTAGGGTTAGATACTCAGACATAATACTCAGTTTCCAAATGTCTGTCATCAACAGGACTTGTAGTCAAATTATAGTTTGACTGCATGAAAAAACACCCTTCCCATCAATCAATTTAACCCATCAATGAACCAGGGTTCCCACGGGTCCTTGAAATCCTTTGTGAATTTGAAAAAAAATTCAAGGCCTTGCATTCATTGAAAGTGCTTGAATTCCCCTCTCTCTCTCTCTAAAAAAAATAGGTAACATGTAGAAGGGAATAAAACAACCATACTAGTTACTATGGTTAATTAGTTAGCTAGATTTTAAACCGACATAACGATGTTAGATTTGAAAACTGTTCATGGTCATTCCTATTATATACATTCTCATCTAGATCTGTCTCAAACTATGCTGTGTTGGGTCCTTGAATTTGAGGGAATTGGGTCTTGAAAGTCCTTGAAAGGTGCTTGAATTTGATGTTCCAGAAGGTGTGGGAACCCTGACGAACATTTTGCTTATCAAGTACAATGGTCAAATGCACCTTAAGAAGAATTCCTTAACCATCAAACAAATGACATTCAAACACAGGGCCTAGGGATGTCACTGAGAACATCAAATGACAACATGTTATGAAACCAGCTAGAAAGCCTTAGCTTCAATGAACTGTAGTAACGTTTTTCACCCTGACCCAAACCTTCAATGAACTGTAGTGACTGAGGTCATGTTCTCACATGAAAGTCTGAATCAGGACCAGGAGCAAGTGGATGAGTTTGCAACATCGTTGCATAAATTATTTCTCTGATTTGCTTTCTCACAGCCCTTTATGTAAACGAAGTAACATATGCAATCGAAGCAACAGACGTGGTAGTTGATTGGTCAGAAAAATTGAAAATTGCCTGTTCGTCCCGCTCTTATCCAGATCAACACGCATGCGCTGTTGTTTTCCTATGGACAGCCTCGATGCTTCGTTTCTAACCGGAGCGAAACCACCCTCTTAAAGCGGAGCATGCGTTGGTCGTTTGCTCCGGGAGTGACTTTCGAATGCACGTTCTCACAGCTCCAAACGACGCAGAGCAAAGCAAATTTGATCTCAACTCTGATTCAAAGTGAAGCAAATGTTCTAGTGAGAACACGGGGAGTTTGGGCCAATGATGAGGATTTCTGATTTATTGCAGTTTGAGTTTCAGACAATTCTGTTGCATCCATGATTTGATGTGGCTGAGGCAGGTGAGGGTGGAGTGGGTGTTAGGGGAGATGGTTTTGGAGGAGAGGTAGAGTTGATGGTCTGAATGTCAAACGTCAAAATACTGACATATGAGGAAAATGTCCATATTGCATATTTCGCTTGATCCATTGTATTGCTGTTATCCCTTGAAACAAACATAGATGTTTTATTATAAAATGTCAAATTTTCACATGTCAGTTTTCAACTCTTTAAACGTTTGAACTTGATGGAAACTTGTCCCTCTTCGAACTTGTGAGATCAGGTCGGCGAGTCGTCGACAAGCATGACATTTTTTTCTTTTTAAATGTCAAAATAAATTGTCGTGTTTTGAGAGAAGTTGACGGAACAATACATCTCAACCAAGCACACGTTTCCCCTGAACTGCAGCTGTGTGCAGCTGAGCAGCACAACCCACCACTTTTAGCAGACATCTGCGATAACAAGGCAAACGCAAACACTTCATAGTCTGGTGACACACGGGGGTGATGATATATTATGGCGCTTTTCCATTGACCGGCTCGGCACGGCTCGCATTTGAACAGTTCCAGGTACGAGACGTTTTCCACTTTCCACAAGAGACCAGGAACGAGTAGGAGATAGTAGGCGGAGTTACGCGTCATAAAAGCGCGCCATGGTGGTGACGTATATATTCACGAGACACAACACAGCCACAACAATAGCAACATGGAGCTATCGTATACTTTTTCGTCGGCATGTGGTATATTATTAACCATGGTTATTTGGAGAGAAAGAGAGAGAGGAAACGATACGATTTGGCCATTGATTGAGTCGGAGAAGAGAAAAGAGAGAAGACCGAAGGAAGGATACTCGAAAGAGGAATGCTGAAAAGTGAAAAACGTATGTGGGCTATCGTAAGGAGCGATGATGTTGGCTTTGTTCATCGGTGTAATCAACAAACACAGGTGGGTTTTGTTATCCTTCACGGCTATTTCTAGTATATGACTTTGGGTTTATTCCGAATTTACAAAACACATCTAACTTATCTCTGATCTATTACAGATGCTTCAGTTTTTGTGAAATCTTCGCAGCGCCCCGTCAGCTTGGGCTATCAACAGAGCTAACGAGTGGTGGGATTTCGTGGTCCCTGATTTCATCGATGTACAGTGGGTACAGAATTTCAGAATGTCGGAGGAAACATTCCTGTATCTGTGCCATAAACTTCGACCAGCCATGGAGAGACGAGACACAGCCTTCCGCTTGTGTGTCCCCCTCAACAAAAGAGTAGCGATGGCACTGTGGAAATTGGCAACCAACTCCGAGTACAGAAGTGTATCACAACTGTGTGGCGGTGTGTGAGAGACTTCTGCGCTACGGTAGAAGTGATACTAGTACCAGAACTGATTCGTCTTCCAACCCAGGAAAAGTTTGAGGAAATGGCTGACTACTTCGAGCTGAGATGGGGGGTTCCACAATGTGTTGGTGCTATTGACGGATCTCACATCCCCATTTTGGCACCAAGAGAATACCACTGTGACTTTTTCAACCGTAAGGGCTGGCACTCAATCATCCTGCAAGCCGTTGTAGATTTCTGGTGCTGCATGGTTTTGCTGATGTCCTTGTAGTCTGGTTCATACGTGGTGAGGTTGAGCTTCATGCAGGCGTTGAGGCTTCCATCAGTTAAACGTGAGCGTAGGTTGGTCTTAATGTTCCTCATATGCGAGAATGACTGCTCATATACATATGTAGAGCCAAACATGGTCAATACGGCAATACTAACGCTGCATTGTGTGGTATGTCACAGGAAGCTTGTTCCAAGTTTTCAGAATCAGCTGGTCTTCAGATTGAAGTTTTTTCATTTCTGTCCACTTGTGTTCCCTCACCAGCTCTGCTCGCTGTCGCGCAAGACTTTCCAACTCTCCATTAAGTGTCTTGAACTTACTCATCCACATGTCTGATGCCTTCAGGTCAGCAACTTCCAGCTCAAAGTCTCCCTTAGAGACCCCAGGGATGCATGTCAGGTCGATTTTGTCCACTGCACACTCATGTGGATGAGTGATGAACTTGAAAAGACCAGTGCACGCACGAAATTCTCCAAAACGTGCTTTGAATGACTGCAGGAGATTGGACGTAAAGCCAGCTAGCTGCTGGAGATCCAGATGTTGAGTGGAGTCACTTGCTAAGCATGCATCTCTAAATTGTTGCAGTGTTACAAAGTGCAGAAGACGACCTGTTTCAATGTCCCTGAGAAAGACTTCCAGCTTGCTTTCAAATGCAAACACTGCTTGTTGAAGGGATGAGATTGTATTTCCAATACCTTGCATTTTCACATTGAGCTGGTTCAGATGGCCTGTTATGTCCACGAGATAGTGAAACTGCAGGAGCCAGTCAGTGTTGTCTAGCTCAGGATGCTTGACGCCTTTCATTTGAAGAAAAGTCCGGATTTCACTCAGGCAAGCTGCAAAACGGCTGAGCACCTTTCCCCTTGACAACCAACGCACGTTGCTGTGTAAAAGCAGACTGGGATAATGATTCCCAACTTCTTCTAACAGAGCTTTAAACTGGCGATCATTTAAAGCTCGGGCAACAATGAAGTTGACCACTCGAATGACCAGCGACATCACCTCACCTAGCTCCTGGCCACACGTCTGAGCGCAAAGCGCCTCCTGGTGCAGGATGCAATGAAAACTTAGGATGGCTCTCTTTTCATGTTCACGGAGAAGCGCTACAAATCCTTTGTTCTTCCCCAACATACAGGGTGCACCATCAGTACAGACAGAAATAAGTTTATCCATCGGCAGTTTTTTTTCTTTAGCAAACTCCATGAAAGATGTGAATAAATCCTCTCCTGGTTGTCCCTTTCATTGGCAAAACAGCCAAGCTTTCCTCACGCAGTGTGTCACCTGCAGCATACCTGGCAAATATACTGAACTGAGATAGATGGCTAACATCTGTTGACTCATACAACGACCTCTGACACTCTCGCGAGACCGTGAAGAGTCCCGTGAAATTTTACTTCAAAACTAATTTCTGTTTACTTTAAAATGACACAGTATTATTACGCAATATCACAAGTATTTTTTATCTTGCTTCGCCCCCAACTACGCCAACCTATATCTGGGACTGTGGGAAGAGAACTTTATACTCAGCACTGCAAACCCCTTTCATAATATGATTAAATGGTATGGCAGATACATTGATGACATTTTATTGTTTTTTTCGGGGTCAGAAGAAGAATTGCTACTGTTCCACAAGTATGTCAACTCCACAAATGAGAACATCAGATTGAGTATTGATTACAGTCAAACAGAAATTAATTTCCTTGATTTAAAAATCATCAAAACTGACAAAGGGTCACTTCATACCACTATTTACAGAAAGACCACAGACCGCAACACCATCCTTAGAGCGGATAGTTTTCACCCCTTGATCAAAAATATACCATTTGGGCAATTCCAAAGGCTGCGGCGCATCTGTGACAGGAAAGAGGATTTTGAGGAAAAGGCATGTGATATGCATCAAAGGTTCCAACAACGGGGCTACCAACCCAGCCTTCTTGATCAATCCCTCACCAAAACCAAAGCTCTGGAGAGAGCTAACCTCAGACCATCACACCGAGCCCAAAAACCCAAACAGATCTATTTTGTCACTCGATACAGCAGGGAGGCGGCTCGCATCAACAACATCATAAAAAAGAACTGGAGCATCATAGAAAGTGACCCAGCTTTGCATGATGCACTCCCAGAGCCCCCGTCTGTCTCATACCGACGCGCACCCACCCTCAAGGACAAACTGGTGCGTAGTGACATGGTGCCTAAAACCAAAACCAAACAGCATTGGCTATCAGCCCCTGAAGGCCATTACCAGTGTGGACACTGCAATTATTGTCAACATATGATCAAAACCAAGCACTTCACAGATACAAGTGGCTTCAGGTACCAGCTAAAGTCTTTTTCCAACTGCAACACCACATATGTTGTTTACAGGCTGGAATGTGGATGTGGTTGCTTCTATGTGGGACGCACTAAGCGTAGACTGAGGGACAGATTCGCAGAGCATGTTTATGCCATCAGAACATCCAATGACCAATATCCTATGGCTAAGCATTACCAACAGGCTGGCCATAGCAGCCCCAGTTCTTTAAAAGTGGTGGTTCTGGAAGTGGTCCACTGCTCTCGCAGAGGAGGGGACAGGCTCAAACTGCTCCTACAAAGGGAAACATTTTGGATTTTTAAACTCAATGCCATGGTTTCCCCTGGGTTAAATGAAGAAATTGATTATTCTCCATTTCTGTAATTTTTGTATGGCCATACAGCTGTTTTTAATTTTGTTTTGACATTGTTTTCAATCATATCTGTATATATGGTGTTTGGTTTTATTGTACATAATTGGTGTTTCATGGTACATATTTACCTGTATAACCCATGTTGACCACTAGGGTAGTCACCTCCACCCATTGATTATGATGTCACTTCCACTCATTGTCTTCATAAGTGAAATGTTTGTACCAGTACTCCATGTGCCCTGAGGAAGGACAGAAGACCGCAACGCGTCGGCATAGCCACTCCTAATAAAGGCTTTTTAATTTTTTCTACAATAAGAGTGCCTTGGTTCCCCTTTTTTCTTGGATATTACTGCACCTCTCTCCAAAGAGCACCTTATTGGGATTATTACTCTCCAAACAGAAGCGCTTCTCTCCTCTGCTTTATTCATTATATTATATTGTATTTTATTATTATTTATTATAATACTCATTATTATATTATCATATATATATATAAAATAATAGAACTATATTATTATACTCATATATATATATATATATATATATATATATATATTCAGTGTTTAACAAAATAATATTATCTCAAAACTACATTCGTTTTTCAGAACATTGTCCTTCAGGAGTGTTTAGATAGACTAAAAGAACGACTCCAATGGGCCCTCAACAACAACCCTCTTGATCTGGATTATTTGGAATACATAGTGACCCAAGAGAGGACCCTCATAAGTGCCTTGGAGAATGTAGGTCTGCCTAATGAGGTCCGTGAAGCTCTTGAAGACCTGAGCACCTTGTTTGAGATGAGGAACCAACCTCCCCCTTATAACTCCCTGATGAGGATGGTGGGTCACCATGGACGTTTTAGGTCACAGAGGACCACCTACAAAGTGTTTTTCAGTTGGGGCTACCTGCTACATCTGTCGCACGCATTATTGGAGTCTCAAGACGTACCCTATACAGGAGGATGCAAGAGTACAATATATCAGTTAGAAGCATGTACTCCACTCTGACATTTAATTTTTCCCACCAGATATAACATGGTGATATTCGGTGGCATTGATGGCTTCTCTAGGAAGGTCAGTTTCCTACTCATGAAGGACATAGTGGAAATATTGTAATTAAATTCATCATTCATTCATTCAGAGACTGATAGTCTGTCAAGCCTTGAAAAAGTGTTGGCATCACAGCTGTAGGTCACACCATAAATTGAACTCCATAGATATTTTAATTTCTGTCATATATTTCTTAATGTGCAAATATACAGTCCAGGAAGCTTTTGTGATGACTGCTCTGCGGATGTCAGGGGGAGCGATGCCAGGATGCATTCAATGCTGCATTTTCATGACCCTCATGTGAGGAAATTATCCAGTATTTGAGTACATTATTGTGGATTGTTTATATGGATAACCCATTTGCAATAATGATAATCAAAGTTACATGCAGTAAGTTACATGTTATTATTATGATTGGTGTGCCCTTCATTGTGACATGGCCTACAGTTCAACTACTGTTTGGCTATTCTTTTACAGTTTGATTAAGCAATGGACAGGGGTTATGCACATTTACTGCGATGTCCTACACAGCCTAGAAGAAGATGGATCCCTTGACATCTCGGATAGTCTTCACCTCTTCCTCTTCTGTGTTCATTACACCTTCCTCCCTAGACTCAAGGGTGATCTGACAAAGTTTTCTGCTGGCTGGAATAATCATTCCATCAGAACGGAAAACTACCTTACTCCCAACCAGCTGTGGGAGCTCATCGGACACATCGGACCAAGATGTGGCAGTTGAGTTATAGCAACCATATTATCTTCCTTGCAGATATGATTCTCAATCTACACACTACAAACATTTTCTCTAATTTTCAGGGAATCCAGATCAATGACATTGATTGGGAGTGCTCAGGGCTGTCCCATAGCAACGCCTCTACCTCAGGTGTTACGGTGCCAGACCTGGACTGTCCACTGACTGCAGAGGACATTGAGACGCTACGCCTCACTGTTGATCCCCTCGCTCATTCTGATTCTTTTGGTAGAGACATTTATTTGGCCACATTATCGCATGCTTTGTACCTACTACGGCACCATTGACAAACCTAATTTCACTAATGTGGTGACACCCTACCTCCTCCATAGGAATCTTGTTGTAAATATTAAGACTGTAGGCTATATTGTATTAATATCATACAAGTAAGTTGCAAGCCTAACTAAGTAAATGTAAAATTAAAAATAAACTGTACTTTGAAAATAATTTGTTGGCACGGATAAAGCAGTGACTTGTATAGTTGTGTGTTTGTGTGTCTGTGTGTGTGTGGGGGTAGTTAAGATAGAACTTACATCTACTGAGATGTCTACTGTAACATCTTTTGGCTATAGCTAGGTGGGCTAGAAAAGTCCATGACATTATACAATAGTCCTTATACAGCTTTATCCTTGTTTTCAACCCATGAACTACCAAAGAGACACCTACTGAACATCCTGATGGGTCATGTGATTTTGTCGTCCCATAACATTTCCAAGATGGCTGTGCCAGGTTGTCACAGATATGACAGAATTAGTTACATTTAAAAAGCTTGTTTTTCATTGCTAAAGATAAGATTCACCCATTTAAGAATTCTAATGCTGCATAACATGTCCTTTATTATATTTAACATTTCCTGAACACATTTCTTGAAAAACTGAAAAAACAAATCAGATATCAATTGTTCAATTAAAACAAATGCATATGAAAACAAATGTAAACAAAACATCATGTTATATTAATTAAAGTATTAATAAAATGTATAAGGAAGCCATTTTTACCTATCGATAAATAAAATAAACAGACAAAAAAAAAATCCTACCAAATAGTCATATTCCAGACCTCCTAGATGGGGAGTGTGTCTATGTTCCCACGGCCCGATGGTCCCACAGCCCAATGTTCCCACATTTCGAAGTAATCTAACTAACACTAACCCTAACCCTAGTCCTAACACTGACCCTAACCCTATCCATAGCCCACCTATGAAATATTAGCAATGTGGCACCAGATTGGGCTGTGGGACCACTGGGCTGTGGGAACATAAGGCCTAATTTTGAAAAACATATTAGAAATGTGGCACCATTGGGTTGTGGGTTCTTATGAGTTAAACATTAAGAAAAGCTGCCCCGCCGTGGAAGGCCTCTCTCATAATTTCTTCATACGTTTGCATATGCTGAACAGGCAGGCAGATGGTGTTGGTACAGGCAGTAACTGTTGGGTAGCAAACTGTATGAGCACCAAACTGGATATGGCATGTGTGGTTGAACTGCACAAACACTTTCATGTCCTTCTCTTCTGGCAAGATGGGAATATGGCCCTGTCCTGTAAGCCACTGCAGAAAGGTACTGGGGGTGAGGGGACCCGGACAATCACCCACTTCTGGATGTTCACCTTTTCAGAGACAGAAAGGAAACAATAGAATACTTATACAACTCCACTACTTCCTGAAATGAGAACTGCTATTTTATTTCCTGTCCTACACTATTGGATGAAGTGAATCAGGTGTGTCTGATCATTGTGCTACAGTCAGCCACACCCGATTAATCACTTCATTCAACAGGGCATTACAATTACCGTTTATCTCTATTAGCACAGGGTAGATTTTGGAAATGTAATCGCAATACTTAAATGATGATGTAAACTACATGGAAACATGACATGTGTATGAGAGACACTAAGTACAAAGAGTTTGCAAGAAGAAACCAGCAATTACAGTCATCCAGATCCTGCAAGAAGTCCTGGAGATGGTTCATGACTCTCACTTCCACCTGTTTTTTGTTGGAGCCCTTCTCGCTGAACTCAGGGTGGCATATTGAGATAAAGTCAGCATCGGCCTGGTGAGAGAAAACAAATAGCATCATTAGTTAATCTGAATCAAAATAATAACATGCAACATAGATTAATCTGCTTTTCTTTAAGAGCAATATCCTGGCATTAATTTCACACCTCTAGACAAACCTGGCATTAATTTGTCTGACCCTTTGGATAATACACATCTTTATACATAATTCAAATTAAAGGGTTTGCAACCACTGTTAACAGTTAAAAGTGATACCAGTCCAACCCTACTACAGCATTAACTCACCTTCACCTCCATCCCAGGAACAAAGAGTGATTGGCAGATGTCTGGGTATTGGCTCATAAGAGCAGCAAGACCATAAAGGTTAAGACCATCACGTAGCTGGGAGAGAAGGGCCACCAGTCGGAGTATGGCATGAAGAACAACAGCGCTGAAATGTAGGGGTAAGTATGGAGTTGAAAATAAAATGTAAATAGTAACATCACAAAGGCAAGAGTGTAAAGGCAAGAATTATACCGAACAATTTCTTCTCTCTTTTCAATAATCACAGGTCCACGGTAGCCGCAGGTAGAAATATCTTCAACCATCTCAAGCATCTCATCTTCTGTGGCTGACTCAACCTTAAAAGCCAGACAGACAAACAAACATAAAATAACATGTCAAGCGGGCATGGCGGTGTAATAATTGGAATGTCCACATTGAGCATGCCAGCATGACAGTTTAATATAGAGTACAGCACACACTACTGTAGAGATAATGAAGTGTATGCAAGAATTGACAGAGAATAGGCCCTTAAATCCAAAAGTAACCCTATCCTTCTTGAGCATTTAGGTATCCTAAATACTCAAGGTATATCTGTAAACTCCTTTTAGACAAAATGCAACAACACATGGGTTTACCATCTAACATTCACTGTGAAAGCCCCTGACTATCCCCATCTCCAGCAACATTAAAGCAAATTCTCATAATTCTGTAATAGCTGGAAATTCTGCATTACCGTGATGTGATGCCAAACATTAACAGCAGTAAAACTAAATACTTTTTACCTTGGAGATAAGTGCTGTATAGTGAGTCACAAATATCCTCTTTTGAAAGGTGCTCCAACTGAACCTCTCCAGCACAGAGGTACTTGTAACACCATGGTTTGAGGCAGCAGGGTGGTGGTCCACCTTGTGCAAGACTAGCAGCCCATATTTCACCAGCACTCCTAAAAGAGATGCATTTACATTTTACATTTTTGGCATTTAGCAGACGCCTTATTCCAAAGCGACTTACAGTCAATACATTTGAATACTAAGCATGTGAATCAGCAGTCCACCATTCGTTGCAGGAAGAGTACTCTAGCTCGGGCCGGGGGCCACTGATAGAAGGAAAAACCTTCTCCCTATTATCGCCTTCTACTAAAACCTTTTTTCTTTTTTTCTTTTTTACTGGAGAAACTGAGAAACAGTACAAGGGGGGCAATAGAAGTTCTAGGGACACAGTAGAGGGGAAAGCGGGTGTCTTTAGGAGACGTAGAGGTGAGGGTCGGAAGATGTCTCAGGAGGAACAGTTAAGATGTAACCTGAAGAGATGGGTCTTCAGTCTACGACGGAAGATGGGTAGTGACTCTGCCGTTCTGACAGCCGTGGGGAGCTCATTCCACCAGCGGGGAGCCAGTGTTGTGAAGAGACGTGATCGGGCAGCCCGACTGCTGTGTAGAGGAGGAGGGGCCAGTCGGCCAGCCGAGGTGGAGGAGCGGAGTGAGCGGGCAGGGGTTTGGAGGGTTACCATTTCCTTCAGGTAGGCAGGGGCTGTCCCTTTAGCTGCCTGGTATGCAAGCACCAGGGTCTTGAATCTGATGCGAGCTGCTATCGGGAGCCAGTGCAGGGTGCGAAGGAGAGGGGTGACATGCGAGTATTTGGGGAGGTTGAATACCAGCCGGGCAGCAGCATTCTGGATGAGCTGCAGAGGTCTAATGGCTGAAGCGGGGAGCCCCGCCAGGAGTGCATTGCAGTAATCCAGGCGGGAGATGACCAGTGCCTGGATCAAGAGTTGCGCTGCCTCTCTGGTAAGGAATGGTCGTATCCTTCTGATGTTGTAGAGGAGGAATCTGCAGGAGCGAGCCGTTGCTGCAATGTTCTCCGCACAGGATAGTCGGTTATCCAGGATCACTCCAAGGTTCTTGGCTGTCAGGGAGGGGGTTACAGTAGAGTTCTCCACTGAGATGGAGATGTCTTGGAGAGGGCAGGCTTTCCCGGGGATGAAGAGGAGCTCAGTCTTGTTAAGATTGAGCTTGAGATGGTGGTCAGCCATCCAAGTTGAAATGTCAGCGAGACATGCTGAGATACGGGTTGCCACGTGTACATCAGACGGGGGGAAGGACAGGAAGAGTTGAGTGTCGTCTGCGTAGCTGTGGTAGGAGAGCCCATGTGAAGAGATTACCGAGCCAAGAGACTTGGTGTAGAGGGAGAAGAGTAGGGGCCCTAGGACGGAACCCTGGGGAACTCCAGTGGAGAGGGTTCGTGGAGAAGATAGCGATTCTCTCCAGGTCACCTGGTAGGAGCGGCCCGCCAGGTAGGAAGAAAACCAGGAGTGTGCGGTGCCAGAGATGCCCAGATCTGAGAGGATGGAGAGAAGGATCTGGTGATTGACTGTGTCGAAGGCAGCAGACAGGTCAAGGAGAATGAGAACAGAGGAGAGGGAGGAAGCTTGGGCAGAGTGGAGGGCTTCCGTGACAGCAAGGAGCGCAGTCTCAGTGGAATGCCCAGCCTTGAAGCCGGATTGGTGGGGGTCTAAGTGATCCATCTTCCGGAGATAGTCAATCAGTTGTTTAGATGCCGCGCGTTCAAGGGTTTTGGAAGGGAAGGAGAGAAGGGATACCGGTCTGTAATTGTGGACAGATGATGGGTCAAGGGTAGGTTTCTTGAGGAGATGCAATACATAGCAGTCACATAGGCCTATCCTATAGAGGACAATACTGTAAAAAGATCATTGGCAAAGCTTACTAAACAATCATTGGCATGATAATATGTAAAGAATATTATGTTTGAAGTCTCAGACAGATTCCACTATATACTGTACGTAGTATATCCACATGACATGCCTGAAGTTGGCTTGGTCCAGATCCAAAAGAGAGTATTTTGGACATTTTCCACTCTGGTCACCCTCAAACAGCTTCCGTTCAATGCCTGCAACCATGTCTGTCAAAGCAAAGAATCAAGAATCAAAGAACCATTGACGGTAACTTCTACCTATTTTCAATTTGGTACTCATATGGAATGTGTACCTGTGAGGAATTCCTTCCAGAGTGCCCCTGTATCGATGCCTGCCTCTCCTATGAGCCGGATCTTCAGCTGGTTGGTAGGGCCTGACTTCTTTTGGCGCTTCCATTGAATAAGACTGCGCTCCACCAACTCGAATCTTGACACCGTGATGATGAGAAATTCTTCCTCTTTGTTGACAGCAGCAGAGATGGTTTGAAGGACATCACCAACGCTGAAGGAGAAATTTAAATTAAAGGAAAACTGTGTACAGTATGTTGTGTGTTTATTAATGTCGGTAGTGTGTGTTATGTCTTGCTTCTAATAACTGTATTATTTCACATAATAGGTACAGTACACAAGAGTGACAAACACCAGCCTTTTAATAAAACCACTTGAAAAACCTGTTAAAATGTGTGGGACTACTTTTTTCATTTTTCTAAATAACAAATCACCCAAAAAAGTAAGAGAAGAAGACATACACACCTAGAAATGCTCATGCTGTCATTTGAAATTGGAGGACAAAAGTCTTCATTGCTGCAATGACAAAGCGAATATGAAATTGAGAGTAGTGTTAAAAGCCACTATACATCACATACAGCATCATACATGATGACATATAGCAACCCGGACAAATAGCAGTCAGTATTTAGGATAACTCGGTCCATTTCAAAGTATTAAACCTAACTGATCAATATATTAATCCATTGGAGGGAAAACAGATGGTTTAAGTGAGATCGCAAACTCAGATGCTACAATGTCATACACTGTATGGCATACAGCATTTCTGAAATTGAGCTAAAAGATTCCATTACCTCTCTCCGCATATGCTTGCATGCATCTCTAGCTCATGCTGAGGAAACATCTGGCCACAGATTGGGCACACGGTCTGTAACTGGAAGCACAGAAATGTTTATTATTAATAATAATCATAATAATTTATTCTCATGTCTGAGTATCAACCATAACATACATGACTTTATGGAATCTGGCGGAAACCCACGCAAACACGGGGAGAACATGCAAACTCCACATAGAAAAGTCTTTGGGCAGTTGGGATTTGAACCCAGAACCTTCGTGCTGTGAGGCAGCAGTGCTAAAAGACATGACAGGTGGACACAATATTATCTTAAAATATACACAAAACATAACAAACCTCTGTGTCTGAAGACACGGCCACCACATCATCCTCTGTAAGCTGTCAAGAGGAAAAGGGAATGGAATGGGAGGAATAGGGGCAGTTTTAAAGACTAATGGTATTTAGATGTGATGCCGATGCAACAATGTTTCTGCAGAAACTGTTCAATTATAAATATAGTCTTCTATTGAAAACAGTTAAAATATCTGTAAAAAACATATTAAATCTGGCTCCATACATAGCTCAAGTTATGTCGAAATCTGTCTAATAATGAACATTTGTTCTCTATTTAACATTACATATATATTTGTGATTAACATTTTTAGAAGTTATGTCCCCCTAATAAGTACTCCAATATAGCTTGGGTATGCATACCCCAATTTAATAACTATTTGAGAATGTCCAAAGGATTGAATGGACATTTGTTTGCTTAAGCCTATGGAAAACATGATAATACACAAAAATGGTAACTGGCATTGCCTGACATGCTAGTAAAGGTACTACCTTCTGATTACAGTTCCTTTTCCGTCCGTCTCCCCCATCTGACTCAGGGTCACTGGAATACAGCTCGTTACTACTAATCTGATAAAGGAGAGTAGGACATTCTGTTACTACAGTATATGGAGGAGACAGTTTCCCAAGTAAGTATACAAGTGGCATTCATCATGTTGGACATGAAGAAGATTCAACTTCAACTTCAGCTTGGGCGATTTCATTATTTTCAACCTGAACTTCTTACCATACAAACCACATCTCGGTCTTGGCTCTCCTCCTCTTCGGCTACAGATGTGCTAATCTATAAGAGAAAGGTCAGTTCAACAATCATGAAACTAATTTAAACAGTGGACCTCCTCTTTTGTAGTTTGCACTAAATTGGTTTACTTACATTATTGTCACACCGACAATGTGATATAGGAGATGGCAACAGCTGTAGTGGAACTAATACGCCACAGGTCATGCAGAAGTTCTTTGGCATGTTCTCGAACTCTGGTGCATCATAGGGTAAGGGGGTTGTGCCAATTGATTCTTGCAGGGGGACGATGTAGATGACATTTTTGCCATTGTTTGAGGAGGCCTTCAGGAGTTTGGCATTGTAGCCTTGGGAAGCCTGCGGCAGCGGATTCAACTTTCTTTGCCCACTGCCCCCTTTTAAAGGACACATTAAATCAAACAATGAAAAGTCAATCTTCTTTCCAGAGTTATAAACTATGAAATATGTAAAATAGTAAAAGGTGTGGCTGAACAACCCTTTTGTCCTGTTTAGAGTGGATTATGTGTTTAGTGACATACCTGTGGCTTTTTGAAGTAGCCAACCACCATGCACATCGTTCAACTTGGGGAACTCCTGGAGGAGGACTGTGGTTATCTGAAGAGTCAAAGAAATAGCTTCAATCAAAACATGTAATGAGACCAGAGAAATGGCTAAAATTGATCTTCATGGCTGAAAACAAACAAATAATCTCAGGGCACTACAAAACAAATGTTGCGGTATCTTTTCTCAGTGTACAACAAACTTAAGCATCAGTTTTTGCACACTGGCGCACCTCTGTGTGATCAGCGTCGTCTGCCAGATTCACAGTTCTCCTTCCCAGGCCCGCTTGCAAAAGCAGTGTTTCGTCCCTGGGAGTCTTGGCAGCATGTTCTGACAGCAAACAGAACTGGAGTTCTAATAACCTTACAGGTTCAGGTGTTTTTCTTTTTAGTTTCCCCTTACTTCCACGATACATTCCTGGAAAACTTCTGTAATTAAAAATGAAGAAAAAATAACTTTGAAATGGAAAATTAACAAAGCTGACTATATTTAATCTAGCCTAATCTAATGTTGATAGCAATATATTTCAACAATGTGTTTAAAGCTCTTCTTTAAGCACAGTAAAAACATACAACACTTGTTGTACAAGTGTTGTAATGTCAACAAATTAGTAGGTGCACCACAAAATTAGACACCTTTTTCATTCTATATTTGACTAACTGAGTCGGCCTACTTGATAAAAACAATAACACTACACAACATGCTAATATGGGTTATTCTATCTGCAGTATTTTCTGTTTTGTAAAAGTATTGTGTACATAGATTATTTTAATAGGAGTAAAATAGAACAATATGGCAATATTTACACAAATGTAATTAAAATGTAATTACACAAATGTAATTCACTATCCACTCACAAATACAGTATTATATAATGAATGAGAGTTTGAGTACACAATTACCTACCGTTGCATTTCTTGCTGCGTTGTGTTAGGTCTCCTAACAGGCTGGCCAACCCCAAGGGCACCACTTGCCCCAGCTAGTGTGCCCACGGGCTGGCGCATTGTGGGGTAGCTACGGCTGCTAGGCTGTGGGCTGTGGGCCTAGGCTGTGGGCTGTGGGCCTGTCTAAGGCAGCTGAAAAGAGTTCTAACAGCATTTTCTACATCAGAATTTTCTCCCTGAAAAAAATAAAATGTAGCCACTCGGATTATAGATTGCAAGTTTTCTGAAATTGACATATCATTAGCTAACATAAGCATAAAAGTAAAATAGGTAAGTGAAAATAGATCAAATAAGTTTAAAAAAAGCTTATCGGGTTAAACAACAGTAGCTCTACGCTAGCTAACTTAGCGCAATCATAATCAACCCATGCTAGCTAGCTAGCTTACATGATGGTCATGAGTTAGCTAGCATAAACTACTTAAGTGACCATTCAGAGGGACTCTTCCACATGTATTTCGATGAAAGAAAACAAGTGAAGCATAATACTGATAAGGTTTAAGAGTTAACAAACTTTTTTTCTTCTAAATATAGCTATCTAGCTACACTTACCTGAGGGGTGTGCGATTGCTGGTTATCCATCTTGTCTTGTAATGAGACCACGCTGAAATTCTCTCAAATGCTCTCTTGTCATTGGTCAATCAATCATTGCATGAGACCACTCCCCTCGTGCTGAAATTCTCTCAAATGTTCTGTGATTGGTCAATCACTGCAGTCAATCACTCAATGCCCGCTCGAAAATGCTCTCGTCATTGGTCAATCAATCATTGCATGCCCGCCCTTCCCTGCGCTCTCGCATTGCTTTACACAAGTCACAGATTTGTTTTGGCCCATACCGACTGCAAGAAATGGGACTTAACTCGAGCAGCGAAAGTCGCGAATCTGCCAGTGCAATTTTCAAGATACAACTGCAAATATTTATTGTACAAGTTCTCAAATCGAATCTGCAAGTGCAACTTTCAAGATACAACTGCAAATATTTATTGTACAAGTTCTCAAATCGAATCTGCAAGTGCAAATGTTTATTTTACAAGTGCAACTTTCAAGATACAAGTTCTCAAATCAAATCTGCAAGTGCAACTTTCAAGATGCAAGTGCAAATATTTATTTTACAAGTGCAAATCTCAAGATACAAGTGCACAGAACGAACCCACAACCTCACGATTAAAGTCCCACATCTACCGGCATCAGGGCTGGACTGGGACAAAAATTAGGCCCTGCCATGTGGCTCAGACCGACCCAACACAATCGGTCCGACACCGCCGATCAGCGGCCCGACCAGCCCAAAACTAGCGCGGCCCACCTGCCAGCGGGCATGTAGATTGTATGGCCAGTCCAGCGGTGTATCCAGTGCCACTCTCGCCATCATAATAATGCTCTTAGCCATTCTTCGAGTATGGGTCACTGAGGCAAGGGAATAAGGTCACAATTCCTCTGGCATACTTTTCTTTCAACTGTCTGGGTGGTGATGTACCATTCTTCTCTATCATGTCAGCTGACAGTGTGTTCACCATTTCATCCACCAAGGACTTGGTTCGATTGTATTCATTCATTATACGCTCCCCACCAGGTTTCTTGGTAAGAATGGATTCCACCAATTGCTTAGCTTCTGCATCCAGCTTCTGGCGTTTTCTGGCAGGGCTATCTGAAATGATGGTTGTATCCTGAGAGTCCGAGGTATTGAGGGATGACTGTTGGGACAGCTCAGGAGAGACAGAACCTGTGTCATATTTGATGGTTAGCACACCAGTTGAAGGATCATTTACTATATCCTCAAAAACATCGTCTTCCAACTCAGTCCCAGAACTGTCAATAATTTTCACACCTGTTACAGCTGGGACACCAAACTTTGCAAATGCTGCAATCAAAAAAGGTTTGGCTTTGTTATTCTAACACATTTTTGCAGTTGTTCGACGTGACTCGAAAATGGCATTCAGTGAAAATCAACTCAACATTTCTTAAGTTATAGACTTCCTGAAATACTCCAGGGGAGTATGAAGAGTGTATGGAGATGTGACACTGTCCTTTGAATGTGGACTCGGGGGCTTCAAAAGGTTTCTTTCTCCAAGAAAACGTTTGTTTTCCTTGGGCCGTATTTTGCTGCTGAGGTGGTTGAGGTACATCAGACTCACTTGACTCAATCTCTGTGTCTTGGTGCTGGGAGTGTAATCATCATCTTCTTCTTCTGAGCTACCTTCACGTCCTTCAAACTCACTGTCGTCTTCCTGGATGTATGCCAGTGCCTCCTTAACGCTATATTTCTTCTTATTGTCCATACTACAGAAAAAATTAGAAAAATCCATACTACAGAGAAGAAATTATTTCCTTATTAATTTTATTAATAATTTTATTAATATAACAATTTTTGTTTACATTTGTTTTAATATGCTTTGAATTGAACAATATAAAATATATTAACTAAATATCATTGAATCAACTTATTTCTCTTATGGTGACATATTTGCCACAGCAAAAAAAAATGCGAAATGCCCGGAGTGACGTATGTGTTTTTTATCTGATTTGTTTTATATCAGTTTGTTCAAGAAATGTGTTAAATATAATAAAAGTAATATAATAAATGTTATGCAAGCATTAGAATTCTTAAATGGCTGAATCTTACCTTTAGCAACGAAAAACAAGCTTTTTAAAAGTAGTTAGTGTTAGGCCTGAATCAAGCGGTCAAATGTGGCAGCACCCCAGAACAGACGGACACAGAGACTAGGGTAATAATAAAGGATATGTATTAAAGGGGTTAGGCAGAGAATGGTCGTAGGGCAAGCGGGGTTCAGGCAGGGGGAGTAGTCGGCAGGCAGGCAGGGGCTTAGGCAGGAGGAGTAGTCGTTAGGCAGGCAGGGGCTTAGGCAGGAGGAGTAGTCGTTAGGCAGGCAGGAGGGTAGGCAGGGCAGGCAGGCAGGAGTGGACTGGTGGAGGAGAGAAAACAAACAACGGTGAAAATAATAAAACGACTGAGAAAAATAAACAAGTCTAATTTCAGATATATAATACACTGGAGACAAACGAGGGAGCGAGACGACTAACCACATGGGATCAGATTGATCGAGCATCAGACGGCAGGTTGTGGGGCTTTTTATGCAGGTTTCTCCTCCTGAGATTGTAAAACCTGCTGGAGCCGGCGCAGCTGTCCCAGATTGGGCCTGATTGGTCTCAACGAGCGGTGCCGAGGTGGGAACGAGTGGAGCCGAAGCCGGATCCACAACAGTTAGTTCTGTCAGATCTGTGACAACCTGGCATAGCTATTTTGGAAATTGTCATGATCCACCAGGATGTTCAGTATGTGTCGCTTTGGGACTTCATTAGTTAAATTCAAGGAAAAAACTGTTTAAGGAACTTTCCAGAACATTTAAAGGGTGTGTGACACCTGTGTTACCGTGGGTCCTTATGGGTTAAGCGATAAAAAAAAAAGTGAAAAGTTTAGGATTTTTTGGAAGGTCTGGAGGAATAGGAAGGGGGAGTTTGACTCCCTCCCTCAGTGTGAGGTAGGGAAGACACAAATCCGTCTTTTCTGTCAACAGTATACTACTCTGTCCACCAGCAGGGTCAAGGCAGCCATAAGGATTTTAGAGCAGGAGATAAGGGACATAGAGGGGGGGCTTTTGGGACAATAGTCACGATGGGGACACCATATTAGCATTAAAGACATGGATGCACCTAGCTCCTTCTTTTTTAATTTAGAGAAATCCGCGTCCCAAACCAAACAGATGGCATGTCTCCAGCTCCCAGATGGAAGGGTGACCACCGACCCAACAGAATCAGAATCAGAAGACTTTATTGCCATGACATGTAAACATGTTAGGAATTTGGTTTGGTACAGTGGAGTGCTGCTGGCTTGCGAGCCTCAGTGACCTGGAAAGCTATGCCAGCGGGTGCATAAGCACTTGGCAGGGTCACCCATGCTGGACAGGTCAAAGGGTAGAGGACAGACCAATTGGACCACCTCACCCAAGAGGTCAAATGGGTTTGTATAGGGCCAACAACCCTATCTAGAAAAAAAAAAACTGTTACAGAAGCATTGACGACAAAACAAAACCAACATGGCTGGGGGAAAGAAGGGCCTCCACAGAGGAGGTTTATGAAGCAGTGCAGCCAAACCCGCAAGGAAGCTGTAAGGCTGACCCCCTTGTTAACCCCTCGGACCACCACCAAAATCGCCACATGGAACGTCAGGACCATGTTTGAGTCAGGGAAGACAGTCCAGGTAGCACAGGAGATGAGGAATTACAACATCTCTCTCCTGGGACTGTGTGAGACAAGGTGGCTACAAGCAGGGCATATGAGTTTATCATCAGGGGAGATGGTGCCCCCCACACAGAAGGAGTTGCCCATATGCTGGCTCTAGAGGCACAGCGCTCCCTCATTGGTTGGGAACCGGTGAACCCAAGAATCATCACTGCCCAATTTGCCACTCAGAAAGAGAACATCATGCTGAATATCATTCAGGGCTACGCTCCGACCAACGATGCCATAGAGGAAAAGAAAGACGACTTCTACGACCAGCTGCAGGAGGTGCTGGACAGACTCAGAGCAAAGGATATCACTATTCTCATGAGTGACTTCAATGCCAAGACCGGAGCTGACAACAATGGCTATGAAGACATCATGGGTACACACGGGCTGGGCCAGATGAATGAGAATGGTGAAAGGTTTGCAGACCTGTGCTCCCTTAACCAGCTGGTCATAGGAGGCAGCATCTTCCCACATAAGCAAATCCACAAGGCCACGTGGAGATCTCCAGACCATGTTACAGAGAACCAAATAGACCACATATGCACCATGGTGATGGTTGATGCACTGGGAGTTAAGGGCCTAAGTAAGTGATATATGGAGATCTTTCTTGGTCACGTGGCCGGAAATTATATATTGATGACTCAGAGAGAAGGTTGAATTGTAATCATTGTATTAGGCAGATCTGGGTTGCATTCCCATGTACAGATGTTTCCAAGGCAGCATGCTCTGTTACGTCCAAGCTTCAAGCATGGCTACAACATAGGAGATGTCGAGCTTGGCTGCGGCTGGTGCCGAGCATGGCTGTGGCATAAAGAGATGCCAAGCAAAGTACTGATGTTTGTTACAGCTTATATACAGTTCTCAGAGAGGAAATAGCTTTTACCTCGTAACTTACAATACTGACATTAGTTCCCATACATGGCTATCCTGTGTTCATGCTGTTCTGCTCGGCTGACCACTGCAGTAAGGCTCCTATGTCCTTAGAGTTAAACTGGTCTCACTGTTACTTGATATGGTATGTGCCTGCTCCTAAGAATGTTGTTTACTACTGAGAGTGGGCACACATAAAATATGTTTAAGGTTAAACAATGAGTATTGCAATATTTGATAGGCACACAACATTTGCATATAGTTACACAAAAACGCATCATAACAGCTCACTCTTTTTTTTCTCCCCTGATGTAAGATTAATTTGACTGGTAAATTATTTCTATTGAAAAACATGTGGAGTTCTTAACAAAGTCAATGAATGACCACATCAGAAATAAATTAGGCATCGGTTCCATCATACAAAGTACATTATATGTCAATATAACAATGTCTGGAAGTAGATCTTCAATCAAAGGAACGGCCTTGTGTTTCTGGTAACAAGGAGTGCTATTTGATTCTTTGATGGTCATCAGTCTTGCACGTGTTCTTGCCTCTGTTCACAGCGTTAATAGGTTTTATTAACTTATTAGACAATTTTAGCATTATCATTACACTACACCCCTCCTTTTCTTGACTCAAGTCTATAAAATCTTATAAAAAAGGCTCTCCATCAATGGATTGTGGAATTAACCTGCTCAGAAACAGTTGGAAACAAAAATACAGATGTTAAGCATAAGTTTGTTAATTGGGTTATCTGGACTGTTGTTCCCGTCCCTTAGAATTCCTAGAAGAAAGTTTGTAAGTTCGTGCCATGAGTAGTGTGTGCATGGTATTGCAAACTTGCAAGTGTTGGTTCTCTCTTAAGAGTATACCAATTTTGTATGTTGAATTCAGCTGTTTACTGCTGATGACACTGTTAGTTGCGTGCGTCAGTACAATTGAACAATTACGACTACATAAAAGTATGTGTAAGTCTCTCTTGTCATCATCATGTCTCTGTCTTAAATCATAAGAATTAACATTTCCATTGTTTGTCACATTGAAATGTCATTAGTTTGTCTCATTTCTCTTGTTTCATCCGGCAATAGCTTCCTTCAGCATCTGCAACTTTCTCTCCCCACTTCTGCAATGGTTAATATAGACCAGATCTTAACAGCATCTCGGTCTCTGAGTCCTTCGCTCAATGTCTCTTGATTTCCTTGATTCTGTCAGGAAATAGAATCGACAGGCATTGTCAGAATACATTCCAGGTCTTTCTTGCTGAATTGTGTTTTCTCCATCAGAAATGTCCTCCTTTGAGGTTTCATAGAGTCTTAGAGTCTTAATGCGTCTTTCTCTGTTCACTAAATCAATCAAAATGTTATATGTCTGCTGAATCAACACAGATTTGCATGATAATTTCAATATGAGACAAATTTGTCTAGTTGTTGTATGTTGTAGCTCTATGTGTGTGTGTGTGTGTGTGTGTGTGTGTGTTTGGTTACAGGAGCAGTCTCCGTTCTATTAATAGCCTAGGGTCAGAGTTTTAACACTCTCGCCCTGTTGTGATGCTTGGTTCAGAAATATGGTTGTTATTCATTTCATTCTTAATGATAACATTCTGCATGCCATTCATACTAGTTTGCTTCCCATGATGTTAATAGACATGCGGTTTTAGTAATCAATTATGTTGATTGAAACTTCTCTTAGAGTCTTTTAAATATTATGGCCAAATCTTTTCAAACTTAGTTTTCCTCAAAGTGCTGTGCTTTCAATCACGTATTTAAGGTCTTGTCCCTAACTTAATACACAATAAATATCTCAGTCTGTACTGTTTGTCCACAGTATTTCCATTACACAATAGACTTCTGCTTTGTTCCTTACAAAGTTCAGAATCTCAATAAATCCTAACTCTCAGTGTTTTGACCACCGTCTTTGACTATACAGCGCCTTCTATTCAAACTATATTTTAATTGAGTACTTTCCAATATCAATACATCTCCTTTTTGAAAAGAATTGAGATTCGTTCTAGAACAGCAATTCAGGTTAAAGCAAATAATCACATTGTGCCTTACCTGTTTCGCTGAATCTAGCATCCTGTTCGTTAGAAGCCATTTGATATATGGAGATCTTTCTTGGTCACGTGGCCGGAAATTATATATTGATGACTCAGAGAGAAGGTTGAATTGTAATCATTGTATTAGGCAGATCTGGGTTGCATTCCCAGATGTACAGATGTTTTCAAGGCAGCATGCTCTGTTACGTCCAAGCTTCAAGCATGGCTACAACATAGGAGATGTCGAGCTTGGCTGCGGCTGGTGCCGAGCATGGCTGTGGCATAAAGAGATGCCAAGCAAAGTACTGATGTTTGTTACAGCTTATATACAGTTCTCAGAGAGGAAATAGCTTTTACCTCGTAACTTACAATACTGACATTAGTTCCCATACATGGCTATCCTGTGTTCATGCTGTTCTGCTCGGCTGACCACTGCAGTAAGGCTCCTATGTCCTTAGAGTTAAACTGGTCTCACTGTTACTTGATATGGTATGTGCCTGCTCCTAAGAATGTTGTTTACTACTGAGAGTGGGCACACATAAAATAAGTTTAAGGTTAAACAATGAGTATTGCAATATTTGATAGGCACACAACATTTGCATATAGTTACACAAAAACACATCATAACAGTAAGTAAGTACAGTGGAGCGCAGTTTACAACAGGACCAACATCAAACATCATACAGCAAACCAACATCATAGTGCAAAAAGTAAAATAAATATAAGAAGTGCCAAAGATCAAGTGTTCAGGTCAAGACAGTCCATAGCTCTCTGAGTGGGGGTGGAGGGTAGGGGTGGGACAATTAGAAAATGTAATGTCACGATTATCGTGGGCAAAATAATCGCGATCCACAATCTTTATTTATTTATTTTTCGAATGCCAATAAAACACACTGTAATCACTTTAACTTAGATTTTGTTGTATTTTTATTGAATCATGTTAATAACATTAACATCATTTTAAAAACATCTTGACAAAAAAATGAAAATCTTTAATAAAATCTTAAATAAGGTAATGATACATTATAAGGTATCCCTGCATAAATAAAGGAAAAAATACTGTCAAACAAAACTTGAACACTGACACTTTTCTGTCATCAAACTGAGTGCTAGCCTTAGCTTGGCTTAGAGACTTGAAAGCTTCAAGATAGGTTAAAGTGCAAACATGTCAACATGTTCACTTTTTCTGCCTTTAGCTGTGCTCGGAGAGGTGTGAGTATGTGCCCACTGGCACTAAACACTCTCTGAAGGAACACTAGTTGCAGCCATGCATAGAAGCCTGCGTGCAACCCTGGAAAGGTGAGGCATTTCTCCTGTGTGACCACGCCACCACAGCAACGGGTCCTCGTCAGCTTGGATGGAAGACACATGTATACCTTCACCTCTGCTCTCACCTGTCATGATGACACACACACACACACACAACAGTAATCTGTTTTTGTTCATAATCAGTTGCATATCATGCAGTTGACAAAATAACTCCTCCCCCTCTCCCCAGGGATAAATAAATAATCTAGATGTCATCATAATTTCATCCCACCTGTTCTTCTGTGGTTCTGTGTTCATCTTCAGATCTCTGCTGCCTGGTTGCAGTGATCTTCTTCAGCAACCCAGCAGGCCCTTACTTGTTGCTTTGGTAGGGGGGGTGGTGACGGGCTCTGTAGGTTGAGATTGACCTTCCTCCTCCTGTCTCACTCTTACAGGTGCCAGTTGCAGGGCCTCCTGTACACAGTTGCCTGTTGTGCCTTCAAGATCTTCAGAGAATTTTTATTTAAAGCGAGGATCAATGAAACACGCTACATCCATAATTCTCTCTGCTTTCATCGAATATCTTGAGTCAAGGTCCTCCCTCATCATCCTCTTCATCTCTTGGACCAGTGCCGGGTCTTCATCGTTCTGCTCGAGGATCTCTGTTTTGACGTGCACCAGGACCGGTTTGACAGCAGAGAGTGTGACCCTGGTCTCTGAGGCAAGTGAACTGGCTGAGAGGGCCAAGGAGCTCACACACTTGTTCAATAACAGTGATGTCGGAGTCCTTTGGCATCAGGTGCCATACCCCTCTTTCTGGATTCTAGTTTCCATTCTGGGGATACATAATGTATGGTGAAGCTTATGTATGGTTCACCCCCGTCTCCACTGCTCGTCCACAGGTCAGTGGTGGCAGCATACCAGGTGCCCTGTGCCACCCTTTTGGTCACGTCAGCTTTCACCTCATTATACAATCGCGAAATCTCTGTTCTGGAGAAGAACTGTCGTGTCAGCACCTTATATAGTGGAGCAGAGGTTTTCATAATTTCTAAAAAGCCAGGCTTTTCCACTATTTGAAATGGCATCATTTCTTTTGAGATGAAGTATGCCACTGCCACAGTGAGATATTTGGCATTCTTTGAAGTTGGTGCATATGAAGCCTGATTTTGCAGAGTCTCCTTGGCTGCTTGCTGTCTGTTTGGTTGCTGCTGCTGAAGACTAGAAGAAAAAAAAAAGTCAGTATGATGCATGGATGTTGAGGATCACATTAGTTATTCATAACAGACACATAGCAGAATAGTGATCATTACATTTGTTACCTCCTGCCTGAGGGGAGCAGGGCGAAGAGACCGTGGCCTGGGTGTGCGGGGTCAGCCATGAACAGAGATGAGGAGGCATGCTGTAGCCTTCTACACTGCCCTCTACGGAGCGGAGGTCTCTGATGCAGAGGAGCTGCTTCAGGGGCTACCACAGTTGGGGACAGCGGAGCACTCTGCCCTGGACGCTGACATCAGCCTGGAGGAGTCGTCTGGTCGCTCTCCAGGCATAGATGGACTACCTGCAGACTTCTATAAACATTTCTGGAGCTGTTTGAGGACGGATTTCCTGGAAGTACTACAGGAGTGTGCTAGGGGGGGCTCCTTGTCAGTCTCCTGCCGGCGTGCAGCTCTCTCCCTCCTCCCAAAAAAAGGAGACCGAGCATTGATCAAGAACTGGCGACCTGTGGCCCTTTTATTTACAGACTATAAACTGCTGTCTAAGGTCCTAGCGAATAGGCTGAAGACTATCAGGCAATCCTGATACAAAAAGACTAGTCATATTGTGTCCCGGACAGGTCCATAATGGACAACCTGTTTTTAATGACAGATGTATTTGATGTATGCAAAATGTACAACCTAGATGTTGGTGTTTTATCTCTCGACCAGGAAAAGGCTTTTGACCGTGTTGACCATGTGTTTTTATTTTCTACTCCCAGGGCGTTTGGTTTGGGGGAGGGTTTTATGGCATGGTTAGGACTGTTGTATAATGGGGCATCTTGTAAGGTTTCAGGGTTTGGCGACAGCCTTTTCTTTTAAGCTTTTTATTTATGGTCCACGGTACTCAGCTGCCAAGAGGTCTGTACATGTTTTACTTGTGTGTCTGGAAGACAAGAAAAAACTGCATGCAAGGTCAGGGGTCAGTGGACCAGTCCTGATGACGGGTGGTTTGCTGGCAGCACGGCTTAGGCTGGAATTTGTGTACTACAAACTGACAGATAATATAGATGATTTCATAAATATGTGGGGTATTGGCTGGGTTTTGTGCTCGGTTGAAGAAGAGTTGCCTGTACTTAATCTTTGAGTTTTTCTTGTTTTTAATGTTAATAATTTTGTTTCTTTTTGTTGTTGTTTTATATTCTATTATGAAACAAGTGAATTAGCTTGTATTCTTCTGAAAGATGAATAAAGAAAACATTTAAACCTCTCTATCTCTCTCTCTATATCTTTCTCTCTCTCCGTCTCTCTTGCACACTTAAGGACACACACACCGACAGTAGTTTGAAGGCTTTGGATAAAAGTGTCTGCTAAATGGTAAACATTTAAATATAGACGGTTATGGACATCATAAAGCGGACTCTACACCACACTAGTGGTCACATGACCAACTAACACACGTTAACATGACTGGGGAGTATGTCGCGTCTGGCCTGCAGGGAGAGCTGCAGGACGGTTGGTGAAGGAGATGGGGGCGTGATTGGCACCGGCTGAAGCCAATTGAGTCCCATCAGACGGCTTCTTAATGTGTGTGTTTGTTTCCCCCGGGGGTTCAGTAGGAGCGGAAGCGTGTGACGGGCAGACGCAGAGAGACGGAGAGCTGCGACACAAAGACTGTGCTAGTATTACCACCAGTGGTGGAGTGTCTGCCAAGCAAAGACTGTGCTAGTATTACCACCAGTGGTGGAGTGTCTGCCAAGCAAAGACTGTGCTAGTATTACCACCAGTGGTGGAGTGTCTGCCAAGCAAAGACTGTGTTAGTATTACCACCAGTGGTGGAGTGTCTGCCAAGCAAAGACTGTGCTAGTATTACCACCAGTGGTGGAGTGTCTGCCAAGCAAACCAATAAACCGGGTGGTGCCCTTACCAATAACCTCTCATTCCTGTTGTCCGGCTCCCTCTGTGCGTGTGAACCTGCTACAATGACGTTATATATAACGATGAATTGAAAATCAAGGACCCCAATTGAAATAAGCCAGTGGCTTTCTTGGGTTTTTATCCTCTTAGTTTGACCTTGTATGTAATATGTACTTTCATGTACCTACTTCTGCAAACATTCTAATAAAGTTTTCAATCAATCAATCAATATCTGACTCCAAAAGATATGTCATGATTAATAATGATTGATAATGATTTGTTGATCCCTGTGTGACATACACTCGATCGTATCGGATCCTAGATTCCATTAAGAACACCCAATATCTGTGACTTGAAATGAGACGACATGGTGAGGCATTGACAACACCTGATGTGATAATATATAAAGGCTATGATTGATTGATTGAAAACCTTTATTGTCCCCAATGGGGAAATTTTGTTGTCAAATGATATGATAAAGGCTAGGCTAATACTATAAGGCTAGGCTATATTATATAAATAATATACTACACTATATAACTATAATATATACTGCACTATATAACAACAGCTGGGTCCAAGAAGCAAGCCCCACCAAGTAAGTAACTATTTGCCGTCCCCTCAGCCGAAGGCCCGACGAGTAATCCATCACGACGACCACGGCGACTCCCCTCACGAAAACATTCGGAAAGTATCGTAACTCGTACTTTCATTCCGCGTACCGCGTATCGCGTATCGCATGGTTATCACGCCGACACGTGAAAATTCAGTCCCGAACGACTCGTCGCTAAAAGGAAAAACAACACCAAGGGACTTCACGTTTCTTTTCTCTGAAGCTTTCAAACGTTCAGACGTTTGTTTTACAGCTTCATTGTCGCACCTAGACCCCTGACCCAGGGAATAATGGTTGGGAATTCTATTAAAAGAAAGAAGAAAAAAAAGACTTTGTTGCACAATCAAAATAATGAGCTATTTAAAGTGATGGCCTACAACATCCTCTACCATGGTTGAAATTGAGGACAGTGATAATTTACAGCAGTCAAGAGAGCAGTGATGATGATGATTAAGCTTGTAGCATAAATAAATGCTTAGGCTGTAACTTTTTGTTGAAAAGTTGATTTCAGTGTTTACAGAACAGAGCAGTGCTTAAAGAGATGTCAGTTGATTTCATTGTGTTTAAAGAACAGACATTCAGTTAGTGCTTAAAGAGATGTCAGTTGATTTCATTGTGTTTAAAGAACAGACATTCAGTTAGTGCTTAAAGAGATGTCAGTTGATTTCATTGTGTTTAAAGGAGTCTGACAGACTTTCATGCTTAAAGAGCAGTCATTTGATTTTGCATTTGTTTATTTTGTTTTGCACACAATCATTTGTTCGTTCATCTTTATTTATGAATAAATGTCGTTTTGCTAATATAAGTTATCCATATATCCCTTTTTTATCCATCCTGTGGGACGGGTCGTGACTCGCGAGCTCGGGGAGCACCAAGCAGCATCCCTAGGTGCTCCTCTGAGCACTGG
Source organism: Nansenia antarctica (assembly GCF_963989245.1). Taxonomy (NCBI): domain Eukaryota; kingdom Metazoa; phylum Chordata; class Actinopteri; order Argentiniformes; family Microstomatidae; genus Nansenia; species Nansenia antarctica. The sequence continues at coordinate 92,180,389 of NC_137674.1, read as the reverse complement.
CCCCAAAAAGTTGTGCACCCCTGTATATAACTATATAATACACTATATAATGACAACTATACTATATAACTATACAATACACTATATAATGACAACTATACTATATAAAGGCTATAAATGCTAAGGCTAGGCTGTGGAAAGGCTGGAGACACACAATAGGCAACAAGTGCAGCAATTGGCGAAAGGGCAAACTGTAGGAGATGTTACAGTTTTTATAGTCTCTTCCATTTTTTTCAATTGTGGTGCCAAAAAACAAATCAATACTTTTCTAGTATTATACATGTTGAAACCAGTACCTCTCAGTACTCTGTTCTTGATACCCAACCCTAAAAATCATGCACACAGAGGCTTTAGGAACATAGCCAAAACGTACTAGTACGTACAGGCTATAGGAACGTAGCCATAATGTAATTTTATATGAACTTGGCAACAGATATGTCTTATCTGTGGACCTAAACAGGACTCTGTAATCCGCATCTGCAAACCCGTATGGATGGTTTGCGTACTGAGAGTCCAAGAGGAGTAACTCTCTCCGCAATGGCTGCATGATCTATAATGTGGCAATAGGTTACGAGTTGCACAACAGTTAGTCATTAGGACAAGGAGTAGAGCTGGATTTCATTCTGTTGGAATACACATTATTCAAACTGCACAATAACCATATATACTCATATCATCTAATGACAGTAACATAGCCTTACACAGAGAACGTAGTGGTCCGGCCCATTTGCGTTGGTCCAAGCTGGGAAGACTAAGAAGTATTTCATGTCTAGATCATCCTAACATGAATGAAAAAAAGTTGTCATTATACATAAGTACATTTTTAACGGCATACATGCTATGCTGTCTAACAGCATTAATATCTTTAACAGCATAAATGTTGTTATTTTATGTACACTGACACTGTAAAGTCAAGCATGGTGGGTGGTGTAGTCTTCCATGAAGGAACTACGAACATGTCCTCTATATAAATGTCTTTGCCCTACGGAATAAATAACATTGAAATACAAATGGTATAACAATGCATAAACAATTGCATTGTGTTTCATTTATGCTATAGTCTTTTGTATAGATTTACTTACATGTAGCCGAGCTACTTCTTTGATGATTGTCATGCAGGCATTCCCGATCTGCAAGAAACAAAACTCATCAGTGAACAAGCATGAAAGCAAATACAAAATATGCTTTAACCTTCCTTGTGTTCACCTACTTCCCACTACTCACAGTTGAATCAATGTCTCTTTGCAATCCCAGGCTCCAGAATTCTTCACGCACCAGGTATGGTGTACATGGTATATACCAGACACCAGACATATGGGTCCTTCTTTGACAATATATTCTTCCGCCGGCCGTCCCTTGTCCAGGATGTAATTCAGCTGCGAATAACAGTTATTAATTATAATTAGTTATTACCTATTGATTTATTTTTTGTCAGATAATGCTGTACTGTATACAGGGCTGGACTGGGACAAAAATTAGGCCCTGCCATGTGGCTCAGACCGGCCCAACACAATCGGTCCGACACCGCCGATCAACATGCTGGCAGTCTGTTGAATATACCATTTGTAAAACCCCCTATAGAGCAGAGTAAGTGACATGGACAGCAAGTATACCAATGCAAGTGTGAACCAGTGTACTCACTCACTGTTGACATACTCCATGGTGATGAGACATGGCTGCTGTGCTGAGCAAACAATACCCATACTCAATACTGTTAAGTAGTTGTATAACAAAAAGCTCGGCAGTCATAGGAATAATTACACTTATTTATTAACATTTTAATACTGTTAAGTAGTTGTATAACAAAAAGCTCTGCAGTCATAGGAATAATTACAATTATTTATTAACATTTTAAATACAAACAATATCAAATATCACTCAATATAACACCACTGTAAAAAAATTGCAGACAATGCAATAGGGAAGAGAGAGAAAGACACACACACACACACACAAGAGAAATGTGAGACATGGTACAGCAACACATGTAAAAGATGGCTATAGCTGAAAAGATTGGATACTCACCCAGTTCCGAAAGGCTCAGCCCTTTCAATCTCCACCTGGACAATTAATGGCCATATCCGAAAGATAGTGAGAGGAACAGAGTAGAGGGAGGGGCAGAGATAAAGAGACAAGGAGTGAGAAGACATGATAAGTGATTACATAACTGATTCAGATCAGAATCTTCTGGGAATCAAAAAACAGATTTGCAGCATGTCTATATAGTGTATACTCACCAAGTCAAAACGCTGCCTGTGAACTCCAGATCAACCAACACAAACGGAAAGGCTGCAGTCTTTAAAACATGACAAGGGAAGGCATCCTATGAGACATAGAGAGAGAGCAAGAGAGAGAGAAGGAGAGAGGAATGATTACATGACAGATTCAGATCAGAATCTTCTGGGAATCAAAAAACAGATTTGCAGCATGTCTATATAGTGTATACTCACCAAGTCAAAACGCTGCCTGTGAACTCCAGATCAACCAACACAAACGGAAAGGCTGCAGTCTTTAAAACATGACAAGGGAAGGCATCCTATGAGACAGAGAGAAAAAGAGAGAGATTAGCATTTGTTTGGCAAGTCTGTGGCACACTCCCGCACAGTAGGTGGCGGTGTGTGGCACACACATCCCTGAGACTGGACTAGCCTAGTGATGAGAATTTAGATATTTTTAAATATATGTCTCACCTTTTTAAGCTAGAGGAGCATCTTTCTCATGAGGTCACTCTTCTCAGCTACCCTGTCAATGATGGTGTCAGAGTCCAACCCCATGAGGACATCTTTTTCGGTCGCCATCAACAAGAACGTCTCCAGCTTGTCTGCAGACAGGGTGCTCCTCAGTCTGTTCTTGATGAACTTGAGTGTTGAAAATGTTCTCTCGCAGGCCACCTGGGTTACGGAGAGCGTCAGCAGGTACTTGTAGGCAAGCCCAAGGACATGGTAGGCATCTGAGAGCATGTTGAACTGTCGAAGTACCTGAAAGCAGCAGAGTGGGCAGTTTCTGCAGGAGGCGCAGCTTTTGCTGACAATATCTGGCTCCTTATCCTCTCCTGCAGACCCATCTTCTTCCACTGTTCTGGCAGTGTATTCCTCCATGTGGGATGCCTTAAGCCTGTCCCACTGCAGAGCGAAGTTCTTCATTTCCATCTGAAGGTTTTCCACTGTAGCCCTGCTGTCAAATCTGATTAGACATTTGCTGAGGTCCTGGAAAGCATTGTGAGGAAGGTCTGTCGTCTTGAAATTGTTGAAGTTCCTGGGGTCCAGGCATGCCAAATCATTAATGAGAGTGCCGTTTGTTAAAAACTTTCTCTGGATTACCTCGCTGGCTGTGTCCAGAATTAGGTTGTGGACATTCACCTCGTATGCTCTGAGAGCATTGTCAGGTACCTCATCTAGAGCCTTCTCTCCCGGCATGTTCTTCCTCTTCCTTAATCTTTTCTTGGGGAGTGAAGTCTCCACTTCGATGTCTGCTCCTCCCTCTCTCTCTTCCAAGTTCTCGTTGGCCCACTTTACAAAGGTGTCTGCAGCCGCCTTCACAGTAGTGAAATCCCGTGTGATGTTTTTGAGGCTGTCTTGTGTGGCTATCACCATCCGATGGGCGGAGAGGATTTCCATCCCACTGGTCTGGAGGTACTTGGAGAGTGGCGTGGTGAGCTCAAATATTCTGAGGAAGATCTGTGCTGTTAAGACGGTTTCGTATTTGAGGAGGCCCTCTTTGAATCCTCTTGCTTTGGCACGGATGGTTGGCTTCTCCTTTGCCTGCTGTTCTATGGCTGTCAGTGTGAGCACTGTTTCGAGGTAGAGGCTGCTTGTCGGTTTATTAAAGTGTCCAAACACTTTTCCAACTGCTTCATGCTTGGACAACCACCGTGTTTCTCCTATTGGAGATAGTCGTCTGTGCCGTTTGTCTTGGGCTTCATTGTCCCACAGTATGACCCTCTGATATGAGTCCTTGATGAAGACTGCCACGTCGTTTAGTAGACTGAACAGAGATCCCCTTTCCAAAACACTTCCAGTCGTGTCTGCCAGGACAAGATTCAGTACATGGGCATAGCACCATACATGGACATGAGTAGGAGACTGGGATGCCATAAGTGCTGAAAAGCCTCTGTACTGACCCTGCATATTTGATGCTCCATCTGTTGAGTTGCCGATGCACATGGCCTTGTCCAGTTTCAGACCATAAAGGACCCCAGAGAGCAATTCCACAAAGTATTGCCCTGTGGATGCATGGCACTTCACCACAGCAACCAGCCTCTCATGGACTTCTTCTGTCACGTACCGAATAACGACGGCACACTGATCCTGGCTGGTTATGTCCTGTGTGGTGTCGAGCTGAATAGTGAACATTCCAGCTTTTTGTATGTCACTTGCGATGGTCTCCTGAATGAGATGACCAATACTGTCTATCACTGAGTTTACAGTGGTCTTGGACAGTAAGGTGACGAGGGACCCTCTACCTTTTGTTCTACTGGATGCATGCAATTCTTTGCTCTTTTTAATGCACTCCTCAAGATGCTCTTTGAGGCTAACATTGCACTTTCCTATTATAAGGATGAGCTCCAAAAAGTTGCCATGATCCAGGGTACTGTCGTCCCACTTGTATAGTGGCTTGGTCTCCACATGCCTGTAGCTCAAGCCCCTCTTGCCTATCACCTTCACCACATCCACAACACACTCCAAAACCTGGCGTTTCTTTCTTACTTGCTGCCTATGAGCAGACATCTGACTGCCAGCAAACTTGCTCTGGATATCTCCTTTTCTACTTCTTAGAAAATAGGCTTCAGCACACTTTCGGTGTGTAGCACTCTTTTCATGCTCCTCCACATTCTGTTGCGCACGTCTCCATCCTGTCATTCCAGTAATACATTTTCTGGGGTCAGTGCTATTGCCAAATGCCATACAGACAAAACAAAACAATGTATGCTCTTCTTCGCAATATGTGAGCCACTTCCTACTGGTGCCATCTGCACATGTGAAATACTTTTGTGCCGCTGTATTTTTGGTTCTCTGCTGAGGGTGGTAATCTAAAAAGTGATCTAGCATGGAAGGCTCAGGACAGGCAAAGTAATTGAAGTCCTGAACGTGGCACTCTGTTTCCTCTGTTTCATATTTTTCTCTCTCCTTTTCCTCTCTTTCCCTGACACTCTGCTTTTCTGGGGAGGGCAGCAGCAGCTCAACCTGGTTCAACAAGACATGGACAGAGAAGTAAACTAACTGGTTGTCAAAATCAGCAAAGTTCTCATTTACATGTACACACAGGCTGCATGATTGCATTATGTTACACCTGAAGCCCAGTCATTTCAAATGGAAGGTTGCAAGACAACATTATTGGGTTGCAGACTGCATGAGTTATTTCTCCATGCAATAAAAAGCATTCATTAGTTCTGAACTAGGCTAGTGTAGATTTTTTTACAAATATTTTTATTTTCAAATAAAAAGTATTATTAACACCCATTGTTGGTATTGCATTTATGTCAGTGACAGTGATACCTCAACTTGCTAGCTAGCAACAAAATAGAAAGTCACAAAATGCAGAACACCCCCATCTAACGTTAGCTATAGAGTCCACAGCCAAGCAGCACTAACGTTACACCACGAGAGAGATCACTGTGTGTGCATGAATTCCAGCCAAGTCCTGGTGAAGCAATGCAATCATGCTGCCTGTACGGGTTAGCATAAGTCATAAGACATTCTCTGCTGCTGCTCCCTTAATCTGGCCAATGCAAGCGACTAACATAACTTTGCTTTTGTAAAACCAAGTAACAACATTGCTTACCTCTCTAGCTGTGTCCTCTGTCTCCTCCTCAATTGCTAACGGCACATCAGTGCTAACGTTAGTTAGCGGTAAAGATTTTGCTGTGGCAGCCGCAGCTGTAGTAGGCCTAGCCCCCACAGTCGATGCAGAGAACATGTCTGTCAGTTTCTGACATTTTGAGGCATCCTCTGCTAGCTTCTCCCTAATTTTCTGGGCACCCCTTTCACTATCTTATCTACGGACATGACACTGTACTTGGGTTGTCGGCCGAGGGATCAGAGTGGGGGAGGGGGCCGATGGACAGCAGGGCCTAAGCATGTGATTGGGCCAGCCCATGTGTTAGTATAAACGGGGGCCGCCGCTTGGTTCAGCGCTAGTTGATGCCGCGCTAGTTTGGGCTCGGCCGCGCTAGTTTTTTTTTTTTGGGGGGGGGGTCTGGCGGCCCGACCGGCCCAAAACTAGCGCGGCCCATCTGCCAGCGGGCAGAAAGATTGTATGGCCAGTCCAGCGGTGCCCTGAGCCCTGTGAGAGAAAAAAAAATCTGTGACGTACTCACTGACTCAACATCACCCTGGTGTGTTGACCGGGGAGCAAGAAAAAGGTAGCTCAACAACAACTTCTCCAAATGTCATTTAAACAACCCATTCCTGCAGACTCAAACCGTGCTAAAGCCATTACAAATTCCATTGGGAAGTTTATCGCGATAGACATGAGGCCATACTCCGTTGTGGAGAACAGAGGGTTTCAAAATATGGTCAACGTGCTTGAGCCACGCTACCTGGCTGTGCCTGCTACTTCAGTTCCTAGCGAGAGATTATTCTCCACAGCAGGAGACATAGTGACTGCAAATAGATCTACCCTCTCCCCAGACAATGTGGACATCATCTTTTTGAAAATGAATATGAAGTTATAAACTTGAGGCTGCTTTGCTTTATTTATTTTTTTATTTTTTATACCATGTTTAAAGGATTTCACTTTATTATTTAGGTAAAGTTAGGTTTCACTTGGCAACCAGATTGCAGCAGTGATGTTCAAGGAAAAAGTAGTTTTTATAAAAAGATAAAATGTTTTGTGTTGATCCGAAAATGATCCGATCCGTGACTCTAAATCCGTGACACGATCCGATCCGTGAGTTTGGTGATCCGTTACACTCCTAGTTATTGATTTAACTGGAATTTTTCTGTATGAATTTATGACCTGACTCATCCTTTGTAAATAGTCTCCATTTCAATCATCAATATCAAACTGCAATACTGCTCATGTGCAGTTCTAATGGTGCTGTGTATTGTGTAATTAGAGAACTTACGAACTTCTGGTTTCTTTTCCAGTTTCTCAGCTGGTGGCTGAGACCAGTACTTCACACTATTTGGTGAGTTGTATGTTACTTACACACCACAAATAAACATGGCTTCCAACTATATAAGGGACTGGAAACGAAAAAGGGCTAGATTGGATGCTGCCGTAGCATCAAGCAGTGATGAAGAGCCATCTGAAGAGAATGTGCCACAGCAGGAGGAGGGGGGGGACACACGTGAGGAGGGGGACATGCAAGAGGACGTGTCTAACTTGACTCAGCAAAGCTCTAACTATGAGAGTAATGACGAAACAGAGGAGCATGAGGACTTTGGGGAAAATCCAGACTCCAGTGGCTCAGATGGAGAGCTCTTAGAATTAGACTCTGCACCAGAGGATGAAGTTGCTGCACCGGAAGATGAGACTGCTGCACCAGAGGCTGAAGAGTCCAATTTAAGACGGGACCTTGCAGCTTGGGCCACCGGCACACAGCAAACACAGAGGAGTTTGAATGAGCTGCTCCGCGTCCTCAATATACATGGCCTGAATCTGCCTAGAGATGCTCGTACACTGCTTGCAACTCCACGTTATATTGAGAGCCAAGTTAAGTGTGGGGGAACATATATGTATTTTGGGCTTGAAAGTGGCATCATCAGGCATCTAACGCAGTGCACTAACCCAACTGGACCGGTAGTAGTTGATATCAACGTAGACGGCCTTCCCTTGTACAAGTCCTCTCAAACCCAGTTCTGGCCTATTTTGGGAAAATTAAAGGATGTAGAGCCTTTTCTTGTTGCCCTCTATTGTGGGAATACAAAACCCAACTCGGTGGATGACTATTTGGACGACATGATACAGGAAATGAAAAGCATTCAGGAACATGGCATTTCTTATCTGGGAACAACATTAAAAATCATATTCAATGCCTTTATCTGCGACGCTCCAGCAAGAGCCTTTCTGAAGTGCATTAAAGGCCATAATGCTAACCAGGGCTGCGAACGATGTGAGGCTGCGTCCAACATGGTTGAGGGCAGGATGGCTTACACAACAGGAGGTGAACATGTAAAAAGAACGGATGACAAATTCAACCAGGTTCAGTACACAGTCCACCAGAAGAAGGCGTCGCCCCTCATTGCTGCTGGTGTTGGTTGTGTAAGCCAGTTTGTACTTGATTACATGCACCTAGTTTGCCTTGGGAGTGTTAAGAGGATTCTCACGTACTTGCTGAAGGGTCCTGAGGAATGTAAACTTGCACCAAGATTGAGAAAAGAAATATCAGACCGGCTAAAGGCACTCAGAGGAGCAATGCCTTCTGAATTTGCAAGGCAACCCAGGTCTCTGGACGAGTTGGATAGATGGAAAGCTACGGAACTTCGTCAGTTACTTCTCTACACTGGGCCAATTGTGCTTCAAGGCATACTGCCCGATGCCCACTATGACCACCTGATGTGTCTCACAGTTGGTATCTCAATTCTCCTGCAGTCTGACACTGAACAGAGAAAAGCCTATTTGGACTATGCCAGGGATGTGCTAAAGCACTTTGTAGACAATGCTGTGAATTTCTATGGGGAAACCTTTCCAGTGTACAACATCCACAGTCTTCAGCACTTGAGTGATGATGTTGAGAAGTTCCAGTGCTCTCTCAATGACATCTCAAGCTTTCCCTTCGAAAACCATCTGCACTCAATCAAGAAAATTGTGAGAAGTAGCCACAACCCAGCGGTACAAGTCGCAAAAAGAATTGCGGAAAAAGAGTTGGTCAAACCAAAAAGACAGACTTGCAAGACATGCTTTGTGTCCACCAACATGAGAGACGGATGTTTTATAATCGACGAAGGGATCGCGTTTGTCCAGGAGAAGAGGAGTGATGGCACAATGGTGGCTGATGTTGTCAACTTCAATGACGCTAGTAATGTCTTTGAGCGTCCATGCAACTCCATGCTGCTTAACATTGCCTATGTGGAGCGGACCACGAGGAATGAAGCTCAGCAAAGAGTAATTACTAAAGGAGACCTGCGGCGCAAGGCGGCCTGCCTTCCGCACTTACAGGGGTTAGCCATATTCCCACTGCTGCACGGAATAGAGTGACTATTTCTCTTGGTAAATATGCTTAATTTTAAATGCACTTATTTTCACAACATAGCCAAAATTGTATACGGAATTAGGTTTCATTCAATATTTAATAATATTCATTAATATTTCCAGGCGCCATTCTCAGCGCATCCCTAAAAAAAGAAACTATGTTGATTATGTGCAAGGTATGTTTTAATTTTTATAGCTTGTCTATTTTGTTATTACAACAATTGAACAAACTTAACACCAAACTTTTTCATCCATTTATGCCTAGATATGTCTTCTGGGGATTCATCCATCTCTCCACCAGCCAACAAATGTACGAGTAATCCATACCTTTATTCATTTCTGCAAGACCTGCAAATGTTCAGTAGCATTAGCATAGGTATTGACACGTCTTTGTCATTACAGGTGTTGTCTTCCCTGCCCCACCGCCAAAATTCAAAAAAGTCACTTCAGGTAAAATCTAGTTGGCGCTCTATTCTATACTTATAAATGTTAACTTTCTATTCACCCCGGATGTCTGTCTTGCTACAAATTGATTGTTCATGTGTAGTTATTGTTCATATCAGTATATTTGTTGCAGGGTTGCAGAAGGCCTCTGTGAAGCAAATGCTAAAAAAAAATGACCCCCAAATCCATGTGAGTTTGGTCACAATGTTGGTTCACCCATCTCAATTTAATAATTAATTTGTATTTAAGAAAGCACATTTTAACGATATTTCCTTTTAACGCTCAGTTTCTATGGACCTCTTTGAAATAGAAGAAAAGGACAAAGAAGAATATGCCTGTAAGCAATGCGTTTGTATTTTTAAAATATAACTGGTCTTTCCTCTCATTCTGTGCTACTTGTTCCTGTTTGAAGTTGTTCATGTGCTTTGATCTTTGTTTCAAAAGCCACTGATGACTCTACAATGATAGACTCTCCTCTGCAGTCATCAACACCAGGTACTATGACTATTTTTCTATATAATCTCAATTCAGTTCATGTAGTGTGTTGCCGATTTGTCTTCCCAGCCTCATAGTCATAGAGTAGAGCGTAAGGACAATAGAATAGGGGACAACCAACATTTGTTACAGCACACATTTAAGACAAAGACAAATGTCCAAACTAAATAAAGCATGAGGACGTCTCAATAGCCTTTTTCACAGCAATAGTGGGATTTGAGCAGAGTCTTGAAAGTCCATAGATTGGGGGCGGTCTTGATGTTAAGTAGGCTAGCCACAATGTTAGTCCACCCATCTTCATTTTCCGTATTGTGTTCCATATTGTGTTGAACTGACATTTACTTCAAAGAAAGCAGGTTTTAATGTTTTAGTTTATTTTACAGTTTCTAAGAACCTCTACACCCTGCCTGAGAATGATGAATGTAAGTAATGAGTTAGTATTCTAAATATATAACTGGTCTAACTTTCCTCCTCTACTATTTATTCCTAGTGAAACTAACTTGAATATATGGGATCATGTGATTTATTTTTGTTGTTTTTTCACTTTGAAAAGCTGATGAAGATTCTACTTCCTTATCAGCTCAACACTCATCCACACCAGGTATTATAAAAAATGTTAATGTTGTTGTTACATGAGAATATGGTAAGGTCTGTCATGGAGCTGCAAAGACTCATAACACCTTTCTTGTTGAAATAGTCCCAGTGTCTCAAGACCCCCGAACGTCCTCTCCTGTCAGAGAAATGCCATTTAAAGGTAATGGCAAATTACATTACAGATTTTGATGTATTATGCGAAGGTAGTGACAGCTTGTTGTTGTTTTGGTGACAAAGCTTGAGGATTATTACTTTTCTTTTGTGCTGATGAAACATAAAAATGTAACAGCACAAGCAAGAAATACTAAAGGTTCGTTTTCAAATCACATTGTCAACAGTTGTCACAGCACATGTCCGACTTATTCTTAAGTTTACCGTACAAGGATGAAGTCAATAGCAACCCCTTGGAGTTGAATATAAATGATTCTATGTTTCAGGCTTGACCCATAGAAGGCTGAGTCAAATATCAAGGTCCAGGGCCCTCATTTCTTCACCAGCACAGACCAGGACTCCTAGAGGTTTGTGTTCAAATCACGTTGTCACAGCATGTCTTAGTTATTGTTGATGTTTTGACACAGATGAGGTCTAGAGCGACCCTTAACAGTTGAATACAGCCGCCAGTGCATGCTGCCCACCGGGGCCGGGGTTCGTATCCCGGCTCGCCAGATCCAGATATGGCCGAGGCACACGGGAAGCGGCATATTGGCCGGCCGCTTCCGAGGGTGGGATAGGAGTATTTCTGGACTAGGATCCGTCGCGCAACACCGCCCCCGTCTGGTGCTGGAGTAACGGTACTGGGCTCGAGGAGCCAGTCAGCCTAGTCTGCCTGGCGGCCTCCTCTGGGACTGCCGGCCACGGGGTCGGGCGGCGGATCCTTCGCAATAGGCAGGGGATAATTGGATGCTAAGTTGGGTTAAATTGGCTACCAAATTGGGTGAAAAGGGGATAAAATCTGAAAAACAAATTAAAAAAAAAAAAAAAAAACAGTTGAATACAAATCATTCTATGTTTCAGGCTTGTCCCAGAAACGCCTGACTCCACAGAGGGCACAGAGCTCCAATGGTACTTCCTTTTGATAGTAAGAAGCTTACAGGTATGCATTAGTGACCTGTATCACTAACATGTTTCATTCTCATTTCAATAGTGGCCCTCTCTGACTCTCCACCAGCACAGAACAGAACTCCTAAAGGTTCGTTTTCAAATCACATTGTCAATGTGTTTCAGGCTTGTCCCATAGAAGGCTGACTCAAGATTCAAGGTCCAGGGTCCTCTTTCACTCTCCACCAGCACAGACCAGGACTCCTAAAGGTTCTTTTTCCAATCACATTGTCAACAGTTGTCACAGCATGTCCTACATGTTGTTGTTGTTCTTGTTGTTTTGACACAGATGAAGTCACAAGCAACCCATTGAAGTTGAATACACATGATTCTATGTTTCAGGCTTGTCCCATAGAAGGCTGACTCAAGATTCAAGGTCCAGGGTCCTCTTTCACTCTCCACCAGCACAGACCAGGACCTGACCAGGACTCCTAGAGGTTTGGGTTCAAATCAGACCAGGACTCCTAGAGGTTCAAACCAGACCAGGACTCCTAGAGGTTTGGGTTCAAATCACGTTGTCACAGCATGTCTTAGTTATTGTTGATGTTTTGACACAGATGAGGTCTAGAGCGACCCTTAACAGTTGAATACAAATCATTCTATGTTTCAGGCTTGTCCCAGAAACGCCTGACTCCACAGAGGGCACAGAGCTCCAATGGTACTTCCTTTTGATAGTAAGAAGCTTACAGGTCTGTATTAGTGACCTGTATCACTAACATGTTTCATTCTCATTTCAATAGTGGCCCTCTCTGACTCTCCACCAGCACAGACCAGAACTCCTAAAGGTTCGTTTTCAAATCACATTCACTCAACAATGGCGGTAGCTGCCATGCATGGTGCTAGCCTGCTCACTAGAGAGCCGTGCCAAAGAAGACTTTGACATAATAATAATAATAATAATAATAATAATAATAATAATAAATTTTATTTATATGGCGCCTTTCATGGCACTCAAGGTCGCCGTACAACAACAAATCTAAAAACAGCCACAACATTCAAAACACAAAAGACATAGAAACATACAGTATAAAACATAGCCAGCAGCAGAGCAGCACGGGAAAAGCAAATCAACAGGGATACGCCTGCGTAAACAGGTGGGTTTTGAGGTGGGTTTTGAATGAGATGATAAGAGTCAATGTTCCTGATGTCGGGGGGGAGGGAGTTCCAGAGGCGAGGGGCGGAGCGGCTGAAGGCTCTAAACCCCATGGTGGACAGACGGGCTGGGGGGACGGTCAGGTTGATGGAGGAGGCAGACCTGAGGGACCGGGTGGGAATGTTGATGTGGAGGAGGTCGGACAGGTATGGAGGGGCGAGGTTATGGATGGCCTTGAAAGTGTGGAGAAGGATTTTGTAGTCGATGCAGTGTTTGATGGGGAGCCAGTGGAGTTGGTGTAGAATGGGGGTGATGTGACTGATGACAGGGGTTCTGGTGACAATACGGGACATGAGGAGAGGAGGAGCCAGGATTGGACCCTGCGATTATTGGGCGACCCCCTGTACAGTCTTGAGTTACAGTTGCACCAGTTGAAGCCAAAAGTGACCCTTCAGAGTTTTAAGAAAATATACTTGCTTGTTTCAGGTACACCCCAGAAAAGCCTGACTCCCCCTAAACGTATGTATTCAAATGCATCTCACGATTATCTGCATGTTTGTGATTTTTTTCTTCTGCTCCAAACTGATTTAGCAAACTTGTTCGTATGCTCTCTATCTCAACAGGACCTAAAGACAAATACCCACTCTCAGAAAAAAGTAAGAATTCCAATTGAAGCTAGTAACATTTCATGTTATTTGACTTCAGTCCTGTTAAGTATGTGAAAATACAAAAGAAGAAGCTCCTTCCATTGCCTCAGTCAGAAATGGTTATATTTGTGAGATCTTTGCGGTTTGCTTAAGCACGGAATGTTTTCACTTTATTTAACTTATTACATTGTGATTTACATCAGCATTCCAGAGGACAGTTGTGGGCCTACTCCTCGAAATTTTGGACGAGGTGAGGAGGAGAGAGCCATGGCAAACATTTTCACTGCGACAGCTGGGGACAGAAACAGATTTCACAGAGCAGGAGGAGGAGCTGAAGAAGGAAAATTTCCGACAAAGCATGGTGATAATTTAAAATAAAAGTTTACGGCTGCATTTACCGCGCCAAAAATGTACAGACAAATTTAAACCCCAAAAAATGTAATATACGGTACACGAAAATGAGTTCAATGTATAATACACCTGAAAATGAGATGAGATTCAATGGAGATGGCAAAATATTTAAACTTCAAAGGGTTGAAATGATTGTACATGATTTGTACATGATTTGTAAAAAAAAATCCACACAGACCTCCGTGATGATGAGCATCGGAGGGAAAAGTGCAAGGGACTGCACAAACAAGATGATGGACAGGTATTTAAATGCATGAACAAAGACGCAGGTTGACTTCATGTATAACATAATTTCACCCATAATGCACATTAGTCATGTAACTAGGGTGGGTGGTAGCATACTACAGATTATTTTGTGGCGAGTGTCAAACATTTGCTCACTATAGGAACAAGAGCTACAGGGCACCAGACATTCAAGCATATTACATTTTCTTTGGCACAAAGTAGGCAATCCACAATTTATCTGGCTCTTTACTCTTGCTTTTTAAAGTTTTAAATGGGATTCTTCTGTGAAAATAACTTTTCTTTTGCTTTATTTAATTACAGAAGCTGTCATGAACCTAAAAAAGGTCACAGAGGTGGAGGCAAGGGCGAGCATCGGAGATCACCTGAAGCAGGCCCCAGGCAGAACGGGCGGTGCTGGCTACAGACAGAATACAACCTAAATGTTGTCTCATAACTGTCAATAAATATTATTATGTTGTTAAATGTTCCTATTTAATTGTTATTATGTTATTAAATATGTTGTTATTATGTTGTTAAATGTTCCACAACAATCAACATTGTTAATATTTAATATTATTTTTTCCTTATTTTTATTTCGTATTTACTAGTTCCCTAAATAAAAAAATAAAAAAGAAAAGTGCAGCAGTTTTACATACTGAACCTTATTGATAAATTTGAGTTGTTGATCAGAGGAAAATAGATATCTGTCAGCCATGTTGCTGTGTTATCGTTGATCTCCTTGAGATCTAAATGTCATCAAACTTATTTGTAAAGTTTATATTTACCCTGTTATATAACAAATACATGTTCTGTTGTAAAGTTCATACTTCCCTACAACAGTCAGTTGTCATTATATTGCTCTGGGGTCTTAAAGTTGAAAAGGAGACTCAGAGAAACAAACTGCCCAATTCCCTGTGGGGGAAGGCCCCCTTCCTGTCTGTTTATTTTTTTTACAAAATAAATCTTGGCTTGTTTATATTCTCCCATCGCCTCTGATTCTTGTCCCCCAGTTCTATTTCATTATTACTCCCCATATCCCCTGGATAATACTTGGGGATGTAACAAAGTTCCATAAAATGTAATCAGACAGTACAATTTTCATTTCTGGCAGTTTAATGTTACTGTGGTCCTTGCATTAGATGTGTAAAACATAATTTAAGCAATCCAAATAAATGTCCCTTCCAAAGCTGTAAGAATGTGCCGTGGGATCAATGGCAACATGTAAAGCCTCAATCTCCTCAGCAGATAAGGCACATTCTACACTTAGAACAGTAACTCCATAGTTATTGTCATCTACGGATAATCCAGAGTCCTCCCAATCGATGTCTTCCATCTGTGTTCCCTAAGATCAAATAATGAAAGTAAATGTATGGCATACATTTTAATAACACCTATACGTTGTGTATGTTAATCACCTCTGTATCGGGCTCCATGACTGGGTTCTGCATCAGGCCTAGGGTCCACATCTGATTTGGGGTCCGGTTCCCTTCGGTCCTCAAGGGATGATCATTCCAGCCATCTGTGAACCTGGCTAGATCAGCCTTCAAACGAGGTAGGAAAGTGTAATGAACACAGAAGAGGTGAAGACTGTCAGAGATGTCCAGGGATCCATCCTCTTCCCGACTGTAGCACATCATAATAAATATGTGTAACTGCAGTCCGTTCGATTCTGAATAGGCATTTGATTCTGTAAAGAAAACACTCTTAGACTCATTGATTGGAAAAACTTACTAGCAGGCAGAAACACATCCTGTAGTGTTTGGCTACTGTAAATTAACAATACCTCTGGTTATGCACACTTTTCCCAGATATGAAGCTTCCACATCCAGTGCCTCGAGTGGTAAACATGGTCTGTGCAATGTCAACATTCTCCACACCCTGGTCACCTCTCACCCTTTGAAATATACAATTTGGAAATTACTTGTAATATTATTATTGCTTGTAAGTGAGGTCATTGTCACTTGTGTTCTTTGTTTAGAGAAACAATTCCCATACATAGACTACGCTCACTTGTAAGGCCAGCCATGCCTCCTCACGCCTTCCATGAAAAACTCATGTGCAGTATTGGCTTTGTTGTTGGTTGCTGCATTCAGATACATGATCTAGAGTGAAATTATATATTATTTCCCCTGAATGTAATTCAACACAGTCTAGTGGATGAGAACTGTAGTAGACCTACCTTGCGAAAGAAGCCATCTATGCCTCCAAATATGACCATATTGTATCTGTTGAGGAAAAACACATTTACTAACAAAGATTGTTACTTAAGCATCATATAACTACATGTATTGGATTGTTATAGATTTACAGCTGTTGTGGATTACACACCTGATTAGTTTGTGATTGGTGTCAATGTGTTGAAGGAAGTGTGGGCCCCTCACACAGTACGTCCGCCGAATCACACAGCCCATTCTTGTCATTCTCTAGACAGTATGCCAGCTGTATAAACTCGTTGCATTGATCCTCTTACTCTGGACCATTGCACACGGTGACCCTCTGCTTGCAGACACCCCTTTACAATGCGATAACCTGCATGGGGTAGCCTTGACTTGATGTCACTAACTGTTTGGTCAAGGACTTCATCTGTCATGGGGGAATACAGACTCCTCACTGACAAGCCATGGTCGTGCATACTCCTGAACAGAGTTCTTCTACAAACTCCAAGAATGTGTGCAACACATTTTGCTGAAAGACCAAGTGCAAGAAAATCTTGTAGTTGTTCCTTTGTGATATGGAGCCTTAGACGTCCACAGGCCCCCATTTGCCTCCTCACAGAAACTGAGGGAAGATATGTATTCGACTTCTCTAATAAATTGCTCAGTTCATCCATTGCTTGGGTGACTTCATCAGGAAGACCAAGGTTGTGTACTGCACTGATGAAGGTTCTTTCTTGAGTTACTATGTACTCCAAATAGTCAACATCAGGTGGGTTCTGGTCGAGAGCATGCTGTAGTCTTGTCCTAAGTCTGGCTATGCACTCTCGGGTCAAAATAACCTCTGTAAAAAGAACAGAAATACAAATCAGCTAGCTGAGTGTGATAATATAATAATAAAAACTCAAAATCTGGTATGAATATATTTACCATGTCTGCAGACCCAGGCGTTTCGTCATCCATCCTCAAATTACTGCTTTGTAAAATACTGCTGCAAGCCAAACAAAATACAGTGAGTCAATACGTAATTATTGATAATCCTGGAAAAAAAGGTTCTCAAAAATGTCGGTAGCAGTAGTACATACCCAGCCATCACCTTGTCTTGAGACATCTTAAGACACATTTGTCAAGACGTCTTGAGACACGTCTTAAGACGTGCCTTTAGACATGGGTCTTAAGATGTCTTGGAAATATGAAGATGTCTTGGCTTGAGATGTCTTGGAAATATGAAGATGTCTTGGCTTGAGATGTCTTGGAAATATGAAGATGTCTTAACTTAAGATGTCTTGAGATGTCTTGGAAATATGAAGAACACAATGAATGTCATAGTATTGTCTCAGCATTTTATTATTTAAAAAACAACATACACAAATACATAATCATACTGTGGATTACTAATTGATAAATACATTTACAGGAAATTGCAGGAACTATTATAAATAGGAACAAAATGATTATGTGTACAACATTATTATATGAACAAAATTATTATATGTACAAAACCTTTTGTAGGTAGGACACTATTGGACCTCGGCCCAAATCTAGTACTGAACCTGACCCCCCATGCTAAACCATTTGGAAGTACAGTATACTAGGCCTCCAATTCAGACACACTGGGGGGCTGTCACAAATCTACTAACTCTAATTATTTAAAATACAAATAAATAAATAAACAAGAATGTGTTGTGTAACAACTGCCCCAAGATTCTCCTCCACCACAGAGAGACTAAACTGTCCTTCTGAAAGAGACTACACTGACATCCTCCATCCCAGACAGACTACAATGACCACCATCACAGTGTGACATGGGAGAGTTACTCCATATGAGAGTGGAGAAACCTATTCTTCTGGTAGCATGTGTTCCTGATGTTGTGGACTACTCTTTTATCAACAATTTCACAGTATTGCCCATTGGTGGCAGTTGACTTCATACCTATCCCAACAAGTTGGCGTGGTTCCCAAAAACATTTATGATGTAGGAACAGGAGGGTGTCAGTGATGGCTGAGGGTGGGAAGAGAAGCTTTGCTCCCTCCTTGTACTCTTCACAGCCTGTCAGGGGATCTTCTCTGTGGAGTGGCAGGAACACGGTCCCTTCAAACAGGAGCTGTGGATTCTCTGAAAATAAAAGACATCAAGTATTAAGGTAGGCTATAGATTCCCATCAATATTTTTTATACAAGGTCTTTCAGTAAGACTATTTTACCTGACATGGTAGCCCATATGCCTGTGATTTTCACCGGTTGCCTGTGGTTCCTGTCTTCACCAAGTAGGGTTGGGTTGAGTTGGGTTGGGGTTGTCTCCACAAATGACCCAACTCTGATAGTCTTTATATCAAATCTGAGAATGAAATTCAGTATGCTAATTAGCATATCATTTAGATTGTTTTTAATTTATTATTTTAGATGATTCATTATTTTAAAATATTATTTTCTTTAGATAAACAACTAAAATAAAAAATCTAAATTAGATGCTATTGATACTGCATATAAACACTTATATTATATATATATATATATATATATATATTATATTATATATAATATACTTTATTATTTATTATTTATTATTATTTATTATTTATATATAATTATTTATTATTATTTATATATAATATACTTTATTATTTATTATTATTTATTATTATATATATATATATATATTATATTATATATAATATACTTGTATGTTTCAGGGGACAATGTTGCACACTGATATTTAGTGTGTCTCTGTGCTGCTTGCGCAGCAAGAGGGTTGTCAATATTTTGGATGACAGGCTTTCCCCTTTTCCAAACCTAGGAAATAAAACAGCATGCATATGATTCAAAGAATGCTCTCTTACAAGAAGTTAATACTGACTTATTTGATAATTAATTGTATTAAATATTGTATTGAAATAATTAATACATTTATGATCAACCCCACCCTGCCATACCTTTGGTCCGAGGAAGACCTGTTCCTGTGTCAGGATTCTATTCTCCATCCTCTCCATTAGATCAGGTTGCCGCATATTTTTTGACACCTGTAGTTTTGACAGCTCTGGCAACACCTCGTTTCCATGCTGCCTTAAGCCTGTTTTGGAACGAGTTATATTTTGGTACCAACATTCTAGATATCTTTGGTATAACTGACATGCAGGAAATAATACTGTACATGATAAATACAGATAATACAGTTACTTAAGTAAATAAACACATTTCGAAGTAGATGTTCCTACCAAGCCCTCGTCTTTGCCGAAGATCAGTGGCCGACACTAATGCGACTGAACCAGATGCTCTGTATACAGGGGCATAGCCTGGCAGCCCGTGTACAGGTGTTTTGTCTGCCACATGATTGGGTGCTGACAATGTGGTGATGGAATCCAAGACTGCAATCCTCTTGACCATGGTCTTCTCCATACTAACACCATTCTTGTGAGCGATGACTGAAGTACAACATTCATATAAAACAATTAGCTTTAAGCACCTATATGGCCTTGCAAATTAAATACTGTATGTGTAGTTACATTTACCCATGTCCTTGACCCTGTGGTGGTATCGTTCAAAGCGGTTGCAGTCTCCAATCATGGGGTGGCCCAGCACATCTGTTTGCTCTCCAGTGTGATAGCCACAATGAATGTTGGCACGGTTTGCAACATCTGCTTTCCATATCTTAAAGAAAATATGACACCAAAATGTACTTACTTCTGCTAAATGGTGTTAATATGAGTTAATATGTTAATATGAATTAATATCTAATCAAACCACACTGTTTTGATGCAAAATCCTGTAAGAAAAATAATATATATATATAATAATGATATCAATAATAACTCACCCTCTCGAAAAGTTTGTGGTGGTCACATATCTCGACCTGGAGTTGCCTTGCTTTGTCATCCGTCAAACTAGCTGATCGGATCAAAGCCAAGTATCCACTCAGCAAGATGTTGGCTTTAGTCACTAGTCGGCAGGTGTTAATGTTAATGTTAATGTTAATTTTATTTATAATGTGCCCCCCATCCAACTTTTACATCGGCCCGGGGCGCAGCCCGGGTAAAGGAACAGATAAAGACAAAGACAAGGAACACAGAAAGCAATCAGACACAGACGACTTAAACGTAAATCTCAGGTATACAATTCACAACAAATAGGGAGTAGATTTAGGGAATATCATTTAGGAAGAGGTGGGTTTTTAACTTGGCTCTAAAGGAGTCCAGAGTGGGGGAAAACTTGATGGCAGAAGGGAGCGCGTTCCACAGGGTCGGCCTATGTATTCAACAGAGGCTGCTGTAAATGCCTCAGGGCAACACATGACATCTCTGGCTATGATGGGCCACATCTGAATGAGAACAGCCAGTGGCACATGCCAAGTGATGAACATCTGGGAGCTGAAAGTATAATGTGGTGTGTAATGCAATTTCATTCAGAGCTGTTCACACTTCTCACAGGACATGGACTTTGATGACAAAAATGTACTATTTAGTGATCTTAAAACAGTTGCTTGTTATATTAAGTGTGTTCTTCACTTCAACTTCCGTAATATGGAGAAAAAAACCAACAAATTCTAGCGCAATTCAGGATTTGCAGAGAAGAGGACCAAATCACCAGCGGCTGTCACATATAACAAACAGGCAGAGTATTAGAGAGAAAGCTAGTTCCCATTGACTTTGGTTGTTCTTTACTTGTATTAAACTATTTTGTACTTTTCTATTTAATTGTACTTGTATTAAATGTTTTATCAACTTCCCAGAGATGTCACTCGTTGTTTATGCTCATCGTGTTGAAAACACTTAAACTTCACAGTTAATACCTTTTATCCACATGACATGCATTTTTTGTCCTGGGACACACCAATTGAATTATTATTAACTAATTCATAATGTAAAATATATAATAGGATAATTCATTATTATACTTGAATTATTCCAATTGGAACAAGATCGCCTGACTGTCTTAAGACATTGATATTCAGTGTCTTAAGACATCTCAAGATGTTCTGTGTCTTCAAGACACAGAAAATATGGCTCTTATGCTCCATGTCTTAAGTGAGTGTCTTCAGGTTAGATCTTAAGACGACTTAAGACATCTTGACAGACAAAATGTCTTATTTTGGTTAATTAAGACATCTTAAGACATCTCAAGACAAGGTGATGGCTGGGTATGTAGCTGGGCTGTTTGAGCTTAAAATAAAATAGCCCCCCTGTTACGTACGGTGTTCGTGTTCTGTGTGTGTTTGTGTTATAGCAGGCCTGCTGTTTGTATTGTGTTGTGTGTTGTGTTTTTGTCTCCCCCTGTTGTTGTCATTTTTCCTAGGTTCACAGATAATTGCTTGGTTCCAGTCCCATCATTCCACACACCTGTTTCTGATCAACAATCAACCTGGTCTTTGCCTATAAATGTTCTGTCCTCAGTGTTCTCTCTCTCTCTCTCCTGTTTTGAGCTGTGGCAGGGCTCTGGTGGGTAGCCTTGTTTGGTTTTGTTTGTGTTATTTGTTTTGTTCATTTAGATGATTTATGTAAGTTTCCATTTATTATATTACCTTGTTTAATGTATTTTGTTTGTTAATCATTTATGTTTATTTGTGCACACAGGGACAGGTGACTAGTTGAGATACCCTGGGTTTACATCTGCATACACGTAGGACATACCTGCTGTCTAGCACCCCAGTTTAGAGTGAGCACCACCCACTGTACTTTTGAGGTGCCTAGCACCTGTAAAGGGGGGTGGGGTTATTATTTTGATTACTTTTATTTGGTGCCACTGTTAGTCCTCTCTGTTCCCTGTGTTGCTGTATTAATAAAAATCAAGTTAATTGCAACCTTTAGTTTCCTGGTTTTTGTGTGACTGCACCCTCACTTGTCCTTTCTGTTGCTCTATGTTGCGCCCTTCTACCCCGAGTCACCAGGGGGCGTAACACCCCCTATCAATTATTTTAAGCTCAATTGTTATTACCAGGCAGTGACAATGGCTAAAATAATGACTGGAGACCGAGGAGGTAAAATATTAGTTCTTGATAATTTTAGGTACCACAAACACCACACAAACAAACAGAATATTCGGTGGCGGTGTTGGAGAGAAGACTGCTGGACAGTACTGGTGACCAACATCTTTGATGTAGAGGTAGACAATCCCAACATCCAAGTTCGGGAGGTCTACGAACATGTACATGCCCCCGATACACAAAGGGTGAACAATGCACAATTTCGCCAAGTGGTTACTGGAGAGGTGGTGAGGGAACCCACCGTACCCATCAAACGCATTTACAACACTGAGCGCGTAGGTCTACAGCGGGGCCGAGGTCGGGGGCGACCTCAAAGATTTCTGTCAGTTAGGTCTGTTATGGCCAGAGCCAGAGCTGCTGTAATCCCTCCCATCCCAGCTACCGTTGATGATGTAAGGATCGACGGTCCATGGGCTGAGACATGGGGCAGAGACCACTTCCTCCTGCTCCAAGACAGTGAGTGGGGCATAGCAGTGTTTTCCACAGAGGACAACCTAAGACAGCTGCAACACTGCAGGACATTATACATGGATGCTACATTCAAGTCGTGCCCACGCCCACACAACCAAGTCTTTACTATACTCGGGGACATTCATGGCTTCGTTGTCCCCCTTGTACATGTCCTCATGGAGCAACATACAATTGGACACTACCGACAAGTGTTCCAGTGTGTCAAAACGTCAGTCAGGAGAATCACCCACCACCGTTGGCGTCCGCGTAAAGTCATCTGTGACTTTGAGCAAGCGCTGAAAACTGCTCTTGAAACGGAGTTGCCACAAGCCAGAATCGGAGGATGCTACTTCCATTTCAACCAAGCCTTGTGGAAGAGGGTACAGGGACTTGGATTGTCTGGTCCATTCCGAAATGACCATCGACTGGCAGCAGTCATCCGCAAGGTGATGGCCTTAGGACACCTGCCTCTGCCTCTGGTCCAGATCAATTTTGATCTTCTCCTCAACCACAGAGACACCAGGCGTGCCCTGAGGAACCACCCTGAGTTACAAGACTTCCTCACATATGTTCGTAACACATATGTCCAGCCTGGAGTGGCCTTCCCACCAGCAATGTGGAATGTGTTCGAAAGAAACATGGAGCAAAGGAACAATAACCATGTTGAATGTAAGTGTAACAATGACAGATCTGAACAAAAAATATATAATTTCATCTAATAACTAAATCTGAAGTATTAAGTTAATTATTTTATATTGTTAATATAATATTGTCTGCTAATTATGGGTTAATTCATTCTTATCCTATCACCTCTGGGCCTGTGCGTATATCGAGTATAGGTTTAACTATGAGCCGAAACAAAAATTAACGAAACATCAAACACAGCAGAGGACAGGAGGGCTCTTTAAACAGAAGGGCTCTTTAAACAGGTGGACGAGTTGCCAATTGGTCCAAATGAAATTTAACTTGAGCACCCTTATTTTGAAGAAATCCTCATTTACATTAACCGGATGTAAATGGGCGGAGTTCCACTATAGCTCCTCCCATCTCTGTAATGAGTCCCATCCAAAACACCCGCGCGCAACATAGAAAGATGTCAGCGCCCATGGAAATAGTGGTTAGTGCCGATTCAGCTGAACAATTATGGAATTGCGCTGTATTCGAGCTTCAATCGGGTACAAATCTCTTGTCTTATCGAGGTGGAAATACATCTTCGAGGTCTCTTACCGTTTTAAATGGAGAGTACATTCTTGGAGCCCAGCTCGGGAAGAACTTCATCAACGTGTGGGAGATCCAGAGAAAGGTAGGCGGCGTTAGCAGCTGTGTGCATTGAGAGGCCTCTGTCCATAGCCTGAGCTGCACATTGTTGGCTGGCTGGCATGCTTCGCTGCCAAAGCGAGTTGTAATAGTAGCCGGATAGCATCCTCCTGGCTCGATCCAGTCCATTGGACAGATAGAGTCGGAGACTTTTCCATATTACACGTATCGAAAAACACCGTTTGTGATGAGAAAAAAATCCGTCTTTCACTGACTCTAGTCATGTGGTTGCCCCCGTTGGCATCAAGCTAGTCTGGCAAAACATCCATAAACGCACATGGAACTACAGTAGCGGACTGACCATCTGGAGCGCCGGCCGTTCTTCTGCCTGCGGGGCGGCGGTGGCAAATAATGATAATATGGGTAAAAAATAATAATAATTAAGCGTTATGGAACGAGAAGCCGTGTATATCGTAGCATTCATGTATTTTAATTAAACTATGTTTTATTGTAAGTGTATTCATCCGCTGAACAGTTGTTTATCGGTTGCTAAGCAACGGTAAGCATGTAACTTCAATAACGGTAATATATACAAACGCGGAGTAATATGAAAATATGTGTCAACATTCCATTTAGCCGTGCGTGTATCGTGGATATTGGCACGGCTGGAACGCAAACTGTCCATTCCAACTTTCGCACAGCCCAGCATTTCAATACATGGCAAAGTCTCCGACTATCTGTCCATAGCTAGACTGTCTGCATAGAGGAGGATGCTATCCGCTTATAGCAAGGCTTTCATTCACTTATAGCAAGGCTTTCATTCACTTATCTTGAAACATTACTCTACTTTCTAGCTAGAACATTAGTTTCATGACTCGAGTCAATTCATGATTTACCTGCTATAACGTGCATCTACTGCCTTTGCCAGTAGAAGGAACATTTAGCTAGTAATGGATACCTATGGTATTGAATAATAAAGGCATACATTTAAGCGTTAAAGCAAGTTAATGAACAGCGAAATGTTACTCCATGTCATATTCTGATTAAACTGACAATGCACCATTATGTAATATTTTTCAGGATCAATTACAGCAGAAAATCGTGTGTCCCGGGATTGTAACCTGCTTGACAGCTTCCCCCAATGGCCTGTACCTTGTAGCTGGCATTGCTGAGGCTGTCTACTTATGGGAGGTAAGAGAGAAACTGTGCACTCATCAAGCGACTTTCAACTCCACTACTACTAGTGTGCAGTGACGTGCGGTGAGGTCAATGATTGGGGAGGCACTGGCTCCTATCAGAGCCAGATTTACACACATATGAACCCGATACAGGCATCTTAAATTCACCATTCAATTGGCAGGTTGCACAATGACTATTGTTTAGGAGACCGTATATTTCATGTTTCCTGGACAAAGATGTCAGTGACTTTGTTGTAGAAGTCCTCTTTATTTTCTTTTAGGTCATGTTCTCACATGAAAGTCCGAATCATGAGCAAGTGGATGAGTTTGCAACATTGTTGCATAAATTGTTTCTCTGATTTGCGTTCTTACAGCCCTTTATGTAAACGAAGTAACATACGCAATCGAAGCAACAGACGTGGTAGTTGATTGGTCAGAAAAAATTGCATGTTCTCACAGCTCCAAACGACGCAGAGCAAAGCGAATCTAAACCTAAACTCTGATTCCAAGTGAAGCAAATGTTCTAGTGAGAACACACCCTCAGTTTTAAAAGTATCTTCTTCTGAGCAGAGATGATTGCCAGGGATGAAAGTCGTCCTTGGTCAGTCCGATTCCGACTGTTTCAAGTCGTTTCTCCCATTTTAGCGTCCCTACACTGGCTCCCCATCACATTTAGAATTCAATTCAAGGTTCTGGTCATCACTTACAGAGCCCTTCATGGTCAGGCACATGCATACATTTGTGACCTACTGGGTCCTTACAGCCCCAGTAGGTCTCTCAGGTCCTCTGACCAGGGTTTGTTGATTGTACCCCCTGCCAGATTAAAAACCAAAGGTGATCGAGCATTCCAAACCGTGGCTCCCAAACTTTGGAATGCTCTTCCCTTGGATCTTAGATCAGCGGTCTTGGTTGAAGCTTTTAAAAAAACAGCTGAAGACTGTCTAACCCCAAAAGCCTGTCTTTTTGTGTCCTGTTATTATTTGTTGTACACTTGTTATTTGTTTCTTGTTCTTATTTTCACTTGTTAACCTATTTCTTTTAACCTGCTTTAACTTTTACTCTTTTATTATGTTTTTATATATGTAAAGCACTTTGTGACCCCTGGTCTGGGATGGGTGCTATATAAATACATTTTACTTACTTAACATGTGGAAACAGTGAAGGTCTGAATACTTTCCAAAGCCACTGTAAGTTACTGTTAAGCTGTTATGAAAAATACACTAATTTCCTCCATAAAGCAACACAATTTTCATGTTCATGTCATTGTTACCAATTGCAGGTCTCCACTGGGAATTTGCTGGCCATCCTGAGTCGGCATTACCAGGACCTGACCTGCCTGTGCTTCACTGATGACAGCAGCCATTTTATCTCTGGAGGCAAAGACAATCTGGCTCTGATCTGGAGTCTAGCCAGGTACAAACCACATACCAAAACCCACAGAATAGTCTATCTGAGCCCCGCCTTGTATGGTCTATATCAATGTGATTAGGACATGATGGATACAATAAGGTTCATGGCAGCTTCTGAAAACTGATCTAGCCTTTCTTGTGACCAGTCTCAAAACAAAATGCAAATAGGGATGTCAGGGTTATTGCATAATTGTCACAGCGTGATAAGCTCCAACCGCAATTACAGTACCTGCGTAAGTAATGGGACAGTGAAGCATTTTCTTTTCTTTTGGCTCTACACTCCAAAAGTTTGGAATTTAAATCAACAGGTGTTGCTGGTAAGTCAGGTGTCAATGAAAGTCAAGGAAGCCATTATTTGGCTGAAGAATCAGAAATAAACTATAAGAAGCATAGTCAAAACCTTAGGCATGCCTAAATCAAGTTTGGAACAATGCTATTGACAGCTCTTATGCCTGGACAAATTATGTGAAAGAACACATCTGACAAGCCAATTTTCCATCACTTTTGGTGCCCTGAAATCGGGGCACTATGAATAAAAATGTTTGTTATTTTTAAATAGTGAAACCAATCTGAAAATAGAAAACCTTGACTGAAAGCCGAGTATAGAGCTTAAAGAAGACAAAATGCCTGCTCTTTCTAATATTTACGGAGGGCACTGTATATAAAGAAACGCGGTCGGGTCGAACTCACAGAGGGATTGACCCTTCTGTCCCACTCACACACACTCTCCTCAGAGAGGAAGTGATGTCGGGGGATATATCAATCTCTGGCTGAAAGAGAGAGCAGAGCAATGAGAGGGGGAGTGGTGCTTCTAGTTCCCCCAGTCAGCTCTTATTACAGGCCTGCCCTCACAGGTGTTTCATACATTCTACAACAAAAAAACTGCTTAATTATAGTAAATAAATAGAGGGTAACTAACGTCTGTGCTTCGTGAGTCGTAAACAAAATACTACTAGACTTCATCACAAAAAGGCACTATGTATACAAGTGTTTTATGGATGCATCCCTAAAGAACAGTGCTTGTGACATAATATGTAATACCCAGAGACCCTGTGGAGGTGAGGCATACCTTTGTGTGGACAGACTGGATTCTATTTGATACAAGTACATGATAATAACCATCTCATGTTGTCATGGTGTTAGTTGTCTGTTGTTTAGTCCATAATGGTCCAAATTCACTGACGCTTCCGCTCGGATTGAATGACACTGAAGTAACCTTACCCTTCTTATCCAGTAGGTGGAGATGTAAGACTTCCATTGCTCGTTCAGGTTAACCTGAATGTTGTATGGTCATTCACAATATGTGATTTAATAAGTAGGCGAGTACGCTGAAATAGAATTCTTAAGATTTAACAGTAGATGGATTAGAAATATGTGTCTGTCCTCTCTTAATATGTATTCATTTAAGTTTTCCAAAGCCACAAAGTCTTATCTTTTTCATAATGCATGTTATGTTGCCAGTAAAGCTGTCACTGTACGACTATCAGCCAGCCTTTCTTTTACATCTCTATACAGCTCAATCTTTGCCAACTCTTCATTGCAATGATGAAACAATCGAAGTTCAAATTAGAAGGCTTGAAATAAATGGTGTTAACAGTGTGGAAGCACCCAATATTCAGTTTGAAATGGCACTTGTAAAAAAGTATTCCACACCACACAGTACAGCTTTGGATAATTATATTGTCCTCTGGTGCTATTTGTGTGGGCCAACAACCTTTTAAGCAACACAGACGGAAACCAAACAAATCTACTCCGATAATTAGAATGAACTGCCAGTGCTCAGTCAAACCCTAGAGGGGGTCTGGATTTTGACATATACCATGGATTTATTACTGAATATGTTAATGTCTTTGTTCCAATGTTCTTGTAAGATGGTAGGCATATTTCATCTGCCCTTTCTCAGAGCTTCATTGGTGTCAGTTCTGTACTATCAGATTGGCACAAATATGATGTCCTGCTTCACTTAGCTTAAAGGCTGCGGGGGCCGGTTGTACTCTCAGGTTTGAAATGGACCCGAATGTTAAACAAGTTCCTCACCACTCATGTTTGTTTGATGTGGATGAGACAAGTTGGTCCACCTCTCTTAAAAGAACACAGTCGACTTGAGTAATAATACAAGGCCACAATCTGGGAAAGTACATAATACTGTCCTGAGATTTCAATTAATGAAAGGCAGCAACATTACACTTTAATGAAACTTTCAGCGAGTGGGCGGTTGTACTTGCATGTTTTATTCTCCCTCTATATCAATGCCTCTCAGCCATGCAGTTTTGCCACCCCAATCTCCTGACAATTTCACAATAAAAGAGTAGCACTCTTTTGTCCAAAATGTCTTAAAAAGCAGGACTCGCTGTGCACTGTGTTCACATTGCTTTGTGTCTGGATTTTGGAGCCTCACTTCTGGCAGTCCAACTGAGCTTTGATTGATTAGAAAATCAATGATGAACTTTTTCGATTTTAGCACGGGCATAGAGAATTAACAAAGGAGTACAACAAGCAAGATGGGGATAAAAATTTACTTTTGACCAACATGTGTGAACTTCAAAGATGTAACTTGCAGTACATCTCTCAATTGGTGCTTTTGTGTTTTGCTCTGTAAGTGGAGACTATGGTCCCCCACAAACCAAATGCTAACTAAACACAGGAAATATCTACACTCAGGTTTTGAATGTGAAAAATGAAAGCAGGGAATTCCATCTAAGAATTGTAGAACTTTGCTACACTCTGCGTCACAGTAATGAACCGTGACAACATTTTTAGGAAGGTATGGCAATGATTTTTTTTTCAAGAACTATATCAGTTAAAATATGAAATAAATAAAATCTTGGCATGTACCCCAGAAACAAACCAATAAAAAGAAAATGATATGTATAGTGCCATGGAACTGCGGCTAGCGAGTTCCTTATGTCTCTTGCAGCTAGCTCTGTCTTTTACTAATGGACTCGCTAGAATGCCAGTCTTCAATCTAATCTATAAAATATAGCTAGTTGTGTAGAGTAGGTAGGGGTTTAATCTGTACAGGTCAACATTTCAGCGGGTCTAAATCCTGTCGCTGCAGAAATGTCACTGTGTGAAGTGTTGCTGAAAACCACCACAGGGTGGTGACATGCTGTGAAGGATAGTATGCGTCTTGCACTTACAAACATCCATGTTTATTTACATTTGGTGGAGTGCACAAACAATAACCACCATCGAATTATTTTAATCTCCTGGGAATTATTATTTTTTGGGTGGTGGGGTGGGTATAAGCCATGTTACCTGTGATTAGCCAGGTAGGATATATGAATGAATGAATCGTTTAATGACCACACGACCTAGGTCGGTGGAATTTGTTTTCGGTACAGGTGGAAAAGCTCATTACAGCAGTGTCAGTTACATCAAACATGCACACATTACACACATTGCACATGACTATCACAATGGACATGTACACACAACCACAAGACAAGAACATAGTCAATATTTACAACTTATAAAGTGCAGTACATCTGGCAGGGTTAGTGCAGTGAGTCAGGTGTTGAGAGTCCTTATAGCAGAGGGGAAGAAACTGTTTTTGAAACGGGATGTTTTGGTGGCCAGGGATCTGTAGCGCCGTCCAGAGGGCAACAGTTGAAACTGGTGGTAAGCAGTAGGGGTGTAACGATACATCGATTCACATCGATGCATCGATTCATTGACTAACGATCTGATTACATCGACGCAATGTAAAAACATCGATCTATATCGTCATCTTAAAGATACACCTTTATTTTGAATTTGCACAGGCTGCATTCGTAAACTCGCTCTTAGAACGCTGGAGCGCACAGTGGTATCAACGTCATAAAGGGACCAAGACATCTGATTGGACAAGAGGCATTCCTTGAGTGGTGATCAGATTTCCAGAGCGAATTTACGAACGCACCCACAGCGTCCCGCAACTCGGTGAATGAATTGTCTCCGGTGACGGTGTGAAGACACGAGAAACATTCCGTTTTTAAAGGGGGGACAAGTTCTTCCAGTTTTGTTTCATAGGACATTAATGTTTTAAAGCTGAATATCTCTTGTTTGTGAGACTAGTGAACGGGTCTATTTTTCTTTTTGTAACAGAAGAATACTGTATAATACAATATGATTTAAATGCTGGATAACTGGAAGAGCTCACAAATAAAATGGTCAAATCATATTCTAGTTGTTTTTGTGAGTTGATAATTGTGTTAGATTGGCATATGATATCGCGTCATATCGATCATATCGTCATATCGATCTTGAATCGAATCGAATCGAAATCGTATCGTGACTGACATTGTGATATCGTCAAACATTGTATCGTCATACAAACAAATCGATATAATATCGTATCGTGATGAAGCTGGTGATTTACACCCCTAGTAAGCAGGGTGACTGGGACTGCTCCACACTGCAAGAACATCATCCCTCTCATCAGTTCTCATTAGGGGTGGGCATCAATGATCGACGATCGATAATTGATTGATAAGGATCTTGGTCGATCACAAAATATTTTGCTCGATAATCATTAATAAATTGAGTGGAAATTAGTTTGTCCACGTTATGTGTGAGAAATTAACTTTGCATTTGCCTTCGCATTGAATTTCGCAACGCAGTACGGCATGATGCAACAAGTTACGCCGCTCATTACAAACACTGCGCAGTGACATGTACAATACGACGACGACCCCGACGACCACCTGCAAACAGTACATCCGACCCCGATTGCTCCTTCGCTACCTTCTCAGCCCTCCATCACGTCTCATCTAATAGGGAGGTGTGATGCACAACGAGAAGAGAAAGTAACGATGGCCATCTGCAAATTAATCGAAACAGATATTCTGCCGCTCAGTTTTGTCGAGGGTAGAGGATTTCGTGCGCTCATGCAAATAGTCGAGCCAGCATATCCTATTCCATCGCAACGTTCCATAACCAGGCGCATAGAAATCAAGAATAAAGTTTTCCCCAAGGAAAACATGCTTGTTATTTCTGCCCTAGGCGTTGTTTTAATGAAAAAAAAGCTGATCGTTAATTCTTGTGATTATCGAAAAAGAAATGTTTATCGTTTGCCCAGCCCTAGTTCTCATCCTTCTGGACTTGTCTGCTGTTTGACACAATAAACAACCAGATCCTTCTCGCCACCCTCTCAGACCTGGGCATCTCAGGCTCTGCACTCTTCTGGTGCACATCAGTTCTCAGCAGCCTGAGAACTGATGAGATGGATGATGTTCTGGCAGTGTGGATGTCCACTGTGACAGCAAGTGGAGCAGTCCCAGTAGAGTGAGCAGACTTGAAGCAGGATTGATGTGGGTCAAGGAGAGTTTTAGCAAGGAAAGAAGGGATACCGGTCTGTAGTTTGGTACAGCAGATGGCTTCTTGAGAAAAGGTTTGTCTTAAAGGCAGCCGGGACAGAGCTAGTGGTCAGGGAGGAATTGATAACGGTGTTGTTTGTGGTTGCCTGATTGGATGAGAGACGTTTTAGGATATCATCAGGGGAGAGAGGGCAAAGAGATGGTGAACCACAGCCAACTCTACTAGTGGTAATAGCGATGGCACATGGTTGTGTGAAAAAGCTGCTAAGGTCATCAGTGACATCATTTACAAAGTAAGTAACAGTCATCTGCAGAGGAGGGGATGGTGGGCTGAGGAGTGAGGAGAATGGCAAACAGTTTCCTTGGGTCAGAGGCAGATTGAATTTTAGAAGAAGCTTTGGCAGCAATCACAGAGGAGGAAAACTTCAGGAGGAGAGAGTGATAAGATGCTAGGTCGCCAGGAGTGTCAAAATATGAGGAGAGAGTGGACATGAGGATGGAGGAGGCCCCAGGCCCCTGAGACATCTACTACCTACTACCCTGTCCTGTTTCTCCTGATACATCTACTACCCCCCTGTACTGTTTCCCCTGTGTCTTTAAAACATTTGTTTTTGATCTTCCTCCTTCTAGTACGACGACTGCCAATGGCCCCAGGCCTGAGCATAGATTACTTTTTCCTGCTATGACTAGTGGATAGTTGATTCACTTACTTAGCCAAATGTATTGATGTAAATTATTGGAATAAGGCGTCTGCCTTATCCAGTAAGGTACTTCAATGGCAAACATGTAATGTAATGTAATACCCCATCAGTAGACTGAAGGGAGAAGGATCGAAGGTAGGGACAATGGAATAGAGAAAGAGATGGGTTCGATAGGTCCGAAGGTTGTGGTAAGTAGTAACAGAATGGGTAGAGATTGAATGAGAGAGGATGGATTTGAGAGAAAGGGAGAAGATACAAAGTACTGGAAGAGTAACAATAACGTTGGAGGTGGAACAGGTTTTGGTGAAGACATGGTCACGTTGATTTCCTGTCTTATGACTGTCGCTACCCTGTCTTATCGTGGCAGAGTGAGACAGGGTAAGGACAAATGAAGAGATAAGGTGTCAAACCTTTTTGATTTGATGTTGAAGTCACCCAGGAGAGTGAGTGGTGTGCCATCCTCAGGGAAGAAGCTGAGAAGGATATCCATCTCATCTAGGAAGTCGCCGAGCTGACTTGGGTGAGAGATTACAACAATATGAAGTTTGACTGGGAAAGTAACACAAACAACGTGGAATTCAAATGAGGATATGGATAGGTGATGGAGAAAGAACATTACATGTCCACTTAGGTGAGATGAGGAGCCCTATGTGAGAAAAGGAACAGGCAGCAGTGAGTGCTGCTGGAGTAGCCGTGTTCTCTGATGTGATCCATGTCTCAGTGAGAGTCAAAATCAGTGTTCAGTAGGGGTGGGCATCGACGATCGATAATTGATCGATAAGGATCTTGGTCGATCACAAAATAAAACATTTGGTCGATCACAAAAAAAAAAAAAAAATCGACCAAATGTTTTATTTTGTGATCGACCAAGATCCTTATCGATCAATTATCGATCGTCGATGCCCACCCCTAGTGTTCAGTAATACTCTGTAACTGGCTATCTACTGGCTATAGAAAGCTGACATTCTCAGCCTTTCAACAGTCATCAAAACTCAAAATAAGCGTAAGCGACTGAAAATGATGAAGCCAGTCACATACAATATGAGCTACATTTTCACAACAAGCCTGTCTATTAGAATTACTCTGATGCCCCCTGGTTGTTGTATTGCCTATCCTTCAAGCATGAACCTTTTTAAACTCTGGGTAGGTGCCAAAAGAAACCGTTACTTCACCAACTGCACCCACGAGGCACATTCGTCCGATATAAACAAGACAAACACCAAAACTAGTATAAAGACCAACATACAACTTTTTAATGATCTTTTAAAAATCAAGTAATGTGTACGGATAGTGGCAACAATTAAAACCTTTAAAATATATATATTTTAAAACTTCTAAATCATTTTCGATTTAGAGGTTTACATGTGCTAAAGCAAGTGTACTAGGTTACTAGTAACTTAGCTGGCTGGCTGTCACTCTGAAAGCTATGGCTAAATTGCTAATTTGCTGGTTTAAATGTTAGGGAATTACAAGCAAAAAATACTTTGGCACCCTGTCAAAAGCACCCAGTACCCCTGTCATACACATTGATGGATAGTGGATACCCAGTTCCCCTGTCAATACAAGTTAAAGCCTTGCCGTCACACGCTCCACTATATTCTACAACACCTGGACAATCGAAACACCTATGCCAGTCCTGTTTGTGGATTATACTTCAGCCTTCAACACCATCATTCCTGACCTCCTCCACAATAAACTGGCCCAGCTGAATATCCACCCCTCCATCTGTCAGTGGATTACTGACTTCCTCACCAACAGAAGGCAGTATGTCAGGATGGGCCCTCAACTGTCTCAGCCCCGCACAGTTAACACCGGTGCTCCTCAGGGCTGTGTGCCCTCCCCCTGCTCTACCCCCTGTACACCAACGACTGTACCTCTGGTGACACATCTGTCAAGACCATCAAATATGCAGATGACACCACCATGGTTGGCCTCATCACTGACAATGACGAGACTGCCTACAGGAGGGAGGTCGGCTGCCTGGTGTCCTCGTCTGCAGCCAATAACCTGGAACTCAACAACACCAAGACAGTGGAGGTGATTATGGACTTCCGAAAAAAGGCCCCAACTCACTCTCCACTGGTCATCAATAACTCCCTGTCACAATAATGGATGAATTCAAGTTTCTGGGAACTACCATCTCCAACAAACTAAAATGGGATAACAACATCACCCATTTACTTAAAAAAGGCCAGCAGCGCTTGTTCTTCCTCCGTCAGCTGAAGAGACTCCACATCAGTCGTCAGATCCTTGTCCAGTTCTACAGGGCCGTCATAGAGAGCATCCTAACATCTTCCATCACTGTGTGGTACGACTCTGCGTCTGCCCGATCCAAGGCCAAGCTACAAAGAGTAGTACGGACAGCTGAGCAGATCATCGGCTGCCCCCTGCCTCCCATCACAGACCTCCATAGCTCCAGATTATGAAGAGAGCACGCACGATTGTGGCTGACCCCTCACATCCAGCTCACAGCTTGTTTGCATTACTCCCTTCTGGACAGCGGTACAGGGCCACCAGGACAACAACATCACGCCACTTGAACAGTTTCTTCCCCAAGGCCATAGCCCTTCTCAATAACTCCTGATTATTGCCACTTGCACTTTACATGTTCTTGCACTTAGTTGTACAGTATATTTATTCATAATATTCACTCATATTGGTACTGTATATTCTGTCTTGAGTTTTGTTGTATTGTCTTGCTGTTACATGTACTGTAGCTTGTTTAGCATGGTAGAATACAAAGTCATGTTCCTAGTGCACTGCACATGGCGAATACAGTTGAATTGAATTGAATTGAATCACACACACTGCATTGTTCCCCCTCCATAACATCTCCAGACTCCGCCCTTCACTCTCTCACTCCAGTGCTGGAACTTGAATCCACGCAATCGTCACTAATGGTTAACTCTCAGGACTATCCTATAAGCTCAACAATAAATTACAAATCATCCAAAACTCAGCAGCACAAATCCTCACCTGCACCAAATAGAATGACCACATTACTCCCATTATCATGCAACTATACTGGCTACTGGTCCAATACCGCCTTGACTTCAAGATCCTCCTACTCACATACAAAGCCCTTCACTCCCTTACACCCCTACCTCTCCCATCCACTACACAAATACACCCCTACCCGCACCCTTCGCTCCTCAGCCGGCCTTCTCTCCTTCCTTTCAACCCAACTCAGCACAATGGGCTTGCCTTCAGCTCTGCCGCCCCCAGACTCTGGAACTGTCTCCACTCAACTGACACTTCTCCCTTATTGTAAACTACCACTCACTGTTCTCTGTTTTTATGCTGTGCATGTCCTATTACTGTTTGTCTCCTACTGTTTCGTACCCTGTCTTGTTGTTTGATATATTTGTATACTGTCCATGTTTTCTTGCTGCTGTATTGTCCTATTTTATTATGTTCGGTCATGTTCCATATCTTTTAAAAAATCAAATGTTTAACCATAACTTTGTAATTTTGGGGTCTTTACTTGGTTGTGGTGTCTAACCCTATGATTTGGGGGTCATCTAGAAATAGTCACACACCATCGAGTTAAGCCAAATATGATTTGGGGGTCATCTAGAAATAGTCACACACCATCGAGTTAAGCCAAATGTAAAAAAATGTACCTACATTTTTAACCATGCCCGTGGACCTAATATTTATTGGTAAATTCTAGAACAAACTGATAGACAACAGTTTACATTTGACATATGCTAATTAAGGTGAAAAAAGAGGTACATTTGGTCAAAAAAGCTATTGACTCAACATCTGAGTGTGATTTTTCAGGGAAAACTGCAGTCATCTTGGATTTGTGCCCTGCACACGTTTTTCTTCAGTAAGATGTTCGTAGCGATGTACCTTTTTAGCGCTGCCTACTAGCAGCTGTTTTGTGTATGTTTTGATTCCGAGACAGTTTCTCTGCTATTTGGTTTGAGTGATACCAACATTCACATAAGCATATCTTCTTCAACTATTTTCGGTTTCAATGTATGACACATAATTTGAAAGATTACAATCTGCATTTTCATAATTGTTTTTTTTCTTTTTTTAAATGACCATGACTTTTTAGCCAGACCCTGTCACATATATTTGAAGTCTTTTAGTGAATACAAGATGGTTCAATTTCCACAGAAAGCCCTTGGCTGCATCTTCCTCTTCCGTCCTCCTCTGTATGTGCACATGCCATGCTGTGGTGTGTTCCTGCATTGGGGATGTTTGTCGCAGATGTTGCTTCAGATGTTATCCTGCCAGGAAGCGCCTATCACCACGGATCTCCCCGCTCAGCTCAACAACAGAGGCTTTCTATCCTAACCGTATCTTATCCTTCTGTCTATCACAATTCATCCACCTATACCTCTCTCTCTTCCTCCTTCTCTTCTCTCCCCTTTCTTCACCTGTGCTGCTCTGGCAATTTGCTGTCTTGACTGAGCCAGAAGCAGTGAAAGCCCAGAGCCCACAGTGTGCTTAGGTGGCTTTAATTGCTTTTTTGGCCCAAATGCTTTCTGAATCCCTTTTAGAATCCAGCATAAGGGCCCACATTTTTTTCGCCACATGCAATTCTTGAAACTGAGATTTTTGTGATTAAAAGCTATGTTTTGGGAGTCTTTAAATCATGTCCAAATGTTCTCTTTGTCTTTCAGTGTGGTGCAGCTGGACCCATCACACACACCTGAGCCCTGCCATGTTCTGTCCCGCCACACTCTCCCCATTACAGACATCCACGCCGGCCTAATGGGACCCCAGGCGCGAGTAGCCACCGCATCGCTGGACCAAACAGTCAAGGTAGGCTTGCCTAAAGGCAACTACTGAAGAGACTGTTGGAAATGTATGGTTGAGTGACTATGGCGGGAAGTTTGATTGTGGCTTGAAGATTTTTCCTTGACCTCAAGTTGAATGATACAGTTGCCTCTTCTTGACAAGTAGCTAAGGATAAAGGGCTCTCAACCAACTTTCTGATATCTCTCATATAGCAACCTAATGTATTAATGTAAATAATTTTGAAAATGTCCACATCTTACATGTGTATTTTCATGTCAGTAAACACATTTTTGTTGGACATGAACAAAAACACTTTTTCATTCCTCTAAAGCACACTTTGTTGGTAGGTTAGGTCTTAAGTTTGAAAGACACGCATAGTCACAATGCATATTTAGTCATAAATTGAATCTGAAAATAGTTGAGAAAGATATGTTTATTTGAATGTTGGTACACCACAATTCAATTAGCAGACAAAATCGCCCTGAACTAAAACAAACTGGTTTCAGACCGTGCTCCATCGCGCTAGCTAGGTAACGAACAACAAAGAACATCGCAGATAGCTGCTCTGCATGTTTAGCACATCATAACATGCAGATAGAACATGAACTAAAAACACATAACTACACCACTAGATGATCACACATTACCTAAACATAAACAAGACGTGTCACCAGCACTCTGTGAATCGCGTATCCTTCTTCTGAGGAGAGGGTCACTTGACATACGATTATGATCGCTTCTAAATACACAGAACAAAATATAAACGCAACACTTTCGTTTTTGCTCCAATTTTTGAAATTAAAGACCTAAGACTTTTTGTCTTTTTTTTATGTACACAAAATGCCATTTTCTCAAATTTGTTTAAATCTGTGTTAGTGAGCACTTCTCCTTTGCCGAGATAATCCATTCACTTGACAGCTGTGGCATATCCAAATGCTGATTAGACAGCATGATTATTGCATAAATTGCATATTATTGAATAAAGACCATTCATTCATTCATTATTGCACAGATGTGCCATAGGCTAGTCACAATAAAAGATAAAAGTTGTTAGTACATAGCAATGTTTTCTTT
Organism: Nansenia antarctica; assembly: GCF_963989245.1. Taxonomy (NCBI): domain Eukaryota; kingdom Metazoa; phylum Chordata; class Actinopteri; order Argentiniformes; family Microstomatidae; genus Nansenia; species Nansenia antarctica. Next base: position 92,141,996 of record NC_137674.1, on the reverse strand, counting down.
TTAGCTGCTAGGTAGCTACCAATGCGATGGTTGCAAACACGTGTTTTGCATCTTCAGATTTCAAAGTATGACACATCATTTGAAAGTTTACAATCTGCACTTTCATAATCTGTAAAAAATCTGAAGAATTACCTGGGGACTTTTTCACCAGGCCCTGTCACATGCAAATAGGGCTATGTCAGTCATTGTTAGTCTAATCAGTCTCAAACTTAGTGTGCTTTGAGACAATACTATAATAGAGATTTGAGGTTAACCCTGGAAAGTTCCTACCTTGAAAATTCTTGTAATTTTGCAACCCTATCCTCAGGTTATTTTTTTCTTTCCTCTGCAAGCCATAATAAACAGTTTGCTTGGGGGGTTCAATGAATGACCATCAAGATCTTGGCAAAAAATAGTAACCGTCAAAGCCACTAAATTATTTGATCTAGAAATGTGTTTTATTTCATTAAGTTGAAGTAGGAACAGAAATGTGCAGACGAAGACATAGTGCCCTACACTCTGAAGTGTACAGAGTGAACTCTTTGAACAACTTGGGTCAGTTGAACAGCCCTGCAGTGTATGCTCAGATGTCAGTATTCTTGTGCCCCCTCTTTCTCTCCCTCTCTCTCTCCCTGTCATTGAAGAGCATGAACCCTTTGAATGCTATCAAGGTATTATTTTGCGTGATTATATGGTGATTACAACCCTTACCATTCAGGGTTCGACGTTAAGGTTTTTTCCTACTTGCTTCTCAAATCTACTTGCCCCATCTACATTTTTACTTGCCCTGCCTACCGTTGCCGGCTGTGCGGCGCATAGATTTCTCTCACAACATACTTCTATGTACCTCCTAAATTTCGTTGTTTGGTACCTGTACTGTAGCAATGACAATAAAGTCCATTCATTCATTCTAACTAAGATCTGTTGCCTGTTGATTGTGTGTAAATCGCTACAGTACACAATGTTTGTTAAAAAACTGTTCATTAGCTGTATTATATCAATCATTATATTTAATTGTAGATGAGAATTGGTTCCAACTATTAACTTATTTGTAGCATGGACGGGTAAAAGCAATATGGCAGAAATGTAACCTGTCAATCAGTAGTCATTTCAGATCAGTGAAATGATAAGTGCTATTTCAGAGTATTCAGACAGGGCCAATTACACCCTCCGTGCCTCTCTGAACAGGTGAGCCACCTGTTTAACGTCCGGTCAGTTCACATTAGGGGTGGGAATCACATGGTAACTAACGATACGATAACCTTACGATATTTTGCCCCTGATACCGATAGTATCACGATACAGCGACTTTGCGATAATCGATACATAGTAACACAATTCATCAACGCTACATCACAATATCTGTATTAACTGAAGAAAAAATGCCATTATAAAGGCAAAAAGCAGGAATTATGTTTTTTATTCATTCACTTTGTTGTTGCTGGTTGTGAACAATGAAACAAACAATAAATTAGGCCTAGCCTACATCTTTCTTACTCGTCTCTAACATACACTCACACTGACTGCCACTTGTGTGCCTGCCATCATACAAAATAAAAAGACAAAAAAAAAAGACAAAAAAAAAAGACCGAACGGCCCAGAAAGCAGGGGTTATCATGTTTAAGGAAGGACTATAGATATCTATTGTATCTATGTGAAGACTCATGTCCTATTTAGAAAAGAGGCTACAGAGCAGCCAGCAGTATCATTATGCTATACATACTGATAATATTAAACTATGCATTTTACTTTTTAAAATATATTTTCTGTTGTCTCATTAATTGGAAGAGTAGCTTCATAATATAATTACCAAATTACCATATAATAAACCAGTGGAACATTTAGCTAGCCTACAACTTCAAGTGGGATACCATAGAACTTACTGCAAGATATGAATAACATATGCACGATTCCATGACCCCACTTGAGACAAAGAAACGTTAACACATTGGTAGCACTATCTGGCACAATGGTAGCACTATCTGGCACGGAGCGCGCAAAGTATCAATGGACGCGTTATTATTCTCCACGACGTTGCATTTCCTTTGACATTGTTTGTCACATTTTAAATAGATAACATGCTACTTTATCAGCTTTCTCAAACAAAGTTTGCAAACGGATACAAGGTGTTGTGGCATAGCCTGGGCGCTTGAATACTGTCCTTGTTGCGACTAAATACAACCTTACACTGCGGATTACATACAGTAGATAGATACCATAGATATTACATACAGTAGAAGCCTCGTTTGAGACGATAGACAGTCAGACGCATAGCGGCTACATTCAGCATCTACATTTCTACATCTCTGTCGAATACTACACGGCAGAGTTTGACGCTTGAATTTTTACAGCGCGGAACCGCCTGAAAAACATACCGGCATATACACTAAATCGATATTTGGCGACGTGAATCGATCATTGTATCGCAAGAGGCCACGATAGTTCACATGCCTGGGAATTGTCTGCAGACAGTGCAGTACATAGCTGGTATTGTGGTATCATTCTCCACCCACGGATATGTTTATGCGTCTATTATTTGAATCTAACTTGCCCGCATTTTTTTTTTTACTTGCCCTGGGCAATCGGGCAACCATTAATGTCGGACCCTGCCATTCCTGTATAATTAGCCTACAACGCCTATCCAAAGTATACCCAAAATAAATTGCTGTTCTTGAACCAATTGGAATAAATGCATGAGGTTGTCTCCTTTTGAAGGTTGCGCTTCGAGCCAAATAATCCATCTCAAGATACAATCACAACAGCAGGCACAATCGACTTTGCTGTCAGACCACCAACAAACGCTACATTGACAAATTTGATAAAACTCACCAATGAAACCTTATAGTTGACCACCGATCGATAACATTCCGACAACAATGGTTTGTTTACATTGCTAAAATAAAAATTAAGGTGAAAATGAAACAAATAACTTGTGTGTTCAAACTTGTATTTTTCAATGCCAGTGCCACTTAGTCATTCTTACCATTGGGGAACAAACTTCAGAGTGTTACCTTCAAAAGGAGACCAATCCCATGCATTTACTCCAAATGGTTCAAGAACAGCTTTCAATTTGCTTTGGGTACACATTGGATAAGCGTTTTAGGCTAATTATACATGAATGGTAAGCAGTGGCGGCTGGCCAATAGAGGGCGCTAGGGCGCCGCCCCCACCTTCCAACGCAGCCCCACTTCCTAGTTGCTACTTGTAAAAGATTTTTAAAAATAAACATTGTTTATTCATAAAATGCGGCTGATATTCTGTCGGCGCCTATCAGCATTCATTAAAAATCCTCCAATACGCCCCGCGGTGGTGTAGCGGTCTACGCACTGGCCACTAGTGCATGCTGCCCACCGGGGCCGGGGTTCGTATCCCGGCTCGCCAGATCCAGATATGGCCGAGGCACACGGGAAGCGGCATATTGGGCGGCCGCTTCCGAGGGCGGTATAGGAGTATTTCTGGACAAGGATCCGTCGCGCAACACCGCCCCCTGGGTGCCGGAATAACGGTGCTGGGCTCGAGGAGCCAGTCAGCTAGTCTGCCTGGCGGCCTCTTCTGGGACTGCCGGCCACGGGGTCGTGCGGCAGATCCTATGCAATAGGCAGGGGATAATTGGATGCTAGGTTGGGTTCAATTGGCTACCAAATTGGGTGAAAAAGGGATAAAATCTGAAAAAAAAATAAAAAAATAAAAAAAATCCTCCAATACAATAAACATTTTATCTGTGTGTGTGTAAAATTCACTGTGAAAATACATAGGGGAGGAGTCGGGGCGCCGGCCGAATGGCAGTCTATGGCAGGCCAAATACTTTTGGCTTACACGTGAGCTGTAGCAGCTCTCCAATTGGCTGTCTCCTATTTCTCGGTCGGGGCGCAAAAAATGCGCCCGAGCATGCGCAGATTATAGGCTTACCTAGGCTGCAGCCTAGGGCCACTACCACTAGGGGTAGTAAACATTTTAAAAGGCGTGAGACTTGAGAGCCCTGAATATCCGGTTGTTAAGTCTGACGTCAAACGTGACGTTTTGCAATTTCCGAGTCCAAACCAGAAATTCTCCGCACCAGAATACCAGTGTACTACAGAGGTAGAATGACAGTTTAATCGTTTTTTAGACTCTGATCTATTCATACAACAAGGGACACTGCACTTTCCCGTTCTCCCCATATTGTCAGGGTATTTGAGCCTCGGAAAAGCGCTATATAAATATAATTTATTATTATTATTATTGCGGCATTTCGAAGACAGCGCCTCAGCCAACTTTGGACCCGGAAACACGTCGCGACTTAACAACCGATATTCGGACAGACAACAGGAGAGGAGAGCAACAGAGAGACAGACAACAGGAGAGGAGAGCAACAGAGAGACAGACAACAGGAGAGGAGAGCAACAGAGAGACAGACAACAGGAGAGGAGAGCAATAGAGACAGAACTGAGGTGAGGTGAGCAACAGAGATAGTTCAGGATGATAACAAACAGTTCAGTATGACAGACAACTAATAGAAAGACAACTGTATGATTATAGAGTTTACATGTTCAAGGAAATATTGTATGATAATAGAAAGGTACACTTTAATTTAATTAAAGAAGTAACAAAGAACACATTTATTATCACAATTGCATTGTGTTCCATGTCTTTCTCCATTTAATAAATAATGCCTAGTTGAATGGCTAAACAAGACAACTGTCTGGACAGTACTGCTAGAATTATTCACCTTACCGCTGCACAGATAGACAAAGGGTATATAAGTCCATTCTGTTAACATTAGGTCTACTCTGCTAACAAAGACTATTCCAGTTGATTTGTCAGTTGTGCATTATATTTTTGTTGTGTTTGCAGTTTGCCCTTTAATAAGTTATATATAAAAATAATTAAGTTATATATATATTCTCATGCTAAAATCGACTGTAAATCCAGATTTTTAAGTTGATATTCTTCCCCGTGGAGCATGCCCCCATAACCTGTGCCCCACCCAACATTTTTATCACCAGCCGCCACTGATGGTAAGGGGTTAAAACCTCAAACCTAAATTGATTGCATCGAACTAAATTAAAATAAGCGGTATTGAGTGAAGTTAACGCGAATGGCACTAGTGACCCACAATGTACACTAACAGCGATAATACGATAATGAACTACGAGAGCACTTAAATAGCCTCATAGGCAGCGAGAATGAGGCGCGGCATAGCTTGCTAATACAGTTTTTACTATTCAGATCGCAAGGAGGAATTCATTTTTGCAGATATTAATACATATTGATTTCTTTTTTTGTTTTGACTTGTCAGTCGGACAACTGCAGGAGGAAGTCCACTTCGTCCGAACATAAAATATACTTATCCCAGATAAGCGGACAAGCCTTAATGCAGAGCCCTACGCATGACTACCTATGTAAACATAGGAACATAGGAAGCATGTACAGGCCAAGACAATTGGCATATGATGCTTGGGCCCGCGGATGGATAAGAAGCTACTAACAAGAATCACTTTCTCTGTCTCTAGCTGTGGGAGTTGTCTACCGGAGAGATGCTCTTATCTGTCCTCTTTGACATCGGCATCATGTCGGTGACCCTTGACCCCTGTGAGTACTTCCTCTTCTGCGGGGCCAGCGACGGTATGATATTCCAGGTTTCCCTGTGCAGTCAGGTAAGTCTTATTTTCCTCAATTCATTTAACCCTGAACTTTCACTGAGAAATGTCCCAGCACGTAACAGAGAGATTTGAGCTGACAGACAATTCTATCTGCAAAACAATAGCCCAGCTTTACTTGCTGGTATATTACTAAGTATACCTATTGTTTGTTATACAACAGTTACTTCCGACCAAGTCATTTGATTGGACGAGGCATTCCATGAGTGCTGATATACAGTATAACAGCACTGGGACCTTTAACTATATGTATCACTCCGCCGCACAGATGTTCTACTAGATGACAGTTAATTAGACTACATTGTTTGTGTTCAGGTTACTAGGCAACAGTCCATTTGAAGTTCAGTTGCGGAACTATTTATTTGTATTTTTATGATTAAATAAACAAACAAATCATAATCTGTTAGGGCTGTCCCTAACAACTATTTTTCTAACGATTAATCTAGCGATTCTTTTTTCGATTAGTCGATTACTCTAACGACTAATTTAACGATTAGTCTAACGATAATTTTTTTTACTGTTCGATTAATGTATCACTTAATTCTTCCCAAAATAATGTCTGTATTGTCTCTCTCAGTGTCTTTATAAAGCACTCTGGGTAATAGCTGCTGCTCTTATAAAACAAAGCAGCGTGTGACATGCACATTACTCAGACGGCCGCCCCTTTAAATGATCAGCTGATGTATGGGGGCTGTCTGTGGGCCCGCAATTAAACACAGACACCTTTAATTCGGTGACATGCTACTACTACTACTACTACTACTACTGTAACTGCCTCTGTCAAACAGCCCCAGACACAGGGCAGACTCACTGCTATGTTTAGCCAACTTGAATGCCAACATGGCCATCAGGGTTTTTCCTGACTCAAAACGAGGCGGAGGTGGTACCAGTGGTGTTTGACATCGGGGGGGACCCATGAAGCAGGGCTGTCTGGGGGTCCTTAAACATCAAACACTTAATTTCTTGCATTCTGGTGAATTGATATGCACCAATTTGTGCCCTTTCTGCATCAATTTATGGTGGAAATGTCATTATTTATGTAAAGGAAAACACAATATTCAGGCACCAGATGACCATTCAAAATATAATGTAATATAATGCAATATAAGACTTTCAAATATGTATTCTCCTTGAGCAGTCAACATACTATCAGCTATTTCGCTAGCAAAAACGAAAGCTAACTTATTTGCGAAACAGCGCCCCCGCCACCACGTCGGCGCAGTGCCGCAATTGCAGTTAGAAATTACAGAAATCCACAGAGTGCAGCGCTTATAGAAAATACGACCGTCAGTTTGTCGAGAGCTGGAGGCGGCTAGAAATATGACGGAGGCGGCCGCCTCATAATTCTCTATGCAGGAAAAACCCTGGCCATTTAGAAGTCTGTCCATCACCACAACACATAGCTAGCTAGTAGCTACATGGCTAGCTAACGTTACTCTCGCTGCTATGTTATGATTAGCTAAATTGATGCTAACGTAGCATGAGAGCTACGAGCTAGATAACGTAGGTGCGAGCACCACAATGACAATAGGCTACCGTAGCTAGCCAGCTACATAGCTAACGTTACTAACACCAGAAGACAAGACATACAAACTGTGGTGAGCTACATTGCTTGTGTAACATTAGCTAGTAGCCTCCTCCATGTTTCCACTGGTCGCAGCCATGTTGTTTATTTGCGACGCACATTACGCAAGTCAACGTATTGACGTAGTCGATTACGTCGACGCGTCGTCCCAGCCCTATAATCTGTTGTCGCTTATTACTGTTAACTAATAAATCGCGCTGTAGAACTGTTGTATAAAAGCAATATCACACTCGGGGTCGTGCTGTTATACTGAATATCAGCACGGCTGTGATCGTCTTCGGTACTCGGCCTGCGGCCTCGTACCTACGACCGAATCACAGCAGTGCTGATATTCAGTATAACACACTCCCTCTCGTGTGATATTGCTTAATTATGGCCGTGTCTTTATTTTGTTATAAATTGAATCTGACCTCATAACAGCAATCAAATGGGGCCAATTTGAAAGTTATACAAAAAAATACAAGAACTGCATAGTGTCATCAAACCAGGACCAGTAATCATGTTGTTACCTTATTTAATTACCACAAGCTAACTCACAAAGCAAGGCCCATTTCCTCCATGTACAAGCAACTGACATAACACAGATCAAAACATTCTGAACATTACTAGAAGAATCCTCCCTCCAGTTGTCAATTGTCTCATAATACACATTCAAACTGAATACCCTTTAGTCATCCCTGCTCATTTCTTGTGTAGCAGCAAACACAGTAAACACATATTTATTTAATAAGAGGGTTGCTCATCCTTCCACTGAAAGCTCTTTGATCTCTCTCCTCCCGGAGGGCTGGAGTGAAGAAGGGGAAGCATGAGTGATTTTGTAGTCTGCAACACTCTCACACGGGTGGGAGAATGCGAGGGCAATACAGGAGCACTATCCTGGATAATCCCTGTCTTTATTTGTGCACACCTACATTTTTGTCATTCTAAGAATACATGATATTTTTCCTCCTGTCACGTCCACCCCATCTCTCCACTAGGGTTAGAGTTTGGTTAAAACGAAAGAACTATTGTTGCTGAATGCTGATCCTGACCCAGTTAACCCACATTATGCACATGATAAATGTTATGATTTACGCAAGTGATTTGTGTGGTTGTAGTGAATTAAGCATGCTTTTATATCAGACTTAGCTGAGGTGCTGGAGCTGAAGAGTATCAAATAGAGTAAAAAAAGCAGCACCCGCACACTCAAATCTGTGCAAAAAGCATACATTTATTACAAGCTTTCGGTCATAGACCTTCTTCAGGCATAAAGCAGCGACAAGTGAATGCAGTAATATAAAGGGTTCAAACTAAATTACTTGATTAGCCAATGCATAACACCTGTGTCAAATATTTCACCTAGTGGCTAGACATCAAGGGAATTGTAGTCCTAGATTTAGTGGACTACAAAAGCCACATACACAAGTGTTCACTGAGACAAGAAACACCAAATTACAAATTCAAATATAAACACAGAACAAAAAACAATAGAGAAATGCTACAACATCAGACATTAGGCAGTAGCCATTAGGGATGGGACGAAATGTGCGTAGGGCTCAGCATTAAGGCTTGTCCGCTTGTCTGGGATAAGTTATGTTCGGACAAAGTGGACTTCCTCCTGCAGTTGTCCGACGGACAAGTCAAAACAAAAAAAGAAATCAATATGTATTAATCAAAAATGAATTCCTCCGTGCGATCTGAATAGTAAAAACTGTATTAGCAAGCTATGCCGCGCCTCATTCTCGCTGCCTATGAGGCTATTTAAGTGCTCTCGTAGTTCATTATCACTGTTAGTGTACATTGTGGGTCACTAGTGCCATTCGCGTGAACTTCACTTCTCAAATTAAAAATTCTAATATATATCGTGAAATAATCGGTGTTTTATTTTCCCTTAGCTACACTTCTTGGGGAGGCGTCCGTAATAAAGAGGAATTATTATGGACATAGACACCAAACATCTGACAAGCAGGCTAAAATATCCTCGTTAAACGCACCCACTTGAATCCCAATCACGAGTTGCCTGAATGAGGTCTTTCTTTTAATCGCCGATATACTAATCCAACGTACGTGGAATAGCCCCCAGAGGGCCGGATACCGATAAACACATTTGCCAACCAATAGCATTGCAAGGGTAAAGAATGGGACCCATTCACTATGTAAATGTGGTTTTGGGATAGCTAAATGTGATGTAGTAATATTGCTACAGGGGGCCTTACAAGGTTAAGGCAATACATTTTTGGTAACCACTATGTTAGCTTGCCCTTTTATGTACGTCAGTACACTGTATGTTTGGACCTTGCATCGAATCTACAAATAAGCATGAAATTCCTTAGTGACAAACACTTTCCTTTCCTGTGTGATGGTGTTGCTTGAATATTTTCTGAACATCATGTCAAACTTCTGTCACCAGTTCTGTGACTGTCTGAGATGCCGTTCCCTGCTCCTTTAATTGTGCCATTTACCCGAATGGAGAGCATTTTTCATTTCCTAGATAGCTTAAATATGACTGTGCCCATGGATCATTGTTTAATAAAGGGGATTTCATAAGCTAGCTGGGCAGAAGTTCCTATTTGACGAGTGTTTCAAAGCATGGCATTAAATGCCATTGGGGAAACAAGGGCTGCATCTGACAGTGTGCCGTTGTGCCATTTGCTCCCCCCCCCTTGTTGTCGAAATTGTCCTCCAGGAGACGAGACTGAGCCCAGCATTGTCATATGCATAGAATTCCCTTCCCCACTGAGGCACAGCAGCAGCCAGATGGTTCTTTTTCGTGGTTTAGGTTTTGAATAATCCTGCCTTTTCTTTTGCTATAGAAAATACATAATTTTCTCACTAAATCGTTCCGAACAGCCCTCATGGATTTAAGCACTTGAATATCGAAGTTAAACAGTTCCATATTCCATGAGTGTGTGGATTTGACCCATTACATGTTTCACTCCTTGGTAATTCAGTGGTATGTAATGACATGACTTTACCCCCCTATTTCCTGCCCAGATTTAAAAAAACAAAAAAACAAGAACAGGCATATTGAGGAAGGCTCTGGACAGATCTATCTCCCTTTCAAGTCCACTAGTCATTTTTAATTGAGCTTGAGCTTTCAAGGCTGGCAGTATAAATGTGATGTAATGATTTCATTCACTCATAGTCCAGCTGTGTCAGTCCTCCCCAACCCTCTTCACTGCATGTCTGATGCAATCTCATCCTTAATAAAAGCAATTAAGTCAACGATCAAAACCTTTAGGAGCTGGACAGGGCCAAAAACCTGCAACTGGAAGAGAGGGAGGAACATGGGGTGTACATGAGAGGCAAACTAATCAGCCTTGGGAATGAAGAAGAGAACTGTCAGTAGCTAGGCTTTCTTTGATACTGAACTTCTGAACCTCAGTTTTTTTATCCCTAACCCTTTTTTCTTATCTCCAGAGCATAGGTCGGGATAAGACCTTTCAGTCGGACAACGAAGGCAACCAAGTGTTCAAAGGCCACAGGTAGGCTTGCCTTTAAGGTTGTGTCAATACTTCAAGAATCACTAGAATACCAATAATATATTGTACAGTGGCAAGAAAAAGTATGTGAACCCTTTGGAACTACCTGGTATTCTGCAATAATTTATCCTAAAATGTGATCTGATTTGGGCACCCCTAGCCAAAATGCCTTTTACAATTAATATCGAAGTGAAAATAAGCAAACCTAACCTCTAAATGGTACAAAGTTAAATATGACACATTTTAAAGCAATTTTTTTTTTTAACAGTTTAAAAGTAAGAAAACAAGGAAAAAGGCCTTGTACAAAAGTTTTGGAACCTTGTCAGCTAGTACTTTGTAACTCCTCCTCGGGCAATTATAACAGCTTGCAAATGCTACCTGTAGCCAGCTAAGAGTCTTTTAATTCAGATTTTCAATAATATTCGAGTCTGGGGACTGTGATGGCCATTCCAAAATCTTCATCTGTCTTTCCTGGAGGTACTTCATGGTTGATTTTAAGGTATGCTTTGGGACATTATCTTGCTGGAATACCCAACCTCTCTTCAACTTCAATTTCTGGACTGACCGTCGAACATTAGCCTCTAGAATGTCTTGATATTTGGTGGAATCCATTCTTCCTCCCACCCGCACAATATTGCCTGTGCCCCCAGCTGCTACACAACCCCAAAGCATAATGGATCCACCTCCATGCTTAACAGTTGACAAGGTGTTCTTCTCTACAAATGCTTCACCCTTTTGTCTCCAAACATACCTTCTTTGGTTGTGTCCAAAACGTTCTGATAACTGTAGAAGTATAACTGGTGGTGGGTTCAGAACTCACCACTGCCACCTATATCAGAATGTTGGTTGGACTTCTCTGGCTCTGAGAAGAGAGCAACACTGCATGCTGTTTATTTGTAAAGCACTTTGGTTGACGAGTGTCATGTTTAAATGTGCTATATAAATACATTTGATTGATTGATTGATTGAATTACCTGGGTATCTAACAAGTTTTCTAAATTACAAATTGTGTACCTACAGCACTCGTGCACATGACTCCTTGGTTTTATATATTCCGTTTGTTAGGACAGAAGTGGGTAAAATGGCATTTCAATATTATGCCCCATATAAATGGAATAACCTGTAGATCCTGTTAAAATGTATTAATTTGATTCCATTTAAGCACTTCATTCCAAAAAGCACTTTTTGTATGACTCCATGCATTCTGAATGTTCATGTGCACTTTGATATTTGGTCTGTTATTTGCCATTCTGTAATTTGTTTCCTGTGTTTGTTATTTTTACTGTGTATACCGTATTTTCCGCCCTATAAGGCGCACCGGAGTATAAGGCGCACCTTCAATGAATGGCCTATTTTAGAATTTTTTTCATATACAAGGCGCACCGGCTTATAAGGCGCACCGGCTTATAAGGCGCATAGAATAGATACTGCAGTCAAACGTTTGACTGGGGTTGCGTTACGCCCAAGCTCCACCTACTGCGTTGCGTCACCTCTCCATCGGTGTTGTGTCAACTTCCCGTTGTCCAAGCTCCACCTGAGCGTTGTCACCATCAACGTTCTACCTGCTCCACTGTCAAAAATATATATTTTTCCACCTCAAGTATCAGCCGTTCGTCATCCATTTTTGCAACAAGCGTCAAGGACCTGCGGTGATTCACAGCTGACTCGCGTGAATAGCAATTCGCAATAGCTGCAACCACGAGATATAGAGTAGTTAGCTACAAGCATTTTCAATCTGCTATTATCTCTATTAGTGGATTAACCGCTGTGGTGATTTAACAGCTGATAAAAATACATCAAGTAGACTACAAACAGAGCAAAACAACACCAGAAAACAACCAATAGGCTATACAATTATAACCAACAACCAATATGTGACAGCTCCTGGTGAAATGTGCAACGTACTTTTTCAGTTTTTACACATGCTTAAACTGCAGATTGTAAGCTTTCAAATGATGTGTCATACATTCAAATCAGAGAAAGATTGAACACGACAGGCGTATTTGAATGTTGGTTCATCTCAAACACTGAATGGGAGAAAAGTGAATCTGACCAAACCACAACAAACGCTGCTAGCGGCTAACAGCTAACAAAACACATCGCTACGAAGGTCTAAACTGTATTTTAATAACATGACAACATACTGGGAGAACATCGACATGCTAAAAACACATAACTACACAACTAGATGAACACACAGTTCTTGCTTTTGAACACGAGCTAAAACGAAAGTATGTTTACAAATCAACCCTCCCTTACCGGTAGCCTCCGGCAAACGAGAATAATGAATCCAATACACAAATGATAAGTGTTTAGTGATCGTTAAACTGTTGTTTATTATATCGAGTGGGTACTTTAAAACTTCAAGTTGAAAGCACCAAGAATCTCACTTTGTTCCCTCGGAAACTCTGTTTAGTCTTCTTTACTTGGGGTCTTGTGGTGTGGGACTGTGAGTAAGCACAACACCGGTGTTTACTGATTACCGTAATGCTGCAAGCGGTGTGAGTGTCCGAATTGAACAGTTGGGTGAGTACGGCATCCATTCAGAGCACATGATAGAATAACAATAGCATGTAGTGCCGAGAGACGGGAGTCGGAGGCGGCGTATTAAATGTCACAGCTAGACGTTTATTGACAGACATGAACCAGTTGTTATCACACACTTAAAACAGGAACTAAAACTCAGTACCACCCACTTAACCCTCCGTACGGAACAATACTCCCAACTATTAGTTCCGGGGGTGAATTATGTTAACCCACCACAAGCATAGCATTCGCGGAGATTCCAAGATGGCGGCCGTCGTTTACTGATTACCGTAATGCTGCAAGCGGTGCGGCTTTGTAGTTTACCAGTCGTACTGAAACATTGTATTATTATAAAAAAAAAAATATTGGTCATGTAATTTTTACATTTTGATCCATATATAAGGCGCACCGGGTTATAAGGCGCACTGTCGTTTTTTTTTTTTTTTGGGGACTTTTAAGTGCGCCTTATAGGGCGGAAAATACGGTAGTTGTATTTTTATGTAATCAGGGCGTCATTGGAAAAGAGAGCTTGCTCTCAACTGGCCCTCCCTGAATAAATAAAAGTGAAATCCCCCCAAAAATGTATATATATGAAGTTATATATCAAGTTATATATCAAGTTTATGCACGTACATACTTTGTTTGATTTTATTGCACACACTGTCCCCTGCCTTTACACACATAATTGAATTAAGTTGTTCTGTTTCTCACCCAGAAACCTAGTGACCTGTCTGTCTGTGTCTATGGATGGCACGCTTCTCCTCTCTGGCTCCCATGATGAGACTGTGCGACTGTGGGACATCCAGAGCAAGCAGAGCATCCGCAGCATCAACCACAAAGGTGAGCTTGACCCTCCCACCACTCACCTCTCACATCACTCCACAACCCTCTGTGCCCCAAACCAGTCTTTCTTCTTGCGTCACTCCAACTCTCTGGGGCCCAATTCAGCTGGTGACGGAGCAAATCTAAAGCCTTAGGCATGCTTCCATTGAACTCAGTTTGTGCAGAGTTTCTACGTTCTCCGCAAAAACAGCAGGGCATAGTTTTGCTGTTTTGAGTTTGTAACTATCAGGAGGGACATTTTTAAGCCGTCTATACTGTGTGGCCATGGGAATAACTGCAGGGCATTGCAAGTGGCTAGTGCCTAAAAGCATGTATCGCTGATGTTAAACACCAAGCCGTATCATCTCCAAGACATTTCTCCCTGAATTCCTCATCATGCTTCACCTTGGCCCTAGGCTGTGTTAAACAACCCATCCATAGTTGCCCTTCTTCGAACTGCTGTCGAGGCCAAGGCATGGGGGTGGCCTATGCTTCCTAGCTAGTTGGTTAAAGAAAAATAAATAAACTAGGGATGGGACGAAATATCGTATGGCGATATATCGCGATACAAAAACGTGACGATACGCATCGTGTTGCAGGAAAATGGATCGCGAAATAAACTGTGTTTTATTTTCCATTAGCTACACTTCTTGGGGAGGCGGGGGGAGGCGTCCGTAATAAAGAAGAATTATTACGGACGTAGACACCAAATATCTGACAAGCAGGCTAAGATATCCGCGTTAAACGCACCCAACCTGAATCTGGCGAGTGGCAAGCCCATAAGCTTGTTGGTAACATTAGTCCGCCAGTAGTCTCGCATAGCCAGACCTATCTCCACACTTCGGTTCGCGCGCGCGACGCGAGAGAGTTTTTGCCGGGTGAGATGTCTGCAGATGGAAAGTAAAAAAGTTTAAACGTTAGCAAATATAATTGCTGAGTATTCTGACAAGAAAGTTGTTTAAAATTGGTCGTTATTATTGGACATACGTTTTTTTTTCAGGTGAGAGAGTAAAGTCAAAATGACATTATCTGACTGCATTGCCCACAGCAATCCAATATTCAATTATAATTATGTTATAAATTGATATGGATCAATGTATACCTCTTATTAGATTTGAAATACTCTGGTTGTTATGTTTGCCTTTTGGTTGACAGCAAAAGAGGGAGAGAGGAGGATAGAGAGGGAGAGAAGGAGAGAGAGCAGGATGGTGTCGGCACACCAGAGAGAGAGACAGCAAGAACCAGGTGAGAAAGTGGACAGGTAGTCAAGACCACATAAGTAAGTAGCCTTGAGAACCGATGGTTCTCTAGCCTAATGGCCCATAGGGCAGGAGCCTATCTCCTACACCCCCAAGGCAGCAAACCTAGGGGAAACACTGATCTTGTTTTATTTATGATATCGTATCGTGACTGTATCGTATCGTGAACCCCTATATCGAGAGGTGCATCGTATCGTGAGTTGAGTGTTTCCCTAAAATCAACATTTTCCATGTATTATCTATGTTGATTAGGGGTGTAACGGTTCACGTATTCGTACCGGAAATTTCCGGTACGGGTCCTTCGGTTCGTGTGTACTGAACGAATGCAGCTTTACCCACTGCACACGCATAACTTTTGTGTGTTGAAGTAATCTCAGCCAGTACGCATGCGCACACATGCCACAGAAAGATTGTCAGTAGATTAGCTTAAACTAGAGCTTGAAGTTCCTCCAGCATCCTTTAAGTCTCCTGTTTGAGAAAATTACGGTTTCTCAGTTACCTACAATGACGATGGACAAAGACAGGTGGATCGGACCAAAGCTAGCATTGTTACATTTTGTTTGATCGGGTTCAAAATTGTTCGATCCGGTATGCGGTTGGCTGTACGTCGAGCTTGCTCTCTCATTGAGACGGCATCAGCCTAATGTGAACATCACAGATACAAGAAAACACTGTGAAGTGCAAACCCAGTGTAGTAGAATTATTTAAGTATCTAAATAGAAAATAGAACAAGGCAGCCTGCTTCCTTCAGATTGTATAGAAAATGTATTTTATTCTCTTTTGCAAAAGGAGAACAGTTTACAAGCATGACAGACAGAGTCTGGCAGTCAAATTCTTCTCAGAAAAGTGGAGTTCATGGCACAGAGCCTAGCTTTTTATGTACAGATAACAGTTACGCCCTCAGGTAAAATACAAGCCAATCATAGGGATTTCCTGTCTACATCTGTAATGAGGAGGGGGTCACGTGATGCTATGTGATGCTATGTGAATGTGTCTGTTTAGCCAATGGCAAGCTTCAAGTAGAGAAACTGGTTTCACTATCTACTGGACTGAGGTCGTCAATGTGTTAATTCTGCCCAGACAGTCTGACTGTCTAGTGACTCTTGTGAATTCAGTCTCAAAGGTAATGAATGTCTTATCAATAAATAAAATGTCTTATCAGGCATATTATTCCGCCACACCAGCTCCCCATGGTATTTAAGTAGCCTCTCGCTAACAATTCAGGCCGGGCCAAAGCAACAACAAACATAGCAGCGGACCATACTCTGTTGTCGAGAACACAGGTTTTAAACATTGAAAGTAATCGAGTTATGTAGTTCCCTCTTGTCCACATTTCTGCCAGCTTTTGTATACCATTACACCTCTAATGTTGATCAGAATATCAATACATCCATTCACATTCCAACCCTCATGCTCTCTCCTGTCCCTCATTTGGCTCAAGACTCAGACTGCTGTTCCTCTGCTACCTCTCTCCGTCTCTGTCCCTCCTTGAGAGCCTGTGTGTTTTCCTGCTGCTTAGGCCTAACTTGCTGCCAACTACAGTTAATTAATGGTGCCATGTTCATAATCACTTAAATTGCATTTAACATATGTTAATTACAAAAGTACATACAACTGGTAAATTATTAGTATTCAGTTTGGTGTGTGAAGGCTGCTCTTCAACCTTACAGCTTTATGCAAAAGTTATTTATGCGCAAGTTGTAGTCCATGTTGTATTACCATCAGCACATGCAACATTCAGTAAATTGTCCAGCACACTAACTAACAAACTTGCCGTCTTGCATTTAGCTCAAGTCAAGCTGACAAACTACGTACTTGATTTTGACAAACTGTCTGATAAAGCAAAGCAAAACTGAAGTCGCAAACCCTTCTCCCTAATTTTTATTTCAGGCATTATTTGGAGGGGAAATCAATAATCTTAGCACTGTCAGTAATGTATTCCAACATAAGTATGGATCTTCTCATTAGGGATGCACCGAAATGAAAATTCTTGGCCGAGGCCGAAGCCGAATTTAAGGAAACACTTGGCCGAATACCGAATACCGAATACCGAATGTGTATCGGCAGTTTTTAATTTTATCATTGCATAAACTAAATACATTTTGCTTTTTATTCATGCTTCTCAAAGAAAGAAATTGAGATTTAAAAAAAATAACTTTTATTGAACATTCCAGCAGACATCAGTCTATACCAACAAAGCACAATAAATAAAATAAATCAGTCAAATTAAATGTTTTTGTTCTCCCTGAATAGCTGCTGAAAGAAAATCTTTGTAGGCCTACAACAAAAAAGTGCATTGGGATAAAAGTGCTTTGAGCCTACTTTTTACTAGGCTACTTCTTTTCGTAAAAGACCATATTTAACATTTTAACAAAATGTTTTAAACATTAGAAAACAAACAAACAACATTATGCCTATACTTGACTGACTGCTCAAATTAAATCTGTCTGTATAACGTATGTATATAACTTATGTATGTGTAGCTTGTCAGCTATGGCATGTCAGTTACACAATATATAACAAAAATGTGCATAGGGATAAATAAAACAAATGAATAACTGGCTGCCCTTTAAAACAATATAAGCCTACTTATTCAGGAAAAGTGGCAGGTTCATCGATGCCCAAACTGCTGAAGGCTCTGGCCAAGGAACGGGCTGCAAATCTAACGTTGGTATTAACTCAAACAATCCAGACAAAAAATCTAAATATTTAAGTCCATATGTAAATAAAGTTATGTGTAATAAAGTGGAATGAAACAGGGAAAAAGTATTGAACACTAGATGAAAAAAGGGCGCTTGTGACTTCAAGAAGTAATGGCGATTAGCGATGTTTAGCTTAGCCAGTTGAACAGAAGTAACTTCACTTTTAACATCACTTCCCGGGGTCGTAGAGGGCTGGTTGACGGCTTAAAATGACCGTGATGACATAAGGACCTTATCCAGCATAGTCTTGTGTTTCTACCCCGGGCATAGCGCGGTGTTATTCACGGACAAACAACTCGTTATACGTTCGATTTGGGCTCTTCGTCTCATTCGCTGAGCAGCATGGGATGCTTACACTGTTTGATTGCGTCATCAAAACACGCATACTATTCGGTGGTAAACATTCGGTGTTTTCACACATTCGGCCGAATACCGAATGTGCTTTATTTTGCGATATTCGGCCGAATACATTCGGTGGCCGAATGTTCGGTGCATCCCTACTTCTCATACTTCACAGCTTTTGTCACCACCTTGGCTTTCACCCTCACTTCATACGTCTTCACAACTTGTGTTTGCAGCAACAGCGGCATTGAAGTAGACCACCATTACGACGGCAGTATGAACCTCTTAAACACTGGCCTACTGTATATATCTAAAGGTCATACTTCCGTCACACATATATTAATAGAAAATAGAAAACACATTTTAAAAAAGTAAGTAAATAAAACAGTCGACGTCTCATCATGTCCAGCTGAATAACACTGCAAGCTAGCAAGCAAAAAATATTTGATTAAATTTACCTTCAAGGGAAAGCTAACATAATATCTTGAGCACAGACTGCCTTGAACAAAAAACTATTTTTTACTACCATGTAATAATAGCATATTGGCTCTTTGAGCCAAATAAACCATCTCAAGATACAATCACAACAGCAGGCACAATCGACGTTGCTGTCAGACCTCCAACAAACACACTACATTGACACATTTTATAAAACTCACCAATAGGGCTGTTACGATTATTCGACGTCGTCGACGTCATCGACTACGTCAATACGTCGGTTAGCGTAATATGCGTCGGTTAGTCGTAAATAAACAAAATGGCGTTTTTTTTTTTTTTTTTTTTTTTTTTTAACCTTTATTTTACCAGGCGAGACAATTAAGTGTATGAGTGAAAAATGGATAGCTACTAGCTAATGTTACACAAGCAATGTAGCTCACCACAGTTCGTATGTCTTGTCTTCTGGTGTTAGTAACGTTAGCTATGTAGCTGGCTAGCTACGGTAGCCTATTGTCATTGTGGTGCGAGCACCTACTGTACGTTATCTAGCTCGTAGCTCGCATGCTACGTTAGCATCAATTTAGCTAATCATAACATAGCAGCGAGAGTAACGTTAGCTAGCTATGTGTTGTGGTGATGGACAGACTTCTAAATGGCCATGTTGGCATTCAAGTTGGCTAAACATAGCAGTGAGGTGGAGACAAATACGTTTTTTTTTTTGTTTGTTTTTAACAGTACAAAAATTATCGTTAGACTTATCGATAAATTAGTCGTTAGACTAACCGAATAATCGATAAAATAATCGCTAGATTAATCGTTAGAAAAATAGTCGTTTGGGACAGCACTACTCACCAATGAAGCCCTAAAGTTCACCACCGATCGATAACATTCCGACAACAACGGCTTGTTTACATTGCAAATTTTTTTAGAAAAACAACAACATTTATTTCAGTGTGTTCAAACTTGTATTTCTCAATGCCAGTGCCACTTAGTCATTCTTACTGTTGGGGAAAAAAACTTCAGAGTGTTACCTTCAAAAGGAGACCAACCCCATGCATTTACTCCAAATGGTTCAAGAACAGCTTTCAATTTGCTTTGGGTATACATTGGATAGGTGTTTTAGGCTAATTATACAGGACTGGTAAGGGGTCCAGCTCACGTTGTTGAAGCAAGTTTGTGTGAGAAGTCAGCCTCAATCAGCAGAATGATTTTATGGATGTTACAGGGTAATCGGAGTGATTGATGGGAAGTGATCAATCCTGAGGGAAATCTACTGTGATCAAATCCTAGCTAAGGGTCTCTCAATATAGGACTTAGCCTATAGCTCAGGCTTTGAAGATCATTACATGCACAGGCACACTCACACACCACCATCATAGACAAACAAGTGATCTTGACTGGCATTCTAAAATCCTGTACCATAATTAACCAAATCCAACCTCTGTTGCTATGGATCCAGGGTGACGTTCTGATTGACACAGTATTTAGACTTCAAACGACCTCTCCTCCCATTGCTGTCTCTGTTGCTCCTCCGGCGTGGATAAAACTGCCAACTTTGTTAATCCTTAGTGGCGCTGTGAGCACAGTATTATTGGTCTGCTGTGTGTATGATCACAGGAATTTATGCCTTCTGTCTGACATCAGCTGCCGTCTTTGTCATGGCAATATTTGCTGCCCCCCCCCCCCAGTATTCTATTAGGTGACATAGGTAAACTCTAAACTGTTACATTGAGTCACCTTTCTTTACATTTATCTTACAGATCAGTGACACCAGTCCCTCACAAGATAGACTGTCTTTTTGGGAAGAGTCAACACTGTGCTGTGAATGTCACATTGCAGTTCTTATTTTAGAGTGGCCTTTTATTGTGACCAGCCTAAGGCACACTTGTGCAATAATCATGCTGTCTAATCAGGATCTGAATATGCCACACCTGTCAGGTGG
Organism: Nansenia antarctica; assembly: GCF_963989245.1. Classification (NCBI taxonomy): domain Eukaryota; kingdom Metazoa; phylum Chordata; class Actinopteri; order Argentiniformes; family Microstomatidae; genus Nansenia; species Nansenia antarctica. The sequence continues at coordinate 92,121,301 of NC_137674.1, read as the reverse complement.
ATGGATTATCTCAGCAAAGGAGAAGTGTTCACTAACACAGATTTAAACACATTTGTGACAGGGTTTGATGAAAAAATCGGCACGATAGTGTACTGTACTTGTTGAAGTCATCCTGTACTGTAAGAAGTAGGCTAGTGAAATAATTTCAATCCACAGTATTATTCTACAGCAAATCTACAAATCAATGAATTAATCATTATTTTTGATTCCACACAACATTACCGTTCATTACAAAAGCATTTGCCTTTTCTATTATCTATTACCGGTATATCTCTAGCAAAGCTAGCTAGCTAGTACACACACACACACACACACACCATAACTTGTGTAAGTTCATACACAACAAACAAAACCGCTAAGTCAGCTAACAAAAACAAACAAACAAGCTTCTACCAAAGCTAGCTATCTAGCTAACAAGCTAACACCTGTGTGGCTAGCCTTGTAAACACTGACACAGCTTAGCATGTAACTCACTACATAGTTAACACTGACACAGCGTAGCATGTAACTCACTACATGGTTAACAAACTAACATGTTTGTTAGTAAGCAACGCATGCAACTCACTTACCCAAAAACAAGGAGAAGCTGTATTGACAGACCACAGTCCGTCTCAGGTGAATACTATGTTGATCTACGAAACTTTCTCTGTGGTTAGTGCTTGATTGCAGCATCCTCTCGTCAACAAAGACACTTTGTTCAGTGTATGCAATTTCATGGACACACATTCTATATATGACATCACTTTATGAAGACATGATTTAAGGTTTATCCAAGGACATCATTTTGAATTTCTACGACCAGACAATAATTAGGGGCAGTGGCTCAGGTGGTAGAGTCGGCGTCGAATGATCGCAAGGTCGGCAGTTCAATCCCTGGCCGGCCACGTTTCCAGGTGTCCTCGAGCAAGGCACTGAACCCCTAATTGCTCCAGGGTCTCCCTCTATGGCCGATCCCTTGCCTCGAGTATAAAATACCAAATTCCAATAATTGGCTTACAGTTGATTCAAGTTGATTGCATCAAGTTGATTGCATGGCAATAAAACAATTATAAATGGTTTATTATTTGTACTTTTGGTGCCCTGAACTAGGGGGACCATGTAAACTCCTCAAAAAAGGTTCAGAAATGTTATTTTGATCGATTATTCCTCCTCTTTAATAATACCAATTGGTATTGTATTTTATATCGTTGGAAAGCCTGATTAGTCACCTTTACAACGAGGTACAACTTGTAAGGATCATGCATTAGTGGAATGAGCAACACAGCTAAACTTTTACAGCTTTTACACTGTCAGGGACCTCAGTAGCGTGTGGAAGATCCATACGCAGTCACAACAGCTTGGCACCTCCTCCTCATGCTGGTCACCAGCCTGGTCACACACTGCTGTGGGATAGCACCCCATTCCTCAACCCGGATTTGCCGCAAGTCAGCCAACATGGTTGCGTTGGTCACTGGCACGTACAGCGCGCCCAAGCTGATCCCACAAGTGTTCAAATGGGTTGCGGTCTGGACTCACGGCAGGCCATTCCATCCTCTCCACTCCCAAATTCTGGAGGTACTCTGTGATGATCCTGGCTCTGTGGGGGTGAGCGTTGTCATCCTGGAGTATGGAGTTAGGTCTCAGATTCTGGAGATATGGGATCGCCACTGGCTCCAGAATATCATTCCGATAACTCACTGCATTGAGATTGCCTTCAATGATGACAAGTTCTGTTTTGATGGAATACCAACAGAAGAACATTGCAGGGGATTTTGGCACATTCGTTTGGGCCGCTACCCTCGCGTAGGGCTGGGTATCGCCACTGATTTCCCAAAACTATTTGATTCCGATTCACAGCTCCCGATTCAACTCACAATTTGATTTGATTCAACTCACAATTTGATTCGAATCGACTCCGATTCGATTTAGTTACAATATAAATGTTGCTTGAATATGAAAGAGATTCTCAGAACTAATGCTATAAATGGTTCAAGAAACCCTATAACATGTAGCATTGTTAAACATATCAATGTTTACATTAAGAATTGACTCCAAAGCAGTTACATGAATGTACTTTTTATTGGAACATAAATGAACATCATTGACCAACATTTTGCTAAATCAGACACTACAAACGGTGCTTTTTAACGTGCTTTACTGCAGCTGGTGTAAATAAAGGGGCTACAAACAAAGCCTACCGGTAAACAAGACATCACATATCCCTCAGGACTGTCTCAAATAGCTTATTTGCATAATATATATACAGTATATATACAAAATAAAACCCCTACCCTAGTCTGAAGAACATGAGACGTGAGACTCCTGTTATCATTGATATAGTGGCAAGTGATTGTCAGGTACGAGTCCATTGCTCTGGATGTCCAGCTGTCACACGTTATGGCAACTCTCTCTGCTGGCTGAAGTGAAGTTGCGATGTCACGTTTCACCTGCGCATACATGTCTGGGACTATCACTTCACTCAACTGTTTGCGTGTCGGTAACACGTAGCGTGGTTCTAGTACACTGACGAGGCTTCGAAAGCCAGCATTTTCGACAACGCTGTACGGGCGTATATCCTTGCAAATAGAATTTGCTACAGCCTCGGTAATTTGTTGGGCACGCGGAGAATTTGATTGTAATTTGCAACCAAATGTCTATCACCGAGGCTTGTTTCGGATCCGCTTTTCCATGTTTCATGTCATTTCAGGGTGATGCCCCATAAGTGGTTCCGTAGATTTGTGGTGTTTCCACTAAATTTAACCTCCACTGCGCACAGCTTGCATATGGCTTTGCTTTTGTCCTGCTCATCTCTATCGTCATCATTTTTAAATCCAAAATGCACCCAGACATCTGCCTTTAAGCCTGGTGGTGACTTGAGTGTCCCTGCCATCGCCATGTTTTTAGATTTTACAGTGTTGAGACTTCTCGTTGCGTGAGATATGATAAATTCTTGTAGCGTGAGATCTGGCCACGAGATCTCGTTGAGGGTTGAAGCTGCAAGCAGGAAAATGCATGAAAGATCGATCTCGGGATTTATCCTCATTCAATGAAGATCGATTCAGAATCGGGAAATCCATTTTTTTAACCCAGCCCTACCCTCGCGTTTAGCTGTGTTGCTCATTCCACGAATACATGATCCTTACAAGTTGTACCTCATTGTAAAGGTGACTAATCAGACAATATAAAATACAATACCAATTGGTATTATTAAAGGGGAGGAATAATCGACCGAAATAACGTTTCCAAACTTTTTTTGAGGAATTTATAACAAGTGATGTCATTTCTAAATGGTGAAACCAATATTTTCATAAATACCCTATTATAATATTTTAACCTCATTGTTGAGACTGTTGTATAGAGCCAAGCAAAGAGTAAATGCTTCACTATCCCAATAATTACACATGGCACTGTATATTGAATGCTTCTTCAAATATTGGTTTTGCGATGGTATCGAATTACACTCTACACTTTTTTTTTTTTTTTAAGGTTATTTTTTCTGAGTGGGGCAGCCCCACTCATATTTGTACATTTTATTAGACAGATACAGTGAAGACAGACAGGAAAGTACGGAGAAGAAGGGAGAGAGGGTATATGTCAGCAGGGCATGGGCCGGATTCGAACCCATGCCGACATGGGCATGTGTGTGCACTGCAGACCGTGGTGCTAGACCACTGGACCACCCCAGGCCACACATCTACCAGATGAAGTGATGATATAGCAGTATACATTCTCACAAAAATGTATGTGGTCTGATCTTTGTAGCTGTATGCAATTAAAACTTGTGAAATGCTCCTTAAAGCAGCAGCCTAAATGAACGGATGAAGCCAAATTCCACAGATGAATAGGGATGGGAATTGAGTACCAGTTCCATTTTTTGATCCATCGGAAATGTATGCCTCCAAGGTTATCGATTCCTGTTTTCAATGCTGGCATGTTTTACGCATGCACTGACAGTTTTCCGAGAGTCTTAACATTCCAATCCTCCAAGTTGTTGCAAAATGGTTGAGGCTTGATTGGTCTCTAGACAGTATTATTCAACACCCATCTATGCAACAAAACAATTATGTTTATACATGGGATGAATTAACGTTCATTTGAATACATTTTATGACAACTTTAGTTAATCTACTGTCAACATCACTAAAGTTAGCAACAGAAAGTTAGCTAATGTCAACGTTAATGTTAACACGATAACGTAAAATTGTTGGCCGCCAGCGAAATGATGGTAATGCAGACTTTGAACTTTGAACTCGTTCCCATAGGGATAGTATTGCGGCCAGAACGTTTGCCCACGCTACCGTTACTGAGGGTAAATATCCTATGCTAATAATATTAGCGCCACGCAGGCAGGCTTAACAGAGTTTTTCTTTGACTAAGAAACTAATGAAAGCGAATGCTGTACAAATTGATGACAGACAGACTGTTGCTACAGATAGCTCTGAAGCTACAACTAGCTGCTCAAGCTCATTTTATTTATGTTAGATATTATACACTGTGTTCAGAGACTCAATAATAAAACAGTTGCGTTGACGCTGAACCCGTGTACGCCTACTTTTCTTCTGAAAATGTATCAAGAAGCGATAAGAGAAAAGATAAAGAATCAAACTGATAAACATGATAGGTATCAATAACATCTTATCAATTCTCATCCCTACAGATGAGTGACAAATTCAGCTATCACAGAATCACCAGAAACCAGAGGCTTTTCCAAATAATCTTTCACTGTGTTCGAAAAAGGAGCTGAACTCCTCCAAGCATTCACACCAAACCAATGGACATATGGGCAGCACAAACATCCCAGTAGGAATTGGCTATTAGTTGTAAGAAAAGCCTGCTGTCTGCTGTTCACTATCACATCTCCTCCAGGTAAGCATGTTAGTGCCTTTTCTTTTCCTACTGTTACTGTCATTTCGTGCCATGGAGGTGCTTGATGCAGGTGCTCAGTTATTACACCTAGCCCATAGCTTGGACATCTTGTCTGATCAGCCATTGGGCTAAAATATAGTCACTGTGTGTTTGGTAAGGGAGCATGCTTGCCTATGATGTCACAGCTTATCTGTTTATCCTCCGTGAGTGGAATTTCCTCTCAATAGATCTGAAATTGAAAGGACAATGCCTGGCGTGATGATATAACCCTCTGTAAAGTCTATTACAATCTATTGTAAGTCTATTTTCAATGGGCAGGGTCAACTGGTTGATCGGATAAAGATTTATTATGGAGTTATTTGGCTACTGTCTGATTGACAAGACATTGCATGTTGGGGGTTCATAGGATATTTCCCCTCTCCGTTTGATATTGTAGAGCTGTGTGATATCTACTGTGATATCTACTGTGTTTATTGAGATTGCAGTATGAACTTGACAAGCGTATTGTAGTATTTCAGTACTTAACGATTTTGCCTTCTATCCTGGCTAAAGTGTGACTCAATGTCTGTAGTACTCCGTGCCTGACTTCAGAGTCTGGCTAGGCCTTTGAATGCACAGTGAGCTGATAATGATGGGGATGTGCCCTACTCATGTGCCCGGTATCTTTTATCCTGTATCGTTGTGTATTGATTGGTATATCTGCAGTGTGTTGGCAGGGCATGAATGTGTGTTGGAGGGGCCTGTACCATTAGTGTAATTCCAGTAGTGGGGAGCCAAGTCCCTGGGATCGATATCTGTAAGTGAGTGGGCGATAATTAGCTAGCCCATATTACCACAACAAGGAATGAAAATACTCTGTCACCCCATACACAAACTTCATTTTATATACTCCAGTGCATAGACATTGTGAAACACAGGTACAGTACGTCTTTGTAGCTCACCCACATGGTAACTCCTTTCTGTTTACTCAGGTGTATTGCTGTGTCTGTCCTAGGCACAACATTGCTCTAGTCCCACTGCTGGCCTGCATTATTCATGATGGTTTTTGTTATGCTTTTGGGATTATAATAATGTGCTGATTGGACAGCAAACCTGTTGGGTTTATTGGCCAATTCCCATATTAATGTTGGGGTGTTTCTTTCCCCCACTCTATCTCTCTCTCACTCGCTTGATTGCTGGCATGGTTCTGTTCTTTCTCCGATCCTTAATCTGTGTTGACATTATTCCTCCTGTCCTTCCAAAATGTTCTATGAATATTTTTTACTTCTTTATCTAGCTATATTCATTTGTCTGTTTATTTATTTCTCTCTTCCCTTTCTCTATATGTATTCCCTCTCTGTATATGTTCTCTCTCTCTATTCTTTCCCCAATTTCTATGTTATCTTTGTATTTTACGCTTTCTACAAACATTCCCTTGTTGGTTGGTAGGTGGTAATGTTAATACAGATTAGTGATGCACAGGGTTGGCTCATAACCCACAGTCTGGTGAGTTTAAGGTCATGAAATATTGGCGGGTAGACGGGTGGGTGGCGGACAGATTGACTCAAGAGAAAACAATGCATTTAAAAATCCAATGCAATTCGTATCTATAGGCTACATTGAGGTTTTTCTTTAATTATTTTTACCTGGGGTTAGTGCAAAGCCTTTAGGGCCTACCTGTATGCATGCCAAATACACAACAATCACTTAATGTTTTGGGGGAATTTCTGCAGAAAAACAGGAAAACAAGACAATGTCTGAGTTTAATTCTAGAAGAGAAAAGCTGGAAAATGGAGAGTTGTAAATAAAAAAGGGAACTGTAGGCTACAGCGCATATTCTATATTTGTGGGTTTGGGCCTCAGATTTTCACTCGGATACAGTTGCAGATGGGTTCTTAGCAATTGCGGGTGCCCATGGGAGAACAAGCGGCTGACCCGTACATCACTCGTCCAGATATGATTCTCAAACATGGGCATGTAACCACAGTTAATCGTTTAGATCTAAGCTTTCATGGTCATTAAGCATATCACATCTTAAAGTCTTAAAGCATACAGCAAAATGCCGAACCTGTTTAGGGTAATACAATATTCAGTCTACTACGTCATATATTAATCTTCTTTTCTTCTGAACATGATGACAAGATACATACAGATATCTGTCAATATGGCCATCGGTATCAGTGATGCAACGCCTCACAATTTAGAAAATTAGAATGTATCTAATATTATGTTTGTCAGAGAATCAGTTTACCCCAGTGACACAATTCCGAATTTTTGCTCACATGTGGCACAGATCGGATATGTAACATGTATGTGTAACCAGTAAAAAGAGCACATTGAATCTGATATTCTCAGATCTGATTCAGGCCTCAATCTCATACCGGCCTCAATCATATGAATCAGATATGTGTCATTTCGACTGCGATCTAACCAGGCAGGTCACATATAACTCAATTCGGATTTACATGTCATTGAAAATACGACGGTCTTTGCATTTTGATGACGTTTGACGTGAGTTTCACTCACTCCAACAGTGAAGTCCCCTTTCTTCTCCCTCCTTTCTTTCTTCACTTCTTCTGCCTTAAAATGTGTGCGATATTTTGCGGACCTCTAAACCTTCCATACTTTGGAAAGCAATAGGATATGGGTCATTTTAAAAAGTAGATGTAAGCAGGTGTTAAAAACATTTTTTAAAATGTGGATATAGACACTAAATCGGAACTTGGCATTACGACTTCCGGTGTGCAACTTATGGCGCTTCTCCATTGACCAGACCGGGACGGTACACGACGGCACGCATTTGTATCTTACCCATACCGTATTTTCAGAAGCGCTTCTCCATTATACACAACAGACCCGGAGCGAGTCGGGACAGTCCCCACGTCTGTTCACTAGCTACATTACTTTGCTTTTAGATACCTTGACTGCGGGATTCGAAAGAAACATCGTAACATAATTGTGTAAAATGATTTGGGGGGCCAATATCTTTAGCTAACTAAAGTAACTAGCTTACTATATTGTGGTCTTAGCAGTTGGTAAAAGAACAGGATTCAAATAAATATATATGAGCAATAACATATTGTGGGCTTGCTCCAACAAGCAAAATAAACCAAATTGTTCCGTCTCAAGCTACAATACTGGGACCATTCGTGACTGGGCTACACGCGATATACATATACTAGGGGAACGTGTGTGTAAGACACGAATACATTTGGATTTCATGCATTTCAAGTGGCATCTTTGTAATCGTGACGACGTAGTCATGTCTAAGAATGCATTTCACCATGTAAATTCTCAATATAGTGAAAATACCACCGCTCATCCGTGATCAGACTTAGCTGGGGTGCTGCAGCTGAAGAGTATCAAATAGAGTGCAAAAAAGCAGCATTTGCACACTCAAATCTGTGCAAAAAACTATGTTTGTTGCAAGCTTTCGGTCTCAAGGCTCTCGGACCATTGTAAACAACAGCTGTATGACGCGTCACTTATCGATTAAACCAATCAACGGTCTGCAGCGTCACATCGTAGCACGGATAGTACCTTTCGCTCCGACTCAGGAAGGGTAGCTAAAATCAGTACGGGTACTACGGCACGAGTTCTGGTACGGTACAGGACGGTAGTGGAGAAGCGCCATTAGTGACAGCCAGAAGACGAGCAGAACAACTGAGTCAGACAAGCATGCTCAATTGAATAGTTTTTGGGTCCCTGCAGAGTGTTTGTGTCAACCTGCCATTGAGGAGGGATTTAGTATGCCAAGCCATTTGATGGTTAAAGGTTGCATTGTGCCTACATTTGGGGAGTGATAAATCAACTCCCACATTTTTGGGGTCTTTCTCCCTTTGTGTGAAATGGCTCTGGCAGCGATCATAGTCTGCTGATTAGGAATTACAGCTTACCACTGTCAATTTAGCTGCTAAAGATTTAAAGCAAGAGCAAATGAATCCATTGACACGGTGACCTTCCTGTGTCCCCTGATAAACTGAGCAGACAGAGGTTGCCACGGTCTGCTCCACTACTGAAAGTGTTTTAGTTGCACCAAAGTTATTGGGACAGATTAATATTACGTTCAAATAATGTACTCATGTTCAGTATTTGGTCAACAATCCTTTGCATGCAATAACTCTGTGTCTGTGACCCATTGATCCCACCAGATGCTGGGTATTTCTCTGGTGATGCTCTGTCAGGCCATTAATAATTTTAGTATATTTAAAACATACTTTCTAAATGGTGAACCCAATTTGAAAGAAATAGCATTAAAGCTGAATCTCTAGTAATTGTTTTATTTCTAATTGTAATCATTGGAGTATGAGCTAGAAGAAGACAAAATGCTTCCTCTTTCCAATTCCAATTCCAATTTATAGAGGGCACTACTTATTATATATTACTATTATCTGCAACGGGTAGGGATGTAACGATGCACTCAACTCACAATTCGATACAATTCACGATACTGGTTTCACGATACGATTTTCTCATGATAACAAAATGAGATTGGAGACAAATTATGACTGAAAAATATGATTTAATTTATTTCTCAGACAAAAAAAAGACTACTATTTTCTTAAAGAATTACTTATTGGTACCTCTTCATAACCAACAAAATAAGGAGTTATTATACTTGTTTGTTGCTTTGGATTGTTTGTTTTTGTTGACATGGGATGTGTTTGGCTAGACTCAAATTATATTTTCAAAATGTATTGCTGCTGATATGTAGTTCCTTCTATGACCTTATATTCTTACAACTGAAGACAGGTCATAGAAATGATCTATTTGCATATTAAAATGCATTTTCCCCGTAATTTACTTTTTGATAATGACCCTGCATGCAGAATCACTTCTTCAACTGCATTCCCAATGTCAATGTAGCTAGCTAGGTTAACTGTACACTTACACAACACACCACCAACAATGCACACTTCGACAACAGCATTGCAAGACGAGTGCAGCAAGCTACAGCAATAACAGTTTAACCTTAAAGCCCAACAACATGGATAGATAATCAGCATGCTAGCTAGTTAGCCTAGCTACATGACTTTCACTCCAAGTTTAGCATAAACATGACCGCTTTGTGTCCTCCACCTGTCAATACGAAAGTCACATCAAACTTTATTCAAGCGAGCTAGCTAGTCTTGCATGTAATCTGCAATCAAGTGTCATGGGCTCAAAACATTAAACATGAGAATATCAGATTCAATGTGCGTTTTTACTGCTTACACATTCCTGTTACATATCCGATCTGTGTCACATGTGAGCAAAAAATCTGAATTATGTCTCTTCTACCTGGCAGTGTAAATGCGGCCTAAGAGACTCAGGAAGTACAGGATCCTCAGGTTAAATGTTTCTTTTACATTATGTACAGTAAAACAATTATATCTGTGAGCGTCATATTCAACATACAAAATGTGGTATTGTAAAAAATATTATTTCCTAACTAAACACAACCAATGCATTATTTTGCATTCCAATTGCATGGTATTTGACTAATTAAATTATAACACTGTTATACTGTGTATTCTTATGATTTTTCCTCGGAAATGTCCTGTTTGACATTATAGCCTTGTCTGAGTTTTGTTTGGGGATCTGTTTGAAACTTTGGGTTTAGCTAATGAGTGTCTATGCTGGATGGATAATTGCCGTGTTCAGATTTCTGTGAACATTTAAAAACGTAACGAACTAAGACTAGATAATAATGTTCAAATGATTGACAGATGTATTGTTTTAGTTAGAAGTAGTTTGCATTGAGCAAGGGGAGGCAGAGAGGAGCAGAGGCTTCTGAATTGTCATTGCAATTCCCATTGCAGTCAAAAGAGGGCACAATCCTACATAGGGTACCTTTAACTGGATCTGCGGAAATGGTGGAAATATGTTAACTATGGTATGAGGTGACAGATGACTGAAAACAGGGCACTTTTTTTAAGAAGACCAAAAAAACATTGAACATTGAAACACTGAATTTAGTCATGAAACTGGGGAATGTTCAAGTCCTTGATGAGGAATAGGCCTAAGTGCCATCCTCGCATTCCTTCTTTTGTTGAGACTCCCTTTTTGTGTAGATTGTTTCTCTCTCTACTAGAATATTGTTACACAACAGATCTCAGCATAAGAAGTGAATGGACCAATAATCTGTCAAGAGCAGCAAAACATGACCTATGGGAACATGCATATTCCCTTAGTGAAAATCAGCTTGATGCTTCTAGTTTGTAGATGAGACGTCTGAAACTGTTTTGATGCATGGCACTGGATTCTCTCCAAAAAGTTAGCAGGATGATCTGCAGTCTGCATAGCTAAAACCCAACCAAAAGCTAAAAACGTAATCATCATGTGTTACGTCCTCCCTCAGATGTAAGACTAGGGAGGAGGGAGGACTGCAACATAGCCTGTGTACCAGCACTGGTGAAGCAACTGACCGTGTGTGTGGTGCTCAAATACGGTCAGACCGACAACAAGGTGTACCTTAAAGAAAATGATTTATTTGCCAATGGTAATAATAATAATAAAGTGAAAAACATGGACATCCATGGACATACAAATAAACAGGGGGGAAGGATAATACAAAAACAGAGGGTAGGAAGGGAGGGAGAAGGCTGCGAACGGTGTCACAATAAAACCACAGCCCTATGCTTCCCTACACCTCTAATCTAGCATATCTACCTAGGTACAGAACTGCTAACTAATCTACCTGGAACCTAAATCTAACTGCTACAAAGGATGAGTCGACATCCGCTCGTTCTCACCTAGTGTGTTTAGACAAACAGTTACCTACGTGATGTGGTGTAAACCCCAGGGTATCTTACCTAGCCCTCTCCCATGATAAGGCAACCGGGGACCATAGGTAAACCAAACAAACACTAGACAGACAAATATAGCAACCAGCTAATATACTAACAGAACAGAATGAAACAGAATTACTCAGAATAGAATGAAACGAATGAAACAAACATAACCTCACCCCTCTTCCCTCTAACCTACACAAGTAACAAACTGCCACATATATAGGGAACAGGTAGACAGGTGATTGGTTGACAGGACAGGAACACAGGTGGACTTGATGATGGATGATTAACAGGGAGACAATCAACGGATCACGAACACCTGGGAGAGAGAGAGAGAGAGAGAGACAAAGCAAAAACAGACAGGGATGTAACATCATGGGCCCATTCCACTAAGGTCGATTATCTTCTAAGCCTCGATAAAGTTCTAAGCCTCGATAATGTTAGCTTGCGTTCGGTTCCATCAATGTGGCTCAAATAATTCGCTGCTTGGTTGAGCTCCTTCTGAGTCAGATATAATTAGCCTGGTCGCGACCAGGCTAAAACACTGGCTAAAGTAAGACGCGCATCAAAAAAGGCTCACAGGCGGAAACTTCATCCCGAACGACAGTTCCTCTTTTAGGAAATATTAGTTCCCACTTCACACGAGATAGATAGATGGATAGGTTGACTGTGTGATAGATAGATAATTTGATATTTTGAAAGTGTGTTCGATCGATAGTTTGATTGTGTGATAGATAACTTGATATTTTGAAAGTGTGATAGATAGATCGATAGATCAATAAATAAAAGAGTGTAAAAAAAAATGTAATTGTGTCAACTTGCATTACTGTCATCACAGCGGTCTGGCTGGCGCAGTGGTTAAGGCAGCCGGCTAGAGTTCCAAAGGTTGCGTGTTCGAGACTTGATTTAAGTCAGTGGTTCTCAACCTTTTTTGGGCCAGCGCCCAAAGCGCCCCTGTCCATTATCCAGGTCTCTTACCGCCCCCCATCAAAAAAAATTGGCTTTTTTTCTTCCCTGAATATTAATGTTGACTAATATTCTGTGTTATATCATTTAAAAAGCATGTCACTGAATGCCAAATAATGGATTTGATTTAACTGGGCAGTTGGAATATCATCATCATTAGTTTACCAGAGAGCAGAAAAGCCATGTGAATGTGAATAAAAATGCTGTTTATGAGTGTTAAACAAACTCAGACAACATCAGAGAATACAAACAGACTGTTTTATGATGCTAATATTTATTAATTTTTTATTAGACTTTGTTAACACAGTTCCAAAGTTCAGAGCTCTGCGCTCTGGGAGCGCTCAGAGATGGGTGCTCTGACTGAAAAGACGGTTTGCCCGAGCGAACTGACCGTTCGTGCATTTACGAATGTACCTGTAATAACACTGCTGACAGCTGATCAATCGCAAGCAGACAGAGTAGTGGTTTCCTATAGCAACAAAAGACGCTGACAGCTGTTCGGAGTGCTTATGTGTTCGTTTCCAGGGCATCACATGAGGAGCAACATATCACTAAAAAGCGATCGTATATTTTAGTTTGTAAACGTTAAGACGAACACATCGCAATGCTAACCTCAGAATGGCACTAGGGATAACATCCACAACAACACTTAACAGTAATACATTTATGTAATATACTGTAATGAACCTGCGAGGGGAAGGGACATTCGTAGCTGATTTCTCCAGGTTAGATGATTGGTAAGCGACAGAGAACTTTCCGGACTGGTTTATTACAATACGATCGCTTTTTTGAGATAGGTTGTTCCTGCTGTGATGTTCTGGTATGGTGGTATGGTATTAGCACTCATTTTAACTAAATTAAATAAGCTGTATTGAAAGGAAGCGAACGAAGCGAACGCATAAGCGCAGAGGGTAGTGTGTATACGCGGGGAGGGAGTATTTGGCACGACAGGCTTATGTCACCGGCGGGGACATGGACTCAGTATCAAAACTAACATAAGAAATATTCTCTCTCGCTTATAGCCAACAATTACAATGAGCCTACAAACTGAAACACATGTCACTCAAGCATAGCCTACAAGGAAAACACTCATAGAAATTAAACAAGACCGTAAATTAAACAACACCTTATCGCTGTTAGATGAGCAGCACAAATTAAATAGCCTGATCCTCATAAATCTTCGCCAACTGGCTAAATCCAAAGACAATCAACTATTTACAGTTATATAGCCTATTCCACTCCTATCCGTGTTCATTTGCGGGTGCTATGCAAGAAAAGGATGGCAAGGGTTGAAACATGACATTACAGATGGGATGAACCAGGGTTATTTCTATCGTAGACTAGCATAGTATTGCAATTCCTGCACTGTACATGAACTGTCAAGATTCTTCTACAATGCAGCTTACCCAGACACATTGGAAACTATCAAAAGCTCTGCCTTTGCTAGCTGAGTTTTTAGCTTCATCTTCTTGTTGACACTCTCACTTTTAAAAAAATGTGGGCGCTGCGCTACGTGTGTCTGCATCACAGAGCCCGGCCAAGTTCAGAGCACTGCGCTCTGGGAGCGCTCAGAGATGGGTGCTCTGACTGAAAAGACGGTTTGTCCGAGCGAAATGACCGTTCGTGCATTTACGAACGTACCCGTAATAACACAGCTGACAGCTGTTTTTCATGAGAAAAATACTTAATGCACGAACGCCCCCCAAGAACACCTCAACGCCCCCCTTTTAAAAATATCTGCTCCAGCGCCCCCCGATGTTGTCTTTTTACATTTAACCGAAGCCTTCATGCAAATCGATTCACAACATATATATATATATATATATATATATATATATATATATATATATCTGTCTAAGTGAATCATCTATCCATCAGTAATCGTATTTTTTTTTTATCTATGCCAAATCCAGGGTCTAGTTTAAGAACATAATTTACTCAGAAAGGCTTCAAACACCATTGTAATCGTGTCAGTTCTTGTAAATTAGCCTGCACCATCATTTTATAGCCTATATACTTACTATTACTATATTTTAGATTAGATTTTAGATTAGATTCAGACAACGAAATGCAATAAAAAAGTGTGTCCGAAGAGGGATTCGAACCACCGTCTTAAAAAGGCGAATAAATACCATGGCAGCGGTAAATACCACTAGGCCATCGTGACGATAAGACCATTTAGCCTGCTGCTGATATCACCACAGTAGTAAATATTCATTTATTAAAATATGAACATATAACAATAACTAGGGCTAGTATGACCTAAGCATTTAATCGGTCAGCAATTTCTTGCCAAACCATTTCCCTCGCCTTGTTAATTGCGGCAGTATTGCACTATTTGACATCTTATTTTTCTGTCTTCATAAAAATCAATAATTCGGAATGCTGCGCAAATGTAGGACCCCTGCAGAGTGGAGTATCTTCATTTCGACAGATCGACTCTTCAGGGCTCTTTATGTCTGCGTGCACGCGCCCATATCGAAGATTTGTAAGCCTGTCTTCTGTGAACACTGATGACACAAGGCTGATCCTCGTTCGAGGAATCACCTGAGGCTTGAATTCCAATCCCGAGTTGCCTGATCGCCGCATTTATTTCAATCGCCGATATACTAAGCCACTATAGTGGAACGGCCCCCATGTCTGTTTCGAAAATGTTTAAAGAGATAATGACTGTTTAATCGGATCCATGAACTCTGTTTTGATCCCGCACTTTCTAAAATGATGTGTCTAGGGGGCAACATTCAGTTTGTAAACAAGTATGTTGTTACTGTGGAACTTCAAACTGAATTTCGCTGTGGTGGCCAGAGGAGGCATATTTCCAACAGACTTATGCCCAGCTGCTTTAAGTTGAATGGAAACCAATTGGGTAGCTTTGAAACAAGTAGTTTCAACAAGCTACCCAAGAAAGTATGGTTACTCTGCAAATGCTTCGTGAGAGACTGAGTGAGTGCGTGTGAGTTACTGCAGTCAAATGGCAGTGTGGAAGAGGGAGGGCATCCACCTTGTAAAATTCCTGTTTCTTATAGTAATATAATAATAAAGTAATATAGTAATAATTTCTTTTTGTCTTTCTTGCCCTCAGCTAACTGATCATGATAATTGCTAGTGAATGTTGGGGTGTTAACAAACAAGAGAAAGTGGGTGATGGTTGAAAGAAAACCCTCTAAGAAAACCCTCTATGAATAGACTAAGGCCCAATCCCATTTCTTATGTTTACCCATTTCTCGTTTGAGTGCCATTCGCTTTTCTGCTTGCCCCTCGGAACAGAGTTACAAGGGGTAGTGGTTGAAATCTTCCCCTATGAAATGGGCCAACCCTTCAAGACCCTGATACGTCATCAGTAGTATCATAGAAAAGCATGGACGCTTGCGATTCGTTCACAACTTATAAGTTTCACGCTATCAATTGCTCAAACAAGTCATCAAATAAAAAAGAACAATGCTTCATTACCAGGCCAGGTCATGGCATGATAGCAGTGCTCTCAGAGGCAGATTACAGTGGATTATTCGGTTAGTTGAGAAGGTCATCAGCTGCAACCTGCCATCTATCCTGGAACTGTTCCACTCCAGGACCTGTAAGAGAGCCGGAATGATCATTGCTGATCCTTCCCCCCTCGGTCACCACCTCTTCCAAAGTCTTCCATCTGGAAAAAGGTTCCGGTCTATCAAGACCAAAACCACGCACCACCTGAACAGTTTCTTCCCCATGGCAGTGGGCCTCACAAACAAGCCCCCTGCCTCTCATTGACTCTGGGACTTCCACTCCCCACCCCAGTCTCACACACACACACACACACGCACACACACACGCATAACACTGACAATGTATTCTATATTAGTTTTACATTACTCTAATTTACAGCCTACATAATTGTTGTTCTACTGCCCCATTGTCATTGTATTTTTAAACAATGTTTAGTTATATATTGTTGTTTTTATCTTTGTCCTATGCACCAACCACACCAAGTCAATTTCCTGTATGTGCGAATATACTTGGCGATAAAAAGAATTGATTCTGATTCTAAAGTTTTAAGATGTAGGTCACATTTCTTGATGCATGTAAGGGAAAACTAGTACTAGCACAGTCAACCGTTGCTGGGTAGGATCTGTTCCTAGGAGGGTCGTGGTGCGTTTTTTCTGTTTAACACTGCAAAAGAGTGTTCCCCAAATATTTTAACGGAATTAATGTTTTCTTACCTGTCTCCTCCCCCTTGGCATCTTTGATTCTGATTGAGTCTTGTGTAAAACTCTGACCCAGTTACAGGCAGATGTTAGCCTAGTGAATGCGGCATATCATTTATTTTTATTTTTTTATCTTCCCCACATATAATTACATATTGAGGGTATCCCCCTCAATTCCCCCCCACTCTCTCTCTCAAACGCCCTCTTTTTTACACTCTTGCAATGTTTCTCTCTCCCACTCCCTCCCCCTCTCTCTCATCCTCTCGCTCTCTTAGGTCCGGTCACGAATGCCTTCATCATCCCGGCGCCTGCAAACATGTTCCTGCCAGACAGCCGCCCAGGCATCCCCCTGCCACGCTTCAGCCGCCACCTGAACCCCTCTGAGCAGGGCGAGGGCGGGGAGACTGGAGGGGTGTGTCTGCGTCTGGCACCACAAACACAGGTCAGTCACCACTTGGGAGACATTCCTTACAACGATCCCCTAAACCTAACCCCTGCTGTAAACCCTGAACCTGACATTAACTCTACTGAATTGTTGCATGTCAATAGAGTTGTGGTTGAGTCTACAAATGCGATGCTTGAACTCTCAATAAACTGTCTACATAGTATTGGGGACTATGCAAATATAGTGGGGGCCAGCCTTTCCCGTAAGGTCACTGAGATGATTAGATTTAGCCATATGATGCAGAGTTCAATACATGGCTTTCGAGCGGGTGTTTGCTTTGATTTAGCACTCTAGCCCGATAGTAATGGAAGGCAACATATTAGTAGGCCCAGTGACCCAGTGGGTATTTGGCAAGCAGGTGTCCAATCACCGGTACCTCAATGATGAGCAAGATCTAACATTTCTTTTACACATATTGTCTTGCACATTGACTCTTGAAATGAACCAGGCCCGCTGAGGCATTCGAAATGTAAACATAATGTAGATAAGAATATGTATTTGCCTACTTTCTAACACTTAACTCTCCTTCTCATCTTAAAAAGCGGTGTAAAAATCAATTACACAGGGGCTAAATTAAATGGTGATGCAGAGGTCTTTGAATTACCTACCACCTGCTCACTCAGGGTATACACCTGTGCCAGGTTATTTTCTCTCTCACACAAAATATCCCCTATCGTGACCCAGAGGCATGCCCCCAACATCACATAGCACATGATGGTGACAGTACACTGCATTCAAGTAAGGGCTGTTTGCTTTCCTGTGCACATTTTAGCATGTGGTTGCGTCTGTGACCGCTATAAGTGTCTAAGTGTGTACAGGCATATGAGTATGAATGTGTGTTACTCTGCTAGAAAAAATGAATCAGCCACACTTCTCCACAGCCGGCCCTTAGATAATCCAGACGATGTTTTGCTCCAGGTCCATTATTGGGTTGGCTGCTTGGGGTGACGGGCCAAGGGAAGTCTAGGCGATATTGAGCCGCACATGCTCGTGGGCTGGCACTCCCCAGTGAGGTTCCAGATGTAGAGGGTGGTTATTTGTGACGCATTTAACCTTGTGCGTGCATGGTCATGAGAGCATGAAGGGGTTTGACCTGTGTGTCCTCCTATTGATTCCAACCTTCCACCTGTCACTGTACTAGTGTGAGTGATTAGGGTAGACCCTCACATTTCCCTCCATTATTTTATACCAATATTATCATTAATCAATATCATTATCATTATCAATATTGACCATGTACAGAAATATCTGTATGTTGGTCAATGACGGATAAGGTTTAAGAGAGAGCTGGCTACTTTTCTTCTCAGAGGATCTGCTGCAGGGGTCTTAATGAGGTAATATCCTGTCACATGATTATCAGTTGATTTGATCCAAAATGGTGCCTTGAAATTGGTTGCTCCGAATGATATCAGTGAAATTATTTTTTTGTGACAAAAGTGATTTGAGCAAAGCAAACATTTCTACATAAAAATCAATTTTGCAGTATATTGTTATAAACCCTTATAAAATCATGCCAGAATGTTTATATAATAGTTGTAATATCATTTTAGATATTTTAATGGCACATTAGCTGGTTGCATTTGTGTTCGGGCGGTTGTACCGAATGACATTTCAACCCTTTAAAGAGCTGAAAGTGACTGAATTTGTATTTGTGTATTCAATAAAGGAGAGCAAATAGTGTTAGTTAACATAATATTTAGTTAGTATATATATTAATTGTTAATTTTAGAAAATATTACATTCGGACAACATTTACATCATTGACCCATTAGCAAATATTCCTCAGATAATGCACAGATTAAGCATAAACAGCTTGGCCGTGTATTCCAATCAACCTTGTCGGAATGGACTGCACAACGTTGGTTTGTTTACTTTTATGAAGAGAGTAGAATCTACCCCTTTGAGGGTATTTGTATACAGTACCAGTCCAAAGTTTGGACACACCTGTTTCCAAACCTTTGACTGCTACTGTACATATTGGTTTTACCATTCAGAAATTACAACACATTTTAGACACAGTCCCCCTATTTTAGACCACTGAAATTACAGATTAATATAATGCCCAAATACATTTTAATTTAACCAAACTTCCTGTTTCGGCCTGTCTCAGTAAAGAAGGCACTTCGAACTAATAATCTGATCATTATTATGATAACTAGGGATGCACCGAAATGAAAATTCTTGGCCGAGGCCGAAGCCGAATTTAAGGAAACACTTGGCCGAATACCGAATACCGAATACCGAATGTGTATCAGCAGTTTTTAATTTTATCATTGCATAAACTAAATACATTTTGCTTTTTATTCATGCTTCTCAAAGAAAGAAATTGAGATTGAAAAAAATGAACTTTTATATATAACTTATTATAACTAATTATCGTGGGATTTAATCTCTACTGCTTTCCAGGGTTCAAGTTAATGACATTCATGATTTGTCTCTACATAGGCTTCAGAAAGTATTTAGATCCCTTCACTTTTTTCACATTTTTGAATAGATTTGCCATCAATCCACACACAGTACCCCATAATCTAAGTAAAACGTTTTTTAATGTTTGCAAATGTATTAAAATGTAAATACAGAAATACCTCATGTACATAAGTATTCAGACCCTTTGTCACTCTTAAAATTAGGTCAAATGCTAAATGTCTTCAACAAGTCATTCATTCAACAAGTTGAATTGAGTCCACCTAAGTGTAATGATAATAGTTCATGTTATTTCAGAATGAATATCTTTTGTTTTTATAGTCTCTGGTTTGCATAGAAACCACCGCATGATACAGCTGCATGTCATAAACTCGTGTAGAACAGCTGGGAGTCTGAATATGTTTTCAACAAGGCAACAACTCTGCTTCTTCCGCTACGACTGCTAAGCTAACTAGCTAGATGAGTGTAAGGTTGCGTTCGTAAAGTCGCTCTGAGAGCGCTGGAGCGCACACTGGGCCCGACGTCATAGAGAAACCGAGTCATTTGATTGGACGAGAGGCATTCCACGAGTGCTGATCGGATTTCCTGAGTGAATTTACGAACGCAGCCAGTTTTGAAAGCGCGTCGCCTCGCGCCGCGCGCCTGTTGAGAGTTATATTTAATTCTATTGCGTCATCAAAACACGGCCACTATTCGGTGGTAAACATTCGGTGTTTTCACACATTCGGCCGAATACCGAATGTGCTTTATTTTGCGATATTCGGCCGAATACATTCGGTGGCCGAATGTTCGGTGCATCCCTAATGATAACATACCTGTAAAGTTGTAGTGAATGATTGAATGTGACATGTTGAACATGACTGCGAAAACGAAATATTATGATGTGATGATTTTGAAATGTGTGATGTTATAATGCGGGACATGTTCTGTCATTTTGGGAATCAGACAAATAGCCGAAATATGTGAGGCCCTACTCCATCTCGCGTTACGGTGCTCTCTCTCTCTCTCGCTATGATAAACTGTACCGTATATGCCCACTATGATAAACTGTATATGCCCACTATGATAAACTGTATATGCCCACTATGATAAACTGTATATGCCCACTATAAGCACCGCTCTTGTGATCAGGGCTGTTCATCTGGTCCACCCTTTTTTTTTTTTTGCATTTAGCAAACGCCTTATTCCAAAGCGACTTATAACAAACACATTTGACTAAGTGAATCATCTATCCACCAGTCCTAGCAGGAAAAGGTAATCTATGCTCAAGCCAGGGGACAGTCGTGCTAGAAGAAGGCGCAGGAGAAATAGTACAGGAGGGTAGTAGATGTCTCAAGAGGGACAGTTAAGGTGTAGCCTGAAGAGATGGGTCTTCAGTCTCCGGCGGAAGTTCCGACAGCAGTGGGAACACACACACACACACACACAGAGAGAGAGCTACATTTTCACTTTTAAAATGAATGACTATTGAATACACAGATAAGCTCACACAAATTCTCAAACACAAAGCTAATTGTTTGCCTGTTTTGTTTTCTTGTTCATTAGGCCCAAGAGGAGACCTACTTAGGGAAAGCGAACCATCTCTATTCTCTTATGAGTGCTGTAACAGACAAGGTGAGTAAGGCTGAAATTTTAATTGGAGACATTACACAGTACAGCACCCCCAAGATGTTATTTAAACATACTTTCAGCAGTTTTTTGTGTGTTAGATGTTGATGGATTCCCTGTTAAAGTTAACGAGCAAGTAAAAAGTAGGTAGTGGCATTATTGACGTTTCCTCCATTCACAAAGTGTGTCCCACATACCGCCCAATCCTCCACCTACTCGGTTGCTCTGTATTGATCCTACCTAATATTCATTGCACATGGTGCAAGGCTGGAGAAGTTGAGCACCGTTCCCGAGTGCTCAGTGGGAGACGTTTCCGATAAGTCCAATGATTGCAATGTCCATACATTGAAGAACATGAACAAGCCCACTGTAATTGACTATCATCCCCATGTATACGGACTACTAGTCGCACCACTCAGGGTTTCCGTTAGAACAATTTGCCGTCGGACATCGTGTCTGGGAAGATTTCGATTTACCGGACAAACGTGAATTATTCCGGTCATCATAATTAAATAATAATTTAATAATTAAAATATAATATAGCTGTTTGTCGCGGTGATTACTGTTGTGTAGCGGCCTATATATGCCATTTAATGTCTATTTCTCATCCGATACGATTAGATGCGAGCTATATAATATATAATAATATAACATGATTTGACGCATGCACGCTATGCCATTATGTCCAGCGCTGAACGGGCGCCTCACTGGGAACTGAACAGACAGCATCGATCAATGAACGGACTCCACATTACGTTAACTGAAGTTTGTTAAATTGTTTGGGATTAATGTGAGTTTTCTATTTTCTCTTTCCAGTTTTACCCTTTTTTTATCAATAAAACAACGTCATTTCTATAACCAGGTCTCGCTGGTTGGGAAGGCATTTCATTTAGCTGCCTGTCAAATCATACTTAATCGGACTCGGGAGTATGACAATGAGGAGAACATAACTGTTTATTGAGAAACAATTGCAGGCTGGGATACGATGACATTTTAATTAGGTTTTTTCTCTCTCTCTCACTCGCTGTCTCACACACACACACACACACTCACACGCACACACAGACACGCACACACACACACACACACGCACTCACCCGTGGTGGTCAGCACGGTGCTGGTGAAAAACAGGGAGGAGATGAAATCCCAGTTGGGTTCGCTGGAGTTCCCCAGCACGGACACGCCGTAGTTACTGGCCTCCAGCGCCCGAGCCAGCAGCTCCTCCAGCCGGGCGTCGGACACGCACGCGTTGTCCCGCAATTGTTCGCGCAACCGGTGCTCACCACGACGGCGTCAGCCGCCTCCATCTCTTCAGAGCCAGACTTCTCCTCAGACTCATTGTTGCTTGGTTTCATGAAGTAATTGCTAAGCTTACTTTGTTTTGCCATGTTTACATTAATTTAATCGCTCGCTATGGTGCACTTTGAGCTGCAACGTTTGCGTATTATTATGGTGGACGGGTTGGCAGGGTTGCCAGATAGGCATGGGTTACCGCCGAATGGGCTACTGGGTTTAAGCGGTAATAGACTGGTTAGGCTGTAATCCCATCTGGCATCAATCCCATGTGGCACCTGTGCGCTGTTTCGCATAGGCCGGCCTACACATTAGGAGTCATCATCATGCCGGTGTCAAATCATATCATAATAAAAGAAATACATAGCCTATATATTCGTCTTTTTTAAAATAGAAGGAATCAGAATGTGAACTTTAGCGAATTGTATTCAAAGGGAATTATTTTCACCGGACAATATGTCCGACGACTTTTCAATTTGTCGGACTTCAACAAATTTTACCGGACAAAGACCGGTAATTACCGGTTAACGGAAACCCAGGCACCACTAGTGTATCTTGTCTTACCTGTACTATTGTCACCTTTATCTTGTATTATGCCTGTTGCCTTATTGTCATGTGCTGCAATGTCAGGAACCGGAGCCTAAGAATTTTACTCTCTTACACTTGTGAAATGTAACATAACAGTAAACTTGAAACATTCTGGTTAGATGGCGAATTGTGTTTCCTTGTCTTAGTACTACCCTGCCAATAACAATAAGGTTGAATCTAATCTAATCGGTAGCAAAATAGGGAACATAAAACCTGTCATGCTGTCAGTCAGGGAAAGCATCTTCTCCTAATCATGAAAATAGGCTGAACCATCCTTTTAACTCTCCCCCATCCCTTTAATACTCTTCTAATTTATATTACATAGTTGTGGCTGAATTAAAACTTACTGTCACCCCAATGTCACGTTCTTGTTTTCCTCTTGGCCTTTGCATTAATGTTGTGTGTAGTGATGCATTCGTGCAATTGTATGCTAGGAAGTAAAGGTTGCTTTGGATTTTCCATAGAGGGATTTGTCAGCGAACGAGACAAGAAGGTCACCAGAGGCACCTTATCCCTGGGCTCAGTGAGCCGCTGTCGACTCCACCACTCACACACATACACATGAGTCACAAGTGCCCCTAAAGTGGATTAGCCTCACTCTGTCCAAAACAGAGACACACTCAGTTCTCTCCCACAGGCGAGCCCAAAGCCTCACCAGCGTGTCCACATCACAGCATAAGGGAGCGAAGACGTAAATAAACTAGGCAACACAGGCAAAGAGTTCTCTCTCCCCTCTATGGCTCTCTTTAATCTGTGATTAAATGTGCAGTGCTGTCATCCAACGGGTGCCTGCGCTGCAGAATTGGCCACAATGAAAAATGTCAATATTTGCTTGCTGAGATTAGTAAGGGTTTTCAAACTAGATTTGGTGTCCTCACCAACTCCCGCCCACTGGCAATAAAGTCATTCAGTTTAGCATTGTGACTCGAAACACATTCATATTGGAAGGTTCTCATCCTTTTGATGATGTTGGAAAAAGAATATTGTCTGAGACTTACAGGCTAATGCAATCTAGAGGTGGTCAGTTGAAATGTTATACCCAACCTTTGTGTCTTTCTCCTCCACCCCCACCCCCCTCTCTCTTTCAGAGTGTATTCGGGGATGGGGAGAACACCAAGGTGCGAGTGTCAGAGCTGGAAGAGGAAGTAAGGACACTGAAGAAGGTCAACAAGGACCTCTACGATTTCACCACACAGCTCTTCACAAAGCCCAGCTAGAGCAGACGTCCCATGCCCACCCTCCACCAGGCTCCCCAACACCAAGCGCTGGGACCCTTACCTGGGGTGAGGGAAGCCACCACATTCCCTCTTACCACTGAGTGGTAGGCAGGGGGCTAGGGGAAGAGAAGAGAAGATTGTGTCATTTGATTTGTATGGGGAGGGCTTGCCTAGCATTGCGAGTCATTGAGCAGGACTTTTTTGAACAGTGGTACAGTATATTTAGAAAGTTGATTACATTGTGGTAAAGGATCTTCATTTTAAAGGCAGCGTGAAGAAAAGGGGCTGAGATTTGTGCGATATAGGTTATGTGTGTATGACACAGCCACAACCGCAGTCCAGTGTGGCTAGGCTTACTGTCCAAATTCGACTGTCCAATATCGATTTGATTATCCCATGACACCTTAAAGTTACGGATATCTAGTTAATTGCTCTTAGACCATCTGTCTCCTTTGTAAACCTGCTAACCGACTCAAATTTCCCCCAACATGCTTACTTTTTTGGCCTTCTGTTTTCTCTCTCGACTGTGACAAGCTCACCAATGCTGACACATTCAATCAGCTAATAGATTAGATGGATTTGAGCAACAACATCCTGCTGTCCACCCAGGTTTGTTGAGCTTAACATTGACGCACTGGGTGTGAAGAGACATACTCCAGAGTTGACCCCAATTAACTTCCTGTTGCAGAGGTCAAGCCAGATGGAGCTTCTAAGGAACCATGATCACAGATTAAGAGTTGAAGGGTTGACAGAGTGAAGTGTTTTCATTGTTTGTTGGGGGACGATTTCTCGTTTTGTTCTGTAATAAAGACAAATGATTGACTGGATGTGTACTTTTTTTTTTCCATTTGTGTTTTATCTTCACTGTAATATCAAAGTTTGTACTAGTTGGAGACCATTACAAATAACTGCAGGGTTAGGGTTATTAAATTAGATTAGACTGCTCTTTGTGGACTTCAGCTCTGCCTTCAACACCATCCTTCCAGACAGGCTAGTGACCAAACTACTAGACCTGGGACTATCACACTCTATATGTGCATGGATCAAGGACTTCCTGTCCGACCGCCCCCAGAGGGTGCGGGTGGGCTCCCACACCTCCACAGCCCTCAGACTCAGCACTGGGTCCCCCCAGGGCTGCGTGCTAAGCCCCATCCTCTACAACCTCTACACCTACGACTTCACCCCCGTCCACCCCAGCAACTCCATCGTAAAGTTTGCAGACGACACCACCGTGGTGGGCTGCATCTCGGGGGGGGACGAGGCGGCGTACAGGGATGAGGTAGAGCAGCTGAGCAAGCTGTACAAGGTTAACAACCTGCTGCTGAACCAGTCAAAGACCCAGGAAATCATCGTGGACTTCAGGAGGAAAAAATCTGAGGTCCAGCCCCTGCTCATCGACGGAGAGAGCGTGGAGAGAGTCTCAACCCTCCGATTCCTGGGGGTGCACATACAGGATGACCTGTCCTGGAAGAACAACACAGCAGCCATCATCAAGAAGGCACAACAGCGGCTCTTCTTCCTGAGAGTCCTCAGGAAGGACCACAACAAGCAGGAGATACTGGTGGCCTTCTACCGCTGCGCAGTGGAGAGCATCCTCACCTACTGCATCTGCAACTGGTTCTCCAGCTGCACAGCCGCAGAGAGAAATGCGCTACAGAGAGTCGTGAGAACAGCCCAGAAGATCACCGGCGCCCCCCTCCCCTCTCTGGAAGAGCTGTACAACACACGCTGCCTCAGGAAGGCCTCCAAGATCTCCAGAGACCCATCCCACCCTGGGTACGAACACTTTGCCCGGCTGCCCTCGAACAGGCGGTACAGGACCATGGGCGCAAGGACAAACAGACTGAAGCTCAGCTTCTACCCCAGGGCCATCCAGGCCCTGAACACAGCAAAGACCTAGGTTCTGGGCCCTGGGCAGTCTGGACGGATTGATGGCAGCTGCTGGATTGAAAAATCAGGTGTAGTGCTGAGGCACAAATGTGTACATTTCAAGCCTGCAAACTGCGACACTTTAAATGAATGTGCAATAACACTATGTACAATATGACAACCCTAGGGTACATAAGGTTGCAGAGAAATAGGACATGTTAGAATAGGTATAGCATAGCATAGAGTACAGCACAGTGTTTTTATCTGTGCAGTATAGTGGATAGTGTACATAGCCTTTATTTATGTAAACCAGCTCCTTTCCCTTCTTGTTTTTTTTGTTTTTCTTTCCTAGCACCAGGGGAGCCACCCCTCCCAAATGTCGTTGTTTGGTACCTGTACTATAGCAATGACAATAAAGACCATTCATTCATTCATTAGATTCAACTTCATTGTCCTTGCGAGGCCAATACCAATAGCTGATTCTCATAGAACACAATTGTCCGATTCCGACTTGTTTGTTATTTATTTACCTCTTTGTACCCTGGAACAAAATAAATACATCTGTATTTAGCTTTTGATGCTGATATATTGTTTCTCAGTGGTTAAATGAAAAACAGAATTCCTTTTAGCACAAGATTTGGAACAGTGCCAAAAAGATGCTCTTAAGGGCTCTGCACACAGCGTGCGATTTCTGTTGCGCGTCAACATTCCATTTTTAAGTTTGAATGGAAGTCTATGAGAACATCGCATTTCAACACACACGGCCCCGATTTTAATCGCACAGCGAAAATTCGATTCCATTCATTTTGAATGGGAAAAAGCACAAATTTGACAGTGCGACAAAACTCGCACGCCGTGTGCTTTGTCCCATTCAAAATGAATGGAATCGAATTTTCGCCGTGCGATTAAAATCGGGGCCTTGTGTGTTGAGATGCGATGTTCTCATAGACTTCCATTCAAACTTCAAAATGGAATGTTGATGCGCAACAGAAATCGCACGCTGTGTGCAGAGCCCTTTAATGCTGATGTATTAACTATGTTTTATTAACATTGGGAAACATCTGTAAAAATCCATGTCTCAGTTATGACCTGAAACGATTTCCATTAATAAATAGAGCAGCAATTATTCATTTGTGTTACCTGTACTTTACTAGAAATGTACCTGTACTAGAAATCTCACATTCCATGTTCACTGCATTGATATGAGTGGTTTGCTGTTCAATGTAATGTTGTGGCAGTCTAGTCATCCACTGAATTGTATTAGTTGTAATTAATTCATGAAAACATACAAAAAAGCACTTTGAAAATATACTGTAAGAATAACTCCTCCCCAAGACTAACTTAAACAAAGTGGTACGTTCCCCTCTACTCACAAGTGTCAACAACCTAGTGCCTACAAATCTGTGTCGTGCTCCATTCTGTTGAAGCTGCTTATGAGAAAGATAGAACATCTACAGTGCACTGCATAAGTAATGAGACAGTGAAGGATGTCTTTTGGCTCTGTATAACAAAAGCCAATCAAACAATGGACCTATCGCTAAGCCACGCCCCCTTTGAAAACTCAGACAAACAAACAACGCTTCACTGACAGTGACTGACCGACCGTGACTGAATGACATTCAATGACTTACAATGGCGGGAGTTGGCTCATTTATCACAGCAAGTAATCGATTTTTTTTTTTTTTTTTTTTAAGATTACAAGAATATTTAGTCTAGAAGCTTTTCACCATCAGATATTAGCAAGTTGTTTGTCCGACTTTTGCTGTGATATTCTATTTTGGGCCGTGGCTTAGCGATAGGTCCATTACTATGAGGTTCAAATACAGATTCTTGTAATATTCTTAATAAGGATGCACGGACACAGACTCAAGGTAAGTGTGACTTTACTCGTAAACTTCAAGGTACGGAATCCCGTAAAGGACATACAGTGCGCATGACATAGAATAGGTAGATAAGTCTGCTATTACACTCATCTACTACACTCCTCCCCTTAGCTAATAACCTCTTATCCATGAACTAATTAAATGACCTAAGAACATGTCAACTCTAACATCCTGCTAAACCTAATTAACGTCCTACTTCTGCCAGAACGGCACAGTCTCTGCCTATTGCATGGGCTGCACCCAACTAAAGGTCAAGTCTCTCAGGAGGGTTTCGTTGGCGCACAGGATTACGTCTTGCTATCTGGCCTTCAGGCGGAGGGCCAAGTTGCGCTGGTAACTCAGGCTCCTCTTGTCCACATCTCCAGTCTAGGGCGAAGTTCCCTGGGTCGTTGTTGATATCCTTGTCTGCATCGGCAGGAACGTTAGACCTCAGCAGATGATCCACGTGCACGCTGACTTGGCGATGACCCACCTGTACGGTGTAGGTTAGAGGGCCTTTACGGTGTAGGATAACACCTGAGTTCCACAGGCGCTTGGGATGGCGGAAATCACAGACCTTCACCCTCTCCCCCTCACTGAAGTGTCTGACAGGCCTTGAGTGCTTGTCATGGGCCTTCTTCTGCTGTAGTTGATGCTTAACTACAGTGTTTGACAGGTCTGGCTTCAGTAGTGTCAGGCGGGTGCGGGGTTGGCGTTTGAGGAACAGTTCAGCTGGTGTACGTTCAGTCACTGTGTGGGGGGTATTTCGGTAGCTGAACAAGAAGCGGGAAAGGCTCTGGTGAGTGGGCACAGCCGGAACCTCCTGCTTAGTCCAAGCCTTCTTGAAGATTTGCACAGCTCTTTCAGCTGCTCCATTTGAGGCTGGATGATACGGCGGTGATAATGTGTGTCTCGTCCCGTTGTTTCTCAGGAAAGTCTCAAACTGCGCTGAAGTGAAGGGAGGACCGTTGTCTGAGACCAGCTCTTTAGGAAGGCCATAAGCCGCAAACAGGTGTCTCAGTAGGTCGATGGTCTTCTCAGCTGTCATCAGCTGAGTAGGGAACACCTCCATCCACTTTGAGTGAACGTCCGTGACCACCAGGAAGTGCTGTTTGTTTATTTCAGCGTAATCCACATGAATACGCTCCCATGGTGCATTAGCCCAGGACCACGGATAGAGGGGCGCAGCAGCAGGCCTGTTTCGGACTGCTTCACAGGGAGAACACTGACTGACACACTGCTGTATATCCTGGTCGAGCCCAGGCCACCACAGATAACTCCTGGCAAGAGCTTTCATCCGAGTGGTCCCTGGATGACCCTCATGTAGATCTGAGAGCAATCTCTTCCTGAACTTGGGTGGCACCACTACTCTAGATCCCCAGAGTAAACATCCTTGATCAGTAGAGAGTTGGTCTTTCTTATCTGTGTAGGGACGAAGGTAAGGGTCACTCACATACGCTGGCCAGCCTGCCAGTGTCAAGTCCATCACCTTTGATAGGACCGGGTCTCGTCTGGTTTCCTCTGCTATGTCTGACGCAGATAGTGGCAACTCTTCGATGAGTGAGATCTGGAAAACAGCTGCATCATCTTGACCACCTGAGTCACTGTTGCATGGTAACCTTGATAAAGCATCTGCATTGGCATGGTCACCTGATTTTCTATATTCAATGTTATAGTCGTAGGCTAACAGGATCAGAGCCCACCTTTGCATGCGGAGAGCAGCCAATGTCGGAACAGCTGATTTAGGTCCTAGAATGACCAGGAGAGGCTTGTGATCTGTCAGCAACTGGAATTTTCTTCCATACAGATACTTGTGAAATTTCTTCACTCCATAGATTATGCTCAAAGCCTCTTTTTCGAAGGATGTTCTTCGCCTGAGGGTAGGACATGTGATATGACGGCCCCAACTCCATACGGAGAAGCATCACACGCCAGTCTCAACTTCTTCTCAGGGTCGTAGTGCGCGAGCCACTTGCTCTGTAGTAGGCGCTGTTTGCAGGTCTGAAAAGCCTCTTCACATTCTGAGGACCATGTCCATTTGGTATCAGTCTGCAGTAGTTGGTGAAGGGGGTGCAGAATCGTTGACAGGTTTGCTACAAACTTGCCATAGTAGTTAAGGAGACCCAAAAATGATCTTAGCTCAGAGACATTAGTGGGTGCTGGTGCACTGACAATGGCCTCCACTTTGCTGTTTGTTGGGTGCTGACCTTGGCTATCGATCTTGTATCCAAGATACTCCACTGAGTCTTCGAGGAACTCACATTTTGACGGTTTCACTCTCACGCCACATTCTTCCAGTTTGCTCATCACCTTGTCCAGTACAGCCATGTGTTTTTCCAATGTGGGGGCTGTCACTAGAATGTCATCCAGGAAACAAACCACGTTGTCTATGCCATGTAAGATCTGGTCCATTGTTTTCTGGAATATCGCAGGGGCTGTTGAGATTCCATAGGCTAGACGATGGTACTTGTATAGCCCCTTGTGGGTGTTGACGACTAGATACTGTTCCGATTCTGAGTCTAGCATCAGCTGTTGATAAGCAAACGACAGGTCAAGCTTACTGAAAACCTTACCCCCGGCTAGGGTGGCGAACAGATCCTCGACGTTTGGCAGTGGGTATTCTTCCTTCTGAATACTCTGGTTTATTGTGACCTTGTAGTCTCCGCATATCCTCACACTGCGGTCTTTCTTGGGAACCACGACAATAGGGGCAGCCCAGTCGCTCCTATCCACTTTTGAGATGATGCCATTCTTCTCCAGGCGTTCTAGTTCCTTCTCTACAGCTTCCTTTAAAGCATAGGGAACAGGGCGGGGCTTGTGGAACCTAGGATTGTCATTTGAGTAAGTAAGGCTGTCTTGTCACCTTTTACTATGAGCAGTAGTAACATCCACTCTCTTCCTTCATACTTGACCGGTACCTGTATCTGGCCTAACACATGAATCCTGTCCCCTGTGTAAGATGAGAGACGGACGGCAGCTGGTTGGAGAGGACACTGTTTCAGATGTTCTCTGTAGATATGTTCCGGAGCTATGGTAACTGAAGCACCTGTGTCCAACTGCATACTCACTGGTTTTCCAGCTAACTACATTTTTACATATATTCCCTCTTTGTGTCCTTCAGCGGTGTACATGTTGAATAGTTCAACTGTCTCAATTTCACCTTCCTCCTCTTCCTCTGACACATTGTGAGTTCTTCCTGTGTGTTTTGCACTTTTACACACCCTCTGCACGTGACCTGTCTTCCCACAGTTGTGGCATTTCTCATTAATGAACCTACAGTCACTGGGTCGGTGATTATCTCTTCCACACCGATAACAACCTTGCTTTGCTTTGTCCGATGCATACTGCGTTTTGGGTGCACGTCTTGCACTTCTTGAGTCATGTACCTTGTGAACCTTCTGGCGTTCTGAGTGCTCCGACAGCTCCATGGTGTCCTTGTGGGCAAGCTCGAGTCCCAGGGCAATATCACAGGCTTTCTTGAATGTCAGATCCTTTTCTGTCAAAAGCCGTCTGTGATAGGCTTCACCTGTGAGACCACACACAAACTGATCTCGGAGAGCATCATTCAGAAACTGGCCAAACTCACATGAACTAGCTAACCGTTTTAAGGCCAGGATGTAGTCTGCCAGTGCTTCACCTTGGTTCTGGTGACGCTTATAGAATCTGAAGCGTTCAGCAATTATAATGGGCTTAGGCTTGAAATGGTCTGATAGTGCTTTAGTAAGCTCAGCATAAGACAGTTCCACACATTTCTTTGGCTCTGCGAGACTTTTCAGCAGCCTATATTCAGTTGGGCCCAAAACACTGATAAACACATTTGCTTTCTTCACATTTCTATTTCATTTGCAGCCAGCCAACTCTCAAAACGTTCCAGATAAGACTCAAAATCCTCCTTTGTTGAATCAAAGTCATCAAAGTTTTCTTAAAAAAAAAAAAAAGTATATATTGCCTTGTAGAAACGATTTACCTGAATATTCAGTAGTGTTCACTTTCGCCAACAGAGGTCAGCAGAGGAGCCCATCAAAGCCATGACTTCATCGCTATGCCGCGGCAACGTTGCTTGCTGACTTGTTGCTAGCCGCACTCACTTCTTGACAAAAACGGCGCAGGTTCCTTATTTCTTCTAGTTCACTTGGTCAGTTTTCAAGTTCAAGTTTTTTTTTGTAAAAGAATTTTAATGTTTTTACGATATCATCAACTCGCCACTGTAATATTCTTAATAAGGATGCACGGACACAGACTCAAGGTAAGTGTGACTTTACTCGTAAACTTCAAGGTACGGAATCCCGTAAAGGACATACAGTGTATGAATATTGAAGTATTCAGCATGACATATAATAGGTAGATTAGTCTGCTATTACACTCATCTACTACAATTCTCATCTTTTATTTGATGGTATCTGTGTAGGCTACATATTGGTTTGTTTGTTCAGAAAGTACACCACTTTTTTATGCATAGTAGCGCTATTTCAGGGTACTTAAAAGTGATGGGACAATAATTTTTTTCTCTGAATAAATTAACTTCAATGAAAGGTTGTGTGAAGACGTTGATAATAAGGGAGATGGAGACATGTATCTCAGGCGAACACCCGACTAAACAAGCCTCTTTAATCCAGCCTCTTTTAACATAGCCGGTGGCACAAACCACAACCTACAAATATCGCCCCCTACCGGGGCCTCCATGCAACAGCTACCACCACAGGTTGGATTTGTCTCTTTTTCTCAGTGTGACACTAAGCTAATTCACCAAAAGGTATTTTTTTAATAATCAGAATCGCTTTTATTACATCTTACCGTACAAGTACACAAGAGTAAAATGATTTGGCTTTGGTTCCTCAACATTTACATTGCAGTATTCAGATATAGGGAAAAAACAGAACAAACACAATAACACAGTAATAATAAGCACAGTAAGTAAGCAAAAAAAGTAATCCCACAACAATAAGAAAATAAAGTGGCCTTTTGGTAAAGTGCAGTGAATCGTATAACTCTTTTAACTCATCTTTACCAGCGGTGCCAATAATTGTGGAGGGCACTGTAAGTGCTGACGGCAGCAGCAGGATGAATTATGAAGTGTACATAAACATATCGTCAGCACAAGTACAAGCAAATGCCTCCAAACTCATTAGACAGTGCTTCATCATCCATCAGGACAATGACCCAAAATATACTGCCATGTTGTAGCAACTATGATGAATGAATGGACTTTATTGTCATTGCTACAGTACAGGTACCAAACAACGAAATTTAGGAGGGGTGGCTCCCCTGGTGTTAGGAAAGGAAAAAAATAAATAAAAAATAATCACAAGAAGGGAAGGAGCTGGTTTACATAAATAAAGGCTATGTACACTATCCACTGTACTATACTGTACAGATAGACGACTAGGGTTGTCATATTGCACAATAGTATTGTTTCACGTTATTTAAAGTGTCACAGTTTGCAGGCTTGAAATGTACATGTTTGTGCCTCAGCACTACACCTGATTTTTTCAGTCCAGCAGCTGCCATACAATCCGTCCAGACTGTCCAGGGCCCGGAACTTAGGTCTTTGCTGTGTTCAGGGCCTGGACGGCCCTGTGGTAGAAGCTGTTCTTCAGTCTGTTTGTCTTAGCGGCCAGGGTCCTGAACCGCCTTTTCGAGGGCAGCCTGGTAAAGTGTTCGTACCCAGGGTGGGTTGGGTCCCTGGAGATCTTGGAGGCCTTCCTGAGACAGTGTGTGTTGTACAGCTCTTCCAGAGAGGGGAGGGGGGCGCCGGTGATCTTCTGTGCTGTTCTCACGACTCTCTGTAGCGCATTTCTCTCCGCTGTTGTGCAGCTGGAGAACCAGTTGCAGATGCCGTAGGTGAGGATGCTCTCCACTGCGCCGCGGTAGAAGGTCACCAGTATCTCCTGCTTGCTGTGTTCCTTCCTGAAGACTCTCAGGGTGTATAGCCGCTGTTGTGCCCTCTTGATGGTGCCTTTTGTGTTGTCCTTCCAGGTCAGGTCATCCCGCATGTGCATCCCCAGGAATCGGAGGGTTGAGACTCTCTCCACGCTCTCTCCGTCGATGAGCAGGGGCTGGATCTCGGACTTTTTCCTCCTGAAGTCTACGATGATTTCCTGGGTCTTTGACTTGTTCAGCAGCAGGTTATTAACCTTGCACAGCTTGCTCAGTTGCTCTACCTCATCCCTGTACGCCGCTCGTCCCCCCCCCGAGATGCATCCCACCACGGTGGTGTCGTCTGCAAACTTTACGATGGAGTTGCTGGGGTGGACGGGGGTGAAGTCGTAGGTGTAGAGGTTGTAGAGGATGGGGCTTAGCACGCAGCCCTGGGGGGACCCAGTGCTGAGTCTGAGGGCTGTGGAGGTGTGGGGGCCCACCCGCACCCTCTGGGGGCGGTCGGTCAGGAAGTCCTTGATCCACGCACATATAGAGTGTGATAGACCCAGGTCTAGTAGTTTGGTCACTAGCCTGTCTGGAAGGATGGTGTTGAAGGCGGAGCTGAAGTCCACGAAGAGCAGTCTCGCGTAGCTGTTTCCCCTCTCCAGGTGGGATAGAGTGGCGTGGAGTCGTCGCGATGGCGTCCTCTGTGGACCTGTGGGCTCTGTAGGCGAACTGGTATGGATCCAGGTTGGGCGGGAGGCGTGTGAGTATGTGGGCCCGGACTAGTTTCTCGAAGCACTTCATGATGATTGGTGTGAGTGCCACCGGGCGGTAGTCGTTTAGGCAGCTCACCGTACTTTTCTTCGGGACTGGGATGATAGTTGAGGTTTTCAGGCAGGGTGGGACGGTGGCCTGGGACAGGGACTGGTTAAAGATGTTGGTGAAAACCCCGGCCAGCTGGTCGGCGCAGTCTCTCAGCACCCGTCCCAGGACGCCATCCGGCCCCGAGGCTTTCCTGGGGTCCACCGCCTTCAGTACGCGTCTCACTTCATGCTCTGTGAGGGTGAGGCTGCTAAAAGCTGGAGAGAGTGGTGTTTGTGTTGCGGTTACCTCCGTTCGCCCCTCGTCGAACCGGGCGTAGAAGGTGTTCAGCTTTCCCGCCAGCAGGGGGTCGTCCTCTGCGGCTGTGAGCCTGTTGGCTCTGAAGTTTGTCATCTGCTGAACCCCCTGCCACATCCGCCTGGAGTCGTTGCTCAGGAGGCATTCCTCAATCTTCTCTCTGTGGTCTGCCTTGGCCGCTTTGATTCCGCGCTTTAGGTTGGCCCTGGTGGAGCTGTACAGCGGTGTGCTCTTCCCTGCGAAGAAGGCGTTGTCCCTCTCGTTGATCAGTTTTTGGACCTTCCCAGTCATCCATGGCTTCGTGTTGGGGTAGACCCGGACCCGTTTGTCCACGGTGACTAGGGAGTTTTTCAAGTAGAAAGCTGTTGGCTAGCTAAGCTAAGCTAAGTCAATCTCACTATTTAATTTGCTGAAGAGGAGACTGAAGGCAAAATGTCCTAAAAAACAACAACTGAAGATGGAGTCGGCCTACAGAGGGCTATTCCACGAAACTCGATTATAGCTAATTCAGGCTTGTTTACATAATTCGCGATCATTTCAGATCGAGTTCCGTTCCCTGAATGTGTGTCATAATTCACTGCTTGGTTACTATGCAACCAATCCTTCAGAACAAACCTGGTAGCGACCAGGTTTACGGTCTGGTTTAAGTAAGATGTGTGTCAAAAATGTCTCACAGGCGGAAACTAAATCCCGAACGACAGTTCCCGTCAAGTGTCTTTTTGGAAATATTAGTTCCCACCTTTTACGAGATACTGTAGATAGATAATTTGATTGATAGTTTGATAGTGTGCCAGATAGATAGATAGATAGATAAATAAAATGGTGGAAAAAGATAGGTATGTGTGTCAGCTTGCATCTGAAATAGCAGCGCTGTGTGTTTGGCACAGGGGTAAGGGCAGCCAGCTTGCAATCAGAAGGTTGCTGGTTCGATCTTTGCCTCAGGTGAGAGGGGTTGATTTTAATTTAATGTTTATTTTGTTGACATTTAACAGACGCCTTCATGCAAATCGATTTACAATAAATACATCTGTCTAAGTAAGTGAATCATCTATCCATCAGTAATCATAAGAAATAATCATGAAATAATCTATGCCAAATCCAGGGTCCAGTTACAATGCTAGAAGAACATAATTTACTAGTCAGTAAGGCTTCAAACACCATTAGATTCAACTTTATTGTTATTGCAGCATCAGACAACGAAATGCAGTAAAAAGCATAGGCCTATGTCAGAAGCGGGATTCGAACCCCCAAAGAACACTTTAATTACTGTAGATGGCACCGGCTAATACCACTCTGCCATCCTGATGATCTGATAATATGTAGCCTGCTGCTTATATAACCATAGAAGTGAATGTTCATTTATTTAAAAAATTAACATAAAACAAGAAGTAGGAGCTAGTATGACATACATATTTAATCTGTCAGCAATTTCTTGCCAAACCATTTCCCTCGCCTTATTAATTGCGACAGTATTGCACTTTTTGGGGATGATGGAGTTAAATGCAGAGCTGAAGTCCAAAGATGCCAGGGGAGTCCAGGTGATGGAGGATGAAGTGGAAGCATCGTCTACGGACCGGTTGGCTCTGTAGGCAAACTGCAGTGGGTCGAGGAGGAAGTCAACAATGGCCTTGAGGTCGAGCAGCACGAGGCGCTCAAAGGTCTTCATGATCACAGAGGTCAGGGCGACTGGTCTGTAGTTTTTTAGGCCTGTGATCCTCTGCTTTTGGGGAACAGGGATGATTGTGGATGTTTTGAAGCAGGCAGGTACCTTGCATTCAGCCAGTGAGGTGTTGAATATATCTGTGTACACTGGAGACAGATGATCTTCACAGTGCTTCAATGTAGAGGGGGAGACAGAGTCTGGTCCAGCTGCTTTGCGAGGGTTCAGTTTTTTAAACAGTTTGTTGACGTCCCTCTCCTTTATGGTGAGAGGTGTGATGAGGGTGGGGTGGCTGTGTGGGACCATTGTGTGGGGGAGGGTAGTGTCTTTACATTTACATTTTTGGCATTAAGCAGACGCTAAATCTAATAATAAAATAATAATCTAAGTAAAATATATATATATAAGCAAATAGCTTTGTTTTATGAAGTAGTTGGGAGAATGACTTGAATTAACCAGGTATTGTAACATCTGTAATACTGCTCTTCAGACAAAGTCAGTCATCCATCCGTGGACAGATTTTTTTTACAGATGTTACCTGTCCCATTGGTAATAAGTGTTCACTTATGCCAAGCTGCATTGTGTAAGACACTCACAGCTTATTTGATGCTAAGGGCGTATCAGCCCAGCTTGAGCATGATGAATTATTCATGACTTGCTTTCCCGCACTCCCAAGCTTCTTAAATACCTAAGGTGATCCAATCATCTGATAGACGCTTTATTAGCAGTGCAAGCTGCCAACAGATACACAGAATTGCCCCGCAAAGATTCTCAGACAAGGAAAATGAAATAATATCTCAATCTAGAACTGAAGAGATACTTCCCCCATTGTAAGTATTCAACAATTCACATCAACAATTTTTTAATTCACCATATTTCCATTGCAGCTATTCATATGAAATGTAGACCAGACATTGGTATTAACTCAATAAAACTACACAGCTTAAACATTTTTAACATTCCGATCCATAAAAAAAGCTATATGCAATAAAGTGGAATGGCACAGGGGAAACTAAGGCTTCGTTCACACGGCAGGTCTTGATGCTCAATTCCGATTTTTGGGATTGGCAGTTCACATTACTTTTAAAATGTGACCTACGGTATATTTGACCTACATTGACTCCCGTGTGAATATTCCATGGCCCTGAACAGACCCACATGTGCAGAAGGACAATTACAATGACGCGCAGCGCAGCACACTGTTTACAGAAGTAACCATGGATAACATGATAACATGATAACGTTACAACCGGTTTCATTTTCAAGTTTTTGTGCAGCGGAAGCCGGCAAAGATATGTGACAGGGTTTCATTAAAAGGTCCCCATCTAAATTGTGGGTCCCCATCTAAATTCCAACAGTTTTACATTCACTAAATACCTACATTTAGTTAGCAAAGTCGGGTGGGGGGTATTAGTGTGGCAGTGTGTGTAGCCACGCCCACCCCAGCTGTATGTAAGGAGCCATCTGCGTGTGATCTGTTTGTTGACAAAATGGAGGCTGAAGCTCTCGCTAACGCTATCAACAGAATTACTAAAGCAGGCAGAAATATCGACAGTGGGCAATTAATGAACTCCTTCATACTGGACTATACATAACGGTAACTCCGAACTCCGAATCTGACGATGACGAAGAAGACAACGGAAAGACTGATCTCCACATCAGTTCATGGAGCAGTCCAGTGGTGTAGTCTAGTTTTTTCTAGTGGGTATACTGTGATTTGCCCTCCCAGTCAGAGCGACACCTGTCCCGTAGCGACACCCCATAAGCACCACCACACTCACTTATGCATACAGTATGCATCTACACCGGTGTTTGCTGCCTTGGGGGGGGGGGGGGGTGGCATGGACTGTACTTGTACATCAAGCTGCCTCACGCTACAGAAACAGGAGATAGGCTCCTGCCCCCTAAGGGCCGTTAGGCTCGAGAACCATCGGTTCTCAAGGCTACTTATGTGGTCTTGACTACATGTCCACTTTCTCACCTGGTTCTTGCTGTCTCTCTGGTGTGCCGACACCATCCTGCTCTCTCTCATTCTCTCCCTCTCTATCCTCCTCTCTCCCTCTTTTGCTGTCAACCAAAAGGCAAATATAACAACCAGAGTATTTATAATTTAATAAGAGGTATACATTGAATTCATATCAAATCATAACATCATTCTAATTGAATATTGGGTTGCTGTGGGCAATAGAGTCAGATACTGTCTTTACTTACTCTTTCACCTGTAAGAAAATCGTATGTCCAACTACAAAAAACAGACATTTCCAATGAGTGAGAGTTTGTTCCAATGCTTCAATCCACTGTCCATGTACTGTAAATATACCATTATGGTATTACCATAAAGCCCAATTCTAGCAGAATAAGAAGATTGTATATCTACTTTCAGTAAAATAATAAAGTGCCTCCAGTTAGCTCTTTAGCTGGCATGTGTGCAGCAGACTAGCTCATCTCACCACCTCTGAGCTAGTTAGCGTGCTAGTTCTTTGACACTATTATTCACACCATGGAACTATAATCAGACACTTTCTAATCACAATAATAACGACTAATTTGAACCAACTTTCTCTGTCAGAACACAGTAATGATATTTGCTAACGTTTCAACTTGCTTACTTTCTTCTGCAGAGCTTTCACCATGCAAAAACTCTCTCGCGTCGCACGCGCACACAAAACAAAAACAAAACCATTCTCCAGCGCGGCACGAAGCTGTGTGTGGAGGTCTGGCCCGCCCGCCCCAAGGCAGGTAGGGGAAATACTGAGAGCATTCTGAACGACTGGTTATGTGATAACAAACATGTCAGAAAGTTTGAAGTAAGTGCTTCGTAACACAGACGGGGTGAATTTTATGAATAAAAGTGTGACAGTTCTGTCACAAAACGCCGTTACGTATCCTCGCGCATTTTTTTGTGGGTATACGCAAATCCTTGGCCTTTCCTAGTGGGTATACGGCGTAGTCCTGCGTATCACGTAGACTACACCACTGGAGCAGTCGTCTACAGACAGACCGTCTGCTGTGTTCTTGGGTAAGTTTTAGTGAGTTACATGTGTTGTTTACTAGGATTTTGTGTTCTTTACTTAGGATAGCCAAACAGTTATTTGTTGTTTTGTGAGTAAGGTAGATACCGCCTTTGTTAGCATCATATCAAACCACTGAAACTGCTCACCATGATTATGCCACCCCTCTCCAAAACTAATAGGAGATGGTGGGAGGAAGAAATAGGTTGTCAAAGATAAAACATTCATAAAAATGAATTAATACATTTGTTGCAGACCTACTAAACATGCAACATACTGTAATATGTTTCATGCACCATTTTAGTGTGTTTGTGTGTACCAGCTAGCCAAACAAGTGTTAGCTTGTTAGCTAGCTAGCTAGCTTTGTTAGAGATACAGTATAATAGATTATAGAAAAAGTAAATGCTTTTGTAATGAACGCTAATGTTCTGTGGAATCAAAAATAAGGATTAATTCATTGATATGTAGATATGCTGTAGAATAATACTGTGGATTGAAATGATTTCACTAGCCTACTCCTTACAGTACAACAACAGTACACTGAGAGTCTATGGAAAACCTACACTAGCAGTGTGTCCACACCTCTGACCTGACATCTTTGTTACAGAATGACGAGGTGAGAGGTTCTGAGAGATGACACCTTGATGAGTCACCAGCACTTCAGGTATTTGTCATTGTATAAGCAATTCTATTTTATGAACATAGTAGTATTTTGTAAAAGTGGTGTGTTGGTAACAGTGGGCAATCATTTTAAATGTACTGTCTTCTTTTTTTATTAGGCTACAGCTTTGATGCCCGGATGGGAAGGAACTACACCAAGTCCCACTAGATGCTTTATGGACTATAATGATAAATGCATATGTGACGGGGTGTATCTTTTCATGAATCACTCTCAGCTGGATGGCTCACGTTCATTTATTCTGTCGAAAAATATGTACAGTGCATCAACTTCAACTTCATCAACGGAACGTGCAGGGTCATTGGTCTAATTTCGTCTCAGTGGTTAAGAATGCACTCAGCCATATAGTAGTCACTCACACTACACAAATTATAACAATAATATAAAACAAAAATACAAAATGTGTAGACTACATAAATCTTCACTTGTGTGATCGTATAGTGGTCTCCATTTAACAATAACAACAAGAAATCATGACATCCAAACGCATGGAAAAACCCCGCACCCGGAATACGCATGGAAAAACCCCGCACCCGGAATACGCATGCGCACCACGTGCAACAATGGCAGCAACCCGACCGCTAGGCAAGCCGCAAGCGTGCTGCAAACTAGCGAGGCGGAAAATCCAACCTCCTCATAGAATACAGTCTACTAACAGAACAACAGACATACAATAACACAAAAAATAATAATATTACCTGTCGAAAAATATGTACAGTGCATCAACTTCAACTTCATCAACGGAACGTGCAGGGTCATTGGTCTAATTTCTAAAATGATATTACACACGAACAGTCACATTAGCGTCATCAATGCTAACAACAGAAAACTCATTTTACCAATGCTATGATATGTTCCAAGTAAAATACAATACATGGGGAAACTCAAAACAGCTATCTTACTTATCAAACATTCAAATAAAACATAGGTACATTAATAATCTCTTAAATTATATGCGATCTCAGACCCTGCAGAAAACATGACCTTACCGTCTCAGTGGTTAAGAATGCACTGAGGGAGATCACGTTACGTCCCGTGCAAATGCACTGTCCAGCTATATTTACACAGCATCCGGGTCACGGACACAGCATCCGAGTCACGGACACAGCATCCGGGTCACGGACACAGCATCCGGGTCACGGACACACCCCGGGTATACCACGTCATTAAACATATACATAAACATTACATTAAACATAAACATACCTATTTTAGCTATAATTGAACTTGACCTTTCTACTCCGTTACATACACCCCCCTTAAATTATACTAAAATGGGGCAACAGCATGAAAACCGGAGGACAGTAAAAAAAAACAGGAGCGAAAAAAACAAACAAATGACAAAACAAAAAAACAACGTGGATCTCGAGCACTGATGTACCAAAACTCAACATTATAAATTCTTCCATAAGAAGTGTGTAAGGACAGATTGGTACCAAAACCCGTACTTATCACAGAGGAGAAAGAGATGCCATCTACATCCCAGAGTTGTACATAACTTTGCCCTTACAAGAGGATCTCATGACTCTAGGTCACGACTCAGACCGGAAGCAAAATAAATAAAGAAAAAACAGGATGCACTACGCCCCTACATAGACGCCGCAATGAAACTAAATGCAGAACTTATGAAGGGCTCAGTACTCCCTTTAAGCATCTGCCCTGACATCTCACAAATAAGCCTATTTGGGTTCCTAACACTCCTCCCACATCTCGTGACAACTGATGGAACTTGAGCACTCTGTGAACGTGTGCAAACTACCTGCTCCGGCTCAACCTCAACTAGAATTGGAAGGTCACCATGGGCATCACATCTAGCTTCAGGTGAGTGTACTGTGTCACATACTGTGTCAGGGGGATAATCAGTGTGGCAGTCAGGTACAGAGTCATCAGGAACACTATCCAGCAACTCATCTGGTCGGTCTTCCTTCGAGGCACTCGGCACGGGCATAGTCCCTCCGTTGACTTCTTCCTCATGGATGCTCTCTGCCCCCGCGTGCTCAGGCGACTCCAAGACCCAGTCCCTGGTGCGCAACCGAGAGGCCTCTTCAACATCAGAGGTGACAGAGCCCTGAACACTGGCACAGGAAGCTATAGACTGCGACTCCTCTAGGGATGCCGGGTTCCCATCTTGTTCCGGAACGGTCAAGAAGTCAACCGGAAGCAGCATGTTCCTGTGTACAACCTTCTCTCTATTCGTGACAACATCTCTGATCCTGTACACGTTGATGTCCGATCTCACAGACACCACATCGAAAGGAGTTGATTCCCACCGGTCTGCGATCTTCCTCTTCCCTCTCTCACCTCGATTGGCAAGTAGCACTTTGTCACCAACACCCAACGGCAGTCCTCTGACCTTCCGGTTGTACAGTTTGGCGTGACGATCTTGTTCCCTGATGGCATTCCTTTGAGCGATCTGTGCTGCTTCAGAAAGATCTCTCCTCAGATGTTGCACAAACTCATGACGACTGACAACGGCATCATCCTCCAGCACATGATGAAACATGACATCCACGGGCAGCCGTGGGACCCGTCCGAACATCAGGTAGAATGGCGCGAAGCCCGTGGTCTCATGCACAGTGGAGTTGTAGCAGAAGGTCAGTGTCTGGAGCATCTGTGGCCACCTGGACTTGCTCAGTGGAGGGAGGGCCCTTATCATGCCCCCGAGGGTCCTGTTGAACCTCTCTGTGACGCCGTTGCCCATGGGGTGGTATGGAGTCGTATGGGACTTATGCACACCTGCCATCTCTAGTATATCTTTTAGAAGCCGACTCTCAAAGTTAGCTCCCTGATCCGAATGGATTCTTTTGGGGAACCCATATATGCAAAAAAACTTGTCCCATAGACAGCGGGCAACTTGTTTCGCAGTCTGGTTCCGACAGGGGAAGGCAAGAGCTACTTTAGAAAAATGGTCCGTAACAACAAGAACATCAATGGTCTTCTTGTCGCTCTGCTCTGCGGTCCAAAAATCGATGCACACTAAGTCCATAGGAGCTGAAGTGCGGATGCTCTCAAGAGGTGCTCGGGCGTGTGGTTCAGGAGTCTTCCCCAAAATACATCTCTGACAGTGCTTCACGTGATTCTCAACATCCCTCTGCATGCCTGTCCAGAAGAATCGTTCACTGACCAGAGAGGATGATCTTGAGCGACCCTGGTGGCCAGCCGCATCGTGGACTCCATGCAAGACTTGTTGCTTCAGAGCATCTGGAGTGACGAACTGAAAGATCCTCTTGTCCCTGATGCGGTCTCTCTTCACACGGTAGAGGAGTCCACTACGCACTCTTAACTTCTTCCAGTGTTTCAACAGCCTGAGCACACAGCTAGACTCAGCTGTTCTC
The DNA here is from genome assembly GCF_963989245.1 of Nansenia antarctica. NCBI lineage: Eukaryota > Metazoa > Chordata > Actinopteri > Argentiniformes > Microstomatidae > Nansenia > Nansenia antarctica. The sequence continues at coordinate 92,077,585 of NC_137674.1, read as the reverse complement.
TCGTGTGCATTTGGTTTCCTATGTCGCTGCATATAAAAGAGAACCCTGCTCACTACAGCATCTTGTTGCTGGAGATTGTGTAATTGACTCTGTGGGATGGCGATGGAAGGGTCTTCCTCGGGCAATTGCAAATACTCCGGATTAATGTAGGGCAGCTGAGAAACACCCCCAGTGCGATGGACGTCCATGACAGCAGACACCTCCTCAGCACTAATGGCACCTCCAGAAGACTCAGGACTCAGGACCTCATCTGTGTCGACATTAGTGTGCTGAACACCTTGACAGTTGGTAGTCAGCCGGAAAGCATCCTGCACCGTACCAGCCACTACTCCATTCACCTGATCCAGCAAGGACAGGTAAGGCTCCCTCACCAGGCGATGACTCACACAGGACTTAACAAATGGCTCACGGCTCAGCGCATCAGCGACTATGTTCCTAGGCCCTGGGATATAATTCAGATCGAAATCATATGCAGCAAGTTTGGCCACCCACCTCTGTTCGCATGCATCTAACTTGGGCTTCGTTAGGATGTAGGTCGAGGGGTTGTTATCCGACCACGCTGTGAAATGCACTCCCTTCAGCCAGTGGGAAAACTTCTCGCATACAGCCCACTTCAATGCCAGGAACTCAAGTCGGTGAGCTGGATAGTTCAACTGAGCATGTGACAGCGTCCTACTAGCGAAGGCAACTGGTCTTGCAACTTTATCACCAGGCTGGAGCTGAGAGATGACGGCGCCAATCCCATCGAATGAAGCATCCACTGCTAGGATAAATGGCTTTGCGAAATCAGGATGGGCCAGGGTTACAGAATGCAGGAGATCGCGCTTCAATGTCTCGAAAGCATCCCTACACTCGGCCGTCCAGTCAGCTGGTTTGAGCTTTACAAGATTGTGACATTTCTTCACTGGTTTTCTCCCTCTGCGTGCCTTTTCTCCAGCGTTCTGTCCAGAGAGAAGCTTGAATAGGGGTCTGGCCTTAGATGAACAATCTTCAATGAAGTGCTGATAGTAAAGCATCATGCCCAAGAAGGACCTAATCTTCTTCTGTGAAGGAGACACCCCATCACTGTCCATCAGATCGGATACCTGTACTTGGCTAATGGCTTCAACCTTCCCAGGGTCCGTCTGCACTCCTGACTCATTGATGATATGGCCGAGAAACCGTACTGATTTCCGCAGAAGATAGCACTTCTTTGGAGCCAATTTGAGATTGTTGTACTTCAAACGAGAGAAAACCATCTCTAGACGCTCGAGTGCCAACTGTTCTGTAGGAGCGAAGACCATAACATCGTCTAGGTAGCACAATAGACTGGTGAAATTCTGATCCCCAAAGATCGAGAGCATCATCCGCATGAATGTAGCCGGGCTGTTGGACAACCCTTGAGGCATCCGGTTATATTCATGCAGGCCAAAGGGAGAGGAGAACGCAGTGTATTTCTTGTGGTCCTCATGTAAAGGCACGTTGTAGAAACCAGAGGTAAGGTCCATTGTGGAGAAGTAGGCATTACCACCTAGTGCAGCCAGCGCGTCAGCCTGATGAGGCAGCGGATGTGCGTCTTTCGTTGTCCTCGCATTAAGCCATCTGAAGTCCGTACAGATGCGCAATCCTCCATCCTTCTTCCACACAAGAACCAAGGGCGAGGCATATTCGCTGTTGGACTTACGAATTATGCCCTTCTCCTCCATGTCGTTGATGGCAGACCTCAGCTTCTCGTAGTGGTTCGGTGGCACTCTGCGGTAGGGCAGGCGAAATGGCCTCTCGTCCACCAGATGTATCTTGTGCACGAAGTCAGACGCCTCACCACAGTCCAACTTGTGGCGTGAAAAGATTGACTCGTATTTCACAACAAGCTGACAAAGCTTCTCTCTCCACAGGTCAGAGACTTCACACGCGTCCAAATCTAGGTCGCGTAGACCAAGTTCCTCCAGTGCCTTTCTGATGTCTTCTTTGGGCCTTGCTACAGACTCACCAGTCACGGATTGTGGGGAAGACTGAATGTGGTCGGGCGGGGACAGATCTTCAGCGGCAATGCAGGGGAACACGTCCGCCAATTTGGTGTTTCGCTTCAGCACTACCGGCTCACCGGTGGGATTCACAACCTTCATAGGCAGCCATCGGTCGCCCCACATCGGCGTAACAACTCTGCCAACCAGAACTTTATTCGGTCTGCATCTGGACTGAGTTGGTTCCACAACCACCGTACTGCCCTCTGATATAGGTGCCGACACAGGGAGTCTGCCCCATACAAGATGCTCACTATTTGGCTGTAGCACCACACACTGTTGTAGCTTCAGTGTGCCAACCTTCTCAGGCACTGTCTCACCCCTCCATCTCTCTGTATTGGAAAGGAGAGAGAAGAAGTGATGACAGTCCCCATCACTGCCACCACCATGTTCAGATATCAGCCGCCAATAGCTGTCAGTCTTCCTCATCAACTCTAGGATTTTCTTGATGGCATTACTGCCTAGTATCATGTCATCGGTCTGTCCAGGCACCACAAGCATTGGGATGACCATCTTGCAGTCATACACCACCACATCGACATTGTATATTGCCTTAGGTACAACTCGGTGACCACCACATCCTATGATAATGACATCATCAGCGGGGCATCCTCTCAGATCAGGGTTACGCTGCAAGAGACGCGCCTCCGCAGCCTCGCTAAGCGTGCATGCCATAGAACCACTGTCTATCATCGCTCTAAGAGAGACATCTGCAGCGGAGACAGTGGTGTAGAATAAACTATCAGACCTTTGGACTCGGTGTAGACCTTGAAATACTACTGTTTTGTTCGAAGGCGCTCTGGAGATGAATGACTTGTACGTTGACTCACAATCAGCCATTTCATCATTTGGGGAGATATCAACAGGATCTGCACAGTCCTCCCTTGAATGCAGATCTATAAGTTTCCCTGCTGCGCCGACTGGGCACGCCCCTGCATCGGACACTTGGATCTGGGGTGTCCAGGCGAATGGCACTGGAAGCAGAGCCTCTGGTCACGGCAGTGAGTCCAAGCAGAGTGTCTAGCGTCGCCACACACAGCACACGGCAGGTTATTCAGACCCTCAATCCTGGGGGGGCTGGGTCTATACTGCTTGTTTGACATGTCCTTAGCAGGAGCAGACTTCTCCACTAGGACTTTCTCTAGCATTGAGATGATACGTTCAAAGGCCTCTGCGCCCTTGTCTGGGCGAGTATCCTGCTTTTCAGGTGAACACATATCAGTGCCTGACATCTCAACTCTGTTCACTAGCACACCCTCACTGGGCCTTTTACTCACGGCTGCGGCAACACCGTTCGAGCACACCTGAGTGTGGAACTCGTCAAGTACATCTTGGACCTCTACAGCAGTCCACTTATCGATCGTCTTTGATCTGAAAGTCATGGCAAGCTCTTTGGATGGACAGTTCCTGATGAACATACGTGTCACCTCCAGGAGAGGGCACTCAAGTGTTTTGCCTTGTTCTTTGAGGCGATCAGTGGCAACATCTGCAGCTTGATTGAGGCGTAGCCAGTAGTCATACGCTTCCTCACCACTCTTCGGCAGCGTGGTGTAGAAGTCGGCTAGGGGGATAGGTGAACAGGGAACAGCAGCAAAATGCTTACGTAGAAGACCATAGATGGCCTCTGGGTTTTCAGCGACATTAATGCCACTGCTCCTCGTCCCATACTTCACTACATCCTTAGCCCTGCCCCTGAGATGGGTGAATATTTCTTCCGCCTGCTGATCTGCTCTGATGTTCGCCTTTTTCACATAACTCCTCATTATGTCTTCCCACTCACGCACATTCACTGCGTCCTTATCATCCCCTCTGAACGTTGGAGGCTCCTTCACCCTCCTGTGAGGTACCAACTGGACTTGGGACAGGTCTAGACTCTGGGTGGATGTATCAGTGGGCGTGGTCTGTGCATGCGCAGTGCTAAGAGGAGGTAGCATTGACTTAAGGCGTGCAAGTATGCTATCTGCCAGCTGTAGACCAACATCTCTAATTATGTCACTCATCTGGCTCACTACATTAGGTAACTGGAAAGCAGAGATTGGGGATGGGGCATCACTGACCCGTGTGCTCGGTGCATGATCAATGTCGTGGCTCTGAGAAGGAACTGTGTCCCCACTAACTGAAAGGGCCCCAGCAGCATCCTGACTACCCACAACATGAACATCACCCCCCTGAACAGGACTATCATAACTCAACACTGGAATCCCCCTACCTCCACTGAGGAGGATCGCTCTACCCCTCCCAATGCTACTGCTTAGTGGCGTACTGAAACATCCTGGTCTGTGGCTCATGTTGAATTACAATTCAAGAAAGCAGTACTATACAGACTAATCAGATAAAAGACCAGTAAAGAAAAATGTCACCAAAACAGCAATAAAACTAAAATAAATCACAGATCACATTCATTAATTCAACAATCCATTTGTGCATAACATCACCGAATGAACTGAGTGAAACCATACGCCGCCCACCAGACAGCACGCAGGAGCGGTCCAGCAGAGTGATCCAGCAGAGTGGTCCCGGGTCAAGGTGAAGAGTTGACTTCAGGTCCACAGGTCACGGCACCAATGTGACGGGGTGTATCTTTTCATGAATCACTCTCAGCTGGATGGCTCACGTTCATTTATTCTGTCGAAAAATATGTACAGTGCATCAACTTCAACTTCATCAACGGAACGTGCAGGGTCATTGGTCTAATTTCGTCTCAGTGGTTAAGAATGCACTCAGCCATATAGTAGTCACTCACACTACACAAATTATAACAATAATATAAAACAAAAATACAAAATGTGTAGACTACATAAATCTTCACTTGTGTGATCGTATAGTGGTCTCCATTTAACAATAACAACAAGAAATCATGACATCCAAACGCATGGAAAAACCCCGCACCCGGAATACGCATGGAAAAACCCCGCACCCGGAATACGCATGCGCACCACGTGCAACAATGGCCGCAACCCGACCGCTAGGCAAGCCGCGAGCGTGCTGCAAACTAGCGAGGCGGAAAATCCAACCTCCTCATAGAATACAGTCTACTAACAGAACAACAGACATACAATAACACAAAAATAATAATATTACCTGTCGAAAAATATGTACAGTGCATCAACTTCAACTTCATCAACGGAACGTGCAGGGTCATTGGTCTAATTTCTAAAATGATATTACACACGAACAGTCACATTAGCGTCATCAATGCTAACAACAGAAAACTCATTTTACCAATGCTATGATATGTTCTAAGTAAAATACAATACATGGGGAAACTCAAAACAGCTATCTTACTTATCAAACATTCAAATAAAACATAGGTACATTAATAATCTCTTAAATTATATGCGATCTCAGACCCTGCAGAAAACATGACCTTACCGTCTCAGTGGTTAAGAATGCACTGAGGGAGATCACGTTACGTCCCGTGCAAATGCACTGTCCAGCTATATTTACACAGCATCCGGGTCACGGACACAGCATCCGAGTCACGGACACAGCATCCGGGTCACGGACACAGCATCCGGGTCACGGACACACCCCGGGTATACCACGTCATTAAACATATACATAAACATTACATTAAACATAAACATACCTATTTTAGCTATAATTGAACTTGACCTTTCTACTCCGTTACACATACACACGGAGACAACATTATCATTTTTTACCATTCTATTATTGTATTGCTCAATTGTATCTTGCCTAATTTTTTCTATTGCCATGAATTTTACTCTCTTGTACTTGTAATGGGATGTAATAACCTTTTGGCACACATGGCAATAAAATGATGATGAATCATGAATCTTGAATTATTATTATTATTATTATTATTATTTAGCTATTTAAACGTGTCAGCGTGACAACCCCACTGACAGATGACAGGTAGATAATGACAGGTAGTGTAATGGGGGAGTGGTTGTCTTGAGGGTGTGGTTGTCTTGAGGAAGTGATTAGGGTGGAGTTAACCAGCTATTGTTCCCACCCATTACCTCTGTGAAAAACGTCTCTGAAGACTTTGAGGCTGGATATCTCAGTACGGTGGTTCAGGGGGTATCACCATTAAACTGTCCATGACTTCTTCAACTTGTTTCAGATTTCAATGTATGACACATCATTTTAAAGCTTACAATCTACCCTTTCATAATCTGGAAAAAACAGATTTTTTTTTTTTAACCATGCCCTGTCACATATACCTGACTACTTGATTGTTGTCAATGACCTTGCAAACAGCTAAAATGGTATAGTAATCAACTGGTTGTAATGATAAAATCGTCCTGACCTATTGTGATCTCTGTCGCCCAAATCCTAACTTGTCCCTGCTTAGTGAATGAATGAATGATCTTTATTGTCATTGTACGGGTACAACGAAATTGAAATGCAAACCCTAGGTGCTAACAATCAACACTGTCTTAAGATAATAAAACACAGTCCTAAGATAATAAAAAAGAAGAATGAGACATAAATAGGGGGATAAGTAATCGGTAGGATGTATCTATTATGTAAACGTTATATACACTATGGCCTATTCACAGGGGGGTATATAGACAGGGGGGTGTTAGCTTACTATGAACTAGTAACTTATATACAGTGTATGTAAAACTAAACACAAGAATGTAAACATTCGGTTTTAGAACATTGCACTATTCCCTTGGTTGTTGCACAGTAGTTTCTCGTATTTGGGGGGGGATTACAGAGGGGATTTTTGGTTTTGTTTCGCTTAGATCATTGACGAGTTTAGTGCACTTATGGCCCTGGGGAAGAAACTGAACTTTAGTCTGTTAGTCCAGGTGGGCATGATACTGAAGCGGCTGCCTGAGCGCAGCCGTATGAAGTGTTTGTTGCCAGGGTAGTGGGGGTCCTTGAGGATTTTGACTGCCTTCTTGAGACAGCGGGAGTTGTACAGTTCTTCCAGGGAGGGGCGAGGGCATCCGATGATCCTCTGGGCCGAGTTGACGACCCTCTGGAGCGCTCTCCTCTCTGCGGCTGTGTAGCTGAGGAACCACATGCAGATGCAGTATGTGAGGATGCTTTCCACGGAGCAGCGGTAGAAAGGACACAAGCAGGTCTTGTCTGAGGTGGTAGAAGAGATAAATTATAGGGATAGAGATAGAAAAGTAAGAGATAAAAGGAGGGGGGTGGGAGGGGTGGGATCGGGGGGGGGGGGTTCTTCCTACTCATTCATTTGGTCCATTTACTCCAGTTCATAGTGAATTGCTCTTCACGGTTTCCCACTTTATAAGTAATTCTTTCCATTTCTTTTATCTCTTCAACAGTTTTTTTTCCAATTATTAACAGATGGTGGGTTTAAATCCAACCATTTACGTGTAATTTGCTTTAAAGCCGCGATACGTAATATGGTGTACAAATATTTATCTCCCTCCCTGTGTATATCTAATGGAATAAGACCGAGTATAATATTGACTGGATGGAAAGGATTCTGTAAGGTAAATGTATTTTTTATTTTTACTTGAACTGCCTCCCAAAACCTTTTCAATTTAGGGCATGTATAAAAAAAATTGTGTGTGATTGGCTTCTCGTTCCGTACATTTCCTCCAGCATTCTGCATTGCCTGTTGGCCTATATTTTGACAACATTTTCGGTGTTAGGTAGATCTTCATATTTATTTTCCAAGCAAATTCTTTCCAGAATGTTGATTGTGTTGTCTTAAATATTCTTTTGCATGCTTCTTTCCAATCTTCATCCATGCTGTGCCTTCTTGACGATCACCGTGGTGTTGGTTCTCCAGGTCAGGTCATCCTCCAGGTGGACGCCCAGGAATCTGAAGACTTGGGGCGGTTGTGGTGCAGGAGGTAGAGCCGGTGTCTAATGATTGCAAGGTTGGCAGATCAGTGGTTTAAACCCCGGCTGGCAACATGTCAAAGTGTCCTTGGGCAAGACACTGAACTCCCAATTGTTCCCAGTGAGTGAGCTGGCGCCTTGCATGGTAGCTTGCCACCTTTGGTGTGTGAATGGGTGAATGAGAGGCTGTTGTAAAGCGCTTTGGAATAAGGCGCTATATAAGTCAGTCCATATACCATTTACAAGACTGAGACTCTCTCCACGCAGCCCCCATCGTTGTACAGGGGCTGTATGATGATCTTCTTCCTCCTGTAATCCACGATCATCTCCTGGGTCTTTAGCTTGTTCAGCTGCAGGTTGCTGGCTTTGCACAGGACTGACAGCTGCTCCACCTCGTCACGGTACGCGGTCTCGTCACCTTCGGAGATGCAGCCCAGCACGGTGGTGTCGTCAGTGAACTTGATGATGGCGTTGCTGGGGTGAATGGCGATGAAGTCGTGGGTATAGATGGAGTAGAATAGGGGACTCTGCACGCAGCCCTGAGGGGATCTGGTGCTGAGGCTGTGGAGGTGTGGGGGCCTATCCTGACCCTATGGGGGCAGTCAGACAGGAAGTCCTTGGACCACAGGCAGAGGAGGTGGTCTAGTCCAATGTCTAGAAGTTTGGGCACCAATCTGTTATGTAGGATGGTGTTAAATGCCGAGCTGAAGTCCATGAAGAGCAGCCGTGCATAGCCCCCCACCTCTCTCCAGGTGGGACAGGGTAGAGTGGAGAGTTGTGGCGATGGCATCCTCCGTGGGCCTGTTAGCTCTGTAGGCGAACTGGTGGGGGTCTAGTCCGGGCGGGAGGCTTGAGATGATGCGGGGCTTGAGCGTCTTTTCGAAGACCTTCATGGGGGGGTGAGTGCGACTGGACGGAAGTCGTTCAGGCAGCTGATGGAGTTCTTCTTCGGAACTGGGATGATTAAGTCAAGGTTTACAAAACAGGACAGTTTAATAAAATGTGATTCGTTCATATCCTAACTCTATCCTAGGGACTATGCAACAGCTTATCTCGGTACAGTACATGGGAGGTAATGACAAAGAGTGCAATTTGTGTGTGTGGTTTAAGAGGCCAACAACATCACATTAATTATCTCCAGCACTAGACCAGTGTCTACATAGTGTACTGTATGTGAAAACTGCGCTTTTCTACGTTCTGTAGTGAAAACATAAGAAGTTCCTAAGGAAATTACCCACTCTGAGGTTATAAAGTTGAAAATTGGTGAAGTGTCCCTTTAAAGCACATGCACCTTTAATTCAACATATTTGGTAGAATTTATGTTTAGAATCATCTGCAATGAAATGAGAATTAATCTGCATTGTACTGTTACTTAGGTGAAATGTCACTGTTGGGAAAGGTATGAGAAAGAGGCAGGATAGAGAAGGTATAAGGTTTCTAATTCTTATTTATAAGATAAGGTTTATTAATTCAAGCCCCATCTGTTTCTTGGATTGTGTTTATATTTACACATCAACACTGCCGTTAGGCAAGACGCTGCTCCTCTTGTCTCTGTTTACTGTTGCATATTCATTAGTGTTGAGTCATCTGTAAAATTCAGGTTGCCAGGTAAACCACCTTGTTAAGCCTCATTATGTAATAACTGCACATTATGTAATAAAATCCCAAAATGTAATAAAAAGTCACTTTCAATATGTAATAACACCGCATTATGTAATAACCTGCACATTATGTAATAAATCGCCTGAACGCAAAATGTAATAACGTTTGCCTTTATGTATTATGCATGTTGTGTTGAAACTAAATAGTATTTCTAGCGACCAGTTATATGCTGATTTGGTTGCTTTCTTCTTAAGTTATGAAGCCCCCAATGGCAATTTGCTTGTTTAGGAGACATTCTGAAGACCTGATAACTCATTCCTTCAGGGGATCATATTATTGTTATAGGGTTAGGGTTAGGGTTGCCTTGTCAATTAACATTATGCATCTTTTCAAAGCATTTAAACGTACTGAGTGCGCTTCGGTGCTTGTTATTTATTTTTTATTTTTTTACTTTTTAAAAATCATAGCCAGGGCTGAAAGTGGATTGAAGTTCTTGCAGGTAGCCTAATTATACAATACAAAGAAGTAGAGTCCGCACACTGCTAGAAGACTGCTCCCAGTAGATTCATTTTGATGTTTCAGTCATACAAGACCTCCAGAAAAGGTACAGTTAGGTCCATATATATTTGGACACAGACAGAATTTGTGTTATTTTAACTGTTTACCAAAACATCTTCAGGTTACAGTTATATAAGGAATATGGGCTTAAAGTGCAGACTCTCAGCTTTAGGGTAAGGGTATTCACACATCCAAATTGAAGGAAGGGTTTAGGAATTACAGCTCTTTAATATGTAGCTCCCTCTTTTTCAAGGAACCAAAAGTAATTGGACAATTGACTCAAAAGCTGTTTCATGGGCCATGGGGGCTATTCATTCATTATTTCTTTAACAATTAAGCAGGTAAAAGGTCTGAGTTGATTCCAAGTGTGGCATTTGCATTTGGAAGCTGTTGCTGTATACGCACAACATGCAGTCAATGGAGCTCTCAATGCAAGTGAAAAAGGCCATCCTTAGGCTGTGAAAACAACCAAAACATCCATCAGAGAGATAGTGGGAACATTAGGAGTGGCCAAATTAACTGTTTGGTACATTCAGAGAAAAAAAGAACGCACTGGTGAGCTCGGCACCACAAAAAGGTCTGGACGTCCATGGAAGACAAGAGTGGTGGATGATCTCAGGATCCTTTATATGGTAAAGAAAAACCCCTTCACAACATCCAGCCAAGTGAAGAACAGTCTCCAGGAGGTAGGCATATCATTATCCAAGTGTACCATAAAAGAAAGACTTCACACAAGCAAATACAAAGGTGCATAAGCCTAAAGAATAGAAAGGCCAGATTAGACATCTGTCCATTCTTTGGTCAGATGAAACTAGATCAACCTGTACCACCAGAATGATGGGAAGAAAAAAGTATGGAGAAGGCTTGGAACGGCTCATGATCCGACGCATACCACATCATCTGTAAAAAAAAAAAACGTGGAGGCAGTGTGATGACATGGGCATGCCTGGCTTCCAATGGCACTGGTAGGGCCTTCACACCGGCAGTTCCGAACGCCGGTTCGCGTTCGCGTTCGGAAACCTCCGAACGTTGGCGCTGTCTGGCGAACGAGCCCGCGTTCATACCAGTGTATCGTTCGCCAGACAGCGCCAACGTTCGGAGGTTTCCGAACGCGAACCGGCGTTCGGAACTGCCGGTGTGTAACGCCGGGTGCACACAGGGCCATTGCGTTGCACCGGAAGTCATTCATCTCAATGGGGCCGTTGCGTTGATCAGTTGCCTTGCTCTGCATTGCGTTTCTTGACCGTCAAGCTGCGTGCACACCAGGCCATTGCGTTGCACCGGAAGTCATTCATCTCAATGGGGCAGTTGCGTTGATCAGTTGCCTTGCTCTGCATTGCGTTTCTTGACCGTCAGGGTGCGCTAATCAGCCAAAAAAATTCAGCTTTTGCGTTGCGTTGGATCCGTTAAAACAACCGGAAGTAAACCGGAAGTAGTTTCTTGCCCAGAGCTTTCGCCTCAGATGTAAAATCCTCAATTTTGGCCGCCATTGGCTACAATCTGTAATTTGGCTCTACAAGTGTTAATATGTCATTTTATGAAGTTTTTATATGTTTTCAGGCGAGACAGTAACCATATATATTCACAAAATGTGTCCAGTTTATCAAAATAACCTGTTTATATATCTAATCTGACATTTTTTTCCCCACTTCTGTGGGAAACTTCGCTAGCAACACGAGTAGAGCTTTGCATCTGCATCGCACGTTGAAGTACGTCAAGCCCATCCCACCAGGTTGCGCCAGAACGGTGGGTCACGGTCCCTGGTGTGCACGCAGCGTAACGGCCAAGCTCCACCATGGCCATCGAGCGTTGCGTCTAATGTGCGTTGCGTCCGAAATTGGGATCAAATGCATTGTAATCAATGAAAGGTGCTCCACCTGCTGCGTCGCGTCACGTCAGCGTTGCGTCCGATGGCTGCGTCCAAAGTAGACTTTCAAAAAAGCCGTGGGGCGCCCACGTGGGGCGTCACTCACCGCACCTGTGGTGAACTCTTGTTGCAGTAATGGACGACGAACGGCTCATCCTTGAGGTCGAACTTTTTTTTTTTTTTATATGCGACAAATGATAGATTGTACCATAATGCCCAGGTGAAGGACCGAGCATGGGGTGAGATCGGGTCCACACTTGGATTATCAGGTAAGATATAATACGACAACTACTCAGCTATTGCGAATTGCTATTCACGGGAGTCAGCTGTCAATCACCACAGGTGCTTGAAAGCTTGTTGCAGGAATGGACGACGAACGGCTGATCCTTGAGGTCGAAAAATATTATTTTTTATATGCGACTAGTTGTTGCTGTTGATATGTAACTAGATTTATGGTTAAGGATAGGGTTAGATTTAAGGTTAGGGCAAGGTTTAGGATTAGTGGTTAGTTAGTTGAAATGTTGTTGACAGTTAGTTGAACATCTACTGAACTAGCAACTATCTATTTGGGAATATGTAGATAAAATATTACCCTGATTGGAAAATGTTCTGTATGATGTTGTTATTGTTGTGGACATAATTGCAGTCAAGGGTGAAATTACTCCCGTATACAAAAAATGCCAGTGGAGCTAGAGTAGAACGTTGACGTTGACGCAACGTTGATGCGACGCAGCAGGTGGAGCTTGGACAACGGGAAGTTGACGCAACGTCGATGGGGAGTTGATGCGACGCAGCAGGTGGAGCTTGGCCGTTAGTCTGCTCGGGACCAGGCTAATTATATCTGACTCAGAAGGATATGTTGCATAGCAACCAAGCAGCGAATTATTTGAGCCACATTGATGGAACCGACTTATTTAAACCTGGATCAGAGTTAATCGCTTGGATCAGAGTTAATCTCGCATAGTGGAACGGCCCCCTGATGTGTGTCCAGGGAATTTATTGACCTCTTGGAATCCATGGATTTTGTCCAACATGTCAATGAACCCACCCACAATCATGGCCATACCCTTGATCTTGTGATTACAAAGGGTCTTGAGGTCTCAATATCAGGTATCAGCGACCTGGCCCTCTCTGACCATTTCTGTATTTTCTTTACCATTGTAACACATAAAGCTGAAAGCAATGCTGAACGTGTTGTTAAAAAACGTTATCTTACCCCTGCAGTGGCTGAACATTTCAAAGCTTTAATGAACAGTAATCACACAACTCCCACGTTATGTGAAAACGACTTAGTAATTACCTTTAACAATAAAGTAAAAATGGCCCTAGACTCCCTGGCACCTACCAAACTAAAAAAGGTTGGAGCCAAGAGGAGAGCACCATGGCGAAACAGTGAAATAAATCTCTTAAAGAGAACATGTAGAAAAGCTGAGCGCAGATGGAGAAAGAGCAAACTACAGATTGATCAGAATACTTTTAAAGAACATCTATCTGCCTTTAACTTGGCAATGCGAAATGCTAGGAAAAATCACTTCTCAAAGATAATATCTACAAACAAGAATAACCCCAGGGTCTTGTTCTCGACAATTGATTGCCTTGTAAACCCTGCTCCTAGGACTCTAGACGGCGCAGCCTCTGTCACCAAATGCGAGGAATTTGCAGCCCACTTCAGGGATAAGATAACAAATATTAGAATGTGTATTACTCAGGAAAGACTAGGTTTGTGTAGCACCACAGATCCGCCACCACAGAACATGACTATGAGCATGTTCACCATGATTAGTACGGAAACACTAGGTAAAATTGTGTCACAGCTTAAACCGTCTACGTGTCCTCTTGACCCTATTCCTACCACCTTTTTTAAGGACATTTTTGAATCTGTGTCTGATGACATACTAGGCATTGTAAATCACTCCCTACTTAAAGGGATATTTCCTGCGGCGCTAAAAACTGCCCTGGTTAGACCCACCCTGAAGAAAAGTAACCTAGATCCTTCTGATCCAAAAAACTGTAGACCAATATCCAATCTTACTTTTCTAAGCAAAATTTTAGAAAAGGCAGCGTATAGACAGCTTCATGAATTCTTAGTCCTAAATAATAGGTATGACCCACTTCAGTCAGGTTTCCGATCATACCACAGCACAGAAACCGCTTTGCTTAAAGTAACTAATGACCTTAGGATAAATGCAGACTCGAAAAAACTCTCGATTCTTGTACTCTTAGACTTAAGTGCAGCCTTTGATACGGTAGACCACTCCATACTTATTGAGAGACTTGAAAACTGGGTTGGCCTCTCAGGTCCGGTCTTAAACTGGTTCAGGACTTACCTGGCTGACCGTGACTACTTTGTAGCCCTTGGTGACCATAAGTCAAAAAATTATAGCACAACCTGTGGAGTTCCCCAGGGGTCCATTTTAGGACCGTTGCTTTTTAGCCTATACAGGCTACCCCTCAGTTCTGTTATCAAGAAGCATAGCGTTAACTACCACAGCTATGCTGACGACACTCAGCTTTATATCTCAGTAACTCCCAACGACTACAAGATGATCGACCACCTGATAGACTGTATTGCCGATATTAATATTTGGATGACACAAAACTTTCTCCAACTCAATCAAGAAAAAACAGAGGTATTGATCATTGGCGAGAAAACTGGGAGAGAGAAATTATCTGCACACTTGAAAACACTAGCTCTTAACACTAAGTGTCAGGCCAGGAATCTTGGTGTCATAATTGACCCAGATCTAAATTTTGAAACTCATATAAATAACACTATTAAAACATCCTTCTACCATCTAAGAAACATCACTAAGGTACAATCATTTCTCTCCCAGGCAGACACTGAAAAATTAATGCATGCGTTTGTTACTAGTAGGCTAGATTACTGTAATGCTCTCCTGACAGGTCTCCCCAAAAAAATGATAAATAGACTACAAATGGTTCAAAATGCTGCTGCTCGTGTCCTTACTAGGACCAAACGGAGAGCGCACATCACACCTGTCTTGAGATCACTACACTGGCTCCCTGTCAGTCATAGAATAGACTTCAAGATCCTTTTACTAGTTTATAAATCACTTCACTGTGATGCACCCAATTACATGGTGGACATGCTCATAAGATACACACCAGCTAGACCCTTACGGTCTAGTGGCACGGAACTTTTAATAGTGCCAGAGGCTAGGACAAAGAGATTTGGAGGATCAGCTTTTAGCATATATGCTCCTAGATTGTGGAACACCCTACCTGAGGGCCTGAGGTTGTCTAAAACTCAGGACATTTTTAAGCGTGACCTCAAAACCTACTTATTCAATGTCGCCTTTTGATACTAAGGGAGACATTGGACATTATAGAACTAGGATCACTAGGCCACTACACCATACTCGTGTTTTTGAGATTTGTACTGACAGGAAAATGGACCCGGGTGCTGATGAGGCACTGTCAGCTCCAAATAGCACCTAGAGCAGTACTGGAACCGGTACAAGAGTGTACCAGGACCACCATCAGGTTGTATTGCTGTCATCTTTACTGTCTCTATTGTGTTGTTGCATTATAACTGTGCTTAAGTTTCTCTTTTGGCAGGACCTGTGACCATACTGGATGCAGAACGATGCAAATACAACACAAAATTTATGGACAGTGTGTACGCCGATAATATGCAAGGAATTTTCCTGGATACATGGTGTACAGGTTTTTGCCCTTGCTTGCTTGCTTTGTGCCGGTGGTCCTGGCCTCCCCTGGGGGACCGCTGGGTACTGGTAAGCAAACTGGCTAGTAGTCGCTCTATTGGTAGAGGGCTGCAAGGGAATTTTTTCCTGGCTACATAGTATACAGGTTTTTTACTTTTGCCTGCTCGCGGCTCTGTCAGTATTGATTGATTGATTGACTGATTGACTGAACATTTTCATTGTGTGAAGCGCATTGAGTTGCATCTTGTAAGAAATGCGCTATACAAATAAAATTTGATTTGATTTGATTTGATTTGTCCAGCCTTGTTTTCATAAATCTCGCGAGAGTTCTCAAAAATAAGCCTGGATTTTCCTTTAGCGACATTGATGGAATACCCCCAGATTGATTCATTGCAGTTTCCCAAAGTTAGTTTGGCCATTCTCCAACTGCGACTGTATTGTATCCAGGATTTAAAAGCAGATTTACCCGTGTTTTCTGTCATCCGATGTAGCCGCAATTGGTCCAATCAGTCGCTCAATCTCAGCACCGCAGCAGTGTCACACCGAAAAATACGTGTTCCCACGAACTCTCCTAGTCTATGCGTTTCAAATCCAGTTTAATACAATTCTGTAACAGTGAAATCGTTTCTCACAGTTGTGCCATTTTAAAAGTGCAAGATGGACATAAAACCCACATTATTCTTTTCATGTTGGCAACACGCAGGTGTCTATTTTTCACTTGTCAATATCCCGTCCTACCATAGGTGAAAGTGGGCCGGAACGGTCCGGTGCGGCGTTCCGGCAAGACTTTCTGTGCTGGAACGCCGTTGGGGGAAGAGATGCAGCTGCCTGTCAATCAAAATCCGATTGCTGCAGAGTGCAGAAGCAATCACGATTCACGATCCATAATTTCCAACAAGGAAACACATGGCTGACGTTATGTTTCGTTGCGTCTATTTTAATACCTTTGAAAAGGACATGTTAACCCGCTTTACAGTAGACCCGACGCGACGCGACGTGGTTGGGTGGGCAGCACTGGGCACTGAGACAGTCCGACCGGGATTACAGTCGCGCCGTATGGAAGCATATAGTGGACTTAATTCAAATGTTAATGCAATTTGAGATTGCATTTGTATGTTCCACTTTTGCATGCATTCTTTCAGACAATATTCAAATTCAAATGCAATTCTAATGATTTGCATTTTCATTTTCATGTACCTGATGTGCACATTCGCTGTCAATATTAAAATGATAATGCAAAGCCATTTGACATTTAATTTTCAAAGTCATGCGCTGCTTTGTAACTGACAAAACTGACAAGTTCATTCTAATGTAAAAATTACTATGCAATCCCAAAATAGCATATTCATTTGCCACTTTTGCCTGAGTTATTTGAGTCAATATTCAAATTGTAATGCAATAATGTGATACGCAATTGCATTTACATGTTCTAGTAAACACATCCGCTTTGTAGCTGACAAAATTCAAATTTTCATTTTAATGTGAAAATGACTATGCAATCCCAAAATAGCATATTCATTTGCCATTTTTGCCTGCGTTATTTGAGTCAATATTCAAATTGTAATGCAATAATGTGATTAGCAATTGCATTTATATGTTCTAGGAAACACATCCGCTCATTAGAATTGCATTTGAATTTGAATATTGTCTGAAAGAATGCATGCAAAAGTGGAACATGCAAATGCAATCTCAAATTGCATTAACATTTGAACTTAGTCCACTATATGCTTCCATAAGCAAGCCGTGTTGCCAGATTGGGCTACTTTTGGTCACACTGGACGGGTGGATTCGGCAGCTTGTAGACTGGTTGGGATGGAAATTGTCAATTCCATCTGGCAACCCTGGTAGCAAAATATGTGCATACGTATCTGGTAGCCTACTGGTACTTTCAAATCGCATCGTATTATTATTATTATTATTATTAATAATAATAATTACAATTTACAATACAAATACAACAATTGGAGGTCCCTCAAAGAAAATTTGGGCGCACTGCGCGTGCACAACATCAACCTCCAAGGCTTGATTTTGACCCAGGAAAAACCCTGGTATGTACTGTATAACATGATAGCCATCTATGCACTGTATATAAGATGATGACCAAGGGTCTTTCTGCTGCTGACCAAGGGGTTGAGTTCACTTGATGAGGCCCAATTTTGTTTTAGACTCTGTAGGCTACTGTATTTGTTTATTAAGACTTAAGATATATTATCTGAATTTCTCTTGTTTTATCAAATGTTCCAATTATTTTCATTTCTTGTGCTGGTTTAAAATGGCAGGAAACTAGCACAAATAATTGTGTGGGAGAGAGGGGCCGCAGCTACCAAAACGTGCACAGTTTTGGGTCGCTCCACCACCAAAAACTCTCACTCCAAACTTTTGGTGAAACATGGCAGCCCTAAAGTGTTTCTAATTTCGACACCAACACCACGATGTGTGTGTTCAGGGATGCATGAAGCTGGGGGCAGGAGGAGAACAATATGAAACGATGAAGGTTGGGGTAGTAGCCTATAGTTCCTGTAAGAAACTCAAACCACTTTCACCCCTGCGTCCTACACCGTCTCACCAGTGCTCCGCAAGTGTTCTCCGAGAATGACCGTCCAACTGCATCTGCGCCTTTCCATCGTTCACCCCTCTCCTTAAACTCCGAACCACACATTCGCATTGGAACTCCATCTATATACATCACCAGTCATATCATCGTCAACAAAAGGAAAAAGGATCTTACAGAAAAGACAAGCAGAGAAGAAAGAAACAAGGCAAGCGATGCTATCTTCTGACAATGCCTCATTTCGCTTGAAAGCCCAGCAGGATGCATTTAATATTCTCAAGATTCTTGGCATACTTTTACTTCGGATTCCAAGTCATTGTCCATTTCTTCATCGACCCGTGTCACCTTCATCCCCAGCCGTGCCACATCCTGGCGCAGATCGGACACACCGTGCGTCTCGGTGCCCTCCTGCCCACACGCCAGCCGGCCAGGGTACAAGCAGCTCTGGACCGCGCCCTCGCCGGTGTCGCTCAAACTGGGGACAACTTTCTACCGTACAACCTGAGCTTAGAAGTGGTGCCTCGAGAGCCCATCAGCGGAGACCCGGAGTCTCTTTTCAGGTGTGTTTGTCAGGCTATCGTTGTTCAAGGGGTCTCCGCTGTGCTCGCCTTCCCCCAGACCCAGGATGAGATCGTACAAGTGGAATTTATGGCTTCTTTTTTGGAAATTCCTTTTATAAGCATAATTGACCACGGAGAGCCACTGAAAACTCAGGTAACCTATTTTTATTTAAATGAATCAAAGCTGAAGTGTCTTTATGTAACAGGTGTATGTTCTACATTTCCAGTAAGCCCTCCAGTAGCCTAACTTTAGAAAATGGAATGCCTGCGCGTTAGTAGGCCTATGCGTTATTGTGATTAAAACGTGTTGAGATGTTTTCTTTTTCTCAACACAATATATTGAGTATTTATCCATTTCAAATCATTTAGTGGGAATCAATTCTGTTCTATATTTAAATAACAAATTAATCTACGTTTTGACTATAGGGCAGGACATGTACGGTGTCTTACCACCGTCTTCAACTATGAATCTGAGCCTTATTTTCTTTGCCAATCTGACATTTCGTTATTCTATGTGTGTGCTTGTCCAGATCGCGTCCTGTGCTGTACGGTCTGTCTCGGTGGCGCGTTGCGTAAGAGCTCAGAGACACCGCTTCTTTTCCACCAAAAATATCCGTGCTGTATCCCGACCTTGACCCTATTAGTTTCTAATTTAACAGTGAGAACGTTACTAATACGTATGTTGGCATTGGTGTGTGACATGTTGTTACCCGCCGCAGACGGGTTATTGATTTTTTTCATTCATGTTTGAAATGATGGGATGCAGCTAATAAGTGCGTTGATAATAGCGACCCTATTTCAGTAATATTTTATTCCATATTCAGATGTTACAAGTGATGGTTTTTATTTTGCTACATATTTGCTGATTTTCTTTTTCTATAAAGATGAGGAAAAACAGAGCAGCACACAAACACACACACACACACACACACACACACACACACACACACACACACACATCTGCATGAGACTGTGATCGTGAAATGACCAAGCAATGATTCACCCGCTAAACATTCTGCACATTTGTGGATAACTTTAAGGGGGACATTGACAATTTGTCTGTCACATTATTGATACGGAATGTAGTAGGCCATGTATGTATTAGATTGTTTTATACTGTCTCTGTTGTTTTAAACTGTGTTTTAAATGTCTCTCAAAAGATGTGAGCTGAACGATTTGGATTTTATATGGAGGAGAGAGACAGACAGGGGTGGAGGAGAGAGACAGACAGGGGTGAAGGAGAGAGACAGACAGGGGTGGAGAGGAGAGAGACAGACAGGGGTGGAGGAGAGAGACAGACAGGGGTGGAGGAGAGAGACAGACAGGGGTGGAGGAGAGAGACAGACAGGGGTGGAGGAGAGAGACAGACAGGGGTGGAGGAGAGAGACAGACAGGGGTGGAGGAGAGACAGACAGGGGTGGAGGAGAGAGACAGACAGGGGTGGAGGAGAGAGACAGACAGGGTGGAGAGGAGAGACAGACAGGGGTGGAGGAGAGAGACAGACAGGGGTGGAGGAGAGAGACAGACAGGGGTGGAGGAGAGAGACAGACAGGGGTGGAGGAGAGAGACAGACAGGGGTGGAGGAGAGAGACAGACAGGGGTGGAGAGGAGAGACAGACAGGGGTGGAGGAGAGAGACAGACAGGGGTGGAGGAGAGAGACAGACAGGGGTGGAGAGGAGAGACAGACAGGGGTGGAGGAGAGAGACAGACAGGGGTGGAGGAGAGAGACAGACAGGGGTGGAGAGGAGAGACAGACAGGGGTGGAGGAGAGAGACAGACAGGGGTGGAGAGGAGAGAGACAGACAGGGGTGGAGAGGAGAGACAGACAGGGGTGGAGGAGAGAGACAGACAGGGGTGGAGGAGAGAGACAGACAGGGGTGGAGGAGAGAGACAGACAGGGTGGAGAGGAGAGACAGACAGGGGTGGAGGAGAGAGACAGACAGGGGTGGAGAGGAGAGACAGACAGGGGTGGAGGAGAGAGACAGACAGGGGTGGAGGAGAGAGACAGACAGGGGTGGAGAGGAGAGACAGACAGGGGTGGAGGAGAGAGACAGACAGGGGTGGAGGAGAGATGTGCTCCTTAACTGGTGCTCATGTGCTTTGGTCTTTGAACCTTATCCTTATCTTTACCTTACCGGATCCTTATCCTTATCTTTCCATGTTCTTATCGAAACCACATTGCAAGGATTACTGTTTTGCACCCAAACTACAGTATCCAACATCAACATAATACAGTTGGGGGCCGATTTTGTTTCTACTAGCACAGCCTTTGGCAAAGATAACTCCCACAAAATACTTCTTGTAGCCATCAGTGAGCTTGCTGCATCTTAACACTAGAACAGCCGTGAGGTGTTAAACAGCACCAGTGAGTACAAAAAAAATTCTACCTTTGCACTCGATCACATTTCAGGACCCTCCTTTCATGACTTTTCCTAGATATGTGCGTTCTACCACCCAGCATTTTTACATTTTCAAAATCGAGTTAGTATAAAGCGTTTTAGCAGTATTTCTGTGTGTGTCTGTGTACTTGTGGCTGCCATCTATTTCTCCAAGCCTGCAATTCTCTTTTATATCAGCAGAGGTAGCAAGGGGACACACACTGTGCTCAAATTCAGGCTTCAGTGCTGAATGAGACACAGTGCATAAGACTGATATTTGTGTTTATATATAGGCTACAATAACAATCAAAATAAGATATGTATATGTGCAGACAGTTATGAAAATGATAAACTGTACAGTATGTCTCCCAATCAATGTTCGTTCAGACAATACAACCAAAGGCGTAAAAATACTGATGTTCTCATAATGTAATTATATATATAGCTAAATTAGACTGTAGACTGCTATGGAGGTATATTGAAACCAATATATAGATTATATATATAGATTATATATACAACCTGATTGGATTAAATAAGATTCTGTTGTGATTGTGTTGACATTGTTGTGATTGCAAAATAAATCTTGGTTATGTAATGTGTAAAGAACATGATGACACGAATGCCTATTATGATGATATGCAAAAGGGACAATCTGTCTATGAATCTTGGTTCAATCAAGGTTGTACATAGATATACGCAGATTCATATTTGGATAGTTGATTTTGGCACCATTGTATAGTAGCCAATTGCAGAGAGTATACATTATTTTGTTTGTTTACTGCACATTATAAATGAAATGATGTGTATTAATTATTTTTGTTGGTTTGAATCCTCACTGTGTTCATGTGTCTGCTGATGTTAGGGCCGGCGTGAAGTTCACGACAAATAAACAGACTGTGTGAAGCTCATAACTATGATAACACAATATTGCAATATTTATTACTATTCTTTTTTAATAATGATAATCAACTTTCATTCATTAGTAAAGCTCCCGCAGTCTCAATCAATCTCCTCTCCATATATAGCATTTAATCTGTTCCATAGTTCGTTCTCAGCTGACTCAAGCTTCATCAGATTGCTCTAATAATTTCCCCACTTCTCTGCTTATAGGAACTTTATGCATTTTAGAGAAACATGCAGAGCATGTATTTGACAAAGAAACGTGTAGGCTAAGAACTAGTTTCTAAAGTGAGTTACAATCACTTGATGGTTGATATACGGGGGAGGGTAATCTTATTGATCGTTTCCCATTAGCAAACAATAGCTGCCAATTCATGAGCGAGCCAAGCGGGTTTCAAAGCTGCCAAGCGGGTTTCAAAGCTGCCAAGCGGGTTTCAAAGCTGCCAAGCAGGTTTCAACGCTTACAAGCTTACAGCAGTCGATTGTCTGCTGATGTTACGGGCACGGCCGGCGTGAAGTTCACGACAAATAAACAGACGTTATCACTGTGAAGCTCATAACTATGATAACACAATATTGCAATATTTATTACTATTATTTTTGTATAATAATAATCAACCATCATTCGTTAGTAATGAAAACTCCCGCAGTTCCGATCAATCTCCTCTCCACTTTACACATTACATAACCAAGATCTCTTTTGACATCACAACAATGTCAACACAATCACAACAGAATCTTATTTTATCCAACCAGGTTTTATATTTTGATTATGACATCATGTCTTTCAACATTGTCACACTTTTCATTACACACATTAGCGGATTTATCATTCTGTACTCTTTCTCTCCTTTCTTTCATGTATTTTCTTTTCTTTTTCTCAATTAGTAGTCTCCTAATCTCGCTACAGTTTGAGCGAGACTGTAACTGTCATTGTTTGAATGAATGAATGAATGAATGGTCTTTATTTGTCATTGCTATAGTACAGGTACCAAACAACGAAATTTGGGAGGGGGGGCTCCCCTGGTGCTAGGAAACTAGGTGCTAGGAACTGGTGCTATAACTGTGTTCATGTTATAATGTTTAGTGAACGAACAATTGTTGGGTGTTTGCCACAAATCGGAATTATCTTGCCGTGAAATGTACATAAAATAACATGATGTCGGCGATCTACTAGAACTGCGGGACGACTGCAATGTAGGCTACCATATATATCTGCCATATCATACCGTTTTATATTGAAAAATATGATGGTAAATAAATACATGTGGGACCGATGTATGATATGGCAGAGGTGTGGTGTGTATCAGTCTGTCTCGTTCCAGCGAGTCAACTCGTGTTGACTCAATAAGACATGCGCTTGATGGGGGGAGGGTTGATGGCTGGCTCTCGATCGTTTCCGATCAATGAACAAAGACATCGGGTTCCCCCGCAGTCACAGTGCTACATGAAAATATCTAGCCACACACCACATAGCATACCTCCGCCCTATATGTATTTATCATCATATTTCTCAATATAAAACGGAGGTACGATATATGGCAGATATATGTATGGTATATTATGGCAGTTTCTGGCGCCTGTCCCGTTCTGTTGTTCAAAGAATATAATATAAAACGCATCACTGCACTGCTGTCTGTCCTGTGTTGTTTTGTTTGCATTGCATTTTAGCACAGTGCGCCGATTAGATAGAAGATGTTCTACAGAGGGTGATGTAACCCCTACCTCCCCTCCCTTCCCCCACCCCTCCCCTGCTGTTGTGTCTCGATACCTGGTCAACACAGCTTGGGATTCCAAGGAAATTACTTGGAACTATGTGTGAAAGGGACAACATTGCAATATATATTACAGTTATTTTTTAATAATGATAATCAACTTTCATTCGTTAGTAATGAAAACTCCCGCAGTCTCGTTACATACATGCATACGTTATTATATATATATAAATAAAGCCTTGAACTGGCCAAGCATAAAGGCTGAAGATGGAAAGTCACTACAGGCCTATGCACTGTATTTGAGAGGATGCAACAATGCCATGCAAGACTTGCACTATCTGGAAGAGCTTGATAGCCCATCAAACCTCAGGCTTATTGTTTCTAAGTTGCCCTACAAGTATAGGGATAAATGGAGGTCTATTGCCTGCAATATACTTGAGATTAGTCATGGCAGGGCTAAATTCAAAGACCTTGTTGGCTTCATTGGAAAAACAAGCCACAATTGTTTTAGATCCTTTGAATTTAGATTACCATCCCCCATGCTTCAACCATTATATCAAGTGAATGGAACTGACTTTAGAAACGAGTTATTCTGGTTTATTTGCGAGGACCACAGGAAAGGCCAAGGATTTCCACTTACACATGTGTGAGGAAAAGTAACAGCGTTTTGTTACAGAACTGTTCGCAAATGTTCCATTTGTTCATTTGCTTTATTGAGGTGACTCTGCGAAATGACAATAACTAAACAAGTCCTGACAACAAAAATATATGTATAATATTGTATATAATGTTTTTTCTGTATATCACTGTAGACCACAGTCTCACTCACATATACACAACACAACACTGTTGTGTATAATACAGTTTTCTCAGTCGCTTTGGTGCATTTCTCACATCACTATTAACATTTGCACAACAGTTGTCAGTGTCATCAAAATGAAAAGTCCTGACACCATTGTTTATGAACAAGATAGTCAAATGGCTTTGTCATGTTTTCATTATGACAGTTCACTCTGTAAGTGTTTTCCAATGCAAAAAAATTAGATCTTGAAAGTGAAACCGCAGGGTGCGTTCGTAAATTCGCTATGAGAGCGCCGGAGCGCACACCGGGTTCAACGTCATAAAGGGACCAGGTAATTTGATTGGACAAGAGGCATTCCATGGGTGCTAACCAGATTTCCAGGGCGAATTTACGAACGCATGCTAGCGAATTCGACGACGAAAATCGTCAGAGGAGATATACGGGTTATTTTGATAAGCTGGACACATTTTGGGAATATATATTGGTACTTTCTCACCTGAAAACATATTAAAACTTCATAAAATGACATGGTAACACTTGTAAAGGCAAAATCACAGCATTATTTTTTTGAAAAAAAATGGAGGATTCAAAACGCCTTCTGCTTGCCGGTGCGAAATGCATTCTGGGAAAAGGCGTCGGAGCCTGGCAGACGGCCTTGTGTGACATCGCCCTCCAGCGATCTTTGTGCGTCAGTACACTCTTCTCTATGTTAAACTATCATAGTGCTGAATCACACCTCATCGCGATTGAATAAGGTCGCGATCCGCCGCGGTCCTAGTGTTAATCTTCATCAAAAACTGTGCAACAAAGTACTAGCTCGTTGGTGCCAACATTTATGTCCAGGCCAATTTGGGTTTTCCAAGCTAAAATTCTTAATTCTAGTTTCAGAATGTCATTTTTTAGTTCAGTCGTCAGTCAGTCGTACATGAAATTATTAAAAGTGTGAAGAACAAACGTTTGTTCTAACAGCAAAAAACCTGAGGGTGCCAACAGAATTGGCTCTAATTGTTTGATGCACTGTCATGGATGTTAAGAGAGGTAATGGTTATTTTATCAGCCTCTGCCTGGTGGCCTGTCACACTATGGTAGCTCTAATGCACCTGTCCCAAGTTTAACATACTAGAGGAATCATAGAGACAGATCCACAGCACCACGTCACTCAGCTAGTTACTATATCTGGTGCTCTTTTGACTCTTGGGCTGCATCTCAATAGTCTTAAGTCGGTCCCTCTTTTATTTTCCTCTCTGTATCTGCACCGATCTGAGAGAACATGATAAGTGTAAGGAGGTTGCCAGTAGGCGTCAACTACCATTCATTAACCTGTCCTGGGCTAAAGAGTGCTGTGCAACACTATGTTTAGTGGCCTAGGCTCTCCATATGCATAAATTCCTGTATTATGTACAGTATACAATATACTGTATAAAATATTAGATTTTATACTCTAAGTCAAATCTAAGCCATTCATTAGTAACTGGTACAAAGCGCACTGGTGATCTATGTATGCAACATTCGTCATTCGATGTTTTAGGGAATATTGTGTACAGAATTTCATAATATGAGAATATACACAAGGCCTAGACGGTAGAGAGGAAACCACTCCAGACTATCCAGACACACCTCCAGAGACAAGGAGACAGAAAAGGGAATGCGGGGGTCACCTAAGTTCATGATATTGAAGTGTGCTCTCAAGGATTTGTCGTATGGTTTGATGCTGTTATTGGCCATGCCATGGCATTGTGTGTATTCTCTGTCAGCTGTTCCAGTCCTGTCATTCACAGTTGCAACATCAGTGTGTCTTCATGTATTATATTGTTGGACTTGGCAGCGTTTACTAGTTTCAAACAGCTTACATCTCAATGTACTTGAACAAATTAAAATGCGAAAAATCACACTGTAACTCTTATAGTGGGTAGGGAAAAGTGCATTTGTTTTGTTGTCTAATTCTGTCCATTACAATCTCTTAGAAGTGTTCCTTAACTGACTGAAATGATCATGGGGCTGAATGGAGGAATAGATAGACACACATATCAAACATGCTTGCATGCACAGTCTGCCCACTTGAGTGTTTTATACCATTATACTTGACCTTTGACACATGAAGCCATCATAATGCTATTAAAGCCAGGATATGAATTTAGTCATTTATGGCAGCTCATAGGCCTGCGCGATACGAGGAAAATCTGTGATGTGTGATATTGATGACGATATGACTATGATAAATAAACAAATATTGAAGTGTACAAATTAGCTATACAGTTCCTATGTCTTTCTGCTTTAATAGGTACACTGCTAACATAGACCCCAAATCCAAATATTGAATAGCCTATGCCCACTGAATAAAGAAATTAAATATATTATTTCGAACATGCTTTTATTGAACAAGTTGCACATAGCTAGCTAACATTAGATCAATAACGTTAATTCAGTCTAACGTTAATGTTAAAATACTGAAATGGCAAACCCCATTTTGTGAAACCGTTAGCTAGCTAAAGAATTGTCTGAGGATTTGAGAACCTCAGTGTTTCCCCTACCATTGCCTTGGGGAGGCGGGCCGCCCTCCCAACGGAACCCCCCGCCCCCCCAAGAAAGAGGAATTATTACGGACGTAGACACCAAACATCTGACAAGCAGGCTAAAATATCCGTGTTTTTTAAACGCACCCAACCCGAATCTGGCGAGTGGTAAGCCCATAGGCTCGTTGGTAACATTAGTCCGCCGTAGTCTCGCATAGCCAGACCTATCTCCACACTTCGCGCTGTGCCAGCGCTGGAGAATAATACAAGATTTTGCGCAAGTGTGCGCGCGAGACGCGAGAGTTTTTGCCGGCTGTGATGTCTGCAGATTGAAAGTAAGCAAGTTGAAACGTTAGCAAATATAATTGCTGAGTGTTCTGACAGAGAAAGTTGGTTAAAATTGGTTGTTATTATCGTGACTAGAAAGTGTCTGACTATAGTTCCATAGTGTAAATAGTGTCAAAGAACTAGCAAGCTAGCTAGCTCAGAGGTGATGAGATGAGCTAGTCTCCTTGCACACTTGCCAGCTAAAGAGCTAACTGGAGGCACTTTATTATTTTACTTGAAGTAGATATACTATCTTTCTTATTCTGCTAGAGTTGGGCTTCATGGTAATACCATAATGGCATATTTACAGTACATGGACAGTTGATTGAAGCATTGGAAATGTCTGTTTTTTATAGTTGGACATACCATTTTTTTTTCAGGTGAGAGAGTAAAGTCAAAATGACATTATCTGACTGGATTGCCCACATCAATCCAATATTCAATTATAATTATGTTATAAATTGATATGGATCAATTTATGCCTCTTATTAGATTATAAATACTCTGGCTGTTTTGTTTACCTTTTGGTTGACAGCAAAAGGGAGAGAGGAGGGTAGGGAGGGATAGAAGGAGAGAGAGCAGGATGGTGTCGGCACACCAGAGAGAGAGAGAGAGCAAGAACCAGGTGAGAAAGTGGACAGGTAGTCAAGACCACATAAGTAAGTAGCCTTGAGAACCGATGGTTCTGGAGCCTAATGGCCCATAGGGCAGGAGCCTATCTCCTGTTTCCGTAGCGTGAGGCGGCTTAATGTACTAGTACACCCCTGGACATGACGCTGGTATGAGGCAGGGTCTTACCCCCTGGGGGGGGGGTCCATGCCACGGTCCATGCCACCCCCCCAAGGCAGCAAACCTAGGGGAAACACTGAACCTAAACTGTGGAAAAGCGTAGACAATCTCAAGACTACAAGTCCATCTCCAGAGATCTTAATGTTCCTGTGTCTACTGTGCGCAACATCATCAATAAGTTTACAGCCCATGGCACTGCAGCTAACCTCCCTGGACGTGGACGGAAGAGAAAAATGTCTGAAAGATTGCAACAATGAATTGTTCGAATGGTGGATAAAAAACCTTGATCAACTTCCAAACAAATTCAAGCTGACCTGCAGACACAGGGTACAACAGTGTCAGCTCACACTATTCGTCACCATCTCTGAATGAAATCGGACGCAATAGTAGGAAACCCACTGCTGATACATGAAAAAGCCAGAGTTTGCCAAAACCTACCTGGGGAAGCCAAAATCATTCAGACAGATGAGACCAAAATAGAGCTTTTTGGTAAAGCACATTGTACTGTATACAGAAAACGAAATGAGGCCTTCAAAGAAAAGAACATGGTGCCTACAGTCAAACATGGTGGAGATTCACAGATGTTTTGGGGTTGCTTTGCTGCTTCTGCCACCGGATGCCTTGACTGTGTGCATGGCATCATGAAATCTGAAGTACCACCAAGGAATTTTGAGGCACAATATAAGGCCCAATGTCAGAAAGTTGGGTCTCCGTGCTGGAGAGTTCTGAAGTGGCCAGCAATGGGTCTAGATTAGAACTAAATCCCACACCTGTGGAGCGATCTCAAAACAGCAGTTTTCAAATGTGAGTGACGTGGAGCAGTAGGCAAAAGAAGAGTGGTCCAAAATTCCAGTAGAGAGGTGTAAAAAAACTCATTATTAATAATAATAATAATAATAATAATAATAATAATCTTTATTTGTATAGCGCTTTTCCTGCAAACGTTGCATTTCAAAGTGCTTTAAAACCACTCTGGGTTTTTATAATCTTAATTTAATTATTTAGTCATTTAAAGGAAATAATAAAAAGATGGGTTTTTAGTCTTGACTTGAACATATTTGCTGAGGTTGCATCCCTAATGTAAACTGGCATTACATTCCACAATTTGGGTGCATAAAATGAGAATGCAGCCTCACCAAATCTCTTCTTTTGTACATGTGGTACACAGAGAAAACCAGCGTCAGAAGACCTCAGAGCTCTATTGGGCTGATATGCTAGCAAAAGGTATTTCAAATATTCTGGTGCTATGCCAGTGAGAGCTTTATAATCAAGCAGAAGGATCTTGAAATCTATTCTGAACTTAACAGGAAGCCAGTGTAGAGTTTCTAAAATAGGAGTTATATAAGCTTGTCTGCTTGTTTTGGTTAAAACTTTCGCTGCTGCATTTTGGACTAATTGCAGCTAGCCAATAGCTTTCTTCGGAAGACCAGAAAGGAGACTGTTACAATAGTCCAAACGTGTAATAACAAAAGCATGCATTAACACTTCTGCATCAGCCTGCCGGAGAAAATGTCTAACATTCCGTAGATGATCAAAAGCATTTCTAGTGATAGATTTGATGTGAGGCTCAAAGCTTAAGTCAGAATCTATAATCACACTTAGATTCTTAGCTTCATGTTTGCAGTTTGAAAGCAAGGTTCCCATCGTTTTCGACAATTTGTCTTTTTGTGGTTTTGGTCCAATGACAAGAATCTCAGTTTTGTCCTGATTTAGGAAAATGTTGCCTTCAACCTTCAACTTACCACCACCTTAAAGCGGACAAAAGGCACTGGAGAACACATATACATTCACACCCTTTAATGAAGCAAACTAATTGTGGTGGTTCTGGGCACAGAGGGAGGTCAGCACACGTAGCTCCCCCTGTCAGTCAGTCACCATCATTTATATTTGTATAGAATTACATAATTGATGGGCTGAGGCTAGTTATGTTACAGTATGTATATCAGGGCAGACTCTGTGCTCACCACTTATATTGTATTTAGAGTCTTGTCCTGTGTTATATGACGATATATTACATGTATTGTTGGCCTGTGTATAGTACTGTGAAATCAAATCCCCCCTGGGACATTAAACAAACTTAGTTAGTTAGCGTTACATCTTAGGATAGATTTGAGTCATGTTCTGTATACATACATACTACCATAAGGGCATACTTAATGTGGTTACTCCATGTTTACTAGCTGTAACATTAACGTTACATCATTCTTTTTCACTTGTTACTCAGTCAACCAGAGTGCAGATATCAAAGACTATCAGCCTGTTATTCACTTTATTTGTATAAGTATTATCCTTTGTTTGATTTCTTACCATGTACCGTAACAGTACCTTGCTATGTTTCATTTTCATTATAACATAACGTTATGTTATGATAGCCAGCTAGCATCAGCAAACCGGAAAAGTAGTGTCAGTGAGTCAGTCACCTTTCTAATAAGATTCACAAACCTGAAACATCATCTATGTCATCACTGCTGGTGATGTCATTCTTGCTGCTGATACTGCTGCTGCAACAGTTCTTGGCGCTTGTTTTGTTGAAAACAACTTTGGGATATCCATCCTTACAATTTTGCAAGTCAGGCACTGATTGAGATCACTTCTTCTTCAGGGCAGGGCAGGCTACGCAGTACGCAGGCTAATATCGCGCAGCTGCTGCCTCTCTGTTGGACTCCGGTACTGCACGTTACTCAAGATTTTATTTTATTTTTAAGTAAAACATTCGGGGCTTTTCAGAAAACATCCGGGGCTTGAGCCCCAGTAGCCACCCCCTAGCGCCGCCCCTGCCTGAGGGACCCCACATGTGATGTCAACATTATCAGAAACAGAGTCTCCCAGGCAGGGGCGCCGCTAAGGGGGTGGTAAGTTAGGACGATTCTAAGGGCCCAGCACTGACAGGGGCCCATGAGAATCTTTAAAAAAATATATATTATATTTATAAATAATATTATTATTATCATAAGGACGTTAATGTAGCCGAATTCAAATTATAATTCTATGTATTAAAAAAAGTCACAAAAGAAACAAACTGGAGTTTTGTTTCTCTATGTTTAACAAAATGAAGCCTTATTATTTACCCCTCTATTTATTCACTGCATGGTTCAGTCCACCGCGCGCGAGCTGCTAGACTAGAGGAACGTTACCGCAAATATTCTGACAAGGTTTCCATGACCAACATGTCCTGCTGTAGTATGTGTGTGGGACAGATGGAGGACAGCCAGATTGGAAATGCATCAAATGTACGTGTGCGTGCGTGGACGATGTCGTGAAAGGCAAAGCCAAAGTCAGGGTCTCAAAAGAGAAAAGTAAAAAAATCTGTGATCTAATCACTGCATGGATGATCTAGTTAGCTCGCTATAGCTAATTAACATTAACTTCAAGTATAGTTAACTTACAGTGCACTGTCAGTATAATTTCAGTTAAATGTATGAGATGAGTGCAATTTTGGTCCAAATATAGGTTATTAGAGCTCAGTGAATTTGTATCCAGCAGCTATGCACTCTTGCTATAGCTAGCTAGCTAACTAGTATAATGTTACATGCTAATGACGTCATGCACAGATGCAGCTCCAGGATCAGGACTCCTTCCCTCAACCCACCTCCCAGTTGAAGGAGAAGGAGGTGAGCAGTAGGAGTTTGGGGTTAACAAACATATTTGGAATATTTTAATGTATGCTGCATTACCATGCAAGCATTGAATACAACTTTAGCTAATATTCATATTTAGTTAATAGTTCTTCCAGTAATTGCAATAACATTGACCATTGGCATCTTAATAATATTGTTAGCTAGCTAGATAACATTTAAGTTAGCTAATCTGGTGTAATGTATGTATTATTATGTTAATACTATTATAGGACATATTATGAATTATGTACCTATGGATACTCCATGCCAGGGCCCACTTCAAGCAAGGCAGCCAGAGAGGAGAGCAGAGGTGGGGGGGTAGTGGTGGTCTAGTAGTGGATAGTGAGTTGGACTTGTGATTGGAAAGTTGCAAGTTCAAATCCCGCCTGAAACCTCACCACTACTTGTGTGCCCTTGAGTAAGGCACTTAGCCTTCAGTTACTCCAGGGGGAATGTCCCTGTAATTCGTAATTGTTTGGATTAAAAGCGTCTGCTAAATGGCAAAATTAATTAAAATTTAAAAAATTAAGAGGTAAAGAGGCAGAAGAAGAACAAAGGACAATGACAGCAGCACAGCAAGTTGGCTTCATCACTAGATTTCAAGGATCTTATTAAAGATGTTGCTATATACTAAGAAGGCCCAGCGTTTAGCTTTGATTTGATTTGATCTCTTTACTCCTATCTTGAATCGTTGTGCATTAGGCTAGATATAGTTTTTAGCTCTCCAGGTATACTAAATACTGCCGCAGTGTAAAAATTAAAATCTTCCCATTTCACATTCAATTTCGCTGGCACCATGTCTGTGTTGCTCCCTCTTGTATAAGACACGTTTGTCTTTGTGTGAAACAAGCAATGCTGAGTCAGTAAATATCTCTCTGCTGTAATTCTTCATTGATCTAATCCTGACAGTATTATGGCCAACTGATCTTTACAAGATCTACATTTATTTAGACACAATACCACCCCATTAAAATTATATATTTTACTTTTTGTGTGATTTATACTTTTATAATTGGGTTCCAATCTTCATTTAATTATACTTTTGTCCTTGTGTTGTTCAAGTCTTAATTTAATAAGTTAAAGAATGTTGAGATTTCTTTGCTGAATTGTTGATTCCTGTATTAACTGTAATTTTACATTTACAAAAGATGTCCATCATTGGATTTCTTGCAGTGCATCAATAGTTCATCAACTTCAACTGGGTTTAGGTTGATGGGTGGTTTAGGTGGGGGGGCCCAAAATTATATTCTGTCATGGGGCCCAGAATCTCTAGCGGCGCCCCTGCTCCCAGGACAACAGAGAAATGCCTACCAGAGATACCTTAACCCTAGATAAGATTTAAACCACTCTAATACAAGTCCTGAGAGACCGACACCGTTTTCTAAACGATGTATTAGAATAGTGTGATCTACTGTATCAAAAGCAGCACTCAAATCTAACAAGACAAGAACTGATACACCACCAGCATCTATGATAAGTCTGAGATCGTTTACAACCTTTACTAATGCAGTCTCAGTACTGTGGTTAGAACGAAAACCTGATTGAAACTTCTCAAATAAAATGTTTTTGCTAAGAAAATCAGTAAGTTGTCTGAAAATCACTTTCTCAAGGATTTTACTTAGAAATTAAAGGTTATATATTGGTCTGAAATTTCCGAGAACAGAATTATCTTGCTTTCCTTTCTTAAGTAGTGGTTTTATAATGGCAGATTTTAGGGGAGTGGGAAAGATGCCAGTTGATAGAGAGCAGTTCACAATTTCTAATACGGTACATTGTCAGTTAAACAGTCAAAAACACTTTTGAAGAACCATGTTGGGATTGGATCAAGTGAGCATGTTGAGGATTTCATTTGTGAAACAACTGTTTTTAAAGTATGGGGGTTGACAAGCTCAAATGAATCCATGACAGCAATAGGCATACTTAATTCACCTGGGAGTACCAAATTAGATTTTGAATTCTCTAATGATATTTATGATTTTATAATGGAAATCTTTTATTGAAAGAATGTAGCAAATTCATGATATCTAAGTGTTGAAAATGACTAATTTTCAACAGGCGCAACCACTGAAGGGTTAATCAGACAATCAATGGTTGAAAAAAGCACTTTGGGCTTACCTTTGTTTTCAGACATTATATCAGAGAAATAGGTTTGTCTAGCCAACTTCATTGCCCTATTATATGTAAAGATCTGGTTTTTAAAAATGTCAAGGTGTATATGTAGTTTAGACTTTCTCCATTTGCGCTCTGCTTTACGGCAGTTTCTTTTCAATTGGCAGAGTTCTTCCATGGTGCTTTGCGTTTCGATGACACTTTTTTTTTCTTTTTTCTGGAGCTATAATGTCAAGGGTAGTTCTCAATTTGTTGTTGAAGCTCTCTACTAAGTTATCTATCGAGAGTATTTCGCAAGGTGAAGAGAGTGAATTCATAAGGCTCATGAACTTTTCATTTGCCGATGAATTTAACAGAGGACACAGAAATATTCAATCCTTTTGAAATAACTAGATCTAGTGTGTGGCCCTTGTTCTGAGTAGGCTCTGTAATGCTGTGTGATGGCAGTGTGTTTGGTGTGTGAGTCTTTGCTGGGGTTAGGGGAGGGGTTAGGGTTAGGGGAGGGTGTAATATGCTGTGTGATGGCAGTGTGTTTGGTGTGTGAGTCTTTGCTGGGGTTTCTGAGGAGCAGGCTGGACCTCATCTCCTCCAGCTGTCTCTCCAGGATGGGGCTGTGCTCCTCTCTCCAGGATGGGGCTGTGCTCCTCTCTCCTGAACAGCTCCTCTCTCTGTCTCTTCAGTTCTTGGTTACAGGAAGCAATTGATTTCAGTTATTTTTTCCAAAGGGTGTGCTACCAAATGTTAAGTTGATAATAAGTCAATAATTTTGTCCAGTCCATTTTTGGAGTTCTGTGTGGAAAGAGATGAGATTTGGCTTTTTTGTGTTGTTCCAATGAAAACAAAAGAAATACATGTGAATGTGAATACCAAAGCATTTGTAATTGCTTCTCTGGGAGAAGTGGTGCATTATCTGACAGAAGTGCAGGGGTGCCAATATTTTTGTCAATGACTGGATATATTTACTTTGTCATCTTCGCTTTCAACTGCTACAAAATTGTTGGCCACCAGCAAAATTATGGTAATGTTATTACTGATGTCCACCATGTTTACAGTTAGTTTGTAAAGACTTTTAACGGACCCTTTGCAAATTAACAGATTTCAGTGTGCTCCATGACGTTAAAACTAGAGCGCTCTGAAACTAGAGCAGATTTTCAGTGTTAATTTACAAACCCACCCAAAATAATTGTTCTTATTCATCACATTTGCAGTCTTTTGCAATGTGTTTATTGTGCATGTTCATATCGCGATGATGATGAAAATATGATATATCAGTCAATCCTAGTCAACCTGATGGGTAGCCAACAAGCCACCTGACCGTTTATCACTGCATTGTGATATCCCTCTCACTGCTGTCCCTAAGTCTGGGGTTCAGCACCATGGACAGTGCTTAGGGATTTGTCATGACTTGACAATGATATTATTTCAGATGTTATCTTAATGATAGATCTATGAAGGGTTTATTTCATGGCTTTTGAAGTCGTAACTAACTGTGAGACGAAAGGTGAAACATAACTGATCCCTGTGATGAGATTCAAAGAACAAAGTGCCTTTTTATCCTGTGAAAAGTATTAAAGTATGATGAATGGCACTGTGTACTTGGGGCAGAGGATAAATTGAGATCTTGCAGACACAATAAGGCTCCTCTCCCTCTCTCTACCTCTGGCTGTCAAACTGCCTAAAAGCTGTTATTAGTCTGTGCTGTGGCTGCACATTGAGGAACAAAAAAAATCATGAAAGTGAATAATTGAGAGAGGGCTTGTAGCACACAATGCCACACAACATGATCTGCTGTCTTGACGTTTTGAGCCTTTGAGTTGCATATTAGGGTCTAGAGCAGGCATGGGCAAACTACGGCCCGTTGGACTTTGTTGTTGTTTCTAGTTGATCCCACTAGATGGCGCAATCCAGACCCAATTGACCTTTGCTGGAGTCTGGTCTATCCTATCACGTGGAACAAGTGTTGAGAGGAGTTTCTCACTTTGTACTTTTGGTTTGCTCCAATGTTATAGAGTTAACAGCCAAAGAGCCAGAGTTATCAGCCAAAGTAGTGATTAATATAATTCCACAAATGGATACTACTTCATTTCCAATCATAGTTAAGCTTCTCTCATCCGGAGTACTTGACCTTCTCCTCTCCTTCGGCCTTACCCTGTCCCCCTGTCTCCCTCTCCTCCGACTCATAAGGCAGGCAATCAGCTCGACCTTGTCTTCACCAGATCTTCCCACACTTACAACCTTACTGTTACCCTTTTTTGGTATTTGTCTGTCTTACATGTAACGATGAATTGAGAATCAAGGACCCCAATTGAAATAAGCCAGTGGCTTTCTTGGGTTTTTATCCTGTTAGTTGACCTTGGATGTAATATGTACTTTCATGTACCTACTTCTGCAAATCTTCTAATAAAGTTTTCAATCAATCAATCAAACCCCTCTTCCAGTTTCTGATCACCACTTTATATCCTTCTCCCTTCCCCTCAAAACCTCCTCTTCCCTGTCAGCCTCTAACCACTTAAGACCCTCTCGTCGTAACCTAAGTACCCTGTCCCCCATCACCCTGTCTTCTTCTGTCCTATCCTCCCTACCCTCTGTTGAATCCTTCTCCCTTCTATCCACTGATGCGGCATCCTCAACCCTCCTGTCCGCTCTCACCTCATCCTTCGACACCCTCTGTCCACTAACCTTGAAGCCAGCTCGATCCTCTCCTCGAGCTCCCTGGCTCTCTGAAACGCTACATGCTTGTAGACTTGAGCTTAGAGCAGCTGAGAGGAAATGGAGAAAAACTGGCCTTTATGATTACCTTAACCTCTATCACTCTCTCCTTTCCAACTACGCCTCCTCTGCATCAGCTGCTAAAGCATCCTATTATCATTCCAAAATACATTCTTCTGCCTCTAATCCTAGAAAACTGTTCTCCACTTTCTCTTCACTCCTTAATCCACCTCCTCCCCCTCCTCCTTCCTCCCTGTCCGCCGATGACTTTGTCACCTACTTTGAAAAAAAGGTGGACGACATCAGCAGGACCTTTTCCCCCCCACCTCTCCCTCCTCCTACTAACGATGCTAACACCCCTTCCAAACTCTCTCCTTGACACTCGGTCTCTGGCTTGTCATCTTTTTCCCCCCTCTCCCCCGATGAGATTCTCACACTTATCACATCAAAACGGGCAACCACATGCCCTCTTGATCCCATCCCCTCCCCTCTTCTCCAATCCATTTCCACCGACATCCTTCCTTACCTTACCACCCTAATCAACTCCTCCCTATCCACAGGATCTGTCCCAGCGGCCTTCAAAATAGCCAGAGTCAAGCCTCTCCTCAAGAAACCTACCCTTGACCCATCATCTGTCCACAATTACAGACCTGTATCCCTTCTCTCCTTCCCTTCCAAAACCCTTGAACGCGCGGCATCTAAACAACTGACTGACTATCTCCGGAAGATGGAACACTTAGACTCCCACCAATCCGGCTTCAAGGCTGGGCACTCCACTGAAACTGCGCTCCTTGCTGTCACGGAAGCCCTCCACTCTGCCCAAGCTTCCTCCCTCTCCTCTGTTCTCATTCTCCTTGACCTGTCTGCTGCCTTCGACACAGTCAATCACCAGATCCTTCTCTCCATCCTCTCAGAACTGGGCATCTCTGGCACCGCACACTCCTGGTTTTCTTCCTACCTGGCGGGCCGCTCCTATAAGGTGACCTGGAGAGAATCGCTGTCTTCTCCACGAACCCTCTCCACTGGAGTAGCCCAGGATTCTGTCCTAGGGCCCCTACTCTTCTCTCTCTACACCAAGTCTCTTGGCTCGGTAATCTCTTCACACGGGCTCTCCTACCACAGCTACGCAGACGACACTCAACTCTTCCTGTCCTTCCCCCCGTCTGATGTACACGTGGCAACCCGTATCTCTGCATGTCTCGCTGACATTTCAACTTGGATGGCTGACCACCATCTCAAGCTCAATCTTAACAAGACCGAGCTCCTCTTCATCCCCGGGAAAGCCTGCTCTCTCCAAGAATTCTCTATCAGAGTGGAGAACTCTACTGTAACCCCCTCCCTGACAGCCAAGAATCTTGGAGTGATCCTGGATAACCGACTATCCTGTGCGGAGAACATTGCAGCAACGGCTCGCTCGTGCAGATTCTTCCTCTACAACGGAGGATACGACCATTCCTTA
The DNA here is from genome assembly GCF_963989245.1 of Nansenia antarctica. NCBI lineage: Eukaryota > Metazoa > Chordata > Actinopteri > Argentiniformes > Microstomatidae > Nansenia > Nansenia antarctica. The sequence goes on along the minus strand of NC_137674.1, from coordinate 92,039,640 downwards.
CCAGAGAGGCAGCGCAACTCTTGACCCAGGCACTGGTCATCTCTGGTCATATTCTATATTCACTGTGGGCATGTCATTTCGAGCAGAAAACCTGAAAAATACGACCGATAAGAACCATTCATTGTCATGTAGACCTAAATGTATTATATCTTTGACCACTGGTTGGTTTTGTGGCGCTGTGACGACTTTCAGTACTTCAGCAAGCAGAGAATTACAGAGTCATCTCCAATGACTCGAGTCTGACAAATGGCTTGCTTTCAGAGTATTTTTCTTCAAACCGATGTTATTGTTAACCACTGTTATTTTCAAATTGCTATCACAGAATACAGAATTAGCTCAAACACACAAAACGAGCACACAAATTGTCAGATTTGCGACTCGGTTCACAGCATTCAGATCCGGCTTGTTGGTGAACAATCCAACACTCGTTCTTTGTCAGTGGTCCACTGAACGAATACTACAGTGTATCGTATTTCATATAACAGTGGGTCCACCATATTTCATATTTAGCAACATGTAAGCAGTGGGTCACCGTATTTTATACTACTGAAAATAAATAAATACCTGCAAAGGTGATTGCAATCGGAACCCAGTGCCTTAGACCACTCAGCCATCCTGATTTATGTTTGCTATCTGATTACTTTTTTTATTTGTTTGTTAAGGTTTCCAAATTAAGCGTGAGCGATAACGCGTTAACATTGACAGCCCTAGTTAATACCAATCATTGAATGTCTGGTCTAAATTTCATGAATAACTGCATTGGAAATACTGTATGTTGAATTAGAAAGTTGTTGATGTGTTGAATACTTATTTCTCCCACTGTATGTAATATCCAGGGTTTATCACCACCCACTTTCCTGGTACGCATTGATGTGTGTAAATGGGGTGAACCGAGTGTAAACAGAGGTCAGACAAGAAATACCAGATATTTTTTTCTGGCATTTTAGGGCTTGTGGGAATAGGGCTTTAGAAGCCCTCCACTTTGCCTCATTGCATATGAATTCAGCTGACTGGTTTTAGCCATGAGAAGATACATGAGAAACAGCAAAGCCACATACCAGGGGCCTTGTTTATAAAACTGCATAAGTTTGACATGAAAAGGTTGCGTACGTACGCAGTTGCTTATTTCTCCAGTTTATGTACGCACATTCTCCCGCCAAGTTAGTTTTTTTCTAATTTTTTCTACATTTCTAAATACGTTTTTTTATAAATCCCAAAGTTTTATAAATCCCAAAGTACGCCTTCTTTCATACGCAACGTTTATAGATGAGGCCCCAGACCAGCACACAGGGTTGGATGGAGTACTAGCATTTCACTTCAGAGCTAATCTATTATTCCTCTGACTGCAAACAGCATTTTGGCAGGCACAGTTGCTCTTTGAATTCTGTACATTTTGGCTCATTCGCCTGTAAAAGTCTCCCATGCAGTTTTGTCACGGTACCTATGTAGTTATCCAACCTCTAGTTGTGTTGAGCTCTCCCTGTTACGGTTGCTACCACTGATTACTAGACACACCCTTTGGTTTTAAAACAAGCCCACTTTGGTGAGTATGTTGCTCTGTGAAATCCCCACCCCCTGCCAATCACAGAATTGAATGACATCCAGGCTGTTAGCCATATTGTTAATTTACCCCATAAATGCTAAACTACAGGTCCTAATACATTTTCCACTTGGCCATGTACCCCTGTGTGCTCTCTAACACTGAATGAGACACATCAGCCAAGATCTTAGCAAGCAAAACACACATATGCCCCATCTGTTTACTCATTGAGCTGATAGTTTGACAGGTCTAAGAGCAATACAATCCTACAACGTGGGGATATAGGCAGATAACATAGATTTTCTGTCAATCTAATCCTGTACAAACATCTCAGGCAAACATTGCCAACTATAGGGAAAGATCTGCTGGTATTTGCCTGTGTCAGTCATGGCCAATGGAATTTACTATAATCTGCTAAACCTGAGGAAGGCACAGGGCTGAAATGTTGGTTCATTTATTCATTAAAAGTTAATGTTTACCAGTATACAATAATAGAGAGAAATGTTATTATTATGTTAAATGTATGATCTGCCAGTATGCCCATAGAACATCGTATTGGGGTGTTTGTCTTAAAGGGGCAATCTGGGATTGGTACATCCATTGTCCTTCAAGTTAATAAGATATAGTCATTGATACTTAATCTGTTTTACCCCATCACCACCCCAAATAAGTTTTACTACATAGTTTTTCATTTTGATCTCATTTTGATGGTCAGTCCTTGCATTGAGTCATTTTGAGGACGCATTCCTCATAACTAACATTTCTAAAGAGTCTGTAATGGTTTATAATGATCTATTAATTCTAAACAAGATAAAAGTAAATTGAATGATTAACATTCTGGTAGTATCTGTTTCTAACGAAGTTAATGATACCATGCTCTCAGAGATTACACAACTTCAAAGGACTCTTTGAACATTTTATCTCACAGATTTATGTTTAAAGTTTCTGTTATGTTCATTACCATATTAATGATAGACATTTAGTATGTTTATACAGTACTTTAAATGCAATGTTGCTCGTGCGGTAGACACTGGTTTTGCTTTTTTGCAAATTGTAAATAATTCAATTGCCTTTTCATTCACCAAAACTAAAGTATTCCATAAAGTATTCCCACCGTATGGTCATTCAACATGGTGTCAGAACTAAACGTGGACATAACAGACTAATTTTCAAGTTTCAAGTTTTGAAAACAGACACGGAAAATCAATCACCGATTGAGTGAGGACAACTAGCTAACAAAGCTAACTTCGTAACTTCTGACCCTCTACAGAGAACTGGCGAGTGTTTGAACAGAAGTATGACATGTTCATTGCAGTGGCACATTTCGACTAGTGATGTTACGCTCGACGCAGTAGTCACGACACGACACGACACGACCCCCTGACGCAATGTGCGTTGTCACAAATGTATCAATGCTTGCGTCAATTTGGCAAAAACCACATGATTACTCAAACAAAGCTTTGTACGTCACACAAGCACCTCTGACCAGTGTGTCAATCATTTCGCAAATGTGGCAGTGTTCCAAGTCTTGTACTGCATAAAATGACGTTGAACTCACTCATATTTGAGGGTTGTTGTCAGAGTGGAGACATACGGACACTAGACAGAATACATTTATTGACGGAGACAGGGATAGAAATAGACATCTGGGCTTATTGTATTTTGCCCCAAATTCCTGACTTGTCAATCAACACTTCCCCATAGTTCCTCACAAAGGTACAACATTTGAGATTTTAAGACTAAGAGTTTGCGACACACTGTCAGAATTTCTCTTTTATGTCACGTCTAGCTCAAGCTTGTTTGCTACCTGGGTGTTCTCTGAAAAGTTCTCACCGGGGACTGCAAGGCTACTGTTGATTGGGGGCGGCGTGGGGGAACTGATAGGCTGTAATTACCTACTGCTTATGTTGCAGACCGACATTTTCCCATTTAAATACGATACAGAGTTATCGCAATTTCCTAATCAAATATATTTTTAAGACCTACCAACTCATATTTCTGATCTTGGGGCATGGGTTCAAATCCTGCTTCTGGCAACTTTTTGTCTTCTTCTCTGTAATATAAAATACGGTGGACCCACTGCTTACATGTTACTAAATATGAAATACAATGGACCCATTGCTTGCATGCTACTAAAGGGGTCATCCCTATGTTCCCACAGCCCTATGTTCCCACATGTTTAAGAATTTGTGTCCCCATCAAAATGAGCCCTAAGTTCCCACATTTCTAAGTAATCATACTGTAAAGGCAGGAATCTCTGTAGGGTTAGGGTATGTATTCTATATTTAGGGTTAGGGTTAGGTTGTATTCTATATTTTATGTATAAATTGTTATGGCTGTATTGATTTGAAAACCCAATAATGCGGTGGGGCCACCAGACCCGTGGACATTGGCTGAGTAACAAAAACAGGAACACCACACATGGGTTAATCTGATCACCACACAAGGGTTCAACTGAACACCACACAAGAGTTAAACTGAACACCACACAAGGGTTAACCTGAACACCACACAAGGGTTACACTGAACACCACACAAGGGTTAACCTGAACACCACACAAGGGTTACACTGAACACCACACAAGGGTTAACCTGAACACCACACAAGGGTTAACCTGAACACCACACAAGGGTTAACCTGAACACCACACAAGGGTTAACCTGAACACCACACAAGGGTTCAACTGAACACCACACAAGGGTTAACCTGAACACCACACAAGGGTTAACCTGAACACCACACAAGGGTTAACCTGAACACCACACAAGGGTTAACCTGAACACCACACAAGGGTTAACCTGAACACCACACAAGGGTTAAACTGAACACCACACAAGGGTTACACTGAGGAAACTTTGGGCTGTGGGAACATAGACAAGCTCCCCTACTAAATATGAAATACGGTGGACATACACAGTAATACACTCTAATACACGCTCCTCTCAAGGCTAAAGTGATCTCAAGAACGAATGGTATACTTTAACCTGTGTCCTTCTTAGTTTATGTAGGAGCTAAAGTATAAAAGTATACTATATTCTGGGATAGCAATTTGAGAATGAAAATAACAGTGATCGGTTTGAAGAAAAAAAACTGTCTGAAAGCAAGACATAAGCAAGATCAATTTTGTTAGACTCGACTGCTGGGAGATGACTGTAATTCTCTGAAGTACTGAAAGTCCTCACCGCCACAAAACCAACCAGTGGTCGAAGATATAATACATTATAGTAAAGTCTACCATGACAGTGAATGGGGAAAAGTTAAGGGATTTTCAGAGTAACCTTTCTCCGGAGGTCCCCAGTGCGAGACCGGGTGGAAACAACGCCTTAAAAACCCTTTTACCTATGAGGTGGAGCAGTTACTTACGATAGGGCTTGGTTCAACTGACTAGAATTCAGGCGAGTGAGAACAGGCGGGTGCAGTGTATCTGTGTACCTCAGTCTGAGGTTTGGCAGTTAAGTGCAATTCTGACTGCATAGCTTGAGACATTTTTACTCAGCAAGAGATTCTAGTCTTAATCTTAATCGTGATTAATCTGATTAATTACTGAATATTATTGTGATTAACTTGATTAAAAATCGATTGACAGCACTAGTTACTACTAAATATGGTGAAAAAGACAAAGGTTTACATGGGGTATCTCTCCCCACCTCCCTTCATAATGTATTCCCCATTAACCTCTAGAATGGTGGGAAAGAAGCCATGGGCTTTCATTACAATCACCAGTCTTTAATTGTTCCACTTAACCTGGCCTGTTACTGTATATCGTTCTTTTGTGATGGGAGGGATAATAGCCGTGGCAGCTTTTACGACATATTCACTGTTTTGTATAGGTATAGCCATATTAAGACTAATCATGTGTCATGTCTTGGCCCATTTGAAAAGCATTAGCCAGGGTTGACAGCATTTAGCATGTTGCATGTGCATCTTGTGGACCCGCTGATGGGGATCACGCTCAACCCTTCAACAGAGCTGTGATGCTTAAGCCATCTATACAGTACATGAAGTGCAGCACTGAGATGGGCCTGTGCTGTATGGGAAGAGACATCTTGAAGGATGTACCAAATAGGCTAATGACCCCCATTTCTTTCTCCATTGACATAGACAGAGAGTAAAATCCATGTACTGAATTGTAGAAGTCCAATCCGAAATACATAGCTTTCCCTGGGAGAGGCAACGTTGTTGACGACAACATTTGACAACATCTACAGTGAAGAGTTTCAATTTGTGGATATTGACACTACCATTAATCATAAGGAATGCACTTCCGGGAATAGAGTGGTTAAAAAATAAATAATAATAAAGATAAAAAAGGTGCAATCACATTAATTTCCAATGTGAGATCTACATTAACCGCTTAAAGAGGTGCTAAGGGAACATTTCAGCCCACAGTTTTAAAACTACCCTGCAGTCTGTGCGTCAACATGTTGGCTCTAATAAGGTAGGGATTCCATGACTAAATGAGGTAAGACAGTGGTTCAGTTCATACATTATATTTGTGCAAACTATATATTGCCCATCCAGACCCAAATCAAGAGATTTAAACATCAAACTACAACAGGGATCCTATGTTTCGTCAAACCTTGAGCCCTCTGGTTGAAACAGTTTTCTACCTCAGGTGAGTGACAATATCAAGTTATCAGAATCTAGTATGGTAGCTGTGGAATTGTTATTAATTTGTACACTATGAAAAGTACCTAAGTTTGGCAGAAAAGTTAAAAGATGGGAGGGATATAAAACATGAACAAAGCAAGCACCTGCATGAGCAGGATTAGCTGACTACAACAAAACCACCACCCCACCGAGGGGGCGATACTCGGGTCTATGTTAAATATAACAGATATATATACCTTTATCAATAATGTTCATCAATATCGCAAACGATTCATTAGATTCCATTCTAAAAAAGAATCTGTGCCCGGTAAATAGAGTGCGAGTCACAAGCCCTTGTTTACAGCCACGTCACATAGGAAAACCAAGCATGCTTGGTTTCAACCTCCAAATTTCCATATCATTGGTCCTCGAAAGTAATTTTTTCCACCTCTGCTTGATTCTATTGGCTCTGACGCTTCAAATGAGTGGTCAATCATGACATTTTGACCAATGGGTTCGGGAGAAAATTCACTGCGTAACCAGAGCTGGTGTGAAAACGAGGCGGGTGCGCTATAGGAGCGCACAGAAAACCGCGCAGGAGACCCCTGCTGGATGCAAACAGAGTCTAAATAGTTGGATTTGGATGCAATTTATACCTATAGTGATATGTCAATGAAATATAATCAATTTTACAGTCTTGATACATGAGAAAGTCTGATACACTGATGGTGCCAAAATGTCTCCAAATGGCACAATTTGGTTGTCTGCCTAAACAAGCCTGTACTAAAACAGGTACAAAGTTGCATTGGCACACATTACTAGCATCTAATATGGCACAAGTACTCATCAGACCCTGGAGTACTGATTCCTAGATGATTTGGGCTTATTCAGTCAGATTTCCAAGCTGATATTCATTCTAAAAGCTGTTGTTTTTTTAGGCAGAGAGTGAATTTGAGATTTTTCACAATGTTCTAGCTCTATTTACTCTGACACAGTAACATATATTTTGAATCTGACACTTCTACAGTCACCCCACAGGTGTTAGCTTTCATTTGATACCAAGATCATTATGAAGGCCCATGTGATTGTAGAGATATTCTATATTCACTGTGGGCATGTCATTTCGAGCAGAAAACCTGAAAAATAGGACCGATAAGAACAGGTTCACACCCATCGAAAATGGAGAGTTGCCAAAAAGATTATGAACTCTATTCATTCAAGACCAGTATCCAGGTATCGAGGTGGCAAAATAAGTAATTTGACAAACAAATCCATGTTTACTATGATTCTATTCCAATGCATTATTGGATCCTTGCAGCATGGCAACTTTTTGGCATGCTTCATCCTGTGAACATTAGGATACTGTTTTTCATCAAATGTGGGGTCATAATCAAGGTAAAATTGAATAAACAAATGAAAAAGTTAGCGTTGTGCTGATTGTTGGTTGTTTTTAATTATTATTATTATTTTATTTTTTTATCTCATGCAGGGATTTAGCACACTCGTCTTGAGATTGTAGGGTTGCGGAGACCGGAGATCACACGTTACTAAAGCTTTTGCACCCTTTTCAACTTTTGAAGCATATATATATCCTCTGATATTACCTCTGAAATTCCCAACAAGTCAAGGACCATACAGTGAAAGAAAATAAAGCCTTGCCAATTACTAACAAAAGCTGGTTTCAAATGATACGTCTTAAGCCTAAAGCCACACACAATGCAAATGACACACGGCATACATCTTTGTCAGATCTGTGAGATAAAAAACAATCCCTTCCCTCACTAGATTCGGTGCAAGTGTGTGAGAGTAAAGTACTGGTGTAGCGGGGTCTCCAAGTGTGATGTGAAAGGCGAGATACCCAGGAGCAATCCATCAGACTCACATAAGACAATTCATGACAGATTTCATCTGGTGCTCAGTCACTCAGTTGCTCACACTGTCACCCAGTATTCCTTGGGAGGCTGCCCTGCCTTGAAGTTGCCCTCTCTCTCTGTTTGAGTGAGGGAGGTGGACAGCAAGAACACTATCACTCTATCAGTCTTGGTGGAGCTGACACAGAGCAGAGGCAGAGGCAGAGCTCATGCAGAACCCAGAAGTGAGAAGGGACAAGATGACAGCAACCAACCCAGGTGCTCTATAGTGCGGTGAGTCATTTGTCATGGTTGACTCTTTGCCACATTACAGGTCTTGTTGCTGTTGTGACTTAACTGCTCTGAGACCATTTAGAATGAAAGATCAAAGAGGTGTACTACAACACTGCAACATACAGTTTTAACCACTTACCAGTATAACCACAGGCTTCCAGAGCATGGCAGTGTGATTATTCTATGCAGGAGCAGTCACGCTAACACAACCTTCACACTGCCAGTCATGAATGTATCTACACTGGAGAACTAGCACTCTTCTTGTTGTTCCAATGCAACTGAGAATAGACAGACACCAATCAAGTCCCCTTCCAGTGAAACTGTCATTTCAATGTGATTACAGAAGATGAGCTAAAGTTTTAAGCAATGCTAACCTTGCATGCCTCATTTGTCATATGGTGGCAAATATCAAGTGCACAAATAGATTGAATTTGATGAGTAGGAGTGGGGCAGAACATTGAGAATATGGTTTATTACCACAGTACTGAGTGGCCCAACAAGTGTATTAGTCAAGCCTGGGTGTCCATTGGAACTACTAGAGAGTGGTGGAGAGAGTATAATAAGCACATCTGAGTTGCTGGGCCAGCTGAATTCAGTCAGATTAACAGTGCCCTGCATAAGTAATGGGACAGTGAAGCATTTTTTCTACTTTTGGCTTTACACTCCAAAAGTTTCGATTTAGATAAATACAACGGTCTAAAAGCCTGGGTGTAAAAGCTATTTTGGAACCTGTTGGTCTGGGACTGGATGCTCCGATATCGTCTGCCAGATGGGAGAAGACTGGGGAGGCTGTTGTCTTGCCTTGATAATCTTCTCTGCCTTCCTCTTACATCTCTCGGAGTAGATCGCTTGGACGGCTGGGAACTCATGGCCTGTGATGGACTGAGCCATTTTCACCCTTTATATCCACGGACCCCCATGGGGATCCGAAGTGATATAAAGAGTTTACCTCGATCAATTCTCTTCATCGATATCACATTTTTTTCACAACTTTGTATGCTATACGATGCCACCATTTTTTTCCAGAGACGGTAAACACGGCCTAAGTCACATCCAGTTTTCTCCAACTGGAGAATGTGTCATGTCCGGTTTCAACGCCAAATTTCCATACCATTGGTCGGCCAACTCAAAAATTTTTTTTTTTTTTTTTTTTTTTATAGAAATCTGATACATGAGAAAGGTCAAAGGTCAAAGATGGTGCCAACATATCTCCAAATGGCCTAAACATATAGGTGTCCGCCTAAACATACCTGTACTAAAACAGGTACAAAGTTGCATTTGCTCACATTACTAGCATCAACTTTGGCACAAGTACTAATAAGACCCTGGAGTACTGATTCCTAGATGATTTGGTCTTGGTTATCAGGTTTCCAAGGTGATATTCACTGTAAAAGCTGTTGTTTTTTTAGGCGGAGACTGAATTTGAGATGTTTTAGAATGTTCTAGCTCTATTTACTCTGACACAGTAACATAGATTTTGATTCTGACACTTCTACAGCCACCCCACAGCTTTCATTTGATAACAAGATCATTATGAAGGCCCTTGTGATTGTGGAGATATTCTATATTCACTGTGGGCATGTCATTTCGAGCAGAAAACCAGAAAAATTAGGTGGATAAGAAGAGGCTAGAGAGCCTTCCGAAAAGTTTGTGAGGATCTGGGGGGACATGCCAGATTTCCTCAGTCGCCTGAGGAAAAACAAACGCTGATGTGCCGACTTCATCACTGTGTGGGTGTGAAGGTTTTGCTGATATTAGAGAGAAATTATTTTTCCGGCACCACTCAGCCAGGACATTGACCTCATCCCCATTGATCACCATTCACAATGGAAGATCAGACAATCACTGTCTTTGTATCAGCCACATTTAAATACATTTACATCGCATGGCTGGCACCACTGAATCCGTCTACAGCTTAGAAGGGCTGATCTGCTATAGCCTACTCTGCCTCGCTCTAGCCCCACCTTGGTTGCTCGATGCCTTGATGCCTATTCTGATAAGGAATAAGAGTCTGCTATTGTTGTGGTTGCACACATATGGAGCTAAGTGTGGGACTCCTGTTTGGTAAACTCAACTTGAATTGAATATACATAATAACAATAATAATAGTAATAATAGTAATAATAATAATAATTCATTTTATTTATAAAGCGCTTTTCAAGGACTCAAAGACGCTGACAGTATGGGTACACAAAACACAGAAACAACAAGCAGCCGATAGCAGATAGCAGCAGGCAACAGGTACAGGAAAGTCGGAATTTAAAATTGGAGAGTGAGTCTCTGAGTGGCTGGGGGAGAGAGTTCCAGAGTCGGGGTGCAGCTCGAGAGAAAGCACAGTCTCCAAAGCCTTTGAGTTTAGAGGGTGGAACAGTGAGGGGAACAGTGGATGAGGATTGGAGAGTAAGGGTAGGGGGATGGGGGAAAAAATAGGTCAATCAGTTAAGGGGGGGGGCAGGCTATGGAGGGCTTTGTAGGTGAGGAGGAGTAGTTTGAAGTGTTCTTTAATCGGGAGCCAGTGGAGAGAGTGGAGGACAGGTGTGATGTGCTCGCAGGACCGTGTATGAGAGCAGGCGGGCGGCAGAGTTCTGAACCATCTGCAGTCTATGGAGGGAGCGGGAGGTGATGCCGGTGAGTAGGGAGTTGCAGTAGTCAAGGCGGGAGAAGATGAAGGCATGGATGAGGGATTCAGCAGTGGGGGAGAGAGGCAGTGTCTGATTTTGGCGATATTTCGGAGATGGAAGTATGAGGTCTTGATGATGGAGCTGACGTGGGGATCAAATGAGAGGGTGGGGTCCAGGATGAAGCCAAGTTTGCGAGCCAGGGGGAAGGGGTTGATGGTTGTGTCGTCAATGGTGAGTGGTCCGATTTTACTGAGTATTTGGTGCCGATGAGAAGGAGTTCTGTCTTGTCACTGTTCAAGTTGTGGGTCAGCCAGGTTTTTTATTGCAGATATGTAGTTTTCGATGTGGCTGAGTGGATTTTGTGCTGATTTAGATCTGAGTGTCGTCGGCGTAGCAATCGAAGTCCAGGTTGAATTGGCAGATGATGTGACAGAGGGGGAGTATGTAACATAGGAAGAGCAGGGGGCCGAAGACTGAGCCTTGGGGGACCCCCTGTGTAATAGAAGAGGAGGTGGAGGTGTGGCTGGAGAGGGAGATGAACTGTCTGTCGGTGAGGTAAGAGGTGAGCCAGTCCAGTGCGGTGCCCTCAAAACCCAGTTGGCGCAGCCTTTGGAAGAGGATGGAATGAGACACTGTGTCAAAGGCTGCGCTCATGTCTAGGAGAATCATGTCCCCATCTCTTCTCTATAGTTAAGATATACACAGTCTGGTTAATAAATTAACATGGTGTCAGCAGTGACAATGGAGAAACAGTAAAATAAAGCGAAGGAAGACAAATGGGAAATAGAAAAAAGAAAAGAGAAAGTCAAAACGAAACGAAAATGGATGGAGCAACCACGGCAATGGTGCGACAGGCAAGTTCAACTTCACTATTGTGAATGAATGGCTTAGATGGATGAAGCGATTTGAACGCTACAGAATAGCGCCAGGTTAGAGCAATCCCAAGCACCTTCTCCATCAAAAGACACGGGACACTAGTGCTGTATGGTCCAGGGAATCACAGACTGGAGGTAAAAGGATGTTTTAAAGGGAAGCTGAGAGAGACTACGACAGAACAGGACATTTATGTTGTCGTCGGTCTGTCTAAGCCCCTAGGTCTCCCTGCAATAGAAGCTCTCACTCTAATACAGCGTCCCCACACAGTCCAGGCCCAGCAGGAGAGTGTCAAAGTCCAGTACCCTACATTATTTTCAGCTTTAGGGAAGCTAAAGGAGCCCTACAAAATAGAGCTGGAGTCAGGGGCTGTACCATATGCTTATGCTCTATCAGCTCCATGCAGAGTACCCCTGCCGTTGTGTGACAAGGTGCGACCAGAGCAGACACGCATGTAGGGTGCATCTCCCCGTCTCTTCTCTCAAGTTAAGTTAAGTTAAGATATACAGAGTCTGGATAATAACGTAACAACGCCCTTATCAGATTTATTCTTGTCATTGCACATGGCATGGAAGATTTTTTATTGTTTTATTAATGAAAGTGGTAAATTGTCTGTGTACGTGGAAAATTCATGACACAAACTGCACTCTTTGCATTGTGAACACACAGTATCCATATAACCTACTGCTGAAATGTACATAATCAACTGAGAATGATATGAATTCTATAAATATAATAGTTTGACAAATAAATGATTACAACAATACAAATTAAGTAAAAATATTAAATTAATATCACTTCACAAATTGGTCAAGTGAAGACGCAGATAAGCTACTGTTTCACAACAAGCTCATCCATTATAATTTCTCAACAATGGTTGGTGGTTGTATTGGCACAGTGAAACATAAAATACAATGTAAATTAAAGTGTTAATGTGTGGAGATGGCAAGTTGACTGTCGCAGTACCTCCTTGATAGTGTCGCTCAAGTATGAAGCTTTTAAACTCTGACCTATTGTAATTGGTGTTGTACATAGCTAGCCTACTGTAAAAACATCACAATGTAATCATTTTAATTGATTTTATTTGTACATTGAATAAGGTATAAGTAAGTGCTTTTTTTGCCAAATGCACATAACAGAAGTGCCAATGCCAAACTTGTCCTGGCTAATTTGTCTCACTTGCCTCTTATAACTACTGCCACTTTATTTCTGTTGTTGCTGCAATGTCGAGGAACTGGAGCCTAAGAATTTGACTCTCTTACTGTATACTTGTGTAACGGGATGTAAGAATACATTTGAAACATATAACTTATAACAAGCAATCACGTTCCACACAAAAAAAAATCCAAATTTGGGTGACTTTGTCCGTCTCCATGTGCGTGGGTATCGTGTCCTTATCATCAAAACACAGGAATCGCATTATTTTACTGTATGACATGACATGATGTCTGGGAAGACAGGTATTCACCCATCATCAGTTCTCCAAAAGCTCTTTCTGTCTATGTTTCTGATAATCAAGGATGGTTGAAACGGATAAGCCTTCCGATCAACAAGTGTGCACAGTAACTGTTTTTTCTTTGTATAGAAAGCATAAATGCGCCAATGACACACACTTGTCATTTGTGTGAATTGACTATCCATCATGGTATTGCCTGTTTTCAACAGTGCGCCTTTCACTGCGCATTTACGGATAGTCACACACACACACACACACACACACAGAAGGACAAATAAAATAAGTAAATAGGCCTACGCCCTCTTATATAGTAAACAATATGAAACGATAAACAATATCACAAGGATGCACATTGAAAACAAGGTCTAAAGAGGTAAGTAGATAAAGCAAAACTATGTTGTGGCTTGAGTAGAAATCTTTTAAAACAATAATCCTGCGTTTCGACATAAGCGTGTGATTAATGGGTGCCCAGGCTTATTTACATAGCGCAATTGATCATGCAAATAATGTATTGTCTTATTTTGTGGTAGTCATGAACATACTGGACCTCCATTTGGGATGACTCATAGGGCCACTAAGCTGGCCTTGATTTTCCTCCTCCTTTCTTGGAGGTGTGGTTTGATGTATCAGACAAGATTCAACCTTAAACATTTCTCATTCTCTCTATTATTGGAAAAAATAAAACAACTAAAACATGGAAATACTGGAAGTTTTTACACATTTAACACATTGTGGAGCTAGAATTGAGATACACTGCTCAAAGAATTTAAGGGAACACTTAAATGACACATCTCGGATCTCGATGAACGAAAGACAAACCGGTCATGCTGGATGATGTTGCAGGCAGCATAACGTTCACCACGGCGTCTCCAGTATCTTTCACGTCTGGCACATTTGCTCAGTGTGAACCTGCTCTCATCTGTGAAGAGAATGGGGCGCCAATGGCGAACCTGCCGATTCTGCTGTTCTCTGGAAAATGCCAATCGAGCTGCACGGTGGTGCTGGGCTGTGAGCACAAGTCCCACTAGAGGATGTCGGGCCCTCATGCCACCCTCATGAAGTCTGTTTCTGACAGTTTGGTCAGAAACATGCACATACAAGCAGATACAAGTCCTACTGGTGGGTATTTTCCCTTCTACGGCCCTGGCCAACTCTCCTCGTGTAATGGCCCATCTCCTGGTATCTCCTCCACGCTCTTGAGACTGTGCTGGGAGACACAAACCTTCTTGTGACGGCACGTATGGATGTGCCATCCTGGAGGAACTGGACTACCTGTGCAACCTGAATCGGCCGCAGGTACCGCCTCATGCTACCAGTAGTGACAAGGGTACTAGCAAAATGTAAACCTAGAGAAAAATCAGCCATGAAGGATAAGGAGAGAGAAATGGTCTGTGGCCACCACCTGCAAAACCATTATCTTTTTGGGGGTTGTCTTGCTGTTGCCTCTCCTGTCCACCTGTTGTCGCTTTGTCACAAAAGCATGTGAAATTGATTAACAATCATTTACGCTTCCTAACTGGACAGATCGATATCGCAGAAGTTTAATTGACTTGGTGTTATACTGTGATGATTAAGTGTTCCCTTAGGGTTACTACTGAGGCTACCTTTTTCAATAGGAATTTTTATAATTTTCTGTTTCAGTTCCTATTTAAGATGGATTCCCCTACTGTCCCTACTGACCTCACAGTGAATAAACGGTTGGTGTTCATGTCAACGCTCCCAGACACACTGGGGTTTCCTCCAAGATGAATGAATCCCCAGTTAATTATTACGGCACGGTGGCAGAGTGGTTAAGATCACTGCCTCACAGTTTCAAGCTACTGGGTTCGAATCCCGGTCTCGGAAGGTGCTGGGTTCGACTCCTGGTAATCACTGTGGGAGTTTGCATGTTCTCCCCGTGCCGCGTGGGTTTCCTCCGGGCACTCCGGTTTCCTCCCACATGAATGAATGAAACATGCAGTATGAATGAGTAAGAATGCGAGTGAATGTGAATGCGAGTGAGCATTCCCAGGGCTCCTTCGAAAATGAGACTCGTCTCAAAGGAATTCCCTGGTTAAATAAATAAAGGTTCATTTCATTACATTGTAATTTATAACAGTGGGGCAATAAAGCATTTGGTGAATTACATGGCATAAGCTATTTATATTTTTTTTTGTCTTTTTTGTCTTTTCCCCCCACCCAAATGTTCCTGGTTAGTCATGGCAACTATCATTATGTGTCACAATAGGCTGTGTGAATATCCAATTTGTCAGCTCCAGGCACCTCCAGATATTTGCAATGCAGTGAATTCGGTGAGTAATCCCCACTACTCGACACTAACTAGGTAGTAGTGGGGATTAGTCACCGAATCCATTGCATTGCAATATTTTGGCTTGACTAGCGAGCGTATCATGATTTTCAACAACGTTGAAATGTATTAAAATTTTTCAGAATATAAGTCTGAACATTTTGATTGGTTGCCAACTTGTTCCCGCTTTCACCAGCTGCTGTCACAAATGTAACATGCACTTGTGTGTCATCTGCGTATCAGTGGAATTGGACACTGTGCTGTCTGAAGATAGAATATCTCTGATATACTGCTTGTGGTTAGAGAGGTAGAAGGTGAGCCAGTTTAGGGCAGTGTGGTCTCTGAGGTGCTGTAGTTGAATGGTGTGATCTACTGTCTCAACATCAGCACTAGAAGAATCAAGATAGTCAGGGATCTTGTATCTGCAGCCATGAACAGGTCATTTGCAACCTTCACCAGTGCTGCGCATGAGGTGTGATTGGAGCCTCATAAAGCTGCTTGCCACTGAGATGAGAGTGAAGTGGAGTTGCACTTGCGTGATCTGTCAATATCTTCAGCAAGGCAAGATAAATCTTTTTCAGAGATGTATAATGTAGATACAGTATTTTAACGTTCATATTTCTACATGTACAGTTTTCAACTGTGTGATCGTATAGTTTTTATAAATATATTTAACTCTGATATGACACACGTCATGAGCTGTGTCGTGGGATTGTCTTGCCGGACTTTACCTTACCCTTACCTGCTTTAACATCACTTATCCTAGGTTTGACAATATCCACATACTTTCCATAATCTGAGATTTTTTCTCTGGCCGAACAAAGTATACAAAGGGCTGCTTTAATATCCATACAGATCACTTCATACCTGTCATTACACAAATCCAAACATTGCAATTGCATTTCTGCATCTTCGTTTACAATTATGAAGTCACCCTCTAGTTTACCTGCACACTATGCATTTTTTTTCCCATCTGAGTTGGGTAATGATAGGTATTTAGGCCGATTTAGGAATGGCCACATACTGGACTTTTTTAGTATTGCAGGTAACTCACTTAGGGGTCTTCTGATTTCCTTTAAGTGCTTCTGGCTTTGCACCTTCCAAGGATTGGTATTCCCATTTTGAAAAGGTGTGCGCTTATATCACCAAGTAGGAATTCCAGACTGTATGCACTTGGAAAATTACACCCTCTGCCTCAAAATCAGACCTCTCTGGTGGCCAAGAGAAACCATATATGAGTTGAATTCAATATAGATTTGACTCCTATGTCCTATGGCTATAAAACCTTTATTTATATAAAGGCAGTCCTTCTGGATAGTAAAAAAAAACTAACTGGAATGTCATCATTATCACTACGCTTTAGCACTAGTGTGCCCTTAAGTAAGGCACTTAGCCCCTAAATTACTCCAGGGAGACAGTCCCTGTAATCTCTAATTGTAAGTCGCTTTGGATAAAAGCAACTGCTAAATGGTAAAAATGGAATGCTTTAAATAACAACTAAATAACCGTTCCACTAACGTTGATTAGTATATCGGCGATTAAAATAAATCAGGCGATCAGGCAACTCGGGATTGGAATTCAAGCCTCAGGTGATTCCTCGAACGAGGATCAGGCTTGTGTCATGAGTGTTCACAGAACACCGGCTTAGAAATCCTCGATATGGGCGCGTGCACGCAGACATAAAGAGCCCCGAAGAGTCAAACTGTCGAAATGAAGATTGATCTTTATGAAGACGACAAATAAGATGTAAAATAGTGTAATACTGCCGCAATTAACAAGGCGAGGGAAATGGTTTGGCAAGAAATTGCTGACCGATTATTATCCGGTGATTATATATATATATATATTGTAAATCGATTTGCATGAAGGCTTCGGTTAAATGTAAAAAAAAAATAAAACATAAAGTTAAATCAAGTCTCGAACAGGCAGCCTTTGGAACTCTAGCTGGCTGCCTTAACCCCTGCGCCAGCCACACCACTGTAATGATGGCAATGCAAGTTGATAAACATACCTATTTTATTTTTTACACTTCTTAATTTATTTATCTATCGATCTATCTATCACACTTATCAAGTTACCTATCACACAATCAAACTATCTATCTATCGATCGATCACACTTTCAAAATATCAAATTATCTATCTATCACACAGTCAAACTATCTACAGTATCTATCTATCTCGTGTGAAGTGGGAACTAATATTTCCTAAAAGACACATAATATTTCCTAAAAGACACTTGAGGAACTGTCGTTCGGGATGTAGTTTCCGCCTGTGAGCCTTTTATGACGCACGCATTACCTAAACCAGCCTGTAAGTCTGCTCGGGACCAGAATTACTCAAGCAGCGAATTATTTGAGCCACATTGATGGAACCGACCGCAAGCTTATTTAAACCTGGATCAGAGTTAATCGCTTGGATCAGAGTTAGTCTCGCTTAGTGGAACAGGCCCCTGTTCTTTACCTTTTTTGCAATGGAGTGGAATTGAGGTGCCTGAGTTGAGCAGTCTGACACCTGCGGGTAGAAACTGTTCCAGAACCTGTTGGTCCGAGTCTGGATACACCGGTACTGTTTGCCAGATGGTAATGGTAATGGGGTTGCTATACTATGTCTCTGTCATATCTAAGGTAGCTGCATGGCTACTTTCTTTTCTTCTTAATTTCTTTTGCGTCTTTTGTCCACTATTTCGGTGTCCACAGATTGTTTAGAGCTGGCTGTGGTAAGCCTCCGTATTGTAAACAAAGAGACAGACACAGCCTATTAAACTTTTGAATAGCCAATGAAACCAAACATGCTAATCTATTCAGTGGCGGCTGGTGATAACCATTTTGGGTGGGGCACAGGTTATGGGGGCATGCTCAACGGGGAAGAATATCAACTTTAAAATCTGGATTTACAGTCGATTTTAGCATGAGAATATATACATATAACTTAATTATTTGTATATATAACTTATTAAAGGGCAAACTGCAAACACAACAAAAATAGAATGCACAACAACTGACAAATCAACTGGAATAGTCTTTGTTAGCAGAGTAGACCTAATGTTAACAGAATGGACTTATACCCTTTGTCTATCTGTGCAGCGGTAAGGTGTATAATTCTAGCAGTACTGTCCAGACAGTTGTCTTGTTTAGCCATTCAACTAGGCATTATTTATTCAATGGAGAAAGACATGGAACACAATGCAATTGTGATAATAAATGTGTTCTTTGTTACTTCTTTAATTAAATTAAAGTGTACCTTTCTATTATCATACAATATTTCCTTGAACATGTAAACTCTATAATCATACAGTTGTCTTTCTATTAGTTGTCTCTGTCATACTGAACTGTTTGTTATCATCCTGAACTATCTCTGTTGCTCACCTCACTTCAGTTCTGTCTCTATTGCTCTCCTCTCCTGTTGTCTGTCTCTCTGTTGTCCGAATATCAGTTGTTAAGTCACGACGTGTTTCCGGGTCCAAAGTTGGCTGAGGCGCTGTCTTCGAAATGCCGCAATAATAATAATAATAAATTATATTTATATAGCGCTTTTTGTTGTATGAATAGATCCGAGTCTAAAAAACGATTAAACTGTCATTCTACCGCTGTAGTACACTGGTATTCTGGTGCGGAGAATTTCTGGTTTTGACCCGGAAATTGCAAAACATCACGTTTGACGTCAGACTTAACAACCGGATATTCAGGGCTCTCAAGTCTCACGCATTTTTTTATTTTTACTACCCCTAGTGGTAGTGGCCCTAGGCTGCAGCCTAGGTAAGCCTATAATCTGTGCATGCTCAGGGCGCATTTTTCTGCGCCCCGGCCGGGAAATAGGAGACAGCCAATTGGAGCGCTGCTACAGCTCACGTGTAAGCCAAAAGTATTTGCAGTGCCATAGACTGCCAATCGGCCGGCGCCCCGACTCCTCCCCTATGTATTTTCACAGTGAATTTTACACACACACAGATAAAATGTTTATTGTATTGGAGGATTTTTAATGAATGCTGATAGGCGCCGACAGAATATCAGCCGCATTTTATGAATAAACAATGTTTATGGAAGGTGGGGGCGGTGCCCTAGCGCCCTCTATTGGCCAGCCGCCACTGAATCTATTCTAATTGATCAGTCCATCCCCAAAACCCATGGAAACCAGACGAAAAACAGCTTCGCTTAGCTGACAAATGTATACGTATTTAATGATCGTAAAACTGTATATCAAGTGGGTACTTAAAAACTTCAAGTTGCGTATTATGAAAAAAAAACATAAATCACATTTTGTTGGAAAGAAAGCTAGTTTTAGGATTTATGAGGTTTCAGGATTGGTGACTGAAACCTCACTTCACATCAGCCGCTGTCACATATATCTAACATGTAGAGTATAGAACAATTCTCACAAACTAATGTCAAATTATTCAACACTAGGAAAAAAAAAACATTTCATTGACATCCATCCTTCAGTCTTAGAACCTTCATTATCGGGAAGAGAACACATTTCCTCTGATTTCTGGAGGAAATTGATCATCATTGAAAAACGATGTGCCTATTGAGCTCTCTACCCCTCTCCAGAGCCCAGCTTCATTTTGAAGTGGGAGAACTTTGTCACAATTGGTCCGGGCTTGTTGGGGTCTTTCCTACCAAACTGATGGGCTCTCTTCTCTTCTTTCACTTTCTACTTTCAGGGATTCATCTTATTTTCTTTAATTCTTCAATTAATTTGTTGTTGTAGTTCCCAGAAGCTGAGATTTAGATCTCTAATGTATTTTCCTGTCTATATTGGATTACCTTTTGGAGTAGATCCAGCTATGGGAACCTTAATCCTTTGCTATTACGAACTCCCAGATCTTCTGGCTCTACGTTTAGGGGGTGTAGGGGGAGCCGTAACATAAAGGGTGTAATATTGTTGCCACTTGTAGTGGGAGGGAAAAAGTAATAAAAGGCACAACACGGAAAACTAAAGTGCAATGATTTAATTAACAAATGGTGGTGAGGTACAAAAACACAAGCCATAGGACAACAGGCAGACTATGAGCGGTGTCAACCCAAAGAAACAAAAGAATAAAGTGAGACCCTACCAGTGTACAATTCTACATAACAACAGCCGCTCCTTTGCCTACTGTATTTAACATAGATGAGGCTTTGTGATGGAATGTATACCCAAGGGTATCTCACCTACGCCTGTTTCCTATGGCTAGTGTGTGACAATACAAATAGAAAATAAACTGTACTCAATACTAAATCAAATAAATGAACAACCAAACGTAATCTTTATCTCAACAAACTACTAAATGGAAAAATGGAAAGTACGTACTAAATAACACAAATAACCTAAAGCTAAGAGTTGACAAACTAACAAACAAAACACAACCAAACAGTCAACTTACAATGGCTTCGTTCACACTGCAGGTCTTGATGCTCAATTCCGATTTTTTACACAGATCCGATTTTTTTGTTTGGCAGTTCACATTACTTTTAAAATGTAAAGAGTATAGCATAAGGACAGCAAAGAAGGTGACTTTCCTAATCATAATGTTCAGGCTACCTTGTTGTCAACATTAAGACCGATCTAGAAAACCAACCACTTATGATGCTACGTGCCTGCTACTTCTAGTAAACATCTTAACTGCTCCTCCTGAGACATCTTCTGACCCTCACCACTACGTCTCCTAAAGACACCCGCTTTCCCCTCTACTGTGTCCCTAAGAACTTCTACTGCCCCCCTTGTACTGTTTCTCAGTTTCTCCAGTAAAAAAAAAAAAAAAAAAAAAAAAAAAATAGAAGGCGATAATAGGGAGAAGGTTTTTCCTTCTATCAGTGGCCCCGGGCCCGAGCTAGAGTACTCTTCCTGCAACGAATAGTGGACTGCTGATTCACATGCTTAGTATTCAAATGTATTGATTGTAAGTCGCTTTGGAATAAGGCGTCTGCTAAATGCCAAAAATGTAATGTAAAAATGTATATTTGACCTAAGGCCTACATTGACTCCCGTGTGAACATTCCACGGCCCTGAACAGACCCGCATGTGCAGAAGGACAGCGCACTGTTTACAATAATAATAATAATACATTAGACTTATATAGCGCTTTTCTAGACACTCAAAGACGCTTTACAAACTGAAAAGATCGAGAGGAAAATAAAAACAAACAAACAAACAAAACAAAAAAAGAAGTATAGGGGTCTAATTAATTTGTAGATTACTAAATCGAAATGTCTTTATAGGATACAGGTCTACTCTGTATACTGTCTGCAAGTATATCTAGATGTATGATATATAATATAAACTCCTCAAAAAAGTTTGGAAACGTTATTTCGGTCGATTATTCCTCTCCTTTAATAATACCAATTGCTATTGTTTTTTATATCGTTGGAAAGCCTGATTAGTCACCTTTACAACGAGGTACAACTTGTAAGGATCATGCATTCGTGGAAGGAGAAACACAGCTAAACGTGTGGGGTGACGTAAAAGTCGCATTAAAGGCGACTTGACAATTCAGACGGCGTTGCTAAATATCAGATATGTATCCGATGTAATACCACCTCTGAACGCGACCCAGGTCATGCATAAATCAGACCTGAGTCGCGTGTCAGCAAAAAAATCGGATTTGGGTCACATTTCACTGCAGTGTGAATGTAGCCAATGAGACACAATGAGGAACATTTACATGGTAAAGAAAAACCCCTTCACAACATCCAGCCAAGTGAAGAACAGTCTCCAGGAGGTAGGCATATCCAAGTGTACCATAAAAGAAAGACTTCATACAAGCAAATATAGAGGGTTCAACACAAGGTGCAAGCCATTCATAAGCCTCAAGAATAGAAAGGCCAGATTAGACTTTGACAAAAAACATCTAAAAAAGCCAGCCCTGTTCTGGAACAGCATTCTTTGGACAGATGCAACCTGTACCAGACTGATGGGAAGAAAAAAGTATGGAGAAGGCTTGGAGGCAGTGTGATGACATGGGCATGCATGGCTTCCAATGGCACTGGGTCACTAGTGTTTATTGATGATGTGACAGAAAACAGAAGCAGACAGATGTCTGTGTTTAGGGATATTCTGTCTGCTCAGATTCAGACAAATTCAGCAAAGTTGATTGGATGGTGCTTCAAATACAGATGGACAATGACCCAAAACATACTGCGTAAGCAATCCAGGAGTTTTTTAAGGCAAATAAGTGGAATATTCCGCAATGGCCAGAGTCAATCACCCGATCTCAACCCGATCAAGCATGCATTTCACTTGCTGAAGACAAAACTAAAGGCACAAAGACACACAAACAAACAACAACTGAAGACTGCTGCAGTAAAGGCCTGGCAAAGCATCACAAAGGAGGAAACCCACCATTTGGTGATGTCCATGTGTTCCAGACTTCAGGCATTCATTGCGTGCAAAGGATTCTTGACAAAGTATTACAAATGAACATTTTATTCATGATTATGTTAATTTGTCCAATTACTTTTGAGCTCCTGAAAATAGGGGACTGTGTATAAAAATGGTTGCAATTCCTAAACGTTTCATACAATATTTTTGTTCAACCCCTTGAATTAAAGCTGAAAGTCTGCACTTCAATTACATCAAATAATAAAATATGGAAATTGTGTCACTGTTCAAATACTTCCGGACCTAACTGTAGTTACATTCCAATACATTAATTAAACGTTTGTTTTGTCTTTCTTTTGTGAAATATTGATAGATAAATGTGGTAACCGTTGTATAAAAGCGTTATGGAACTCGAAGCCGTGGTATATCGTGGATATTGGCACAGCTAGGGGGTGTAACAGCACTCCGCTTCGTGCCGTGCCTAACCACCCCGCTAGCTGTGCCTATATCGATATACCACGGCGTCTCGTTCCATAATGCTTAAATCTGTCTAGACAGTCTAACTGGCAATAAGCACAAAAGGAGTATACTGGCAATTATTTCCCCTACAATGTGTACACTAGATTGAACTTGCATGCTCATACCCAGTCTACAGCATGAAAGTGAATACTTCGAATAGCGATGTGTAATGTGACCCAAGCCAGACAGACATTTGATAAATCTTAATAACAACAGTGTCTCACTGTATGCAATATCCAACATGGCCTTGTTGGAATATGTACCTGTACAGGCCATACCTCACGAACGTAATGACAGCGTTGGCATTTAAATTGATACAGAATTCCATTTGCCTCATGTCTGTTCATGCTTGATGGCAACTGCGAACACTACTTTGAGATCCAGACTGACTGCATGCTCTGATGATACCCCTGCCCTTTACATGGCAGTGACTGAGGGAGAGTCCCACTGTCTCCGCTCACTTAAGCACATTGTACACAGACAAACATCTATTAAGTCAACCAACTATCCATCCTGTGGAGTTGAGAAATGGCACATATAACCAATGAATGGTTGTGGGATGTAAATAAAGCCATTAATTTAGTTCATGCTTTGAGCCAGTAGGAAATCATCCAGATGGATCTCTTTGTCTTTTCATTATGTTGCAGCAAAGTAGGAGTACTATTTGTACCACTAAAAATAAGATGGATTTATATGTGCAAGGGTTTTAAGTCATTGCTGTGTAATTTTAATGGAAAATATAACCGCAAGCGGCAATGGGGCATGTTCCTACAGATATGCCCCCATAACCATAAATGGGGTGAGATTGACAGACACGGGGTAGTCCTACAGACAGGTTGTAGATTGACAGATAGAGAGTAGACCACTCACCTAATGTGGGCCAAGTTGAACTCATGATATACTAAGCTATGATATTATGAAGTACCCTAGGACCACGGGCCTGGAAGGTACCAGTCACCTAATTATGGCCTGATATACATAGGCTACTATGCTATGATGATAATATACACTAAGCGTAATTACGAAAATGCATTGTGGATTAACCTTCCCCAGTTAATGACTCTAAACCGCAGACCATATTATCCTGGATTGCCCGGTGTACCACCCACCCAACGGGATGCATGGTCTGTCGGTATTAGATGACGAGACGATGACGTGGCTTCTAGAAGGGTGTCCAGAAATATAGCCCGGGTGAGCCCCTCAACCAGGTCTCGGGGTGGTAAAAGGGTAGCCCCTCGGCCCCGAGCCTGGTGGAGTGGAGAGGAAAACAACTACCCATACGCCGAAGAAGAAGTTAATGACCATGTTGTATAGTTTATGTCAAGCATTTCACTACTTATAATGTGCTTACACTATATTCTGCAAGCCTAGTATAGTATGCCACCCCCATCTGACTGAATAAGGTAAAGCGATCTGTGCTCATTACAAGTTTGTTTACACTCTCCATCTCGGTTGGCATTGGTTGGCATTGGTTGACAGTTGCTGCACAGACACCAGCGATTATTGCCCACTCGCGCCTCCTCACCTCTCGGATCATCTTAATTTTGATCGACATTTTGTGTAATGTCTTATCTGCTGTCCTCCTCGCTGCGCTCAGGTTCAAATTCAAAAGGCTGGACAGAAAACATAGCTTGCTAATTGCAACCTGCGACCTCTGTCCTCTCGTATTCATAAAAGATGGAGGAGGGTGGGCGTGTTGTGCCCACGCCAAATGAAACGTCATTACGTCACAGACGTGTCGAAAATGTCAATAAATGTCAAACATTGAAAATGTCAAACATCTATAATGTCCTTCTTTTTTTTATATATCTTCAAATGCTTTGACATAGTAAAACATTGTAGTGCCCTCTATCAGCCTGTCGACTGCCATAAATATTGACGTAGCAGGGCAAATTCTCAGAGCATTTGAAACTTCTGGGCCTAAAAAAATTCTCAGATATCTTTAACCCTTCTCTCGCTTTCGGTCATACCTCTACTATTATCCCACTACTACTACTATACCATACTATTTTCAGTCAGAATTGGCCGATGTGTTTTGCACAGTGATATCTCTGGAACTCCTTATCCAATTTTTAGGGTTGACATCTAATTTGAACAGTCAAAGCAAGAGAATCAAGGGGTGGCAGACAGAATGACACCAGGGGTGAATTTCATGTTATAATTTTGCAGTAAGTTCAAAGATAGTGTTTACTGTACATTACTGTATATTATAAAAATGCTTAGGGTTAGGGCCTCTCCCTCAGGCTCCTCTCCCTCAGGCTCTTCTCCCTCAGGGACTCTCCCTCAGGGACTCTCCCTCAGGGACTCTCCCTCAGACTCCTCTCCCTCAGGCTCCTCTCCCTCAGGGGACTCTTCCTGGTCTGTTGACTGTTGGTCAGGCTCATAGTCTCGATCGCTGTTGTCTTCCATTTCTGAGACATCGTCCTCTATCTCTGGTTCGAAAAAATGCAGGTGGATTACGGACTTCCTGACTAACAGGTCTCAGCGGGTGAAGCTGGGGAAGAGCATTTCCAACTCCAGGTCCACCAGCACGGGCTCCCCGCAGGGCTGCGTCCTGTCTCCAGCACTGTTCTCCCTGTACACCAACAACTGTGTCTCCCTCCACCCCTCGGTCAAGCTCCTGAAGTTCGCAGATGACACCACCCTGGTGGGCCTCATCTCCAGGGGGGACGAATCTTTTCTACAGGGGTGAGATCGAGGGGCGGCGGAGCTGGTGCAGTTGTAACAACCTAGAGCTTAATGCTCTAAAAACAGTGGAGATGGTGGTGGATTTCCGCAGAAAAGCAGCCCTGCCCCCTCCCATCACGCAAGAGGTACCCCGGTGGCCTCCGTGGAGTCATGCCGCTTTCTAGGCATGACCATCTCTCGGGACCTTAAGTGGGAGCGGAACACCGAGGCCCACCCTAAGAAGGCCCAGAAGAGGATGTTCTTCCACCGGCAGCTGAGGAAATTCAGGCTGCCGAGGTCCATGATGGCCCAGTTTTACACGTTCTACACATCCTCACCCACTCCATCATCACCTGGTTCCGTTGTGAAGGCGTTCTCCGCCTCCGGGGACCAGGAAAACAAGCGGAGACTAGACTGTGTGAGGGCTGTTAATGGGCCGGCTATCGAACTAAAACCACGAATGAATCGCCTGTAAAAATGGGCAAAACCTTGTTGTAGCTGCTTTAATGACGAGGGTTGCGGCCAGTCCAAAACTGCAGTGACTTTCCCGGGGTCCATCAACAGGTCCCCCTTGTCCACCACGAACCCCAGAAAAGACACTGTCTCCACATGGAACTCGCACTTCTCCGTCTTGACAAACAGTTTGTGGCGGAGAAGGCTTTCGAGCACCTCCCTAACATGTCTCTGGTGTTGCGTCAAATCCTTAGAAAAAATCTAAATGTCATCTAAATAAACGAAAACAGAGTGGTCGAGGAGATCCCGTAGGACGTCGTTAACGAGGGCCTGGAACACCGCCGGCGCGTTGGCGAGGTCGAACGGCATCACCATGTACTCGTAATGGCTGCTCGGAGTGTTAAACGCCGTCTTCCACTCATCCCCCTCCCGGATCCTCACTAAATTATAAGCGTTCCGTAAGTCCAGTTAAGTGAAGATCCGGGCCCTGATATGATGGTTTCCTGATGATGGGTGGTGGCCGAGATCTTTGGTACCCAAAAGTAATTAGAGATTTGCTCAAGGTAGACAATTATGAAAGATTTATTCCAATACAGCGCTGTAGGTACGCCCACTCACAGAGAGAGAACGCACCCCAATATGTTGTTCACAGTGCCTCTTATCGGCGATAGTTGATGATCAAGCAAGCAGTTGTCTATCATACAAATCATAACCATTGACAAGGCTCTGTTCAGTCTGCCTGAGTCCCCCAGATTCTGAGGGGTCTTCGTTCTACCTCCGCCCACATCCCATAAGGAGTTGATTGTCATGGAAACCAAGTTATCTGAGCCTGGTCAGTCCTAAGTATACTTAATGACCTCTTGACTCATGTTCTATACTGGTCACCAGTCAAGTTACATGCTGCAAGGTAGACTGGCAGAGGATAAGACAGAGAGGGTGAGCCAGTATTTGGTGGAGTGTCAACAGTTTAGATGTCACGAGTTGATTATGATTACCGATGAGTTTATACAGAGCATTTAAAGTTTACAAGTGCACAATGAAAAACGCATCCTATCAGCTCACTCTTTTTTCTCCCATCTAATGGACAGTGACTTTAATTATCTCTATCTTTCACATGGCTGAGACCTCACATTCCTCTCCCGGAATCGCTATTAAATAATTCTCCCCAAAGACAAATGTGAGCCCTTAGTCATGTGGCCTGACAAAATGAACAAACCTCTCATTCCACAATTCTAGGAATAAGTAAAAGATAATTTTGTGGTTAAAACTACTCTGATTAATGATTACCTTGTTTGGACCAAAACCTTTTTATGTTAAGGAAAAATATCCAAATAGGTTCTTATTAATATGTCTAAACACTTATTACAAAATTAAGTAGGCATCATCAGTTTCATCATCAAGTCAGATCAAATATGTCTTCCATAGTTTGTTTCACAATTATACATGTTTTAACAAATAGGGATATAGTCAATTATTTTCTTTAGGTGGTGTCTTGTCTTTATCAGAGGGATTCCGGTAGCAATAAAGTCCTTGAGTCTGGGATGACTTCTGAGTATTGGAGTCTGCTTGGCATTGTCGTCTGTTTGGCGTTGTCGTCCTTTTCTCTCGTTGCTATATTACTGATAGACTCACAATAGAAATTAATCAGTTCACAATCATGATGCTTATTCAAAGGTCTTAACAGTGTTATTGAAACTCTAAATCCTCCCCCCAACTTTTCTGGCCTCTGTTGTAAGTTTGTGCTATGACCCCATTGTCTGATCTTAAAAGTTTAATCCCGTTGTGGTGAATATGTACAGCAATGTTTAACAATCTGACAAACTCCTGTGACTGAGTCTAGTGCGCTAATTGGTTTAAATCTATGGATGTCACGACGCATGCGAACAAGATTAGTGTCAGATTCATCAGTTACAGTAATGTCTGTTCCATTAGTCATCACACAGAGCGTTATATACAGAACTGTTAATATAGCTAGTATTCCCCTGATCCATAATGTGGCCTGGATCATGCGGTTTCTCTCAGCACGCATCGTCTGTCCGGTATCTCCTGTCCTCGTTTCAATCTTATAAAGCCTCCAGAGTGTCGCCACAGCTCTGTCCTTTATTCCTTAACGTATTATCCTATATGTGAATTAATGACCTTCATGTGTTTTATCAACAGCAATACTCAAACTATTTTATATTACTCTTTAACTTTCAACTTAGTGATTATCCCCCATCATCAAATCCATCCCTTTTTTCTCCTTTTCCATCATGTTTTTTGTTCAGCTTCAAAGATATGGTTTTTACCTTATTTAGCTGACCCTGTTCGAAGACGCCACAGTGATATGATGGTTTCCTGATGATGGGTGGTGGCCGAGATCGTTGGTACCCAAAAGTAATTAGAGATTTGCTCAAGGTAGACAATTATTATTCCAATACAGCGCTGTAGGTACGCCCACTCACAGAGAGAGAACGCACCCCAATATGTTGTTCACAGTGCCTCTTATAGGCGATAGTTGATGATCAAGCAAACAGTTGTCTATCATACAAATCATAACCATTGACAAGGCTCCGTTCAGTCTGCCTGGGTGCCCCAGATTCTGAGGGGTCTTCGTTCTACCTCCGCCCACATCCCATAAGGAGTTGATTGTCATGGAAACCAAGTTATCCGAGTCTGGTCAGTCCTAAGTATACTTAATGACCTCTTGACTCATGTTCTATACTGGTCACCAGTCAAGTTACATGCTGCAAGGTAGACTGGCAGAGGATAAGACAGAGAGGGTGAGCCAGTATTTGGCTGAGTGTCAACAATTTAGATGACACGACTTGATTATGATTACCGATGAGTTTATATAGAGCATTTCAAGTTTACAAGTGCACAATGAAAAACGCATCCCATCAGGCCCCCTGCAATGACTCGAACGCCGTTGTCATCAATGGGAGGGGGTATCTGTTCTTGATGGTAACATTGTTTAACCCCCTATAGTCAATGCACAGCCGCTGCCCCCCGTCCTTCTTGGCCACAAAGAAAAACCCTGCACCCGCCGGGGAGGTGGAAGGGCGAATGTGACCCACGGCGAGTGCGTCATCGATATACTCCTTCATGGCCAGGGTCGCAGGTCCGGAGAGGGAGAACAATCTCCCCCGAGGGGGCGTGGTGCCGGGCAGGAGGTTAATGGCACAGTCGTAAGACCTGTGGCGAGGTAGTTCCCTAGCCCTACTAAAAACCTCCCCCAGATCCCAATAGACCTGGGGAACGCCCACCATGGCTGGAGCCGCTGGAATGTCTGTAGACCCCGCCACCAGCGTGGAAAGGGTTCTAGGGGATGGAGCTAGGGACTGGGATGGGGTTGGATACAGGGCTGGGGATGGGGTTGGGAACGAGACTGGGGAAGGGACTGGGGACATAGGAGGGCTGATGATTCGCCCCGTGGACCAGTTAATACAGTGTTTATGCACCGCCAGCCAGGGGTGTCCCAGGACGAGAGGACAGTCAGGTCATAGTACTATAATATGACAGTCAGGAGACTCAATAATAAAAAACTGGATCAGCTCCCACTGTTCTCGCTCCACCTGGAGATGAATAGGTTGTGTGCATTGGGTAATGAACCCTGTCCCCAGAGGGCGACCGTCCAGGGCGCGAACCGGTACTGGAAAGTAAAGGTCCTTGAGAACTAATCCCCACTCGTGGGCTAAGCCTGTGTCCATTAAGTTACCCGCCGCCCCCGAGTCGCCTGCCTGCCTCGTAGGTAGAGAGCACCCGGGTGTGGTCAAAAACTTTTCGAAGCTCTGCGATGAAGAGCTGGGAACTGGCACATATCGCAGTCCCCCTCTCCCACTCTGCCGTCGCCCAGGACAGGGCACGTCCCGTTAGCAGTGTGGTGATATAGGCCACCCGGGACTGCTCGCTGGGGAAGGAGGTCGGTTGCAGGCTGAACACTAAGGTGCACTGGGTGATGAACTCTCGGCAGCCGTCTAGGCGTCCGTCGTACCTCTCTGGAGTTGGAAGGCGAGGCTCACGAGGTGTAGGGACCAGTAGTGGAGGAAGGGCTGCTGCGGCGTTGGCTGCTGCGGCGGCGACCAGTGCTGCATTGGCGGTCCACCAGGCTCTTGACGGTGAGGGACAGCTGGCGGAGATTTTCATGCATCTCCTTGAGGAGACGTTCATGCAGCATTAATCAACGAGATGGAGAGTAAGTAAAATGAAGATTCTCTTTACTGAGAAAAATGGTGCGCAGGTTCAAACATAACAACTTCAAACGGGAAAAACATTAAGTGGAGCAGTAGGGCTCAGCAACGTCTGCAACTACTAACTACAAAACTGAAATCATAACAATGCACACGGAAAATAAAGTTGAGCAATTAGGCTCCAATGTAAGTACAAGATATAAATAAACGAAAACAAATCAAGGCTCAATAAACGTCACGGGTACCTGATACGTGAAGCGGCAATACATAATACACAAAGGTTTTCCAAAGGGTTCTAACGTGTAACACAAATGATCGACTGACAAGGGAACAGCGAAAAGGGACACACCTAAATAGCCACATACAAACATACAACAGGTGACAGGCATTAGTAATTAGTCCAATAATAATGAATATCCAAGTCACCAGTAGGCGGTGTCGGGGAGTCGAGACTCCCCTAGTGACATGTCGCCCCACGAGGTGAGATCTTGCGTGGAGCCCCAGACCTGATGGTCAATTCGTGTTTCTTCCATTTTCGAATAATTGCACCAATAGTATTCTCCTTCTCACCAAGATGGTTGCCAATAGTCTTGTAGCCCATTCCAGTCTTGTGCAGGTCTACAATCTTGACCCTGATGTCCTTAGACAACTCTTTGGTCTTACCCATGGTGGAGAGGTTGGAATCTGAGCGTTGAGCTGGCGCAAACCACAGCCACCGATCTAGCCCCCATTGACAACACAAAACATGTATTCTCAATCCCAGAAATATCTGATACAGCAGTGGAGAAAATTATCAGCTCTCTGAGGAACACAAAAACAAAGGATGTCCATGGCTTAGATACTGCATTCCTGAACACTCTCGCTCGCCCGATTGCTCATTTAATAAACTTGTCCATCAAGCAGAGCATCTTTCCTGATGCTTGGAAGTCTGCTGCCGTTACTCCTATATTCAAATCTGGTGACAGAACAGATGTTGGCAATTTCAGGCCTATCAGCATCCTACCAGTTGTATCCAAGGTGGCAGAGAAATGGGTGACAGAGCAGCTGACAGCACATCTGAGTCAGGCCCATAATCCTCTGCACCCTATGCAATTTGGGTTTAGGTCCAATCATTCAACGGATACAGCTAACTGCTATCTGCTAGAGTGCATAAAATCAAAAATGGACAGAGGTGGTGTAGTTGGTGCTGTCTTTTTAGACCTAAGGTAGGCCTTTGATACAGTCAATCACAAGGTCCTCCTATCTAAATTATCCTCCTTCAATTTATCCATTGCTGCCATCAACTGGATGGCTTCATATCTATCCAACAGGAAGCAAGCTGTCCGTATAGTAGATACTCTATCTGCGGCGCTTACAGTGGAAACTGGTGTTCCCCAAGGATGGCTCTGGCCTGCAGAGGGGGCTTGCAGGAC
Source organism: Nansenia antarctica (assembly GCF_963989245.1). NCBI lineage: Eukaryota > Metazoa > Chordata > Actinopteri > Argentiniformes > Microstomatidae > Nansenia > Nansenia antarctica. The sequence continues at coordinate 92,007,610 of NC_137674.1, read as the reverse complement.
TGTTGGTGAAGGGGATGGGGGCCTAATTGACATTGGCTGATGTCAATTAGGTCCCCATCGGATGGCTTTTAACTGTTGTTTTTGTCTTTCCCTGGGAGAGAGGTAGAGACGGCGGAGAGAGAGATGCCAGCAATGCCAGTAACACCAGCAATGCCAGTAACGGCAGCAATGCCAGTAACGCCAGCAATGCCAGTAACGCCAGCAATGCCAGTAACACCAGCAATGCCAGTAACGCCAGCAATGCCAGTAACACCAGCAATGCCAGTAACGCCAGGCAGCAGAGACCGAAAGGGTTGGCAAAACGGTGAACAGAGCCAGCTTCGGGCTCTGCATATTCAGTCAATTAGGTCCCCATCGGATGGCTTTTAACTGTTGTTTTTGTCTTTCCCCGGGATAGCGGTAGAGACGGCGGAGAGAGAGATGCCAGCAATGCCAGTAACACCAGCAATGCCAGTAACACCAGCAATGCCAGTAACACCAGCAATGCCAGTAACGCCAGCAATGCCAGTAACGGCAGCAATGCCAGTAACGCCAGCAATGCCAGTAACACCAGCAATGCCAGTAACACCAGCAATGCCAGTAAAGCCAGGCAGCAGAGACCGAAAAGGTTGGCAAAACGGCGAACAGAGCCAGCTTCGGGCTCTGCATATTATTATTGAGAAACGTTCACAAAAGTGATTATTATTATTTTGAATACGAAAAGTGTATCTGCGAGGGTGGAGAATAAACTGGCTGCACACTTTAAACTCCCCTGGTGTCCGGCTCCCTCTGTGCATTGAACTTGTTACATGCACGCAATGATTTTTTCCCATCTGTCATATTGTATTACAAGCTGGTCCCAAGCAGGATCAACCACTTTTCATCAACTTGACCCCCTCTATAAACAAGCATTAAAGACCCTAGATAAAAAGCATCTCAGGTATCACCACTGTCACTCAAAAGTATAACTTACTCACCCTGGACAGTCTTAGACTGTATAGCAATGCCTGCCTTGTTTTTAAAATCCTTCACGGCCTTGCCCCCCCCACCAATGAGTCAGTTTGTGACCAGAAAGGACAATGACAGAACAACAAGGTCCTTATCTAGAGGGGACAGTGTGGTTCCATTTAGAAGGAGCACTTTTGGACGTTCAGCCTTCTCTGTCCGAACCACGCAGCACTGGAACACTCTGCCCTCTAATGTAAGGACCTCCACTACCCTTGGGCTGTTAAAATAATTCTGAAAAACTGGCTTAAGGGAAACCAAATCTGCACCCATAACATAATTTAACTGTGTATTTCTTAACTGTTTCTTTCATATGCTCTGTATGATGCTGTTTTATTGTTTATTTTATCTTGTGTCATTTTAGGATGCCTTTTTTTTTTTTACATCTTGGCCAGGGACTACAGATGAAAATTAGCCTCCTGGCTAAATCGGGTGTATTTACACTTGTTGTCAATTGATATGCATTGTCCCTTCTTAAATAAACAGAAAATGTAAACTGATTGATTGATTGATTCTGTGGACAGGTGTTTTTTTATACAGGTAACAAGTTGAGATTAGGAGTACTTTCTTAAAATTATAGACTGTTAATTTCTTTGTAAGAGGGTAAACTCACAAAATCAGCAGTGGGTGAAATACTTATTTTCCCCACTGTACTCTAATAGCAAACGCAAAGCCTAGAATCAAGACTAGACATTGACAGCTCTCTTAGACCTGCACAAATTATGTGACGGAGCACACCTGACTAACTAAAAGCACCTGTCAATTGTCATAATACTTTTGGTACCATGAAATAGGGGGATTATATATGTATAAAAAGTGTAAATGCTGATGTACATAAATCCACTCAAGCTGACAAATCTATACTTTACCTCATAGTAACTGTTTGATTTTAAATACAATCTTTTGGAGTATACAGTCAAAAGAAAAAAAGAAATGCTTTGTTGTCCCAATAATTATGCAGTGCACTGGAGATAAATTGGGTTCTATTCTTATTTTTCTATCCCATCTCTCTCAGAACCGCTTCCACCTGCAGATGATGACTGGCATCCCCCCTTCAGGCCTCTCAGAGTTTCTCTTCACTGTCCTCCAGAGAAGTGGCTGGCAGGAAGGCATGGCTGTGCTTTGCCAGGGCTGGGAGGAGGTGGGCCTGCTGCAGCTGCTCGACCTCCAGAGTCGCGTGGGCTGGGGTGGTGCTGGCACCACCCACTGGCATTTCAGCGCCCTCCTCAACCTCACCCAGGAAGATACCCAGATCAAGGACTTTCTATTAGAACACTTCCGGCACAACCAACCCCCTCCCCCAGTTGTGCTCCTGTTTGGGGCTGACACAGAGTGTGCAGCCACAGTGCTCCGCAGCGCCCAGGAGCTGGGGCTGACCCTACCCTCAGTGCACTGGATCATGGGCCATCCAATGAGCCCAGACGCCCTGCACTCCATCGGTCTTCCCCTAGGGCTGCTGGCTTACGGCGAGGTGGAGCGCAAGCCGCTGGATTTTTATATTCACGATGCCCTGCAACTTGTTGGCTGGGCCGTTGCAGAAGCGATAGTGGTGCGGCCGGATCTGGCACTTATCCAGAATATGGTCAACTGCTATGACAAGCCCAACAAACACGAGGTACCATCCTCCGGGCAGTATCTTGCCAGGTATGTTTGGCTTTAAAATGATTTATTTTGTGGTGTCTATAGAGCTTCACAAAACCTTAAAAGGTATTAGTTTTACATGCAGAAGATACTGTTATGCACTCCCTTATCCTAATACACTGAGGTATAATCAATGATGAGGTGTGTAGATGTAGGAACATAATCCACGCTGTGGAGGTGTTAAATGAGCCTTCAACTCTGGAACTCCCTCCCCCCCGACATCAGGAACATTGATTCAATCTCCACATTCAAAACTCACCTCAAAACTCACTTGTTTACGCAGGCGTATGTCCGTTGACTTACTGTTCCTGTGTTGCTCTGCTGCTAGCTATGTATATACTGTATATTTCTCCTCTGATTTTTTATTGTATTTGAATTTTGTAACAGTTTTTTAAATTTGTTGTACGGCGACCTTGAGTGCCTTGAAAGGCGCCTTATAAAATAAATGTATTATTATTATTATTATTATTCAACTGCACATCACACCATTTATTATCTGCTGACACCAAGGCTACTGAAATTAAAATATTTAAAACATTTGTTATAATAAGTAGGGGTGAACATCCCTTGCCTCAGGCCATTTTACACTTCCACAGTGTGGAGTATTATGCTATAACCACACACTATTGATTATCCTGTATATACCAAGGCTACTGAAACCTGAAATAGTTCAATGTTTCATTTTATGAGGAAGCTAATGGCTTGTCTCTACTGGCCATGTTGGTTAACACAGAGTGTCTAAATGTTTTGCTACACTACACCACACCGAATCTGGCTGGACCCTGGCTGAGTCGGCCATGTTTCACAAACTTTTCACGAACGAGGCCAAGGCAGTCCGTCAGTGAACGTATAAAGGGTTAAGCCCTGTCAAATCCATCAATAACCTTTCAGGTTTTGCATAAATAACTAAATGTTCACTTTCTACTCTCATTGATGCTGAAATCGAATATGAATGCACAAGGCACATTCGTTATTTTTTACATGAAACAGATATTCCGATTTAATTTGCACCCAAAAAAAATGTAAGTGACCCAACGGAAGTTTATGTAAAGTGCGGCCATATCTCCGGCTAGTAAGGTCGTATCAACGTGCAGATTGTTTGTACGTCTTTAGGGGACTTAGGAGCACAAATTGGCTCCCGTCGCAGCCCCACAGCCCGAGCTACGAGTGGAAGAACTAAACTTACATGAAACTTACATTGGGTTGCTTTAAAGTCAAGCTTCAGTTTAAGATTCACTGTATAATAGATTTAAAACATGTGATGGAGCATTACTAACCTGACTCAGATGGTTTCTTTCACACAACCATCTAGGAAAGGTCCATTGGAAACTGTTTGGAAAAGGGCAGGTACTTTCAAAAATACTTGGCAGGTGATTGGATGAATCTGTCTATCACCTTCTCTCATGGGCTAATTTCAGAGAGCATTACCTATGATACCATCAAACTGTTAACTGCTCTAATTCTAATGCAAGGATGAGAACTTAAAAGATATGAATTGGAACAACATATTTATTTATGGTTTTTTTAAACAGCTGCCAAAATAGGACCTTTCTACAAACAAGGTTATTCAATTATGGCTAATAATGATTACATATTGCACATAGAGCAATCAAGTTAAATAACGTGATAATAAAAATGTCCAGTAAAAAAAATAATAGGTCCTTTCTGTAAACATTGAAATAGATAAAGCAGGAAAGTATACCGTTTGCAGGCAACTCTTCAACTCAAAGTCGTAATTTATGAAGTGCACAGTGGGACTGAGATATGGCTCGGTCGTCCTGCTCGACCACAGATCGGTTGTTGTTGCATAGTACCGGGTACTCAACATTTCCCAGCTCCATCTCAAGTATCTTCCTACATTCCTCGTACATTTCTGGGATGGCCACATGACTAAAGTACGTGCGGGAGGGCATATGTGCGCATATCTTTTATCCAGCGTTTGGATGAGGGAAGTAGGTGCTGTGTGTGGTGATGACAGGGGAGCAAGAGTTAGTCCAGAATGAGGGGATGTTTGTGCCTTCAGTGTAGTGTAGAGTCCGGTGTCGATGTTGCCGGGAGCCTCGGTGGATGTAGCGGCGGCGGCGGAGAATGCCAGCCTTGGTGGCGGCAGTGGCAGCAGCAGCAGTGAGGCGATGGTCATTGTTCAGTGAGTGAAGGTCAGTGGCAGTATAGGTGAGACGAGAGAAGGGCAGAGGGAGGTGGGGGGTAAGTGAGATGAGCGGGAGTCCAGGGCAGAACGATAGGAGCAGCAGGAGGGTGAGTCCAAGTTGGAGATGAAACCAGAGTACAGATGGGAGTAGTTCAGTGGATAGGTTGGGAGTGACTAGTAGTTGGTGGGCAGTGAGTTGTATAAACATGGCAGTGAACCAGAGTGGCAGCGTGGTGTTGTTGTTGTCATTGGTATTGCTGGCTTGGGACCGAATCCGCGTGGCCGGCCAGCCTAGCCGTGCCATGCCAGCGACCAAATCCTGCAGTAGTGAGTGAAGGTTGGGAAGGACTGACACTCACCTGCGGAGATGGCAACCCCCGAACTGGCGAGGGAGTGGTGGCTACCTCCCAGGACGAGGGTAGTAGCACAGCGCGGCCAGGCTAGCGTTGTCTGAGAGCGGCGCACAGCGGGTCGGTCAGCAACACACAGAGCCGGGGGACAGGAACGATGGTGTCGAGAAGTGTGAATCCAGTGGGAGTTAGTAATCCAGTGATGGGGTTATGGTGGCGGTGAATACTGTAGTCCGGTAGTGGAAGCAGTGAGAGGCGGGAGGTGGCGGGGGGGGGAAAGCAGCGGAGATCGGTAAAAAATAAAATAAAGTAAAAATAGAAATAGTGGAAAATAAAATGTAAAAAAAGCGGAGACTTTTGGGGGAAGGCGAGCACACAAAACAAGGTAAACGTTGAAAACAAGAAACTATAGACACTTAAAGACAGGACACAAAAAGATAGGACAGGGAAATAGAAGCGGCAGTCGCAGAGCGGTGCTCTGAACCCGGAAAAGCAGCTACGGCAGACGCAACAGGACAACGAATGAAAGAAGTGAGGTCGACCGTCTGGCTCAGTAAAGCCAATAACCTTGCTCTCAACACCGACAACACCAAAGAGCTGGTGGTGGACTTCAGGAAGAAGAGGCAGGCACAAGACTCCATCGCCATCAAGGGGTCTGCTGTAGAGTGGGTAAACAGCATCTAGTTCCTGGGGGTTCACATCACCAACGACCTCACCTGGGATGTACACACCATCCAAGTGGTGAAAAAAGCACAACGCCGCCTCTTCCATCTCAGGCGGCGTTGACAGAAAAAGTTCAGCTTAGGCTTTCATAGGCACAACCGAGAGCATCCTGACAGGCTGTATCATTGCCTGGTACGGGAACTGCACTACCCTAAACTGCAAAGTGCTGCAAAGGGTAGTGTGGACAGCCGAGAAGATCAGCGGTTGTGTGCTACCCTCCATCCAGGACATCTACAGTGACTGGTGTGTCAGAAAGGCCCTCAGGATTATCAAGGACCACAGCCATCCAAATCGGAAATTGTTCGAACTACTGCCATCGGGCAAACAGTATCATATTCTTGGGGCTAAAACGCAGAGGATGTCGACCAGCTATGTCCCACACGCAATCAGGCTCCTAGGGAAATGCACTGGCATAAGGGAAAAAACTGTCCCCCTCATACCACCCCCATTGCATTAACAATATATATTATGACTACCTGATTACTTGAACACTACCTACTTGAACCAGCACAACCTGATTATTACTTGAACTTCCCTTAATGTTGATTACATTAATAATGTTGGGATGTTGACTTGAACTCTGCTGCTATTACTTATTACATTATTTTGATTTGCATTCTGCTGCTATTACTTTAATCTATCATTGCTGATTTGCACTATCGCTGCTATTATTGATTATTTTTATATCCTGCTTATTTTATTATTGATTTTGTATTCTGCTGCAATGCCAATGTCAAATGAACCTGAACCCAATAATCTTATTCTATGTAACAGTACATTCTGTAGCAATTCTGATTCTGATTCTGATTATAGAACACAGAAGGTTCTCTTTAACGGAAGCCTCTCAAATGCAAGCCTGTGTATGCAGATGATTCACTCTAATGTCTGCACCAACAGTTAAGGAAATCACCTCAGCCCTCAACATAGAGTTGCAGATAGTATTTAACTGGATCAATGAAAACAAACTTGTCCTGAACATATCTAAGAGCATTGTATTTGGAACAAAACACTCATTAAACTATAAAACACAGCTGAATCTGGTAATGAACAATATTGCTGTTGAGCAAGTACAGGAAACAAAGCTTCTTGGTGTAACTTTAGACTGTATACTAAAATGGTTAAGACACATAAATTCACTTGTGCAAAAGATGGAAAGAAACGTATCTGCAGTTAAGAGATGTTTGTCTTTTTTAACACCACATCTGACCTACTCTGTATTATCACAATTAGATTGCTGCCCGGTGGTCTGGTTAGGCACTACAAAACAGAGCAGCTCGGCTTGCCCTGCAGTGCACAATGAGAGCAAATCTAAACACATGCATGACCGACTCTTCTGGTGAAGAGTTGATGAGAGGTTAAAAGCATCACATCTTTCGTTTGTAAACCATATTAATGTTCTGAAAACACCTGTCTGTTTGTATAGGCAACTTACACTCAGCTCGGATGCACACACACACCCCACCAAACATGCCAACAGTGGTAACTACACAATTCCAAAAACTAAAACAAATTCGAAACAACGTGCAGTGCTGTAGAGCTATGGTTGAATGGAACACCCTACCAGGTCATATCTGTAAAACCCAGAATGAAATGAAATGATTATTTTTTTTAAACAAGTGAAGCAACACATCCTACGAATTACGTAGATCTTAGATGTGTATTTAATTTTAATTTCTGTTGTTTATTGTTTTGTGTGTGGATGGTTCTTCTTTGTTATGTATTTTTGTGATACTCACTAAAAACTAAGGCTGTGAGCATTGCTGCTTTTTATTTATTTTGTATTTTTGTTATTATGTACAGTACAGGCCAAAAGTTTGGACACACCTTCTCATTCAATGCGTTTCCTTTATTTTCATGACTATTTACATTGTAGATTCTCACTGAAGGCATCAAAACTATGAATGAACACATATGGAATTATGTACTTAACAAAAAAGTGTGAAATAACTCTAAATACTTATATTTTAGATTCCGCAAAGTAGCCACCCTTTGCTTTTTTGATAGCGCTGCAAACCTTTGGTGTTCTCTCAATGAGCTTCATGAGGTAGTCACCTGAAATGGTTTTCACTTCACAAGTGTGCCTTGTCAGGGTTCATTAGTGGAATTTCTTGCCTTATTAATGGGGTTGGGACCATCAGTTGTGTTGTGCAGAAGTCAGGTTGATACACAGCTGACAGCCCTATTGGACAACTGTTAGAATTCATATTATGGCAAGAACCAATCAGCTAAGTAAAGAGAAACGAGTGGCCATCATTACTTTAAGAAATGAAGGTCAGTCAGTCCGGAAAATTGCAAAAACGTTGAATGTGTCCCCAAGTGCAGTCGCAAAAACCATCAAGCGCTACAACGAAACTGGCTCACTTGAGGACCGCCCCAGGAAAGGAAGACCAAGAGTCACCTCTGCTGCTGAGGATAAGTTCATCCGAGTCACCAGCCTCAGAAATCGCAGGTTAACAGCAGCTCAAATTAGAGACCAGATGAATGCCACACAGAGTTCTAGCAGCAGACACATCTCTAGAACAACTGTTAAGAGGAGACTGCGCGAATCAGGCCTTCATGGTCAAATAGCTGCTACGAAACCACTGCTAAGGAGAGGCAACAAGCAGAAGAGATTTGTTTGGGCCAAGAAACACAAGGAATGGACATTAGACCAGTGGAAATCTGTGCTTTGGTCTGATGAGTCCAAATTTGAGATCTTTGGTTCCAACCGCCGTGTCTTTGTGCGACGCAGAAAAGGTGAACAGATGGATTCTACATGCCTGGTTCCCACCCTGAAGCATGGAGGAGGAGGTGTGATGGTGTGGGGGTGCTTTGCTGGTGACACTGTTGGGGATTTATTCAAAATTGAAGGTATACTGAACCAGCATGGCTACCACAGCATCCTGCAGCGACATGCCATCCCATCCGGTTTGCGTTTAGTTGGACCATCATTTATTTTTCAACAGGACAATGACCCCAAACACACATCCAGGCTGTGTAAGGGCTATTTGACCAAGAAGGAGAGTGATGGAGTGCTGCGCCAGATGACCTGGCCTCCACAGTCACCGGACCTGAACCCAATCGAGATGGTTTGGGATGACCTGGACCGCAGAGTGAAGGCAAAAGGGCCAACAAGTGCTAAGCATCCCTGGGAACTCCTTCAAGACTGTTGGAAAACCATTTCAGGTGACTACCTCTTGAAGCTCATCAAGAGAATGTCAAGAGTGTGCAAAGCAGTAATCAGAGCAAAGGGTGGCTACTTTGAAGAAACTAGAATATATATATATATATATGTTTTCAGTTATTTCACACTTTTTTGTTAACTACATAATTCCACATGTGTTCATTCATAGTGTTGATGCCTTCAGTGAGAATCTACAATGTAAATAGTCATAAAAATAAAGGAAACGCATTGAATGAGAAGGTGTGTCCAAACTTTTGGCCTGTACTGTATGTTGATTTTTTTCTTCTTTGTTATGTTTTGTGATGATTTATTGTATATGTTTTGTGTGGACCCCAGGAAGATGTTGTGGATCCTAATGAATCAAATCAAATCTGAAAGTGTGACAGCTGATTGTCTATCCAGGGCCCCCTTACCTGCTGCAGCTCACCCGGAGGTGAGGTGGTGGCACTCATCTCTGGCCTGTTAGCTGTCTCCCCCAGTGACTTAAGTGGTTCTGGGACCAATTAAGCGATCCACAGTGTCAAATGCTATAAATGCGATAAAGATGGCTGTACAGTGCTTCCTCATATCAATAGTATTAACAATGACATTTATCACTAGAGATGCAGCAGAAATGGTGCTCTGACCAGCTGTACAGATTGGCAATTATTCAAGACACAATTCTAACTTCTGAAAGGTATGAAGTTGGACATTTGCTAGCATTTCTAGGGTTTTAGATAAACATGAGAGCTTTGAAATTGGACTATAATTATTTAAATCACTCGGGTCACCTCCTTTATGAAGTGGGAGCACCTGCCCATACCTTTGGGAGTCCAAGGGTAAATATGCGAGCCGGGGCGCTTAGGTGGTGTAGCGGGTTAAGCGTTGACCATGTAACCGCAGGGTCCCCGGTTCGATTCCGGCCGGGGACATATCCTGCATGTCATCCCTCCTCTTTCTCTCACCCATCCTTCCTGTCTAAATATCTACTGTGTCTGTCAATGAAATGAAAAAATATGAGTTGGACTGCCCCACTCAGAAAAAATAACAGAAAAAAAAGATGTGAGCCAAGGGCTCAGCCACGAGGGGTGATGCCTGTTTTAAAACATCATGATCCCTGTGGAGTTTTGGTCTATATCTACCTATATCTTCATCTATATTTAGCAGAGCATCGAGCACCTCCTTGGTGGTGAAAGTCCTCAGTGATAATAAAATTCAAACTAGTGTGATCTAATCAAATCTAAACTGGCCCGTAGGTTCCTGTCCAACACATCCTTCTTGGGGCTGACGGGGCCTGTGAGGGTGCAGCAGAACATCTCCCGTATCGTCACCTCCCAACGCTTCCACATCTGGAGCCTGCGGCGGGACGTGGTAGGCCAGCCCATCTGGGTGACGGTGGGCAGCTGGGATGGCGGACATCTGGAGTTAGAGGACCAGGGCCTGTGGCAGGGCTCTGGTCAGCACCAGCGAGACCAGGGGCAGGGCGGTCGGGAGGGAAGCAGGTGGCGGGCGGGTAAGCCGGTGGCAGGCAGTCGGGTGCGGGTGGTCACCCTGGTGGAGCACCCCTTTGTGTTTACACGGGAGGTGGATGAGGATGGCAACTGCCCCGCCGGCCAGTACTGCCTGGATGCCGGCACCAACAGCTCAGACACTCTAGAACTCTACTTCTACGAGCTGGCGCTGGGCAACAGCAGCTTCCTACCAGCGGATTACAGCAAGTGTTGTTACGGATACTGCATCGACCTTCTGGAGAAGCTGGCCGAGGACCTGAGGTTTGAGTTTGACCTCTACATTGTCGGGGATGGGAAATACGGTGCATGGAAGGGAGGGCGCTGGACGGGGCTGGTAGGGGACCTCCTCAATGGAGTAGGTGACATGGCTGTCACTTCTTTCAGCATCAACTCGGTGCGAAGTCGGGTAATTGACTTCACCTCGCCCTTCTTCTCCACTAGTCTGGGTATCTTAGTGCGCAGCAAGGACACAGTGGCACCCATCGGTGCCTTCATGTGGCCCCTTCACTGGTCCATGTGGGTGGGCATCTTTGTGGCGCTGCACATCACCGCTCTCTTCATTACACTATACGAGTGGAAGAGCCCCTTCGGCATGACGCCGCATGGCCGCAACCGCGTCAAGATCTTCTCTTACTCTTCGGCACTCAACCTGTGCTATGCCATTCTGTTCGGGCGCACTGTCTCGTCCAAGACGCCCAAGTGCTGGACTGGGAGGTTCTTGATGAATCTGTGGGCCATCTTCTGCCTGCTGGTGCTGTCCAGCTACACTGCCAACCTGGCTGCCGTCATGGTCGGGGAGAAGACCTTTGAGGAGCTGTCAGGGATCCACGATGCCAAGGTGAGAGGGAATATGATAAATTTGCACCAAGCTACTTAAAGACTCCATACTACTGCTTTTCACTACCACTCAGATAGAATAGAATGAGTAGATTGGACATGGTCCGTCAACCCACAGCAGTTAGGATGACTGCAAACCAATCACAGAGGTTTCAATCCAGAATGTGGAAAATGGCAGCATTTAGAAACAAGTGAAACACGTTATTTTTGTAAACTGGAATAAACATGACCTTCTATTGATGAAGAATGAACATTTATTTTAGTTTTAGTTGACTATTCCACTGATTGTGACCCAAGACAACCGATTGCCATTAGGCTACATGGCCTACATAAAAATAATAACCATTATTTTATTTTTTATTTTTTTACCTTCCACCAACCATTTTCACGCCTTAACTTTAATGGTCCAGGGAGAGAATTATTTCCAACAAATATTATGTATATTATATATACAGTGGGGGAAATAAATATTTAACACATGTTGTCCAGTAAATGTATTTCCAATGAGCCCATTCAAGTGAAACTTGCACTAAACTTTGGTATTAACTCAAACAATCCAGACAAAAAAGCTGAACATTTAAGTCCATATGTAAATAAAGTTATGTGTAATAAAGTGGAATGAAACAGGAAAAAAGTATTGAACACACTAACTGAAATTAATTCAATACTTAGTGGAGAAGCCTTTGTTTGTAATGACAGCTTCTAGGCGATTGCTGTATGAAGTAACTAATAGCCTGCAGTATTCAGGTGTGATTTGGCCTATTCCTCTACACAGATTGTCTTTCAATCTTGAAGATTGCGGAGGGCCCTCTTGTGAATCTGGATCTTCAGATGCTTCCACAAATGTTCAATTGGGTTTAAGTCAGGTGATTGACTGGGCCATTCCAACAAGTAGATTTTCTTTCTCTGAAACCAATTGCGAGTTTCCTTTGCTGTATGCTTTGGATCGTTGTCCTGCTGGAAGGTCCACCCATGTCTCATCCTCAGCATCCTGGTGGATGGCAGCAGGTTCATCTCAAGAATCTCTCTGTACATGGCTCCATTCATTGTTCCTTCAATGATATGAAGTCTGCCAGTACCACAAGAGGAGAAACAGCCCCACACCATGATACTTCCACCTCCAAACTTCACTGTTGGTATAGTGTTGTCTGATGTGATGTGCAGTGTGTTCTCCCCAAACATGGTGTGTTGTGTGACAGCCAAAAAGTAAAATTTTGGTCTCATCTGACCGGTGTACATACTCCCAGTAGTTCACTGACTTGTCCAAATGTTGTTTGGCAAACCTTAAACGAGCTTCAACATGTCTTTCTTTCAGTAGTGGAGTCTTGCGGGCTGAGCGTGCACAGAGGCCATGGCAGTGGAGTGCATTGCCTACAGTTCTTTCTGCCACAGTTGTACCTGCTGCCTCCAAGTCTTTCTGGAGCTCTTTCCTAGTGGTCCTTGGCTCTTTGGCTACTTTTCTAAGTATCCTTCTGACTCCCTGATCAGAAGTCTTGCGAGGAGCTCCTGTGCGTGGCCGGTTGATGGTGGAGTGATGTTGCTTCCACTTATGGATAATGCCCCAAATGGTGCTTACTGGAAGATTCAGAAGTTCTGAAATATGTCTGTAGCCAATTCCATTTTCATGTTTTGCAGCAATCTGGTTGCGAAGGTCTTGAGACAGTTCTCTGCTTTTACCCATCATTAGATGTTTGTTGTGTGGCACCTTGGTAACAAAAAAAACCTTTTATAGCCCATCAATATATTCTAACCCAGCTGACATTAATTAGCACAGATTGGAGGTAGAGTTGCCTCCTAATTAGTTGTGGTTTTCAGCTGGTTCCTTGCCTTTCCTTGCTGTGGTGTACTGGTTTTTCTAAATGAATTAATTTCAGTTAGTGTGTTCAATACTTTTTTCCTGTTTCATTCCACTTTATTACACATAACAAACAACATGTTGATGTGTTCAATACTTATTTCCTCCACTGTCTCCCATTTGACACAATACATAGCAGTCTACCAGAAAGGGACACAAAGAGACACTTGCTGCAGGCTGCTTCAAACAATTTTTTCACAGGTTGACTCTGTGACAAAGGCAACAGTACACAAACCTATCCACCTATCTATGTTTTCAATCTTATATTTGTTATTTTGTGTATATTCTAAAAAGCATGACTAGATAGTATATGGCCGGCTTTACACCGCAGGTCGAAGTGACACAATTCCGATTTTTTTTTTTGCGTTTTTTTCTCATGTGGCACAGATCGGATATGTAACATGTAGGTGTAAGCAGTAAAAAAGCACATTGAATCTGATATTCTTGTAGTAGATGAGTGTAATAGCAGACTAATCTACCTATTCTATGTCATGCGCACTGTATGTCCTTTACGGGATTCCGTACCTTGAAGTTTACAAGTAAAGTCACACTTACCTTGAGTCTGTGTCCGTGCATTCTTATTAAGAATATTACAGTGGCGACGAGTTGATGATATCGTAAAAACATTAAAATTATTGAAAAGAAAAAAACTTGAACTTGAAAACTGACCAAGTGAACTAGAAGAAATAAGGAACCTGCGCCGTTTTTGTCAAGAAGTGAGTGCGGCTAGCAACAAGTCAGCAAGCAACGTTGCCGCGGCATAGCGATGAAGTCATGGCTTTGATGGGCTCTGCTGCCCTCTGTTGGCGAAAGTGAACACTACTGAATATTCAGGTAAAATCGTTTCTACAAGGCAATATATAAAAAAAAAAATTTAAAGAAAAAAAATGACTACTATTGGAAAAGTACCTAACTTTGATTCAACAAAGGAGGATTTTGAGTCTTATCTGGAACGTTTTGAGAGTTGGCTGGCTGCAAATGAAATAGAAAATGTGAAGAAAGCAAATGTGTTTATCAGTGTTTTGGGCCCAACTGAATATAGGCTGCTGAAAAGTCTCGCAGAGCCAAAGAAATGTGTGGAACTGTCTTATGCTGAGCTTACTAAAGCACTATCAGACCATTTCAAGCCTAAGCCCATTATAATTGCTGAACGCTTCAGATTCTATAAGCGCCACCAGAACCAAGGTGAAGCACTGGCAGACTACATCCTGGCCTTAAAACGGTTAGCTAGTTCATGTGAGTTTGGCCAGTTTCTGAATGATGCTCTCCGAGATCAATTTGTGTGTGGTCTCACAGGTGAAGCCTATCACAGACGGCTTTTGACAGAAAAGGATCTGACATTCAAGAAAGCCTGTGATGTCGCCCTGGGACTCGAGCTTGCCCACAAGGACACCATGGAGCTGTCGGAGCACTCAGAACGCCAGAAGGTTCACAAGGTACATGACTCAAGAAGTGCAAGACGTGCACCCAAAACGCAGTATGCATCGGACAAAGCAAAGCAAGGTTGTTATCGGTGTGGAAGAGATAATCACCGACCCAGTGACTGTAGGTTCATTAATGAGAAATGCCACAATTGTGGGAAGACAGGTCACGTGCAGAGGGTGTGTAAAAGTGCAAAACACACAGGAAGAACTCACAATGTGTCAGAGGAAGAGGAGGAAGGTGAAATTGAGACAGTTGAACTATTCAACATGTACACCGCTGAAGGACACAAAGAGGGAATATATGTAAAAATTTAGCTGGAAAACCAGTGAGTATGCAGTTGGACACAGGTGCTTCAGTTACCATAGTTCCGGAACATATCTACAGAGAACATCTGAAACAGTGCCCTCTCCAACCAGCTGCCGTCCGTCTCTCATCTTACACGGGGGACAGGATTCCTGTGTTAGGCCAGATACAGGTACCGGTCAAGTATGAAGGAAGAGAGTGGATGTTACCACTGCTCATAGTAAAAGGCGACAAGACAGCCTTACTTGGCCGCAACTGGCTGAAACAGATAAAGCTGAACTGGGCAGAGATCTTCAGTGTGAAAAATGACAAGCCAGTGAGTACACCTACACTCACAGCCCTGCTAGAGAAGCACAAAGGACTGTTCAAGGATGGCTATGGAAAGATGCAGGGTTTCCAAGCGAAGGTCAGAGTTCAAGAGGGAACCAATCCTAAGTTCCACAAGCCCCGCCCTGTTCCCTATGCTTTAAAGGAAGCTGTAGAGAAGGAACTAGAACGCTTGGAGAAGAATGTCATCATCTCAAAAGTGGATAGGAGCGACTGGGCTGCCCCTATTGTCGTGGTTCCCAAGAAAGACCGCAGTGTGAGGATATGCGGAGACTACAAGGTCACAATAAACCAGAGTATTCAGAAGGAAGAATACCCACTGCCAAACGTCGAGGATCTGTTCGTCACCCTAGCCGGGGGTAAGGTTTTCAGTAAGCTTGACCTGTCGTTTGCTTATCAACAGCTGATGCTAGACTCAGAATCGGAACAGTATCTAGTCGTCAACACCCACAAGGGGCTATACAAGTACCATCGTCTAGCCTATGGAATCTCAACAGCCCCTGCGATATTCCAGAAAACAATGGACCAGATCTTACATGGCATAGACAACGTGGTTTGTTTCCTGGATGACATTCTAGTGACAGCCCCCACATTGGAAAAACACATGGCTGTACTGGACAAGGTGATGAGCAAACTGGAAGAATGTGGCGTGAGAGTGAAACCGTCGAAATGTGAGTTCCTCAAAGACTCAGTGGAGTATCTTGGATACAAGATCGATAGCCAAGGTCAGCACCCAACAAACAGCAAAGTGGAGGCCATTGTCAGTGCACCAGCACCCACTAATGTCTCTGAGCTAAGATCATTTTTGGGTCTCCTTAACTACTATGGCAAGTTTGTAACAAACCTGTCAACGATTCGGCACCCCGTTCACCAACTACTGCAGACTGATACCAAATGGACATGGTCCTCACAATGTGAAGAGGCTTTTCAGACCTGCAAACAGCGCCTACTACAGAGCAAGTGGCTCGTGCACTACGACCCTGAGAAGAAGTTGAGACTGGCGTGTGATGCTTCTCCGTATGGAGTTGGGGCCGTCATATCACATGTCCTACCCTCAGGCGAAGAACATCCAATTGCTTTCGCCTCACGAACCCTCACACCCAGTGAGCAAAATTATGCTCAAATTGAAAAAGAGGCTTTGAGCATAATCTATGGAGTGAAGAAATTTCACAAGTATCTGTATGGAAGAAAATTCCAGTTGCTGACAGATCACAAGCCTCTCCTGGGACCTAAATCAGCTGTTCCGACATTGGCTGCTCTCCGCATGCAAAGGTGGGCTCTGATCCTGTTAGCCTACGACTATAACATTGAATATAGAAAATCAGGTGACCATGCCAATGCAGATGCTTTATCAAGGTTACCATGCAACAGTGACTCAGGTGGTCAAGATGATGCAGCTGTTTTCCAGATCTCACTCATCGAAGAGTTGCCACTATCTGCGTCAGACATAGCAGAGGAAACCAGACGAGACCCGGTCCTATCAAAGGTGATGGACTTGACACTGGCAGGCTGGCCAGCGTATGTGAGTGACCCTTACCTTCGTCCCTACACAGATAAGAGAGACCAACTCTCTACTGATCAAGGATGTTTACTCTGGGGATCTAGAGTAGTGGTGCCACCCAAGTTCAGGAAGAGATTGCTCTCAGATCTACATGAGGGTCATCCAGGGACCACTCGGATGAAAGCTCTTGCCAGGAGTTATCTGTGGTGGCCTGGGCTCGACCAGGATATACAGCAGTGTGTCAGTCAGTGTTCTCCCTGTGAAGCAGTCCGAAACAGGCCTGCTGCTGCGCCCCTCTATCCGTGGTCCTGGGCTACTGCACCATGGGAGCGTATTCATGTGGATTACGCTGAAATAAACAAACAGCACTTCCTGGTGGTCACGGACGTTCACTCAAAGTGGATGGAGGTGTTCCCTACTCAGCTGATGACAGCTGAGAAGACCATCGACCTACTGAGACACCTGTTTGCGGCTTATGGCCTTCCTAAAGAGCTGGTCTCAGACAACGGTCCTCCCTTCACTTCAGCGCAGTTTGAGACTTTCCTGAGAAACAACGGGACGAGACACACATTATCACCGCCGTATCATCCAGCCTCAAATGGAGCAGCTGAAAGAGCTGTGCAAATCTTCAAGAAGGCTTGGACTAAGCAGGAGGTTCAGGCTGTGCCCACTCACCAGAGGCTTTCCCGCTCCTTGTTCAGCTACCGAAATACCCCCCACACAGTGAACCCCCCACACCAGCCGAACTGTTCCTCAAACGCCAACCCCGCACCCGCCTGACACTACTGAAGCCAGACCTGTCAAACACTGTAGTTAAGCATCAACTACAGCAGAAGAAGGCCCATGACAAGCACTCAAGGCCTGTCAGACACTTCAGTGAGAAGGAGAGGGTGAAGGTCTGTGATTTCCGCCATCCCAAGCGCCTGTGGAACTCAGGTGTTATCCTACACCGTAAAGGCCCTCTAACCTACACCGTACAGGTGGGTCATCGCCAAGTCAGCGTGCACGTGGATCATCTGCTGAGGTCTAACGTTCCTGCCGATGCAGACAAGGATATCAACAACGACCCAGGGAACTTCGCCCTAGACTGGAGATGTGGACAAGAGGAGCCTGAGTTACCAGCGCAACTTGGCCCTCCGCCTGAAGGCCAGATAGCAAGACGTAATCCTGTGCGCCAACGAAACCCTCCTGAGAGACTTGACCTTTAGTTGGGTGCAGCCCATGCAATAGGCAGAGACTGTGCCGTTCTGGCAGAAGTAGGACGTTAATTAGGTTTAGCAGGATGTTAGAGTTGACATGTTCTTAGGTCATTTAATTAGTTCATGGATAAGAGGTTATTAGCTAAGGGGAGGAGTGTAGTAGATGAGTGTAATAGCAGACTAATCTACCTATTCTATGTCATGCGCACTGTATGTCCTTTACGGGATTCCGTACCTTGAAGTTTACAAGTAAAGTCACACTTACCTTGAGTCTGTGTCCGTGCATCCTTATTAAGAATATTACAATTCTCAGATCCGATTCAGGCCTCAATATCATGCCGGCCTCAATCAGATACGAATCTGATATGTGTGAGGTCTAAGCAGGCAGGTCGCATATAACGCTCAATTCTGATTTGCACGTCATTGAAAATACGACGGTCTTCGCATTTTGATGATGTTTGACGTGAGTTTCACTCACTTCAACAGTGAAGTGCTCTTTCTTCTCCGCCTTAAAATGTGCGCAATATTTTGCAGACCTCTAAACATACTTCGGAAAGCAATGGCTTTATATTATAATGTATATGCCTGAAGAAGGTCTATGACCGAAAGCTCGCAATAAACTATGTTTTTTTGCACAGTGTTTGAGTGTGCGGATGCTGTTATTTTGCACTCTATTGATACTTCAGTTCCAGCACCTCAGCAAAGTCTGATCATGGATGAGCGGTGGTATTTTCACTATTATAATATATATAAAAGGGATTATAATTTATGTCTCGTTTGCGTCCATTGCAAGTCCCGGCTGTCTGTTTACTTTCGTTTTTCGATGTACACATGCTGGTCGTTATAAATGTTACCAGTGTAAGCACAGGTATCAGATATGGGTCATTTGAAAAAGTAGGTGTAAGCAGGCGTTTAAAAAAAAGGCACCAAATCGGAACTAGGCATTACAACCTGCGATGTAAAGCCGGCCTTTTGTCACAGAGTCAACCTGTGTGAAAAATTGTAGGGTAGGCTACAGTAAGACTTTTAGCAATACTATTTGTGTTTAATATGTCTTAATACATATACCGGTACAATTATAAATATAAACCTATGCACCTATATGCTATATGCTGTGTTGCACATTATCCCAGTGAAAATAGAAGGGTAGACCAGCCGTTAGAAGCCAGTTTCAACCTTTTTTTTGCGTATGAAATACATACATACATGACTGGTTGCTCAGCTGCAATCACACATTATTGACATACCCCCATTATCCCTTCCCCGCCACTCTCCTTTGCTCCCTCTATCCTTCCCTCTCCTTCTCCCCTTCCCTCTGGATCCAGCTCCACCACCCTTCCCATGGTTTCAGGTTCGGTACGGTGAAAGAGAGCAGTGCAGAGGATTACATGAAGAAGAGTTTTCCTGAAATGCACGAGTACATGAGGGATTTCAATGAGCCCACCACGCCAGACGGGGTCTCAACCCTCAAGTAAGGGATTAGAGCAGCCCATGGGCATTTATTATTATTATTATTATTATTATTATTATATATTATTATATTATTTGTTGTGTTGCAGTTGTGAAACAGTAGGTTTTTTAGACATCATCATAATAATAATAACACTGTAGCTCTAACTATAGCAGTGTAGCATTTGATGATTGTTGCTCAGTCACATGATTGTTGAAATGAATAGTATTTTAAATGTTGTAATTGGATGTTTTATTTCTGAAAATGAAAGTAGTCTTAACATTGGCAGTTGGGGTGATAACACACCTCCATGAGGCTCACACATATATATGTTTTAATTAACATGCATATCTAGCAATACATTAGGCACATACTAATGAACATTAACATAACACAATAAGAATGAACATTAAAAAAGTATGAATATTTATTTCAAAACAGATTAGACATTAAACAAATAGTATAGGCATCAATGATTGTACAAGGCTACCATAGCGTGTACATATGCACATTACTATAGGATAAATTCATTATGATTCCAGGAACTAGTCAAATAAAATACGAGCACTATGTTAGCAACTACATTCGACTTAGGTCATGTTCTCACATGGAAGTCCGAATCAGGACCCGGAGCAAGTGGATGAGTTTGCAACATTGTTGCATAAATTATTTCTCTGATTTACGTTCTCACAGCCCTTTATGTAAACAAAGTAATGTCGTGGGCAATTCCTTCAATATCTTATTTATCTTTACTCAATTACTGACTAGTAAATTATCATAGAAACCAGAGTTGTTGATTGTTCAAGTCAGACTGCATTTATTGTAAAGCACAATATCGTACAGCCGAGATCCGTTTGCAAAAGGAACTCCCTCTTCTTTCCCCACCTCCCTTTTATCCACAAGTAACAAGTAACTTCCCACATTTCTAATTTACATATATTGGTCTAAGACAATTGGCTGTAAGTGCCTACCTCCCCTCTGGCCCTAAAATGCTATTCCATCTGTCCTTCCCAGCCTTATCACCTGTTGAAATCCTGTTTACAATGCCCTTTCTTGACCCACCCGTTCCTGCTATTTAAAACCCCTGACACTGCTGTTTTCATATATGGTCCTAAATTGCTAACTTCTCTTAACTGATTCTCCCTCTGTTCTCTGCTGCATGGCCACCTGCTGGTTCTCTGGCTGAAAGGCTGTTAAAAATCTCCTATCTTGGTCATCTCTACTTCCTGCTAGAAATATCCTAATTACCCTGTCCTGACCTCTGACCTCCCTCCCAACCTTCTCTTTGTCCTTCTAGCCCCTCTCTCTCCCCATCTGCTCCCGTCCATCCTATTCTGTTTACTAAGGCCCTATCATAAACACTTTATTACCAGGCCCTGCTCCCCACAACATTCTTGAACCACAGCTTTAGGAAGCCCAAAGACCTTAATTTCTATAAACATGTCCACATTTCAAAGCTCACAAATCTACATAACATCCCCCCTTTGTGACTTCCATCAGAAGTCACACATTACAACACAAGCTAACAGTTACTACGCACCATACAACAATTCCGTGGCTATAATTAATACAACCTCCATTAAACATCTCATCACAAGTATCACACACTATTATTCAGCTATAGTTAATGCAGCCTCCACTAAACATCTCATCACACGCATCACACAACTATTATTTAGCTATAGTTAATATATTTTAACAACACACACTTTATCAGTTAAGGGTGTAAAAAACCTATTTGACTGTTTATTTAGGAAAAAGCCCTTAACCCAAGTATCACCACTGTCCTCTTATCATTCAAGTACAGTTATATCAAAATAATTTCCCAGCCGTGCTATTTACTGCATCCCCTGCACAGTTAGTCTGAGTCTGAGTCCTCAGACTCCCGTTTCTGTCCTCCTGGTATCCGATCAGGGTATAATTCCTGATACAGAATGTCCACATTTAGGTCTGTGCCCTTCTCTAGATCTGTGCCCTTCTCTAGATCTGTGTCCTTTTCTAGAAGCTGGCTCGAGGACTTAGCCACCTCACGGACGGTCATCCCTCCCTCCCCAAGTCCAGCTTCCCCCAGTCCTGTCATCACGCTCATTTGCTTCACCGCTCCCTGTATAATAAAAGATCTCAAGGCAGGTAAAAAGCAGCAGAACAGTAGGCCCAGGACTGTGATAACTACAACTGATATAATTCCTATCCTCGTCAGTGTCGCTCCCCAACTCCCAAAGTAATCGCCCACCCAATCCCAGATGTGCTCATCTCTCCCTGCATTGTCCTTAACTTCTTGCCTGAGATCCTTCAGTTTAGTCATTGCCCTGGTAAAGGAGCCATCCGGAGCCGTGTTATTAGGAATATACGTACAACACTCTTGACCGAACATAACGCCCTTTTTCTGCCAACATCCAGTCCAGCACTAGTCTATTCTGCCAGGTCATTTTACTTGTAGCGTCTAATTGTTCCCCTAGGGCACTGAGTGCATCATCTGTGTAGTTAATAAATCTCTGCTGATTGTAATAAAGATAATTTATCCATTCTACATTTTTGTTAGGGGTTATCCATAGAAGAACTGATTCAAAGTCTGATTTTATCTCATCTCTCGCTTTCCACTCATTAGGAATTCCTCTCGGCTGTCCTATCGCGTCTATGGTTATACGGGGATCCTGGATGTACCCTCTTTTTGCTCTGGATGGCGTACGGAGAAACGTATTTTCTGTTTCTACTGGAATTATCATTGTCGGCTGCACTATCATGACTCGTACGCATAGCCCCGCCCAATTTTTGGGTAGCACCTTCATTAACCCCTGATCGTCTCCACACAACCACCATAAATCAGCTAACGGAATATCTTGGCCTACTATTATTTCCCTTGGTAATGGTGCGTCTCGATATTTTGAGTTCTGTCTCATGGCCTCATATGCCACTTGATCTGTGATGTTCCATAGGTTAGTGCAATTTCCACTAAAATGTCCCACGTCTTTTCCCCCTGCTAAGTTAAGGTAGCAGTCGTACCCTAGCGTTCCATTTAATGTTTCCTCTGAAACTGCTTCTATTTTGGTCTCCCTTGTCCTAGGCCACTGCGTAAAATGTTTACATGTATTATCGTATCTCACACTGTTTATATGCTTGGTTGACCCTTGAGACCAGAGGCATAAGTAGGGACAACTCCCCCTCTTCTGCATAGTCCATTCACTGCATGTTTCTGAGGTATACGGTACAGGAGCTATGGTCTTATGTGGTCGTGCCTGAGCACATACGTAACATGCTGTCCCGTTTCCTATATTTTTCCCTGCTGTATATTTAGCCCATCTATACCAATGGTTCATATCCAAGCCATACCCCTCTCTGTCCTCTTTTATGAATTGAATGCTATTTATTACAGAAGCTGTAGTAGGTATTATTTCTTTTATTCCTGACTTAGGTGGGTGGGATCCGCTGAGGTATTCTTTTTGCCCCGCTTTGTTTTTTACTGCCATCTCTCCCCAAATTACTGTTTCTCTCCAATCCCCTCCTGGCCCACTTGTATACATCTCTATTTGATAGGGTTTACTGCCCTCCTTATAATAATTGTCCATTTGTCCTTACTCTTCTCAATTTCCATTTGACACCCAGCTCTATCTCGCCTCCCATCTCCAAGATTGACTAAAGGCTCAATTACACTAGACGACTTTTCAAGTTGTAACATCGCTGAGCCTCTCACACTAAACGACCGTCGTGCTGGTGTCCGTGTCGCAGCGGCGCGCAGACGTCGCAGCACAGCGCAGACTACAGGATGTGTTAACGACGGGGGCTCACAGACTACAAGATTCTTCACTTGGTCAGGACGATTCCTTGACATGGACATAAACACACCTGCTACCTTCTTTGAAAGAAATCGCGATTTATTCAGTGAAAACTAGTACACCATTCAACATAGCATAACAATAACACTGCCTCGCTAACATCATCCTAAAACCCTCACAAAGCCCTCCCAACCCTCTCCTAACACCCTCTAATAACCCTCTCCTAACACTGCAGGCTGTGATACGGTCCTTCTGTCTGTCTGATCTGACTCATGTGTCCTTCTGTCTGTCTGATCTGACTCATGTGTCTCATGGAGAACATCGCTGCTCTGGTTCATTCATTCCTGCTCTGCGACACGTGCACCGGATGTTTACCTTCCGCTTGGCTCCATGTGGCGGTGCAGCTCCACTGACCGTCCCCCTGGAAACAACAGATACACTAAATAGTTCCGGGTTTAGGGTTCCGGTTGTTCTGGGTGGCTTCAGTAGACAGTGTTAGGAGAGAAAGGAGAACAGACCAACATTTCCTGTCATTCAAAATGTGCTGTCCACTTCCGCGCTGCATTTCCTCGACCTCTCATTGGCTGTGCTGTCCACACGGGGCGTTGCCCATCTCAGACTAGCAGAATGTAGATTCCGTCGGCCGATAAAATGAAACATGTTTGAAAAGATCTGGAGCCCTGCGACGGCCCTAACGACGGGGTCGGCGGTCCTCCGATTGCATCTCTGAGCCTGTCACACTAAACGAGCGTCGGAGACGGCGCGTCCCCGGGTTTGCAACGACGGGTGGATTTTGTCGCCGACCGCAAAAACTGGTAAATCGGGGTTAAATCGGGGTTAAAATCGTCTAGTGTGTAGCCGCCTTAACAGTATCCATGCGCAGAGTTCTGTCTGGTCTTTTGCTTTTATCATTATCCCTATCTCTATTGTGGTTGGATCCTGATCCAATGGCCATATGTCTGTATGTATTTTGTCTGATGCTTCCCTACGCTTCCTTTGGGTTAGTTTGTCTATATTGCGCTTGACTGGTTTGATATTAGGTTGTATCTCCCCCCGGGTGGCCATAGAGTTTACGTTTGTAGTTTTAGTCTGGTGAGCTGGGGTGAAGCTCTCCTCCTGGTCTGGGAATGTTTGATAAGGCTGACCAATCAACCGCGTTGAAGTATCCTTCTTGGTTTGAACCTGACTCTGTGTTCCCTGTTTTACCTGTGACTGCACTGTCATCTGCTCTGCTCCTGCTCCTAGTAGATACCCCACTGCCACTATCAGGCACAACTGCAGTCTCCTCCCCCCTTGGACGCCGGGTCCCTGACCTCGGCATCCTCCTGACGGCAGGCCCCTCATGGTTCTCTGTATGGTCCTGTCTTTGCTGTGTTTCTTCCTGTTCGGCCACGCCGTTTCGTTCAGAATCAGAATCAGAATCAGAATCAGAAGACTTTATTGCCATGACATGTAAACATGTTAGGAATTTGGTTTGGGACAGTGTCACAGTTCACTGTCGACCGCAGCACCTTGTCCAAGGTGTTTGATGTCCTGCCGGGAGGTCCTGGTGCAATGGTTCAGGTGGTACCACGTTGTGCTCCCTTCCACCTGTATTGCTGTGGGTGTGGCCCTGACCACTCGGTATGGACCCTCCCTCCGTGGCTCGTTCCACTTTCTCCGGAAGACCTTGACGTACACCTGATCCCCTGGCACCACTGGGTTGGGTGCGGACGGCTCTGGTTCTGGCTGCTTGTTTTTCTCCTGTAAGTAGATCCTTTTATGTATCACAGTTAGTTGGTTCATATATTGCCGTAGCTCCATCTGGAGCTGTTCCAGCGGTGGCCCTTTGTAGGGCCCCCTCAGCGTCGGCCCAGGCATGGGTCGACCTGTGAGCATTTCATGCGGTGTTAGATGTGTGTTCCTGTTAGTTTGCATGCGGTAACTCATTAGTGCGAGCGGTAGTGCATCCACCCAATTGAGCTTAGTGCTGGCACAAATCTTGTTCAGCTTTGTCTTGAGCGTTCCATTAACTCTCTCCACCATCCCCTGCGATTGGGGATGATAAACACAACCCAACCTCTGTCTCATCCGTAATTGCTGTATAACCAGCTTCACTGTTTTCTGATTAAACGCCGCTCCATTGTCCGAGCTAATCTCACTAGGTATCCCAAACCTAGGTATGACCTCTCTTGTTAAAAACTTTATGACGGTTCCCGCTCCCATATCAGCCGACGGCGTCGCTTCCACCCATCTACTGAACCTGTCTATGACAACAAGCATGTACCTCTTCCCATTCACTTTCTTAATCATGTCCACATAATCCATAACTAAATGCTTAAATGGGCCCTCTGGGACCGGTATGTGGCCTATAGCCGTCTGGATCCCTTTTCTCACATTGTTCTGTGCACACAAGGTGCAGTCTGCTAAAGCATGTTCTACCATTGCCTGTAAATATGGTGACCAATACCCCTGGAGCCTGATTTTCCTCACAACTTCCCCCCTTGCACAGTGGTCAAACCCATGTGCGTCACTTATCAATACCCCTAGGAGCACCGTAGGTGCGACTATTGCCCCCTCATGTGATCTCCATAATCCAGTGGTGTCTTTCCTTGCCCCCCTTTGGTGCCACATAGACTGTTCATATGGCCCTGCATGTTGCTGCATGCGTATGATGTCATCTGCCTGCGTTACGGGCTCTATGAGCACCATGGGAGCCAACACAGCCACTGCACATTTTGAAGCCCGTTTTTCTGCTTCGTCGGCTGCGTTGTTCCCCTGAGTAACAAAATCATGTCCCTTTCTGTGTGCCTGGCACTTCACAACTGCCAGTCTCCTTGGTGCCATCATTGCCACCATTAACTCCGTGATCTGTTCACAATGCTGTATGGGTGTAGGGATGCTCCGATTTATCGGCCACCGATTTAAATCGGCCGATTTCACTCCAAATGACTCGATCGGTGATCGGCAAAAATGGCCGATCGCAAAAAACGATCTTTTTATTTTTATTTATTTTTTATTTTTTTCCTGGGGAAGACAGATAACTGAACAGAAAACATAGGAGGACGTAACAGTATGTAAACCATGAAGGCCACGTTTATGATGTCTTTTATACAGCCATATCGACTGACTTGGGCTTCAGGCCCTAACTAGGTGATAGGCCAGACCTTTACTATGCCATAAAAATGGGTCTGCGTTTGCTTGGTGCCTAATGGATCAAAACTTTTGTCTAAAAAGCAAAAAATACTTAGGCTATCCAGTCAGTTATGTATTCTTAAAAAAATCGGTATCGGTATCGGTATCGGTTGATCTTGAGGAAACAAATCGGTGATCGGTATCGGCCCCAAAAATCCAGATCGGAGCATCCCTATATGGGTGACCCATCAGTCTTACAAAAACCCCTCTGTTTCTGCCCCAAACAAATGACACACCCCATGCGCATATACCGAGTCTGTAAAAACATTCACTGCTTTCCCTTTCCCCAGCACACACGCTTCCGTGAGGGCTTTTAATTCCGCTAGCTGTACTGAGCAAGGCTGCGGACAGCTGTCTTCCTTTACTGTCTGAAAGGTCTTCCCCACCTGTCTGACTATGCCATAGTGTTGCTCCCCTTCATCCTCCAGTGGTATTGCCTCTGCAGGGTTTGTCACATTACATCTCTCTATTGTTATGTCCGGGTATGTCAGAAGTGACATGTATGTCAGGACTCTGGCTGGGGTTAACACAAACCGTCCTTGTTCTAAGAGTTCCGCCGTCTTGTGGTGGGTATAGATTGTGATAGGGTAACCCATCGTGATTGTAGAAGCCTTTTCATACGCGTACCGCATTGCAGCCAACCCTTGAAAACATGGAGGATATCCCTGGGCTACATTGTCCAACTTAGTACTGTAATATGCTAACGCCTGTTTTTTCCTACCCCTGCAGGTGTCCTGCATCAATACTGCTGAGGCATAGCCATCTTTCCTGTTTGCAACGTACAACAGGAATGGCTTCTCATAGTCTGGCACCGCTAGTGCTGGCGCTCTCTGCATGTCCTTTTTTATGGTTTCAAAAGCTACCAATGCATCCCTTGTCCATATCAGGGGAGCCCCTAGGGTCTGTTGGCCCGCTTCCCTCATCATGTCCCTCAAAGCGGCTACCTTTACTGCATAGTCCTCTATCCACTCTGAACTGTACCCCGCTATCCCAAGAAATGGCATCATCTGGCTCACTATCATTGGTTTTGGTGCTTTACTCATGCCCTCTAACTGTTCTGGTGCAATTGCCACAGCTCCATGTGTTATCATCCTACCCAAATACTCAACTTCTGGCATACAGTACTTCAATTTCGCTTTGGAGACTTTGTGTCCCCCTGCCGCCAACATCTGCAACACCTGTACTGAATCTTCATGACACTGTTCCAAAGTAGACGAACAAATTAGTAAATCATCCATGTACTGAATGTTCGTTCCACCTATTGTTAGCCCTTCCAAATCTGCTTTTAAGACATGATTAAAGATATGTGGCGAATGCCGAAAGCCTTGCGGCATCCCGGCTGTTGCTGGGATATTGGTCAACAATGTGTGTGGATTTTGGCACCACTGCGGGCGAATCATGTACTACATCATTAACTGCTCTTAAGTCATGTACTAGTCTCCACTTAGTTTTATCGGCCTTTAATATCGGTAACAAGGGAGTGTTGCATGGGCTCCTTGTCTGTGTTAAGACCCCTGCCTCCAGTAACCCTTCAATTGTTTTACTTATTCCTTCCTCTGCTTCCGGTGTCATGGGATACTGGGCAGTATACTGCCTGGCTTAATTGTCACAACAAGGGGGCTTGCAGACTTAATCAACCCCACATCTGTATCATGTTTTGACCAAAGTTCCTCTGGCACCTGCCTTTCCATGCTCTCCCTATGCTGTCTGTCTGATTCTACCTTTGCCTGAACTTCTTGTCTTACTGGCAGTTCCACCTCCTGGGGTGTTCCGTTCATGTTTGTGATGCATGATAACCGTATATACCCTCTGTCCTCAGAGTATTGTATCAGAGGATTATCTGTTTCTACCCAAGTACTTCCTAATGCTGTCTTTGTCATCAACCCTAACTCTCTAGCTCTATGCCCTTTGTTTACCATCAGTGACACATGGGGAGCGGCATCTGGTATGCTGTGCCATTTTTGTGTAAAATCTGATTCGTCTATCTGCATAGTTGCCCCCTGTTTCCCCAAAATAATGTACCGAGAACTCATAGGCATACTTAATTCTGCCGTTTGGTCCTGCCAAAGTTGCTCCCTCTCAGGGTTATTGTCTGGGTCAAACTGCATGGTACAATGAAAGCCAAAACGGGGCTCTCGTGCCTCTGGCAGCTGCGATCTGATAAATTTCCCCCATGTCAACCATGTCTCATTTATCTCCTTATCAATTTGTCCTAGCCAATATACAGTAGCATTGCTGCTGCTTAGTGGCATTTGTGTCCTGATTGCAATGTCATCAATATAAATACCATCTGATGTACACCATATTTTTATTCCCATCTCGCACAACGCATCCCTTCCTAAGAGGTTTATCGGTGTGTGCTCTGAGATGAGTATAGGAATGGTGGCGGTCCGGTTACCTATTTGTAGGCATACAGGTGCTGTCATTGGAATTAGCTGCATTTTACCCGAGAATCCTATTGTCTTAGCATATTTTTCTGACCTGGGGAGGTGTGTGGCGTGTTTGGGCCCTATGCAAGTGTATGTAGCACCAGTGTCCACCATCATGGGTATGTCTATGTCTTTCACCTTAACCTGCAGCATTGGTTCTTGGTCAGTGTATGTAGTTAGTATTGGAAACTGACCCTCCCCTCTAAGACTCTCTGGGCACCCCTAGTAACCATAATTCAATCCTCCATAGGGATTGACTGGACCCTGCGGATACTGTTGCTGTTGCCGGTTATAACTAGGCCCCCCGTATGCGTTGGCTGGCCTCTGCTGACCATAGTGTTGTTGTCTATTATCCTGCTGTCTATCACCCCTTTGCTGTCTATGTTCACCCCTTATCTGTCTATGGGCCTGCTGCATGTCTGGCCATGGGTTTACTCTACACTCATTTCTGTTGTGGCCTAGCGCCTGGCACCCCCAACACCCTATTGGTCCGGCCCTTGGTCCATTCTGCCTGTTCTGAGACTGGGGCTGCTGGTTATATACCTGAACCATGGGTACATGGGGTCTCTGTTGGCTTTGAGGCATAGGCACTGGGAGTGGAGCTGGTGCAGGCATGGGTGGGGGTGATCCGCTGACCTCGGCGGACACCACCCCTTGCATCTTCCTTTTGCTCTTTTCTGCCAGTTCCCCAAGCTGCAAATGGGTAAGTTTCCTTTGAATATCTCTCTCTTGCTCTTTCTGTTTTAGTTCATCCCTTCTGTATTTCTCTACAGCGTGGACCACATGATCACAGAATTCTTTGTGAGTCTTTGAGGTGAGGCCTACCACCTCCTCCAATCTGTTCTTTACCGGAGGCAGCATTGCGTCTACCACAGCAGTTCTGAACAACATTGTCATCAGGGGGTCCCCCTCTGGATCTGATTTTGTTTCCTGGCGCCACTTTCTCAGTTGGCTGTGCAGGTATAGGGCTGGGTTCTCGGTCCCCCCAAAACTCTTGCGTCGCACGCGCACACAAAACAAAAACAAAACCATTCTCCAGCGCGGCACGATGCGAAGTGTGGAGGTAGGTCTGGCCCGCCCACCCCAAGGCAATTGTAGGGGAAATACTGAGAGCATTCTGAACGACTGGTTATGTGATAACAAACATGTCAGAAAGTTCGAAGTAAGTGCTTCGTAACACAGACGGGGTGAATTGTTTGAATAAAAGTGTGAAAGTTCTGTCACAAAACGCCGTTACGTATCCTCGCGCATTTTTTAGTGGGTATACGCAAATCCTTGGCCTTTCCTAGTGGGTATACGGCGTAGTCCTGCGTATCACGTAGACTACACCACTGCATGGAACACAGAGTTAGCGAACGGGGGGGGGGGGGGGGGGTAGGGACGGGGGAGATGGTTAGGGGTAGGGGAGGCTGTATGCATGTCAGGGGGGGAGGGGGGGTGGCAGGGTTAGGGGAGATGGGTAGGGGTAGGGGAGGTTGTATGCCTGTCCAGGGGGGAGGGGGGGGTGGCAGGGTTGGGGGAGATGGCTAGGGGTAGGGGAGGCTGTAAGCATGGGAGAACAGGTAGGTTTTGAGGTGGGATTTAAAAGTGAGGAGTGAGGGTGAGTCTCTGAGTGGTTGAGGGAGAGAGTTCCAGAGTTCCAGAGGGGTGCAGCTTGTGAAAAGGCACGGTGACCGAATCCGAGTTTTGAGGGTGGCACAGTGAGGGGAACAATGGATGAGGATCGGAGCATACGGGTAGGGCGGTGAGGGAGAAGGAGGTCAGTCAGGTAAGGGGGGGCCAGGCTATGGAGGGCTTTGTATGTGAGGATGAGCACTTTGAATTGGATGCGTTCTTTGATGGGGAGCCAGTGGAGAGAGAGGAGGACAGGAGTGAT
The DNA here is from genome assembly GCF_963989245.1 of Nansenia antarctica. Taxonomy (NCBI): domain Eukaryota; kingdom Metazoa; phylum Chordata; class Actinopteri; order Argentiniformes; family Microstomatidae; genus Nansenia; species Nansenia antarctica. Next base: position 91,976,961 of record NC_137674.1, on the reverse strand, counting down.
GTGGTCATGGGACGGGGTGTTTGAGAGCAGGCGTGCAGCAGAGTTTTGGACCATCTGGAGTCTATGGAGGGAGCGGGAGGTGATGCCGGTGAGTAGGGAGTTGCAATAGTCAAGGCGGGAGGAGATGAAGGCGTGGATGAGGGATTCAGCAGCGGGGGGGAGAGGCAGTGTCTGATTTTTGCGATGTTTCGGAGGTGGAAGTAAGAAGTCTTGACAATGGAACTGACGTGGGGATCAAATGAGAGGGTGGGGTGCAGAATGAAGCCAAGGTTGCGAGCCAGGGGGGAGGGGGTGATGGTAGTGTCGTCAATGGTGAGTGTGATGAGTCCGGTTTTATTGAGAATGGATTTGGTGCCGATGAGGATGACTTCGGTCTTTTCACTGTTAAGTTTGAGGAAGCTGTGTGTGAGCCAGGTTTTTATTGCTGAAATGCAGTTTTCGATGTGACTGAGGGGTGGGTTCTGGGTGGATTTTGTGGTGATGTAAATGCGAGTAAACATGTTTTGCTGTTGTTGGAGGTGGCAATTTAATTATTTTACTTTTTGCAGCCACTGTTGAATGTCCATGTTTCCATATTGCTAGTCATGCTTCGTTTCGAAATGTCTCCAAAGGTTATATTCTTTGAAAACGGCCAATGACTCTTGACATACGAGACACATTGGCTTTTGGTTAAATTCACAAAAATAAATCAATAAATAAATAGTGTGTCTCCCATCGTTCGTGAAATTGTCGATATTCATTGTCCACTTTTATTGTTTTGGCCATTGTTTAAGGTAGCTACCTTTCGAAAGGTAGATAGCATTTACGTTGTTTGTATTATGTTGTTCGTATTTTTGGTCTTTATTCATTCTCTGATAAAAGCATGAGAGTGGAGTGCGGTAGTGCCTCCTGCGTTTCAATGTTGTATTGTCACGGCCATGAATTTAAACACCAGCGCATTAAATTGGTTGTCCGAATTTATTGGAGGGCCGAAGTCTGGCCCGTGGGCCTTGTAATTTACATGTGTGACCTAGTATGTTGTCTCCTCGAGTGGGGCAGGAGATACTGTTGGTGGAATTTTGGAAGTACAGTTCTCAGGTTTGAGTGGTTGAAATCCCCTCCAACAATAAAGGCTCCATCTGAGTGTGCAGTTTGTTGTTTGCTAATAGCAGCATGGAGTTTTTTCATTGCTAGCTTAGCATTAGCATCCATAGGGATATAGGCAGCAGTGACAACACTAGCTGTAATCTCTAGGCAGGTAAAACAGCCTACACATGATCATCAGGTACTCCAGATTGGCAGAACAGTGACTCTCAGTAATAGCAGTGACCATGTTTTGTTGACATATCTATCATCTATTCCTCCTGTGTGTTGAAGGACAGATCCCACTCAGCTTGATGCCTTCATCATGGACAAGGCCCTGCTCGACTACGAGGTGTCCATTGATGCCGACTGCAAGCTGCTCACTGTGGGCAAGCCCTTTGCCATCGAAGGTAAGGAACCCATATGCTTTGGCAGCCCGTAGATTTCAATTCCATTGTATTTTGTTTGTTTGAGTGTTTGTGTGTGCATGCATGTGTGGAATCACAATTCTGGCGCACTTGTGTGTGTGTGTGTCAGGGTAGCCTGCAGGGTGTGTGTGTCAGCGTATCCTCAAGTTCAAGTTTATTTGTTACGTCACATTACACAAGTGTAATTAGAGAGGGGAAAAAAGAGAGTAAAAGAATAACATTTTGGGGCTTCGGATCCTGACATTGCATAGCACAGGGCACACACCTCCACAGCCCTCAGACTCAGCACTGGGTCCCCCCAGGGCTGCGTGCTTAGCCCCATCCTCTACAACCTCTACAACTACGACTTCACCCCCGTCCACCCCAGCAACTCCATCGTAAAGTTTGCAGACGACACCACCGTGGTGGGCTGCATCTCGGGGGGGGACGAGGCGGCGTACAGGGATGAGGACCAGAATATGGTCAAATGGCATGAAGTACATGAATGGCATGACTCTTTCCACCTTCCACCTCTTTTGGATAGAATCGTGGGTTGGGCCCATGAGGGTGGAAAAACTCAACTTCCACATATTGATTGATTGATTGATTGATAGATACTTTATTTATCCCCGTGGGGAAATTCATTGTGCCGCGCCACTCCACTAAAAACCACACATAACAACACAACACAACATAAAGGACAGACAACAACACTGGGCCAGCCATGTACAGTATATAAAAAACAGTGAGATCTGATATAAAAGTGGATTAAAAGGATGGCTATAGTTATTTATATTAAAATACTAAAAAAGTGAGGATGATGATTAAAATAAATAATAAATACAAATTCAGGAGCCTTGACCCCGGCTGCTACTTTAGTTGCCATTGAACAGTCTTAGTGCAGCCGGGATAAATGATTTTTTATATCGCTCCGTCCGGGAGCGGATCGTAATGAACCGCCCTCTGCGGCGGCTGCTGGTTTGCCCAGCGAGGACATGATGGAGGGGGTGGTTGGGGTTGTCCCTGATGGACAGCAGCTTACTCCTAGTCCTTCTCTCCACCACCGTCCCCAGAGAGTCCAGGCTCCTTCCCACCACTGAACCCGCCTTTTTTACGAGCTTGTCCAGCCGTCCGGTATCCCTCTTGGTGATGTTTCCCCCCCAGCAGACTGCAGCGTAGAAGAGAATGCTGGCCATGACAGACTGGTAAAACATGGCCAGCATCTCTCCACACACTTCAAAAGACCTAAGTCTTCTTAAGAAGTATAGCCTGCTCTGGCCCTTCTTATAAAGTGCCTCTGTGTTGGTGGACCAGTCCAGTTTGTCGTCCAGATGCACCCCCAGGTACTTGTAGGTCTTCACCACCTCGATATCCTCGCCCCGGATGTTAATGGGCAACCGAGGTGGCTTAGACCTACGGAAGTCTATAACTAGCTCCTTGGTCTTGGTTTGGTTGAGGAGCAGACCATTCCTCTCGCTCCAGACGCTGAAGGCTCCTATCAGATCCCTGTACTCCCCCTCCCGTCCATCCCTCACGCACGCCACTATGGCTGTATCGTCAGAGTACTTCTGTACGTGGCAGGACTCAGAGTTGTATTTGAAGTCTGATGTGTACAGGGTGAACAGGAAGGGAGCCAGCACAGTTCCCTGCGGAGCCCCGGTGTTGCTCACTACTGTGTCCGAGACACAGTTCCCCAGCCTGACTGACTGTGGCCGTCCAGTGAGGTAGTCCATGATCCAGGATGTAGTGGAGGGATCAACCCCCATATCTGAAAGCTTCTCTCGGAGTAGAAGAGGCTGGATGGTGTTAAAGGCACTTGAAAAGTCAAAGAACATTATCCTCACCTGACTTCCCGGCTCATCCAGGTAGGAGTAAGCACGATGGAGGAGGTAGAGGACAGCGTCATCCACACCAACTTTTTCCTGGTACCCGAACTGCAGGGGATCACGTGCATGTTCAGTCTGTGGTCTCAGATGTCTCAGAAACAGCCGCTCCAGTGTCTTCATACTATGTGAAGTGAGGGCAACCGGTCTGTAGTCGTTGAGCTCGGCCGGGCGCCCAGTTTTGGGTACTGGCACGAGACATGATGTTTTCCACAGAACCGGCACCGTCCCTGACTGTAAACTCAGGTTGAAGAGCTTCTGGAGGGGCTCAGCCAGTTGGTCTGCACAGACCTTCAGCAGCCGCGAGCACACCCCATCAGGACCCGCCGCCTTTCCAGGGTGCAGCCTCTTCAGCTCCGCCCTTACCTCCTCCACTGTGAGGGACAGGGGGGGAGGGCTTGGTGGGAGAGGGGGGGAGAGGAGGGGAAGGGGAGGGGAGGGGAGGGGGGGGGGGAGGGGAAGGGGGCCCAGCCGTGCTGCCGAGCCTGTAGCTGTGGGATGTGGGGGAGGCTGGTGAAGCGGGAGAGGTAGTAGGAGGGGCAGCAGGGACAGAGTAGGCACCGGCCGCTGAGTCAAACCTGAGCTCTGCCAGCGTGCCACTGTGCATCACAAGTCTTGTGTTGAAGTGGAGCCCATCTGCTGTTTGGTCCTGAACTTGTTCCCATTGCTGCCATTCGACATTGGTCTGCTCTTGCTGTGGTGTGGGAAGTGTATGTTTGTGGAGACACCGGGTGCAGGAGCGCGGAAGACATGCCTCGCTTGTCTGTGAACAGCAGACAAGTTCAAAACTATCCTCCAATTTGTTAGACTTAACAACACCATTTTCTCTTAGGACTTCAAGCATCAGCTTAGCATTTTCATGATACTGGCATTGGCATGTCTTGTGATCTGATGGTCTTGGTGCTGTGACATAGAATGGACGTAAGGCACAGAATGATGAATAACTGAGTTTCACTGTTGGTTCCTTCTTGATGAACTCCTTGTGGAGGTTCAATACTGTATCAGTCAGAATCATTCTCCGCTGCTTTATTTTCTTCTGTGTTATTGTGTCCTGTTTGTCAGTCGTCATTCGTTCTGCATTATGGTAGAAGCACAACATCCTCATCAACACTTTGGCCAGTGCACAGTGTCTGACCTGTCTGAGGGAGGGTTATGATAGCCGGGCTGCACTCCATTACCAACCAAGTACAGCGTTTTCTCTCTGGAGGAGTTGAGTTTTTTTGTGTGTGTAATCAACATTTTCATTGATTTTCACACATGGGTAAGAGATAGAAAATGTGTTTATCTGTATTGTTTCTTAGCTATTGATATCCCTGTCTGTAGCAGTTTGTGAATCTTGTGTGTGGGTGTGTGTGCGCGCGTGTGCGTGCCTCTGTGCACACTGATTGGGTGTCTCACTCTGATGCAATGTGTTGATGTCAGAACTTGTCTAACATTTGTCAGCTTGACTTGACTGACCCAGAGGAGGGAGGAGGGGAGATGACTGACAAACATTAGCCAGATCAATTGAAGGGGGAGGGGGTAAAACTGCACCATTGTTTGAATAACTGCTTTTACCCTAGCTCACACACACACACACACACACACACACACACACACACACACACACACACACACACACACCCTGTCATTAGATCATGGATGTGCTGAGAGTGTTCTTCACTTTTTCTTGATCCTGTTTTTCTCATGTCTTCATCTATATTTTCACTCAAACTCTTAGTAGCCACTGACTTTGACCACAAGTTGTACATTTTTTGGTCAGACACCTCAGGATCTGATATCAAAAACTGTACAGGATCAGCATTATAGTAGAGGAACTATACCAACGAAGGCCAAGTCTGAATGCAATAATAATCAGCAGCCTTATGTTCCCTTTTTGGAAGGTGTGAAGGTAAGGTCATCAGATTTGTGTTTGGTATCAATCCACTTAATCTCCCTGGGCGAGACGAGGATCGAGGCTGTGTGAAGTCTGGAATGATGCACCTTGGCTTGACTGATGCTGAGTGATATTGATATCTGTTTACTGCTGAATGATTTAAAACATATTTATAGCAATTCAGAGGAAACAGCTTCTTCCTGGGAAGTCTGTTTCCTCACCATTTTTCGGCCGCTGTGTCACTCCCATGTCAACAACTGTAGGGTGATGATGTCACTGTTATGAGACATACTGCATAGAGGATGAAACACTATGCAAACATGCTGCTATGCATTTAGGACTTTACTGTATTGTATCTCTTATGTATGCATTATAAATGAAGGTTGTGGTAATAATGTTGTCGATATTAGTACCACAATGGTAGACTAGAGTAGAGCATATCAAATGAAAAACTTCAACACTGCTGAGCAGACCTATCTTATATGAGTTTGAAATGAGGTGAAATAAATGAACAACTACATTTATCAAAAAAATCCATTGTCAATAACACCAGCAGAATCTTAGAAATTCGTAGAATTGTGATGTTTTTTTAAAATGTTTTATTCATTGGGTCTATAGATATGTAAACTGGATGAAATGCCAACACCTCCAATACTACTGCATTGGGAAACAATTTGCTTCAACTCATATTTATAATAACCCTAACCCTAAATTAAATTAAAGGCATGATTCACAGTTTCCAATTCATTGGCCCAACATTCAGGATAAACACATTGAAAAGCTTGACGTTGTGCATAGGAGATTAAAGGGAATAGCAGCATAAGGTTAGCTGTGTACAGTATGCTCCACAGTCCAAGAGGTGTATAAACAACAATTAGTGCAGATCATCCATGTACTGCTGTAACCTCAAAACCTATGATGATTTGAACAAATGAGTTACTTTTCGAAGTCTAACACCACAGAAAGCATTACTCATTTTACAGAGTAGTGGGCAAGCCAATTCGCAAACTGGATTGTTTCTTTCAGCTTTCATGAGGCTCATGTTTCATAATATTGTGCTTATTGATGTGTTACATATGCATTATGAATACAACTAGTTGTTTTATCGATTTATTATGTATGCATTATGAATACAAGCGTTATCAATGGAAATCGTTCCGATGCTGGATGTGTTAATTTTTTGTGCTGTACTGAAGGTGAAAGTAATGCTCTCCCACCCAACCCCCAGGTTATGGTATCGGCCTGCCCCAGAACTCCCCACTCACCTCCAACGTTTCGGAGGTCATCAGTCGCTACAAGTCGGATGGCTACATGGACATGCTGCATGACAAGTGGTACAAGGTGGTGCCCTGCGGGAAGAGGGTCTTTGCAGTGACTGAGGTTAGTGCACAAATACACACATGGCTGAGTAGAGCCCCCTGTTGGCAGACCACAGTAACCGCAGTTACATTTGCCATATGTGACACGTTCTAATGCTTTGGTCCTCGGCAACCAATCAAAATGTCTGGATTTTTATTTTGAAACACGGAACTACGTTTCAATGTTGTTGAGAATCTTAACACAAACTCGCTAGTCAAGCCAAAATACTGCAACGCAATGGATTCAGTGAGTAATTCCCACTGCTACCTAGTTAACTATAACACTACTTTACATTGTTAGTAGGCTCACAAAACAAGCTGTGTTAGTTGCCTCGCGATGTGTCATTGATTTTCAACAACGCGGAAATGTATTCACATTTTTTCAAAAGAAAACTTTGATCATTACATCGGATCCCGGTTAGAACATGTCACATATTTGTTATTAAGCAGACCGTTATTTTGCAATCAGCATAAGTACTGTAGGGGAGACAAAAAACAGATAAAACCATCAGTAAAAATAGATGCTCTATTTAAAAATGTCAAACGTAAACGTGACACAGTCTGATGAAAAGGTCTGCATACTGGCAATTCTCAAGTCACACAAGTGACCAAAAACCTTGTTTTTTTTATATATATATATATATATTATGAAAGATTGTGTTGAAGAGCCCTCTCAATATAACAAATGACAGTTTTAGAATCACTAAATACTTATAATTTGTGAATAGGCTACTTGCACAATCACTTCCACGTTCTACTCAATGCTGTTTATTAGTTTCTGGTTCAGCAATGGCACTGTTTACAGGAGCTCCTCAAGATACAGTGGAGTGCAAAAATGTGGGCAACCCTAGTCAAAATGCTTTTTACAATTAATATGAATGAATGAATGAATGGTCTTTATTGTCATTGATATAGTACAGGTACCAAACAACGAAATTTGGGAGGGGGGGGCTCCCCTTGTGCTAGGAAAGAAAAAAAACTAAAACAAAAACAAGAAGGGAAAGGAGCTGGTTTACATAAATAAAGGCTATGTACACTATCCACTATACTATACTGTACAAATAAAACACTGTGCTGTACTCTATGCTATGCTGTACCTATTCTAACATTTCCTATTCTCTGCAACCTTATGTACCCTAGGGTTGTCATATTGCACATAGTGTTATTGCACATTCATTTAAAGTGTCGCAGTTTGCAGGCTTGAAATGTACACATTTGTGCCTCAGCACTACACCTGATTTTCAATCCAGCAGCTGCCATCAATCCGTCCAGACTGTCCAGGGCCCAGAACCTAGGTCGTTGCTGTGTTCAGGGCCTGGATGGCCCTGGGGTAGAAGCTGAGCTTCAGTCTGTTTGGCTGCTGTGTTGTTCTTCCAGGACAGGTCATCCTGTATGTGCACCCCCAGGAATCGGAGGGTTGAGACTCTCTCCACGCTCCCTCCGTCGATGAGCAGGAGCTGGACCTCAGATTTTTTCCTCCTGAAGTCCACGATGATTTCCTGGGTCTTTGACTGGTTCAGCAGCAGGTTGTTAACCTTGCACAGCTTGCTCAGCTGCTCTACCTCATCCCTGTACGCCGCCTCGTCCCCCCCCGAGATGCAGCCCACCACGGTGGTGTCGTCTGCAAACTTTACGATGGAGTTGCTGGGGTGGACGGGGGTGAAGTCGTAGGTGTAGAGGTTGTAGAGGATGGGGCTTAGCACGCAGCCCTGGGGGGACCCAGTGCTGAGTCTGAGGGCTGTGGAGGTGTGGGAGCCCACCCGCACCCTCTGGGGGCGGTCGGACAGGAAGTCCTTGATCCATGCACATATAGAGTGTGATAGTCCCAGGTCTAGTAGTTTGGTCACTAGCCTGTCTGGAAGGATGGTGTTGAAGGCAGAGCTGAAGTCCACAAAGAGCAGTCTCGCGTAGCTGTTTCCCCTCTCCAGGTGGGATAGAGTGGAGTGGAGAGTCGTCGCGATGGCGTCCTCTGTGGACCTGTGGGCTCTGTAGGCGAACTGGTATGGATCCAGGTTGGGCGGGAGGCGTGTGACTATGTGGGCCCGGACTAGTTTCTCGAAGCACTTCATGATGATTGGTGTGAGTGCCACCGGGCGGTAGTCGTTTAGGCAGCTCACCGTGCTTTTCTTCGGGACTGGGATGATAGTTGAGGTTTTCAGGCAGGGTGGGATGGTGGCCTGGGACAGGGACTGGTTGAAGATGTTGGTGAAAACCCCGGCCAGCTGGTCGGCGCAGTCCCTCAGCACCCGTCCCAGGACGCCATCCGGCCCTGAGGCTTTCCTGGGGTCCACCGCCTTCAGCACGCGTCTCACTTCATGCTCTGTGAGGGTGAGGCTGCTGAGAGCTGATATCTAAGTGAAAAGAAGCAAACCTCACCTCTAAATTGTACCATGTTAAACATGACACATTTCATCACATTTGAATTTGTTACTTTTTACAGTTTCAAAATAATAAAACAAGGAAAAAGGCCTTGTGCAAAAGTTTAGAAACCCTGTCAGCTAGTACTTTGTGCTCCTCCTCTGGCAACTATAACAGCTTGCAAACGCTTCCTGTAGCCAGCTAAGAGTCTTTCAATTCTTGTTTTGGGAATTTTCCCCCATTCTTCCTGGTAGAACACCTCTAGCTCAGAAATATTATTCGGCCTTCTTGCATGCACGTTTGAGATCTCTCCACAGATTTTCAATAATATTCAAGTCTGGGGACTGTGAGGGCCATTCCAAAACCTTCATCCGTCTTTCCTGGAGGTTCTTCATGGTTGATTTTGAGCTATGCTTCGGGTCATTGTCTTTCTGGAATATCCAACCTCTCTTCAACTTCAATTTCTGGACTGACCTTCGAACATTAGCCTCTAGAATGTCTTGATATTTGGTGGAATCCATTCTTCCTTCCACCCGCACAATATTTCCTGTGCCCCCAGCTGCTACACAACCCATAATGGATCCACCTCCATGCTTAAGAGTTGACAAGGTGTTCTTCTCTACAAATGCTTCACCCTTTTTTCTCCAAACATACCTTCTTTGGTTGTGGTCAAAAAGTTCAATTTAGTTTTTGTGGTTTCGTCAGTCCATAGCACATTGTTCCAATAGGCTTCAGGTTTCTCAAGGTTTTCTTTTGCATACTTCAGACACTTAATTTTGTGTTGAGGTTGTGGGAAAGTCTTCTTTCTGGCAACTCTGCCATGTAGGTCTTTGTTGTATTAAGGTAAACTGTATTGTTGTCCTGTGAACAACTAGACCGGTGTCTGCTACTCTTTTTTGCAGCTCTTTTGCAGTGATGTGTGGGTTCTTCTGAGCATTTCTCACCAGATCTCGGGCCATTCTATCTGAACATTTTCTTGGTCTTCCAGATCTTGCCTTGACTTCAATTTATTTTCCATTTTCTGGTGATGTTTCTGACAGTGGAAATGGGTAGTTTGAAACGTTGAAAAGTTTTTTGTAGCCTTCTCGTTGATGGTGGAAGTGAACTATATTGATTCTGACATTCTTGGACAACTGTTTAGAGGAACCTATGGTTTTTAACACCAGACACAACAGCCACCGCAGTCGGATACTATATAAGGCATGGAGTTACTTCAGAATATATCCCAGCAAGCACAGACAGACCTGAACGAATTCGGATTCTGATAACGGCCAGATCACGTCATATCACAACTAGTTAGTATCTGGCCCAGAATATCACCTTATTTCAACTAAAATAAATTTTACAGAAAAATACTTTGCCACTGAAATAACTAAATGGTTGTAATCGAGGTTAACTAACTATTTTTCCGACCACCACTTATTTTGTAACATCGGAAACATAATTTGTGCTGATTTACAAGCTGTTTGAAAATTCGTTAATGATGTTGATATGCTGATTTGCATTCTGCTGCTATTACTTATTCTATTATTGCTGATTTGCACTCTGCTGCTACTATTTTACTCTTGTTGATTGCTGATTGTTGTTTTATATACTGCTTATTTTAGTATTGATTGTGTATTCTGCTGCAATGCCAATGTCTAATGTGAATTAGAATGAAATACAATGAAATATATATCACACATGTACATCTGATAAGTAAGTAAGTAAGCTAGCTAACTATGATTGGAAATTAAGTAGTATTAGTAGTGATGTCAATCGGGGGCAAGGGGCTTGGTTTATGTTGGCATGGCCATTAAAGCACCTACACAATAGTTGTACAGTTATGAAATGATAAGCACAGATCTCCCAAACAGTACTTATCATTTAATAACTGTACATATCCTATCATAACTACTATCCTATAGTCCGAAAGTTACATAAGCAATACGCAGGTGTTTTAATGGCCATGCCAACATAAACTGAGCCCCTTGCCCCAATTGACATGAGTTTTGTTAATGTAATCAACATTACGGTAAGTTCAAGTAGGAGTCAGGTTGTGTAAAAATGCTGTGCAGGTTATATCACTTCTACACTGTAAAAAGTGACAAACTCGTTCATCCAATACAATCATTGTTATTTAAAACAATAGACAATTATTGATTTGATTATGAAAATACTATTTTTTTCATTTGAGACTACAGTTGGATAGAAAGATTAGAAAACTATTGATTTGGTGTAGAGCATTCACAACATGCCATTTGAATCATAGCAGCCACCGTACTTGCTACTGCGCATTGAAAGATCTGTTGGCTATTTAACCAATTGTATGTGTGGCTTAAATAATGTTGAAAATAGCTCATTGCTCATTCCATTATGTCATATAAGCACTTTGAGCTGCAACGAAAAGTGCTCTACAAATAAAAGTTATTATTATTAGAGTAGATACTATATTGAAGGTCAGAGTTTTCAATAACCATGTTGTTAAAGACATGGTGGCGCTATGTAGCCTTATCTATATGTTGAGGGTTAGACAAGAACAGTACCCATGGGATTACCATCGCAACAGGGGGCATCAGAGGTGGGAAGATTAGCTTGTAGTCTGTGACTTTCTGATTTACGATTGAGTACTTGTGATAAACGAAGGGTATTTAATATGCCCTCTTGCACCCTGGACATCGTGTGAGCTGTACTGTATGCTGGAGAAAGAGCTGCATTTGAACCTGAACGCTACACTTTGTAATAAATCTATTATCTTAAAGAAAAGGGCAACCCATGTCATCCATCATATTGATTGAGAAGACTGTGTACTGTGTGAAAGCTGCGACTTTACAGAGAATTGTTGGAACAAACACAACGCAGAGACTACGACAAGAGAGACCATCTTATCTCTTAAAAACACCAAAAGCCAACAGTCAGTTCTGATCTCAGTATAGTGTCGATGGGCCATTGTTGTTACAAATACTGGTCACTTTATAAAGTATTCCCCTCCATCTGGTCATTCAACATGGTGTCAGTGTTAACAGTAAACAGTAAACGTGCGCATAACAGACTCATTTTCACGTTTCAAGTTTTTAAAATGGACAAGGAAAATCTATTCCCGATTGAGTGAAGACAACTAGCTGACAAAGCTAACTACGTAACTTCTGACCCTCTACTCTACAGACAACCGGCAAGTGTTTGAACAGGAGTATGACATGCTCATTGCAGTGGCACATTTCAACAAGCCAGCCCACACACAGGAGTATATTCACCTCAATCTAGCAGGATCAGAAGCTATTGAACATGATATGGATCATTCGTATACTCTCTGTGTTAACTGTTTGTGTTAACAGTTAAAGTTAACGTTTGTTTACGTTTTGTAAATAAAAAGTTCTGTTGACACAAGGTATACATGTAGTTGTATATTTAATAGTAACGTTTTGGTTCATAATTGTAATGACCCGAATACAACCGGCTGTTTTAGGTCACCAAAAAGTCGCTGAGATGACATCCTGGAAAATAAAAATATAAAATAAATAATCATGAAAATCCCCAAAATGTCATGACGTCTTTATAAGGTCTTTGTGCTTGCTGGGAGAGTTCAACCCTGGAATTGTTGTGGATCAATCTGGTTTCTCCTCAATTGATATTGAATATTGAACACAAGGAGATTGATCAAATTAGCTTGAAGCCTTTTATTAATAAAGTTACATGAGATCAGTCTAGAGTTTGCAAAATCCAAAGTTCCCCTCCTTCTCTGAGCACAGCCCTTATATAAGCTGACTCCCTTATGAGGTCACTAATCTTGGCAAACAAATGTGGTGACAGGAAAGGCTAGACAGTTATTGCAACTGTCCACCCGCAGGGGTGCAGATGTGCACCACACTTAGTTATTCGCACGTCTCCACTCAGATCTTTAATTATCTCCAACATATTTCTATTCACATGACTCATTGAAGCCCTAACGAGTAAATCACCTTTGTCTGGGCCTTAGTTATAATCTTCTCAAAAGGTAAAAAAGAATAATCCAAAAGGGTTCCCCGATTTTTGCACAGGGCCCTTTTCCTTTTTTTATCATTTAAAAACTCTGAAAAATAAAAAGAAACCTTGCTTTAAAATTTGCAGAGAGGTGTCATGTTGTTTATCTTTGTAGCATTTAGTGTTCAGGTTTGCTTTCAATCACTTATTGCGCTTTTCCATTGACCAGACCGGTTCGGCGCGGCGCGGCACGCATTTGAAAAGTTCTGTTTAGGTTCGGGTAGGATACGTTCTCCATTATACTCAACAGACCAGGAACGAGCGGAGACAGTAGGAGGAGTTAAGTGTCATAAGAGCACTTCACTTTAATAAGTGCCGCAAAAAAATGAAATGCGATAAGAATGATGTCAAAATGCAGCACTATCATGCACAGATCAGCCTTAAAACATGTAACGTTAAATACGTTAGACAGGGAGCGATGTATTATACGGAAAGGCTGTGCTTGACGCTCTCATTGGACTGACGGCGGGGCTCATACAATCTCTGCGTTTGTTATAGATACGATTGCTGCGGTGTCTTGCTGGTAGTCAAATATATTTATTTATACAGCATATGGATGTTACGTGCCTGTTACTTGCCGCTTTCAGTTCTAGTAGATCTAGTAGTTCTAGTAGATCGGCTCATGAGTGAACAGCGAAAATGCCTGGACGGCACAGCTAGGGAACTATGTGTGAAAGAGGCTTAAATGTTGAAATAACAGTAATACCATGTTCATTGGTAAAATGACATAAGGGATGAAAAGGGGGATGATGAAGCGCACTGGACTGAGAAACAGCGTAGGCACAGCACATCGCCATAATAGCGATTTCTTTGTTATGCTTGTTGTAAGTTCTGTGATGCATTGAAATTACATTAAACCAAAATAATAAGATTGTTATCATATTTTTTCAAATCTTTATTAATAAGTTATTACAGAAACAGTAAGTGACATTTTCCGAGAGCGAAATCTGTTGTGGTATTTAAAAATGGCGGTTAGCGATGAACTCTATGAACATGGGATGACGATTTCCATTGACCAATCAACGGTCTGCAGCGTCACACTTCACACACAGCCTGGCAAAAAAGTACCTTTCGCTACCCCTCTCGAACTGGAACTAAAAACGGCCCGGGTACTATGGTCTGGTACGGCTCGGTTGGCAGTGGAGAAAGGAAAACGAACCGCCCGGCCCGGCTCGTCTCGGCCCGGCCCGGCCCGGTAGTGGAAAAGCGCCACTAGAGAAACGCGGTCTGGGAATGCAGTGGAATGGCCCGGGGGTGGGGGGCAAGCACACTTCACAATTTCCACAGGAATTGTACCTGTCTAGTTATAATTAATGACTGTACAGATTATACATATGTAAGTAAAGAGACATTGTACAAAAATATGAACTCTAACCAGTACTGTACTGAGCTCTCTCCTTCATGGTCAACTTATTTATTTACACTGTAACATTTCATTCTTGTGCATTTCATTGTAGCCTACATGGTATCTGTATCTTGTATACATGACAAATAAACATTTGAGCATTCTCAAAGATCAGATGCTGGGTGGGGTGAGGCGGGTTGCAGCTTTCTTCCACCGAAGCCCCATAGCAACCGCTGTGTTCGTGTCAAAACAGAACATGCTGAAGCTTGCATCACACAAACTTATCATCGATGTCGCCACGCACTGGAACAGCAGTCTGGATATGATGAAATGCCTGTGAAATTGATGCGCTGGATGGCTCAGACATTCGTGATGCGGAGGATATGTGAGGCTTCTTAAACCTCTGAAAACAGCCAGGTATACTGGGGAATATACCTACCTGCTGCAGTGCACTGCAGTAGACCCCAGATTCCGAACTCCGAACTGTGCAGTTGCACAACCAGGTATTTATTTTACTCTCTTTCTAATGCTACTAATAATGATGATAATAATAATAATAATAATAATAATAATAATAATAATAATAATAATAATAATAATAATAATAATAATAATACAATTAATTTATAGAGCGCTTTTCTCTGTATGTGTGCATTGGGAGCAGGTACCAGTGGCCACACCTGCAGCAGAACAGCCTGTTGACCAAGCAGACACAGGAGGGGGTGCAGCTGAGCGGGAACAACCTCCTCCCAAGAAGACCGCTCTGGAAGATCTCCTTGGAGGGACTTTCCCTGAAACCAGCAGCAGCAGCATAGTCCATCAGTGGGATTGAGGCAGAAATGGAAGAGTACAAAACGGAACCATCCATTTCCCTCACAAGCTGTCCACTCAAGTGGTGGAAGGAAAAGGCAAAACTGTACCCACTACTTTCCCCTTTGTTGGGATTAAAATCAGAATCGGTTCTTTTGTTGACTGCTCCAAGAAAGAGGAGAGATGTTCTCTATTGCACAAGTGGTATATTTATTGAAAATTACATGTAGAGTACAAAACAGTGCTGCAGCAGCTGGACCCAACCCTGAGTCAATCTCAGAGGAAAGGTGTTTCTTCTTCAGTTTACAATACATTATATACTTTTAGAAAACACAGTCCTTCCCCTTTTGGCCACTATGATGTAAGAGCTGAATGGCCTATTAGAATGTCCTAAAACTATGAATGGAGTGTTGTCTTGTGTTAGACGTGAGAGTTTTTTATCGGTTCTTACAACACCTGGATTCATGGTCATCAGACATGACTAATTACAATGGGTCGTATTTGTTCTTAGGATACAATACTGATAATGTGCATATTAAAACAGGAAAACTGATAAGATATGTAACATCATGATTTAAGCAGCTGGTGCTAGAGAATGGACAATAGGACCGTTGAAAAATATATATCCTAACACCTTTAGCAAAGGCATGTCTCTCCATACCAGCCACCTCTGTCCCTAGTGAAAGTTGTTCTTCAACCGCAGCCCAGCAAGCACCGACGGACCTGGACGAATTCGGACCAGCCCGATAACGGCCAGATCACGTAATATCACAACTAGTTAGTATCTGGTCCAGAATTTCACCCTATTTCAACAAAAATATTTTTTTACAGAAAAAGACTTTGCCATTGAAATAACTAAATGGTTGTATTCGACCAAAATAAAATAAAAATCCAACCAGCACTTATTGTGTAACATCGGAAACATCATTTGTTACAAGCTGTTTGAAAATGTGTTAACAAAAATATTTTTTATAATTTCTTCAGCTTGAAAAAGAGCAGCATGGATAGGACCCCAAAAGCGGACAGATCAAGTCATATCATGACTAGTCAGATTTGTCCCAGAATGTCACCCTATTTCAACAAGAAAAATTATTTGTGAAAAACACTTTGCCTGAAAGACTTTACAGAAATAACTACATTTAGTTATTTCAGTGGCAAAGTGTTTTTCACTAAGAATTTCTTTTGTTGAAATAGGGTGATATTCTGGGCCATATACTAACTAGTCGTGATATGACTTGATCTGGTCACATTAATGGCAGACTTTTCCGACCAGCACTTACTGTGTAATATCAATAACATAATTTGTGCTGATTTACAAGTTGTTTGAAAAAACTAATTTTGATCATTTGTTCAGCTTGAAAGAGAGCAGCACAGACAGACCCTGAGAGCAGCCAGATCAAGTCATATCACGACTACTGTCTGGCCCAGAATGTCACCCTATTTAAAAATATATATAATTCTGATGAGACACGTCAATCGAAAATTGTGTAGAACACAAGTCTTTTTCAAGTGTTTTTCTGTCAAATGTATGTTAGTTGAAATAGGGTGATATTCTGGGCCAGATACTAACTAGTCGTGATATGACTTGAGCTGGTCGTTATCGGGCTGGACCGGCCTAGTCCTGGACTTCTCTGAAAGACGTCATCATGACGTCTTTCTAACGTCTTTGTGCTTGCTGGGAGAGGTCTCAGCTTAGCTTCTGCCTGAAAATGTAGATATGCTAATATTCCAGGGAAAAAACGTGTCAATTGCAAGCTAGGAACAAAGGCAAAGCCTTAGTTTGTTTATTTTAAGAGATGTTCTTTATTTGTAATATGTATTATTTTATATGTATATATAATTTATTTATTTGATTTAAAATTATTTTCAGGGTTTTTGGCATTTCTTATTTCTATATAAAAAAAGCATCATTGCATAGTTTGTGTTTTACTGTTACATCCTACCTCAGAAGTTAAAAGGCCTTCTTTAAGAAAATACACAATTGTGTTGTTTTTGTCTGACAAATAAATAAAAGACTCGTTTTCATACGTTGTTTTGATTGATTGATTGATTATACTTTATTGTCCCCGAGGGGAAATTTGTCTTGGGCATGGTACTTTCATGCTTCAAGAGCAACAGAGACGATACATACAACATACAGTAGACAAAGTAAACAACAGGACAGCAACAAACATTGAGTGACATTGGCAGCGGTTTCCACCTGGACATGGCATCATTTGGTATAAATATATATTGCACATAACCCTTCAAGTGGTGTTTTCGAATATTGCACATGGCCCTTCAAGTGGTGTCTAAGATAAAGTGCAGGTGCTGGTGATCATGTCCTAATCATCGTTTCTGCTTGAGCGAATTGATTAGTTTAATGGAGAATGGAACAAATTATAGTTTTAAGAGCTTATAATTACATCTTGGCATGCGAAGCCTTCTACCTAGGGGGAGAACTTCGTATTCTGTGGAGAGCGGATGTTGGGGGTCTGCGATTATCTTGTTAGCCTTGTCCAGGACAGCTTTTTCATATAGTTTATTTAGGATCACATAGTCTCTTTCACCTACAATTTTCATAGCTGTTTTGTGAATGCTGACTAGTCTGTTTTTTTGTTGTACAGTTAAGTTGCCAAACCACACAATTATTCCATATCTGATTACACTTTCAACAATGGACTGATAGAAAATTCTCATGATCTGCTTTCTCACCCCATAAAGTCTGAGTCGCCTCAGGTGATAAAGCCTCTGCTGTAGTTTGTTACATAAGCTGTCTAAGTGTGTATTCCAGCAGAGATGGTTGTCTAATTGAATATCCATTTGATTAAAGTACTATTGACACCCATGTCTTTGAGCTTTCCTAAGAGCACGTGGGGTTGTACCGTATTAAAGGCGGAACTAAAGTCAACAAACATCATTCGGGCATAGGCCTTTTTGTTCTCGAGGTGCTTGGATACAGAATGTGTGATATAGAGAATAGCATCCTCCGTGCTACGGTTCTGTTTATAGGCAAATTGAAAGACATCTAGCAGTGGGTCAATGTGTTTTCTAAGCAGAGACAGTACATATCGTTCAAAACATTTAATCACAATGGAAGTTAGAGCAATGGGGCGGAAGTCATTATTCTCCATGGCACGAGGTTTTTTCGGCACAGGGATTATAATTGACTTCCTCCACAGAGCTGGAACCTCGGTATTCAGGGACTTTTCAAATAGCGGACACCATGCTGTTGTTAGTTCTTCTGCACAGTTTTTGAGAAGAGAAGCTGATAGACCGTCTGGACCTGTGGACCTGTTGGTAGACACCCTGCTAAAGAGACGTTGAATGCTGGTAGGATTTACCTCCAACCAGCAGTTGGCATCAGTCTCTGGCAGGGTCTGCAACACACGGTCACACTCCTGAGAGTTCCGTGTGTCAAACCTCAGGTAGAAGTCATTCAGCTCGTTTGCTTTTTGTTGTTCGTCTAGGGTCATGATCTGTCTTTTTGTTGGGTTCATGTTGGTCACTGATTTCATTTTTTAAAGTTGGAAGTCAAAAAACTTTGTTCCATTGTGTCCCTGTGTTTTTTCCTTGCACTAACAAGCAGTTGTTTTAGTTCTTTCTGGACCACTGACAGTCCTGCCCTGTCCTTATTTCTGAATGCCTGTTTTTTCCTATTTATGCAATCTTTGATTTGTTTTGTAATATATGGTTTGTTATTAGGATAAACTACTATTTCCTTCTTTGGGACAACATTGTCAACACAGAATCTTATATAGTCTGTTATGGTAACAGTGGCCTCATCCAGCTCTAGTGCGTGGAATATGGACCAGTCTGTGCACAGAAAGCTACCCTTAAGTGTCTCAGTAGCATCATGCGACCACACATTGACAGTTTTACTTTCAGGTTTGCTTGATTTAAAGACAGATTTGTACGAAGGGATTAAATGTACAATGTTGTGATCTGAGTTTGAGAGGGGAGGTTTTGATTTGGCTACATATGCATTTTTTACATTTCCATAGCATTTATCTAGGATCTTGTCGTTACGGGTATTACATTTCACATCCCTGGCGCCTACAACAAGGTCTTAAGATAACAACCCTGAATCTGTCTATTTGTGGCGTCATTGAAGATCAGGCTGACCTGGAAGAAGCAGAATGTGTGTGTGTATGTGTTATGTGTGTGTCTGAGTGACCTGAGAATAGAGTGTATATGTGTGTGTGTGTGTGTGTGTGTGTGTGTGTGTGTGTGTGTGTGTGTGTGTGTGTGTGTGTGTGTGTGGGTGTGTGTGTGTGTGTATGTATGTGTGTGAGTGACATAAGCATATGTGTTGTTAGAAAATCCCACCAAGATCTAACACGGGTATCTAAAAAGCTGAAAAGCTTTTAATGAAGTCTTAATGAAAGGAAAATGGCATTCTGCACAAGTAATGTGGAATTGCTGTGTGAGAAAAGGAAAGAGCTAAGGGTGGGGATCCTTAAGGCAAACATTTATTTTAAAAATAAAATAGAGAATACATTCTCAACAGGTAATAAGACAGGCATGGGGAGGTCTGAACACACTAATGGGCAGACCCAGTAAAAAGAGCAACAGTCTTGTAAATAACAGTGTTGCCTTTGTTAATGATGAACAACCATTACTGTAGATTTGACACTGTGGATGACAGTAATGAATGTCATGAGATATGCAGCAATCTCCCTACAGGAGCAGCAATAGTCATCAGAGAGGAGGACGTTGCTGTAAGTCTTTCTAAACTTAAGCCAAACAAGGCCACTGGCCCTGACTGTTTGAAAGCCTGTCTACTTAAAGACTGTGCTTTTCAATTAAAGGGGAGTATTCGCCAAGCTGTTCCAGTCCCTCCTAAATGTGTACAGTGCCAAAATCATGGAAATTCTCAATAATTAAGCCCTTGCCGAAAAGGGCCCTTCCCGAAAATGATTTTCGGCCTATCGCAATAACTTCCAATCTGTGTAAAACTATGGAGAGAGTGTTGGCCAATTACTTGTCCACCACTGTGGTTAATATGTTAGATCCACTGCAGTTTGTGTACAGGAGCGAGAGAGGCACAGAAGATGCTGTGCTTACTAACACAGTAACTAAACATCTCATGCAGCCTAAAAGCTATGCTAGGATTTTATTTGTGGATTTTAGCTTTGCGTTTAATTCAATGAAGGTACATATCCTCCTGAAAAGGCTAGCTGATCTCGGTGTCAACAAGGGGCTAATTCTCTGGATCAGAGATTTTCTCTCTTGCCGCCCACAGAGGGTCTCTGTCAGTGGGAGCATTTCAGATATGCTCACTGTCAACACAGGCTAGCTTGTGAAAACATAACTCCCATGACTTCGACGGGATTCGATTAACAAGTTAAAATACAGTATAGAAGAATAGACTTATCATTAATCATTAGTTATGAAAGTATAAAATCAGTACAGGAAAATAGAATATCATAACAGCAGGTGTAAAATGGTTGTTAGCACATAGGTAAAAATAAGTAATTTACAGGCGGTTTGAATCATAATACTTTCTTTTAGTCAGGAGTTTTTCTTCTTCATGTCGCTCAAAAACAGAACCTCTCTTTTGGCTTTGCGTGACCTTCTCATTTTTCTCAACTGACCTCAGTCACATGTTATTTAAATGAGCACATAGTACATGAGTTATCACTTCTAGTTATTTTAATACAAATTCCCAACAGCCAAACAAGATCTGGAAACAGAACCAGTTTCACTTGATGGCCAACATGTTGAAACTGTGAATACATTCAAATATCGACAGTCTTAGATTGTCAGATGAGCTTCTCTGAAAACACAGAGTATGTTTTCAAGAAATGTTCACAGCGACTCTATCTTCTGAGAAGACTCCGGGGCTTCGGTGTCAGTCAGCAGATTTTAGCGCTGGTGTACAAAACTCTTATTGAGAGTGTTTTAACTTTTAATTTTCCTGTTTGGTTCGGTCACCTGAACTGCAAACTTAAACCTTCACTACATCACTACAAACTATACACCATCCTCTATTTACCTATTCTACAGGTAAAGTAATATCACCTTACCTTTTGGAATGTATACATTTCTCCAATTAGGAGCACCTGACACTTTGACACTCAGTTCTGTCATGACCCCACTGTGACATCACCACCCCTTATCACCATAGCAACATGTTGAACCACACTGAGGCAGTCCTTTGTTGTCGGCCTTATCAAACTCCCTACTATCGTGTCCCTCCAGGCAGCCTGGTGTCGGCGGATGGCAGCAAGCATCATCAAGGATACCTTGCACCCCAGTTTCGTATATTTTGGTATCTGTTACTGCTAAAAATGAAGAAGAGTTCTTGAGCAAATTTAAGACTGTTTATTCAAAAAAGCAGGTTACACAGCATGGCCCCTCAATGGAGCTGGTCATCCGAATCGGGCACAGGATATGAAGAAAAAGAGAAAGAGCCAATGTGTGTACAGGATTTTATACCCCCCCCTGTCACTGTCGCTGAGCCAATCAAAACAGAGATATGGTCTTGTTAACATCTGGTAATGATCAGTCCACGTCATTTTAATTTGGTCAGATACAAAGTTTGCCAGTGAAGTCATAGTAGTTTTCTGTCCTGTAAATAGGATGTTATTATCTTATTATCTTATTATCAGGGGCCATCCTAAGGATTATTTTGGGTTCATGCTGTGCATTATCTGCCATACACTTGGTTTAATGCAATTCACCCTATGGTCTAATACAATTCTAATGCAATTTATGCTATGGGCGTCTTGCTGGCTCGGGCCCTAATGCAATTATATCTACCCATGATGATATTACAGCCTCTGCACATGCTGGTCAAAAGGCCATTGTGTGTATTAGAGGGCCATTGCTATGGTTACAGAGCATGAAATACACGACACAGCCCCCCTCGGAACACCCAGAGGGTGTTCCGAAACTAAACGACAGACAGAAAAACTACATCAACCCATCAACTACATCAACAACATCAACACATCAACCCATAACTACATCAACCCAAAACTACATCAACAACATCAACACATCAACACATCAACACATCAACAAATCTCGGTAGAACCTCCACACAGACCAACCCAGGACCAGTACTATGAACCAAAGATAACACATACAAAAAATAGAAAACAACCAATAATAAAAAGAATCTTGTAAATAACAATCACAATTAAACCAAACTCAGTTCATCATGCATAATACAAAAACTGAGATACAGAAATTTCCAACGACCGATGTTTCCCTCGTCCTCGAAGCGGCAGGGTCAGAGGTTACTAGCACATGACCCCAGTTGGAGAACAGCCTTTACCGCTGTCTCAGATTGATAACACTTTCATAGTCAGGAGCTTCCATTGTCGCGTAACCATTACATCACTTCACAACCGACATCAATCACATGATATAGAAAGAAACAAACAGGAACCGAAGCAAACAATCACAAAACATCACTTAATAAACAAATCATCAAAAGAGGAAACAAAATCAGAAAGCAAAACAGAATCCAGCTTTTGCTCATCAGCTATGTCGGCCATCATTAAAGCATTAACCGGAACATCAGAAATACACTTTCCAAAACATTTGATTAAAATACCAAGTAACATAAGACAGATGATAATGACAACAAGAATAATAGCGACGGACCTGATCATATTACCAATACCTGAAAAAGCAGAATCAAAGAAATCCAATGTATTCCAACCGTGTTCTTTACGTAAATCCTCTATACCCTTCTTGTTAGATTCATGGAAATCATACAGAGCGTTACCAGAATCCGAAATATAACTGCAGCATTCACCGCCTATCAAAGCACAAGTACCACCCTGACTGGCCAAAATAATGTCCAAAGCCATTCTATTTTGGAGAGCTACATTCTTAGTTTCAGTCAATTCAGTAGCCAGGGCAGATACTACAGCATCCGAAGCATTAATGTGTTTTTCAAGAACGGATGATAGGGCACTTAATTCAGTCTGAGAGTTGTAGACACCATAACTTGGGAATATTAGGCCAAAAAACTTCTGAGCGGTAGATAACGCCCTACGACTACGATGGGTTGCTTGTTTGTGAAGTACAGACATCTCCTCCCGAGTAACTTTCCTAATCAAAGGTATCAGATGAGCTAAATAACAAAGACCCTCACTCAAAGCAGGAAGCTTAGAGAATGCATTATTATCACACACAAGAAACACACCCTCCGGGAGTTGAAGCTCCTTACCAGGATACGAGAAAATGACACCACCTATACAAGACGCGGCCCCTAGCTGACGAATCGCGCTGCCCTTGAGCCGAGATTGTATGTCAATACAGGGTGTAATATTTACGAGAGGCATGACTTTAAGCTGCGTGGTGCCTTTCTGCCGTCTGGTAGTATTGGTATCATGTAATTTCATTTGAGGCACCATAGCACAATCAACAACTTTACATTTCAATCCAGAAATAACAACTGAACCTCTCCACCGTGTAGAAGTCACACTCCCAGAACATGACAGATGAGGACTCAATGCAGTACCATTCAATTGAACGAACATAGCTTGGATAATATATATCTTCTTCGGACCTGTTGGTTGTGACAAATGTGTAAGCCTATCAATAATAACCTTCCCCACACCGCTAGGCCTATGGTGTTTGTTAACTGCTGCTGTCAGACGTTCCAACACACCAATATCCACACCTGCATAGGAAGAATTTAAAGGAACCAGAATCGTGCTGGGCTGACAAGAAGAGCTCTGGTTCTTGCCCTGTAAAACAAATTGGGCTAAACCCTGCCAATTATAATGAAACCATTCTGCTTTAGTTAACGGTATGGGGAAAAACATAGGAGCAGATGTACTTACAGGGACCTGTTGACAAATCCAGCAATCAGAATAATTCATTTTTGAAGCAAAATCTTTCATGATACTAGTGGCAGAATTAGGGTGGGACCGTGTCCCCAGGTGATTAGAATCATACAACAAATAATCGTCAGTAGCGACTACAATCGCCTTCGTAGAAGCCTTTACAGCAACATTTTTAACCTTTCCTGGTAACTCAACTGGAAAAACATATTCATGCACAAATTCCTTACAGTCCAACAAAAAGTGGTGTGGAAAGTCAGGAGTGTTCCTACAAACTTTGTCCTTGAAATTGTTGGATTTGTCAAACACCTGTTCACCGATATTACGTCTAGCACACCAATACGAGTTCACCTCATTGTCAGCATTAGTTAATGTCACAAGTGTTGACACTAACTGCTGTTTAAGTGTAATATATCTGGCATCCAGTAAATACCACTCAGCCGCTTCAGTCGAGGCATAGATCAAACAATCATCAACAGTACAACGTGAATGTGGGCAAACAAAAGCTCTACCTTCTGTGATCATTCTTCTCTGACGTCCAGGCATAACAGTGTGTGAGTGAAGTGTAACATTGTCCAAAGAAGTCAATGGGGTAGGAACACTAAGGGGTATATTAGTCTCTGAAACGGCATGGCTTGAGTTTCCTCCTAATTGGCCTCGGTGTATCACGGGATCTGTCTGGTTGGGGTGTATCACTGACAGGTCTGTGTCTCTCAATGGTACCTTGGTCCGGGCAGCCGCCCGGGTTGCTGACATCTCCGTCTGGAGCATTGTCAGGGTCGGAAGGGGTGACAACAGGGGCAACACCAGGCTTGGTAGAACCCCCAAGAGGGGTGTCGCAGTCACTGGATCCTTCACGATCTCCATTGGCCCACTCATCTCTGGGCTGGACAGGGTCTGGGACGAGGCCCCCGGCATCATCTGCATCACGGCGCAGATACTCACCAACATCTTCGTCAGCCTGGATGTCCAAGCTGTGGACTTCCTCGTCCCCAGGGGTCTCCTCACCATCCTGCTGAGGCTCTCCCTCATCGTCCTCATTGGGTGCCTTGATGCAGTGATGAACGTGATACCAGGTGGGGGACCCCTTGATTTGGATGGCAGTCCCAGTGCACCGAACGACCTCGTATGGTCCTTCCCGTCGAGCCTCATGCCACTTCCGTCTGTAGACCTTCACGTATACTTTGTCACCCGGTTGCAACGCGTCCTTCCTCTCCTGTGCGTTCACCTCCTCTTCACGTTCCTGTTTGTGGAGCGCATAAGAAGAGATACTCTTTTGCCGGTTAGTCATGTACTGTACATAGGCTTTCATGTCACTCTCCAAGAGAGCCAAACTTGGCCCTTTCCCACTGGTTCGTGCACAGGGAGCTGTCATTATTCTCCCCATAGCCAGTTCATGGGGAGTCAAGTGCAGCCCTCGAATCTCACTGGAACGACAGGCCATCAATGCAAGAGGGAGTCCTTCCACCCAATTAAGACCTGTATGCTGACAGACCTTAGAAAGACGGTTCTTAAGGACCCCGTTCATCCTCTCTACCATCCCCTGGCTTTGAGGTGAGTAAATACACCCAAATCTCTGCTTGATTCCCAACTTTTGTAGTATAAGCTTTACCGTCTTATCCACAAATTCCTTACCATTGTCTGACGCTATCCTATCTGGAATTCCAAACCTAGGTATGAATTCCCTGCATAGGAACTTTGCTACAGACTGAGCATCCTTTTTTCGAGTGGGGCATGCTTCTACCCATCTGCTGAACCTGTCCACTACAACTAACATGTACCTGTATCCTGCAACAGGACGAATCATGTCCACATAGTCAATCACCAAATGTTTCATTGGCCCGTTTGGGGTAGGGATATGCCCAGTTCCCACTGGTATTCCAGGTCTGATATTGTTTTTCAAACAGACCACACATTGACCAAGGATATGGTCTATTTGTTCCAATAAATATGGAGCCCAAAAACCATATTCCTTGGTGATCTTGCGTCTTACCTCCCCCCTGGCCACATGTGCTAATCCATGGGCTTCCTGTATCAGCATGCCTAATAAATCTGGGGGTGCCACAACCAGTCCCTCATGATTTCTCCATAGACCTGTGTCATCCTGACTAGCCCCCCTTGTTAACCATAGGTTTTTGTCTAGCGCATTTGCCCCACTCTGTAACATCAACAAATCCTCAAGCGTGACCATGCCCTGTAACCGTGCTTCATGTGTGACCAGCAGAACTTTACCTGCTTTGTCTGCTCCTGTAATGGCTTTGGCTGCATCATCTGCAGCCCTGTTACCTTGTGTGACATGTGATGAGTCAGATCTGTGTGCGGCACACTTCACTATGGCTAATTCCCTTGGTTTCATCATGGCTTGTAACAGCTTCATGATTTGAGCGTGGTGCTGAATAGGCGAACCATCAGTTTTCTTAAAACCCCTTCCCTTCCATACAGCTCCATGTAGATGACACACATTATGGGCGTAGGCAGAGTCGGTGTACACTGTCACTCTTCGTCCGGTTCCCAAGTTGCATGCTTCTGTGAGGGCAATCAACTCAGCCAACTGAGCTGAACAAGGCTGAGGAACAGCCTCGGCTTGTTCCACAATGAACCCTGAATTTTGGGATCGGACTATGGCATACCCAGCACGTAAACTTTCTCCTACCCGGTAACAAGATCCATCAGTCCAATACTCAACGTCAGCTTCCTTTAAAGGCAAAGCTAGTAGATCTGCTCTAAGCTTAGAGTACCTCATAGCTTCCTTCACACAATCGTGTGGTTCCCCATCTTCTGGGGTTGGCAAGGTCTCTGCTGGGTTAAGTGTGTTACATCTTAGTAATGTTACATCTTCCCTTTCCAACATCCTGTAATAATTCCTAATCCTAGGCATCGTCAAAGTATACTTGCCTTGATTCAAAAGATTCCTTAGACTGTGGTGGCAGAGAATGGTAATTGGGTACCCCATTGTTAAGGTTGTTGCCTTCTCGTACATAAGATATGCCCCGGCCATTGCTCTGTAGCATGGCGCGAAACCCATTTCTACCTCTGAATATGCGACAGAGTAATAGGCTATGGGCTGTGGACTAGGTCCAATGCCTGTTGGTTGCGTAAGAACAGCGCAGGCATACTTCCCTTTGGCTGAAGAAGAAACATACAATCCAAATTCTTTGGAATAGTCTGGAAGCGCTAAAGCTGGCGCTTCTTGCAATTTGTGTTTAATTGTCTCAAACGCCAAATCAGCTTCCCTTGTCCAAGTAATGCAACATTGGAGTTTATCACTACCTGTTTCCTTAATCATCCCCCTCAATGGAGCGACCAGTCTAGTGTAATCCTCCACCCATGCTGAACTATACCCAGTAATGCCCAAAAACATCATCATTTCCCTAACCGTTCGTGGTTTTGGAGCCTTCTGAATAGCTTCCAAGTGTTCATTAGTGACACTGCGATGTCCCTGTGTAATAGATTGTCCTAAGTAAGTTACCTTTTCCTGGCAATACTGTAGCTTCTTTTTAGACACCTTGTGTCCCTTCTCCGCCAAAACCTTTAACAGTTTAACGGAATCCCTGTGACATGTTTCTTCATCTGGGGCACAAAGGAGTATGTCATCCATGTACTGAATGGCAGTACTACTTATCGTCTGCCCTAACCCGTCTAAGTCCTCCTTCAAGACCTGATTAAAAACATGAGGACTGTGTTTATACCCTTGTGGCATTCTGGTATATTGATAATGTTGACCTTTGTAGGTAAACCCAAATAACCCTTGACTTTCTACACTAAGAGGTATAGAAAAGAAAGCCCCGCATAAATCAATCACTGTAAATATTTTGGCTGTAGATGGAATCTGAGTCAACAGCACATGAGGATCAGGAACTTCAGCTGGATAGCTGACAACTACCTCATTCACAGCCCGTAGGTCATGTACCAGACGATATGAACCATCAGGTTTCGTTACTGGCAGAAGAGGTGTGTTACTTAACGGATATTGAGTTATCTTCAAGACTCCTGCCTCTAACAATCCTTTGATCTGTGGCTCAATTCCATCAATTGCTTCCTGTTTCAATGGGTATTGGTTTTTCCAAGGGGGTTTTGCACCCGGTATGAGTTCAACTCTCAATGGACGAGCTGATTTCACAAATCCAATGTCTGTACTGTTCTTTGCCCACAGGTCTGCTGGCACATTCTGTATCATTTCTTCTCTGAGGTCTTTTTCAGGTTGTACAGGAAGGATTAGCTGGTTCATTAGCTTCACAGTCTGCGGATGTCCTATTCCTTGAGCAGAGATCATCAGTTTTGTGAACTGTCCATCAATGCTCCTCCAGATAGCAGGGTTTTCTTTTGTCGTTACAAATCTGGCTTTTTCTGAGTCTGCCATCATTGCCCCTAAATGCTTCCGCTTCCTTTAATCTTCTCTATCTTCAGAGACTCCTGCTCATCTTCAGAACCACTTTCTTCTTTTCCCTTTTTATAGCGTCTTGTCCCTCCCTGCTTTTCGGCCCTGGCTATTAGTTTTCTGATCTGAGCACTGTAACCTCCCTGTGCATTGCTGTCAGCACCTGAACATTCGCCATCACCTCCACTGCCATCTTCACTGTCATCTGTCTTGTTCTCTGGTTCGAAATCCACGGTCACTTTCGCTCTTCCCCTCTCTAGTACATTATCACCCTCATCTTTGATAGTGAAGGCTCCGTTCGTACTTAGGACGGGGACCTGAGGGTAGATCCGCTGAGAATTGTCCTCCAGTATCTTGGCATAGGGAGGAGGACTGGAGATTGGAGCTGTGTGTGAGAATGGAATGTTCACTTTCTCTTCCATTGCTTTGGCCAATTCATCTCTTTTTTCTGGATCCATGTGAGCTGTTTTCTCATTCCAAGCTAATGCTACTTTCTGCCCCTCTACCTTGAAGAGGTCTAAAATAGCTAACTCTAACCTGCGTTTCTCTGATCTAATCTTTCCTTTTTGATGCGCCTTATGTGCATTGATAAGTATCTCCAATGTTGCAATTAATTGTAAGTCAAAGGTGCCCTCTTCTGGCCATGGTTGTTCAATGTCTGCCCAACGAATATTCCATTTCGTTGACATTTTGCTAATCTCCTTAACAAGAGGATTCATTTTTTCCACTATAGCCACAGGGGATGAATTTGCTAATATTCCCTTATCTGTATTAACAGCCCTCACAATTTTACTGGGTTTGGCTCCCATGTCTGAAATATTTATACTGCTCAATATGCTGAAAGTATGCTATAAGGTGTACTTTTCTTACAACCCACCTTCTGTTGCCGTATCTGCTAAACAGATGCTAGTCCAACTTTTAACTGTGTCAACTGTCTACACAGAACATTACAATTCAGAACAACGGATTGTTTCAGTGGTATTGTGTATTATTGACTTAAATGTAATCTATGTGTGTGTGTTTTAATCTAAATGTTTTTCCCTTATTGTGTATGAATGTGTGTCACTTAATTGCTCAATCAATACTAATTATAGTTCAGGTCAACTTAATTATTAAACTACAAAGGCTGTTCAACACAATTTATCAAATTACAAAGGCAGGTCACGCTCTAAGTCTTTCGGATCCACAAACCCTTGATTGATCAATCCTCAGATAGAAACTGTTCTGCTATTCTTTAATCAAAAACTGTGAAAAAGAACTTAACTTGAAATAAAAAGATGTAAAACACGAATATTAATTACAACCTGTAAAGAAATCGATTTGTTATTTGGAAGGAATAAAATGATTAATTATTAATTACAATCTGTAAAGAAATCGACTTGTTATTTGGAAGGAATAAAATGATTAATTATTAATTACAATCTGTAAAGAAATCGACTTGTTATTTGAAAGGAATGCATAATTAATTAGACTTAGTCATTGACACTTCATTGATGTAAACCTGTGAAAGAAAACGTTATCATTGGACTATTACAATCTGTCCACTAGATGGCGGCAAGCAACCGAAAATGTCTTATCGTGTTCCATCCACTAGATGGCGGCAAGCAACCGACTTGGGTATCGATTGCTTCAGACCACCCTGCCGTGATCTTCAAGTCACAACCTATTATTTTCTACAATCCATAAACAACTCAACTGTCAAGCGAAAGGAATGAACGATTAGTTAGAATTATTCATTATATAATCATATACATTGATTTAAAACTTGTGGAATCAATCAATTGTTTTGTGAAACAGAAAATGAATGATCTGAATAATTAATTCAACTAATAAGTAATTAATTAAATTAATTAAAGTATTAATTAAGTATGACTGAACAGTCATTCACAACATCAATCTATGCATCAACCTTTTAGATTCTTTCACCAACATTCTGCAAGCAGGCACAGAGCCGGTTTATTGAGGGTAACGACTGGCCTATTCGCTTCGCGTGCTCTCTGTGTGTGTGAAATGTGCCTGCGCTGCCCATGCGCGAGTCCCCGTGTGTAAACTGCGCGTGAACTCGCCTCTTTTCCTAGGGCTCGTGAATGAATTCTATCAAATATCTTTAAAC
Source organism: Nansenia antarctica (assembly GCF_963989245.1). Lineage (NCBI taxonomy): Eukaryota > Metazoa > Chordata > Actinopteri > Argentiniformes > Microstomatidae > Nansenia > Nansenia antarctica. The sequence continues at coordinate 91,946,586 of NC_137674.1, read as the reverse complement.
TACTTTAAATATCCCGATGATCAATTCACTATCTTTCTATCTCTAAATTACTACAATCTTTATATGAATGGATTTAACTTTATCTTTTATGCAACAATCAAATTCAGCTTCCCTTGTAGTAGAAAGGATTTTCAGCTCTGTGTGTGTCCGCTTTTGCAGAGCAGGAAGGGGGGGGCTCTATTGTTCTTGAAAACCCACGGCTGTGTTGGGGCCTGCTTAAAACAATCTCTTTAACACAACTTGTTTTCATAAACAATTACTTTTCACGACACCGCAATATCAAGATTATCTTTCAATGCAGTTAAACGTATTATTTACCAAATGTTTCATTCTAATATTCTCTAATGCCTTTTTTCCACGGCCTCTCTCTCGAGAGGGACCTGAGCCTGCGGGCGTAAGGCTCGTCCGTAAGACGGCACTAAAGCAATTAGCTCCGTTCACAAGGACAATGGTCCTCTTGTCTTCTCAAACAGGAATTCTCATTCCTTATACATACAATAACACAATTATCAGACTCTCGCTAATCTTCACAATAACCAATATTGCCGACCCATTAACAAAACGTCTTCCGTTAATTTTCTGTCGACAAGTCTACACTTTTCATATAGACACTACTAAAGTTCGTCTCCCTTTAGTACCACAGGCACACACACGATATTTTCCCAATACAGTGCAATTTACACATATTATGTACAAATACAGATTTCTAAATCCGGCTCTTTAATTCAATCCAATTGTAATTATCTTATATTTCTAACAGATACTCAACACAAATCAAGATTCTTTTGTTTATAGCTTAAGACCATTTATTACAAAAGTACATCAAAGCTGGACACTGGTCTGGCAGAGAGAGAGAGACAGAGAGAGCAGAGAGAGGGGGAGGGGGAGCAGCTGCTGGGACTGTGGGACTGGGTCAGGCACAGAGAGAGAGAGAGAGAGAGAGAAAGAGAGAGAGAGAATGGTACTTACCTCCAGGCGCTGAATGAAGAGATGTAAAAATTGACGGTCACTATAATCACTATAAGCTATATATATTTACTCGTGGACTAGGCTCGCCATTTATTTCGTATATTTTGGTATCTGTTACTGCTAAAAATGAAGAAGAGTTCTTGAGCAAATTTAAGACTGTTTATTCAAAAAAGCAGGTTACACAGCATGGCCCCTCAATGGAGCTGGTCATCCGAATCGGGCACAGGATATGAAGAAAAAGAGAAAGAGCCAATGTGTGTACAGGATTTTATACCCCCCCCTGTCACTGTCGCTGAGCCAATCAAAACAGAGATATGGTCTTGTTAACATCTGGTAATGATCAGTCCACGTCATTTTAATTTGGTCAGATACAAAGTTTGCCAGTGAAGTCATAGTAGTTTTCTGTCCTGTAAATAGGATGTTATTATCTTATTATCTTATTATCAGGGGCCATCCTAAGGATTCTTTTGGGTTCATGCTGTGCATTATCTGCCATACACTTGGTTTAATGCAATTCACCCTATGGTCTAATACAATTCTAATGCAATTTATGCTATGGGCGTCTTGCTGGCTCGGGCCCTAATGCAATTATATCTACCCATGATGATATTACAGCCTCTGCACATGCTGGTCAAAAGGCCATTGTGTGTATTAGAGGGCCATTGCTATGGTTACAGAGCATGAAATACACGACACCAGCCACAGTCTGTTTGATCCCCTACTATCAAAAAGACTCAGGAAGTACAGGATCCTCAGGTCCCGTACCACCTACTGTTACGAGCTACTATGGTGTGGACCCAGGTGCAGTACAGAACAAAGGAGGGGGTAGGTAGGTTTGTAGAATAAAAATAAAGTATCTCTTTACCTAGAGCAAAACTCAGGGGTACAGAGTACGACCGTACTATAACTTGGAAAATAAAAGGGGTGAAAACACAGTCTCCAAAAGCTATGCAAATAATAGTGCGCAAAAAAAAAATACTCAGAAAATACATGTCACAATGCTTAACAACCAACAAGGTTCGATAAGGCTACAGTAGACAGGCCCAATTGGTTCACAGGACACAGAGGCTTCGTTCACACGGCAGTGAAATGTGACCCAAATCTGATTTATTTTTGCCAACATGTGACTCAGGTGTGATTTATGCATGACCGTGTGAACAGCGCAAGTCACCTGAAATCTGACTTTTTTAAATCCGACCTGGGTCGCGTTCAGAGGTGGTATTATATCGGATACATATTTGATATTTTCTGATATATCTAGCGTTTAATGCGACTTTTATGTCACTCTAGCAGGGTTGCCAGATGGGATTGGCAATTTACAGCCTAACCAACCGCTAAATCCAGTAGCCCATTCGGCGGTAACCCGCCCCATCTGGCAACCCTGCACTCTAGACGCAAGTATAGTAGCGAGTGCTCTACAAAAAGCCATAGCTAAGCATTTGGGCCTCTTTTTCCTCATCCTTCTTCTTTTGACCACTTGCTCATATCTTTGCCGGCTTCCGCTGCGCAAAAACTTGAAAATGAAACCGGTTGTAACGTTATCATGTTATCCATGGTTACTTCCGTAAACAGTGCTCTGCGCGTGACATCCTGACATCATTGTTATTGTCCTGCACATGCGGGTCTGTTCAGGGCCGTGGAATGTTCACACGGGAGTCAATGTAGGTCAAATATAGGTCACATTTTAAAAGTAATGTGAACTGAAAAAAATCGGATCTGTGTAAAAAAAATAAAGTGAGCATCAAGACCTGCCGTGTGAACGAAGCCAGAGAGATCTGACAAAGACAATGGAGAATTGAGAACATAGACCAGGGGGTAACGAGGAACAGGTGCACTTAATCACAGTAATGAGGAGGAAAAAACAGAACAATACACAGGATCGCCGGAGGAGGGTGCCACAGGATCACTTACAGAGAGAGCGACCCCCCAGGTGTCACAGCTACAGAACATCTTCTTTCACAGAGCTGTCACTCTGCTGAACAATCACCCCCCCCCCACACACACACACATGGGGTACATTGACAATGACTCAGTATCCCCCCCCCTCATTCTGGGATACAATGATGTGGTATCATGTGGTATCTCCACCCCCAGACACTGAGAACAATCCAATTTAGATTTACAATACTACTTTGCACATACCATATTATTGCACATTGCACAAACCTCTTTAATATAACTTGTTTTATACATCTGTACATTACATACTGTACATAAGCTGATAACTGTATCTCTAAACTACCGTACATGCCATACTGTACCTATCACTATCCTTGTCATGTTTTTATATATCATGTTCTTAAATCACTATTTGCACTTCTGGTTAGATGCTAAACTGCATTTCGTTGTCAGGTACTCTGCAATGACAATGAAGTTGAATCTAATCTAATCTAATGAAGAGTTCCCTGGAGTACAAAAAAAAAAAAACATGATTTAGGATAATAAATACAAATGATCTGCTTTTGCAAAAATAACCCCTCAAATCTTGTACAGTTTAATGGGGAATCATATTTAATTGGAACTGTAACTATTAAACAATACTTGCATGTTATGAAATGTATTCTTATAAATAATAAGGTGAACAGTAGGACAAATTAAGTTTAAACTGATGCCGTTTTCAGTGCCTCAGTCAGGCAGATACGAGTGCAGTTTCAGATATTGTTATCACATGTGTTTCACTGGGTGAATTTTTTTTTTTTTGCCTTTCTGTCGGGATTTGCCTTCATTGTTGTCATGCAGTCACTATGGATTCATATTAATTAGGGACGTTTCACTGACCATTTATAGGCAACTATGGGCGTTAAAAGGGTGGGACAAGATTCTTGCTCACGTGTGCAAAATGTAGTGTTGATTGTGATTCATAAAGGGAACAAGGTGTGGGGACGTGCGTGACCACAGTGTTTTGAATCAGAATATTTGTGTGAGTAAACGTTCTGGCTTTTGTACGTATGCAACCTTTTTACACCAGACCCACAGTTTTATAAATGCCCCCCCCCCCCCTGCTGTACGATCCGATCTGTGAGGCACAAAGTCTCGAATGATCTCTCAACAGGAAGAGGAGACGTCGACCTTTCCGACCCCTACACTGAGCGCGCAGTCGTTATGTCTCTTCGACCACATCCTAACAACGTCAGGGTCATCTCTCTCTCTCTCCAGGAGTTCCTGACACGTCTCACAACCAACGTTGCTGTAACGTCAGGGTCAAACAGAGCCGTGTTAGTCAGAGAAACAAAGTTTGTAGTCATCCTCCATTTTGGCTCTACACTCCAAAAGTTTGGATTTGAAATCAAACAACTACAGTTAGAGTTAAAGTAGAGGCTCTCAGCTTTTATTTGAGGGTATTTGTGTTCATGTTGACAACACTTTTTATACATAAGCCCCCCCCCCCCCTAACAAATGCTTCACTGTCCCATTATTTACGCAGGGGACTGCATGTGGACTGTTTCGCCCAAACGTCGTTATAATATGACATGGACTTTCATAGCGTATTTGACAAAGTAGAACCATTACAAACTCTGAGTGATGGAACCTTTGGTGCCAAAATGGTGCAATGAACGGGCAAATACCAAACTTTGGAGCCCCTAAGATGTAGAAGCGTTGGTGTTAAGATGGTCTGTTAAAGTTCATTACTGTACATCAAGCACGGTTAGCCAGACGTACAGCTTTGGGAACAACCTTCCCTGTCTCCTCCTGAACAGTACGGTCAGGGTTTGCAGACCTCTCTACAGATTTGAGAACAACCTTTCTTGTCTCTCCCTGAACAGTAAGGTCGCGTTTTTTTCCAGTGACTTGTCTTTTGCAGCCCAGAATAAACACTTAGAAGATCCTCCGTGTTCCTTGATAAACAGACTCATAGAGTTATTACCGTGTATTGAATGATGGCCTCTATCGTGCATTCCCTATAGACCCATACATTCTCTCTCTCTCTAGCCCTGCTAGCAAATGAACACACTTGCATGTTACCAGCGTCACTGCAGTCAATAGTGGATGCTATCTTTTCCACAGGGCTAGAGAGGAGGTTATTGATTAGAGAAGGATAGACCGGGGCTGTAGAGGAGGGTATTGATCAGATTAGGGCTGTAGAGGAGGGTATTGATCAGATTAGGGCTGTAGAGGAGGGTATTGATCAGATTAGGGATGTAGAGGAGGGTATTGATCAGTTTAGGGATGTAGAGGAGGGTATTGATCAGATTAGGGATGTAGAGGAGGGTATTGATCAGTTTAGGGATGTAGAGGAGGGTATTGATCAGATTAGGGATGTAGAGGAGGGTATTGATCAGATTAGGATGTAGAGGAGGGTATTGGTCAGATTAGGATGTAGAGGAGGGTATTGGTCAGATTAGGGATGTAGAGGAGGTTATTGATCAGATTAGGGGTGTAAATCAGTAAGGCAAGGCACGGCAAGTTTATTTGTATAGCACATTTCATACAACAGGGGCAATTCAAAGTGCTTTACATACATTATTAAAAAATACAGCAAGTATAGTTTTCTTAAGAAAATTACAATAAATAAATAAATAAATAAAAGCAAATATAAGAAGATAGGGTAAACGTCCCTATTAAGCCCACGTACCATATAAGCCCACTTGTAACTTCTGAGTTAAAACATTTTTAAACTGCATGATCATTTTGTGCTGTGTAATGTTTCTTCTTTTTTTTGTAAGCCAATCAGATTTTCTGATCTTGAGTTAGGGTGAGTTATGTGTGACATGCACCAGCTGATCTGAGAAGAAGTTTAAAAAAAACTGTGGGTACCCTCAGAAGAACACTTTTTAAACATATTTCTACTCCTTTTTTTACGTACTCATTTGTAATAAAAAATTAAGAGATTAATATTTTGAATAAGACACATTTTAGAATATTACTTGAAGTATTAATATTGTTTCTTTTGAAATCAGAGTTTTAGCATGCTAGCTAGCCGACCACATTGTGCTACCATACAGTAGCTGCATAGTATGAATGAATGAATGAATGAATGGTCTTTATTGTCATTGCTACAGTACAGGTACCAAACAACGAAATTTAGGAGGGGTGGCTCCCCTGGTGTTAGGAAAGGAAAAAAAAAAAAAAACTTTTAAAAAAAGAATCACAAGAAGGGAAGGAGCTGGTTTACATAAATAAAATGTTTCATTGCAATGACATTAAGCATGATACGCATGCATAGTTTATCTTTTTGTATGCAGTTTATATTATTATACAGTTCAATGGTCAATAAATGTGTATGTTTATCTTAATTGTTTTTTAAATTTAATCAGGTGGGCTTAAATGGGACACAAGCAAAAACATCACTGTTTGGGGTGGATGTATATGAGTATAGTTAATTACTCTGCATGATCAATATAAACTTTTTATGTTATGTTAGTGCATCATATATAGATTTATCTCATATCATTGTTTTTTTAATGTCTGTATGTAGAATAAAATATTCCGTCTTTTATCCATTACATCACTGATGTTCCCTTTAAGCCCACCTGTTCCAATTAAGCCCAGTTGACTGTGATTCAATAGGGATATTCTCCCTTGTGACCTTGGAGCCCTTTTTCCTTCTAATTTTGACCTCACCTGATAAATTCAGTTCCATAATTAATTTGTTACCATATTCGTTGATACCAATATTTAAATATAAGTGATAGTGTATAGGTACATTAAGTCTGGACAGGCCTATATCCTATCGTAACATTAACAATAACCTAATTTCTAAATCTTTACTTATCAGATCATACTTTTGAGATTACTAAAACACGGCAAAACTATAGTTCATGTCCACGCATGATTGAAGCCTGCCGTGTGTACAGGGAGGGAACCAAACGCAATCTCTCATCTCTGGAAAAAAGATACGGAGTAGACACGAAGTGGTTGAGGCAGAGAGTGAAGGAGAAGCTGAATATGGAAGCACATCAGGGACATGTCTACCTGAGTCCAGCAGTAGAGAGGGGGATTTCAGAGTGTCTTCAGGTAGGGTAGTGACTGATAGACTAAGAAAAAGATAACACGAAGCAGTGGGTAGCCTATTATGAAGTTAAGCAGGCCTAGTTATGAGTAAGCAGTTCCTTAAAAGTTAGGTTAGACTATGTTATGCTATGTTAGTTATGGGATTTTGATTCTTAATTCGTATCGAACCTGGAATTTTTTTTCCTTTCAGTCAGTCGGTCTTCAGAAATCGTTATAAAAACGTGCACTTTCAACAAGCTGGCTGGACCAGACATATTGGGCAATTTCAATTGGCAGCAGCACACCATAGCAGTGGCGGCTGGCGGATAGAGGGCGCTGGGGCGCCGCCCCAACCTTCACTTCCTAGTTGCGATTTGTAAACGTTTTTTTTAAAATAAACATTGTTTATTCACAAAATGCGGCTGATATTCTGTCGGCGCCTATCAGCATTCATTAAAAATCCTCCAATAGAATAAACATTTTATCTGTGTGTGTGTAAAATTCACTGTTAAAATACATAGGGGGAGGAGTCGGGGCGCCGGCCGAATGCAAGTCTATGGCAGGCCAAATACTTTTGGCTTACAAGTGAGCTGTAGCAGCGCTCCAATTGGCTGTCTCCTATTTCTCGTCCGGGGCGCAAAAATTGCGCCCCGAGCATGCGCAGATTATAGGCTTACCTAGGCTGCAGCCTAGGGCCACTACCACTAGGGGTAGTAAAAATTAAAAAATGCCCTGAATATCCCTGAATATCCGGTTGTTAAGTCTGACGTCAAACGTGACGTTTTGCAATTTCCGGCTCCAAACCAGAAATACAACATTGTGCGCGCGACGCGAGAGAGTTTTTGCCGGGTGAGATGTCTTTAGATAGAAAGTAAGCAAGTTGCTGAGTGTTCTAACAGAGAAAGTTGGTTAAAATTGGTCGTTATTATTGTGACTAGAAAGTGTCTGACTGACACTTGACAATGACTATAATTCCATTGTGTAAATAGTGTCAAAGAACTATCAAGCTAGCTAGCTAGCTCAGAGGTGATGAGATGAGCTAGTCTGCTGCACACATGCCAGCTAAAGAGCTAACTGGATGCACTTTATTATTTTACTTAAGTTAAATTAGATATACAATCTTTCTTATTCTGCTAGAATTGGGCTTCATTGGTAATACCATAATGGCATATTTACAGTACATGGACAGTGGATTGAAGCATTTGAAATGTCTGTTTTGTATAGTATAGTTGGACATGTTTTTTCCCCCAGGTGAGAGAGTAATGTCAAAATGACATTATCCGACTGCATTGCCCACAGCAATCCAAAATTCAATTATAATTATGTTATACATTTATATGGATCAATGTATACCTCTTATTAGATTATAAATACTCTGGTTGTTATGTTTGCCTTTTGGTTGACAGCAAAAGGGAGAGAGGAGGATAGAGAGGGAGAGAAGGAGAGAGAGCAGGAGGGTGTCGGCACACCAGAGAGAGAGAGCAAGAACCAGGTGAGAAAGTGGACAGGTAGTCAAGACCACATAAGTAAGTAGCCTTGAGAACCGATGGTTCTCGAGCCTAATGGCCCATAGGGAAGGAGCCTATCTCCTGTTTCCGTAGCGTGAGGCGGCTTAATGTACAAGTTAGTACACCCCCTGGACATGACGCTGGTATGTCGCAGGGTCTTACCCCCTGGGGGGGGGGGGTCCATGCCACGGTCCATGCCACCCCCCCAAGGCAGCAAACCTAGGGGAAACACTGTTATTCTCATGCTAAAATCGACTGTAAATCCAGATTTTAAAGTTTATATTCTTCCCCGTGGAGCATGCCCCCATAACCTGTGCCCCACCCAAAATGTTTAGCACCAGCCGCCACTGCACCATAGGATACAGATACAGACAAAATGACAACACATATTGAAAGATTAAGTATTGAAGAGTAATTTCCACCATAGTTTTTATTTTGTATGTAAATACTTTTTTGGCTACATTCCAATGAAGACGTGTTGTAAGTTTAGCTTTTTCTGTGTTGACAACACAGCAAATAGATAATTTACAGGCCACAGGATAAGAATACAGGCAAAATGAAAATAGCTATTGAGAGGTAAGAGATTACAGATTTGAATAGATCAAGTTTGTATTGTTACATTTAACATATATTTTATTTATTTATCAATAAATCATGAAGTGGGCTTATTTGGAACACACATGGGCTTAAAGGGTGCATTCGGTACCCATTAAGCCCATGCCAGCCTTAAATTAAATAATAAACATTAAAAAGTGGTATAAATGAATGAACTTCAAATGAGAGATTAATGTTTAATTTAATTTGGGTCCCAAGGCCAAACTTAATTGCCGACCCCTGATGTAGAGATTGAATAGGAGGGGGCCAAGGATTGATCCTTGGGGAACCCTACATGTCATTTTAATTTTGTCGAACACAAAGTTGCCAATGGAGACATAGTAGCTTCTGTCCTGTAGGTAGGATCTATACCAGTTTAGGGCAGTGCCCGAAAGTCCTACCCAGGTTTTTAGTCTAGCTAAGGTCTAGACTCTAGTAGGACCAAAACTGAGACTTTTCCGGAGTCTGTGTTTACACAAATGTCATTAAGGACCTTAATAAGGGCCGTTTCAGTGCCGTTTCAAGCCTGATTGAAAATCACACACAACCACACATGTACACACACACACACACACACACACACACACACACACACACACACACACACACACATACTAGGGTTGGCTGGTTATACCGTTATACCGTATCAATTTTTTTTAAAATAGCAACAAAGGTATTTGTCAATACCGTCATGAAACCATCCTAAATTGCTGTATATAATAAACGCCTTATAAGAGTGTTTGTCCAGCACAGTTAGTTGAAGATGCTATGAAAGTGATGACAGAACCTTTTGTAAACAATGTAATTTGTCAAATAAATAGGGCTGGGTGATATTACAGTAATACCATAAACCGCGGTATTTGAAAATAGCGACGGTGTCAATACAAATACCGTCGTAAAAATAAATCTGATGCGCAATGTGCGCATACTGTATACAACAAATGCCTTAAGAGTATTTGTCCAGCACCACTGTCTGTGTGGTTGAAGACACTATTGAAAGTGATGACAGAACGTTTTGTAAAAAAAAAAGATTTGTCAAATAAATAACCTGTCAAAAAATACTATTTAGAAGCGATCATAATCGCGTGTCATGTGACCGTTCTCCTCAGAAGAAGGATACACGCTTCACAACACTTGTATGCTGTAACACGCTCTGCGCTGTACTTGGATGAGTGTTGGCAGTGTTTCCCATACATAGTCTCATTACGAACCAAAAGTATTCTCAGCTCTGTTTTTATTTATTTATTTTAAGCAAGTTTTTCAGCACTGCTCGTGGAAAGTGATTGAGCAAGTTCATGGAAAGGACAGGGCTTTGGTCCAGCTTTCACCAGCCGCTGTCACAAATTCATAATTTGAAATAGGCAGCTCCGTCAAATCTCTACAATGTGATTTTGAATAATACAGTAAAACTGTAAACCGTGGTTACATTTGGGGACGGTTTAATGGCATAAAAAATTGGAAACAGCCCAACTCTAACACACACTCACTTAAACACTCTCACACACATACGGACCACGCGCAAGCACACACATGCATGCGCGAGCACACACATGTACGCGCGAACACACACACGCATGGACTCACTTAAACACTCACACACACTCACTCCAGTGGCATATTTCTCCAGTATGAGGGACATAAATGGTTAACTGGTTCTTATCTGAGTCTGTCCAGTTCCAAAAGCAGATTGGTGGCTGTATCTTGATCACCATATCTGTCTCCCCGACACACACACACACACTACACACCACAGACACACACACACACACACACACACAGCCTTGATGCTGTGCCACATTCAGAGGGTTTTGAAGCCTTGATGTGTTGATGCCAAGCCTGCCTGCCTGCCTGTCATTCAGAGACCCACATCTTCTAGCCAGTTAACCTGCATATGTCTGCATACTGGCTTTGTCAATGTTGTCTCCACCATCATTAAACAACATCGAGTTGTCAACGTTATCACCTCCACCTTCAAACAACATAGAGCTGTTACGGTGCTCCTGTTATCATCCTGATCACAACCACCTCACATTAAGAGACTGAGGAGAGAGGCAAGAAGTGTGTATGTGTGTGTGTGTGTGTGTGTGTCTTTTTTTGGTTTGTTTTTTCTGTTCCCCTGTCCTCATTGATTTGCCCCCATTGCTTTGAACTGTGATGTCATTCGGTTTGAAGATTCTTGTCATGTGTATCCGCCCTGTGCCTCTACCTCAAAAGATTCTCTAGTTCATTTTGTGTGTGTGTAATGGTTTAGGGGTATGTTTTCTTTGACAATCTTATATGACAATCTTATATGACAGGGTGAAGTGTTCAAGTGTATCACCATAAATGGCTACTTAAAAACTCAGGAATCTGCCACCTAAACCACACACAAATGTTCCACAGTACGTGTACACAATGATAAAACACAACATACTGGCATTTCTATTTTACTCTAATTTGGTGGGGGATGGAATTACCATGGCCTGCAATAAAAAGATTATTCCTCATTTCCATTCTAAATCCTTTTGTCAATGTTGTTTTGATTTAGAGAGGAGGCGTTTGTATGTGTGTCTGTGTGTGTCTGTGTCTGTGTGAGAGACAGAGTTGGAGATGGGGTGTGTGTGTGTGTGTGTGTGTGTGTGTGTGTGTGTGTGTGTGTGTGTGTGTGTGTGTGTGTGTGTGTGTGTGTGTGTGTGTGTGTTGAGGGTTAGAGGGACAGAGTTACACTAGCCCAGAAACAAAAACCCAGTTGACAGGCTAACACATCAAATGGGAGCTCAATGTGATGATAGAATGAGTTATTCCCCCTTCAAACTGAGCAGGATCATAGAGAGAGAAATAGAGAGAAAAAAAAGAGAAAAGGTGATTGAGAAGCACAAATGTGAGGGAGAGAAAAAGAGGAGTGGGGCAATGCTTGGCAGCATGCTCTCTTGGTCGAAGCCCAAGATTAAATGGAAGGAGGGATGGAGGGAGTGATGGAAGGAGGGAGTGATGGGGGTTGGCATCCACTCACTGTCTCAGCACTCCAGAAACAAGCCATCTCACTCCTCTCTTCCTTTGCTACCTCCTCCCTTCCCTCCATCTCTCCATTCCTCAAACCACTCCTAATAAGATCAGACTGAAGAGACAGGAGGCCTGCTTTCACTTGTTTCTCTTGACAGGTTTCCTCAGTATTGTTTTTGCTATGTGTCAAACAGTGTTATATTTCTACAGCTTATATTTCTTATTGGAGGTATATATTGTTGTATAGGTGGGTACACTGTCAGTCTGAGACAGGTTCCCATGCTGTGCACAATAACCTACTGCTATCCTATCCACTTAAATTGCTTCTACAGCACGACACTTAGTTTCTCTTAGTTTACTCTCTCCATTTACACTCGCTCTCTCTCATAGGGCCGGTTTCACAGACAAGGCTTAAGCCTAATCCTAGACTAAAAAACATCTTCAATGGAGATTTTACATTGAAAGTGTGATTTAGTCCAGGACTAGGCTTAAGCCTTGTCTCTGAAACCGGCCCTTAGTCTCTTAGCAGAACATAATAGAGAAAAACATGATGGAATGTATTACACCATTTATAGAACCATTAGAGTTGAGTTGAATATGACGTCAAAGAAAATAAATGGGAAACACAAACCAGAGTATAATGTAGTTAGTAGAACACACAAAGCAGAGTATAATGTAGAACCAACTTTAAAACAAGTAGACTAGTTCATAATCCCACTGAGCAGGTTATATAATATCGTTTTATTAGCCTAACTACGGTTTACAGCATGGTTGGGAGCTCTACATTCACTGACTGAGCAATGAAGACAAGACAGACCATATAATACAGTACAATACAACTCAATGTACAATGAGTGTGTGAGGTGCATGATGTATGTATGATGTACTTTGTCAGGGTGGAAGAAGTGTCATGGTTTCTCTTGCTTGTTTGTGGTGCACTTGATGTACACTGAGCCCAATGGAGGGAGGTTGCACCCATTCTTTATGCAGATTTGTTTATGGTTGCTCATGCTCTGGGGGGTATTCCATCAACATTGCTAAGGGAAGATCCAGCCTTGTTTTGATAAGTCTCGCAAGACTTAAGCCTGGATTTTCCTTTAGTGACGTTGATGGAATACCCCCCAGGTAGGATTTTATAGAATACAACCAGATAGATTGATACAATTGTGAATAGAGGAGATCAGACTGTTATATAATAATAATAATAATAATAATAATAATAATAATAATAATCATCATCATCATCATCATCGTCATCATCATCATCATCATCATTACCATAATCATAATAATAACAATGGGGTACGAGCTGTATGATGAGTAGATACATAATATGCTTTTTATTCCATGTGGAGGACTGCACAAGAGCACAGCTGCTGAGAACAAGGTGGATAATTGGGATGCTATATTTATGGACATCCAGTAAGTGTGAGCAGATAGTGAGTAGATAGTGCCCTCTAGAGGTTTAAATATAGAACGGTAAAGGATACTTGAAAATACACTAGCCTCTCAGTGTTCATAGAGAGCCAATATAAATGATCATGTTTTTCATACCCTGCTTGAGTTGGACTTGGAAGGCATCACCATACCCCTACAACAAGCTAGAATAAAAGAGGACTAATACTATACTCCACTATCACCTATTTCTTACCCCCTTCTCTCTCCCTTCTCTTCCCTCATTTCCCCCCTCCCATCTCCAGACTCTGCAGATGGGCATCCATCACTTCGGAGGGTTGTTTGTGCTGCTGTGTGTGGGGGTAGCCGGGGCGCTCCTTACTCTGGCCGGGGAACATGCCTTCTACCGCCTGGTGCTGCCGCACATCCGACGCAAGCAGAAGTACAAGTACTGGCTCCACACCAGCCAGGTAAGAGTGTGAGTGCGGTGTGCGCACAAGGTGTGTGAGTGAGTGAGTATGTGAGAGAGAGTGTGCGTGTGTGTGTGTGTTTGTGTGTGTGAGAGAGAGAAAGCGAGAGAGTGAATACAACCGTTCACAGTGATTCAGTGCTTTAAAGACAGTAAAAATAACATTTTTAAAGCTGAAAATCTACAGTATCTTTGAAGTATAATCATGACAATATGTGACAGGGTTTGGTGAAAAGGTCCGCAAGTCTGGCAACGTAATTTTTCAGTTTTTCCCAGATTATGAAAGGGTACATTGTAAGCTTTTAAATGATGTGTCATTATGTCACGACCCAACAGCTGTGTGTACATTGATGTCCAATGGGCTCGTTCCCACACAGGGCCGAGGCCGGACACAGGTGTATAGCTTAGCTCAGGGTTAGCTGTCAGCACCAAGGTAGATGTTAAGCAGGGGAAATGGCTTACCTGGCTCCGTTGTTTCGTGGCGTGGTCCGCGGGGATACTGAACAGCCTGCACGTTCGTTCGCAGGATGTCCCTTCCCATTCAGTAATTGACATATAACAGACAACAAACAAAACCGAACACGACACAACACGACTTCGGGGGTAATCCAATGTTCCTAAACAGTAACAGTCTTGGTAATAAATGTCCACGGGGTTCTCCTAGATACGGCGTCTCAAATCAGTATCTCTCTTCTCTCTTCTCTCAACTCTTCACTCCACTCTCAACTCTTCACTCCACTCTCAACTCTCTCCGGTAGCAAATGAGCACCTTTCAAAATACCTTTAGAAAACCCGCCAACAGGCAAGCCACTCCCCCATGTACCCTGGGTAACCAATCATCACCCCCTGAGCTTACCATGACAACCAGGAACAGTTGGATCGTGACAATACATTGAAATGTACAGTCTACAAAGTTGAAGAAGTCATGCATATTTGAATGTTGATACCCCTCAAATCAGCGAGCCGAGAAATCCGGCCTCAAAGTATTCACAGCCTTTTTTCACAGGTAGGTAATGGGTGGGAACAATAGCTGGTTAACTCCACCCAAACCACTCCCTCAAGACAACCACTCCTCTTAGGCTACAAGAGAGTACAATTCTTATGGCTTCAGTTTCAGTCGACATTGCAGCAGCAAGAGAAAACAAAATGGCAATGCCTAGGCAAGTGTAGGCTTGCATGCTTTCCATAGACTCTCAGTGTACTGTACTTGTACTGTAAGAAGTAGGCTAGTGAAATAATTTCAATCCACAGTATTATTCTATATAAAATCTACAAATCAATGAATTAATAATTATTTTTGGTTCCACACAACATAACCGTTCATTACAAAAGCATTTACCTTTTCTATACAACAAATAACTGTGTGGCTATCGATCCTAACAGGTTAGGCTAGGTTACGCTAGCCTAGTAAACAACACATCTAACACACTAATGGCGCTTTTCCATTACAGGGCCAAAGCAGGCCAAAGCAGGCCAGCCCGCTTCGGCCTGCTTCTTTTCCCCTTTTCCATTGTCGTCCCAGGTCGGCTCGGCTCGCTTCTTTAGCTCCACATCGAGAGCAGGGTCTACATTTTAAGATCCGGATCTTTTTGCCAGGCTGCGTGTGACGTGTGACGCTGCACACCGTTTATTGGTCAATGGAAATCGTCATCCCATGTCCATAGATTTCTTCACTAGTAACCGCCATCTTGAAATACCACATTCGCTCTAGGAAAATGTCACTAGTTTCTGTAATAGCTTATTAATAAAGATTCGAAAAATTATGCTGACCATCGTATTATCTTAGTTTAATGTCATTTCAATGAATCATAGAACTTTTATTTACAACAAGCACAATACAAAAATCGCTATTATGCACCGTCTTTGTCCGTGAATAACACCGGCTGTGGAGGTGGTACAAACACAATACTCCTTTGCTAACTTCACCATCGGTCTACGGTCATTTTGAGCCCTTAACCACCGCGCTGACACCCCGAGAAGATATGCTTTTAACCGTAAACTCAATGAACCGGGAGTTCACCTGCTGCTGCTGTTTCAAAGTCCCGTTGACAGCGGGGGCAGAGAATATTTCTACCCGGGAATTCCATTCAAATGCCCGCGTCAGTCAGCCTTTTCCGTAGAAATACATCGCTCCGTTATATACCAGGCCCGGATTAACCCCCTAGGGTGCCCTAGGGTGACCAGACTTGATGTGTGCCCCCCCCCCCCGCAACACACACACTTTTATTTTATTTTATTTTTTTACTTTGCAAGTGAAAATGTGATGTTTACTATGGTTACAAAAACCATAGATTGACAAGAGCATATTACTACAGTACAGGCTCATCCCAGTTGGGCCTAATGCCGTAGTATAGCCTTGACACTGATGCTCAAATCTGAATGCAACTCACATCCCAATGCAACACGACTTTCTAAATATAGGCTAATTATTTCCATCATAAATGGCCTGAGACTACATGCAAAACCATAACAAAGGGGGAAATGCACATACTGTATACTACAATAAAACAAGCTCAATACCAACCAAGTCCAAAAATGGAAATAAACAGCGCCTTTCTCTTTGCCGCTCTGCTCACCTTCGTGATGCTGTATCAGACGTAGGCTATAGCCCTGTGCATCACACAGGCCCAAATCAGCCACAGCGTCATATTAGTCCATGTATTCTCAGGATTTGAAGCATCTCCTCTGGTGAACGGGTTGTCTCCTCCCGCACAAAATCCTTGAACTGAATAAGTTCATCTCCAAAGTTTTTGTCCAGGTCATCTGGATATGTGGAGGAGAGCGCAGTAGCGCGTTTACGCACAGAATCGCGGTCCATGTCGGAATCAAACAAAATGCCAAATAGTCCATTCAGGGCCCTGTATGCATCAATGCGCTGAACAAGACAGGATTGCTTAATTTTTCGCTTGGCAGAGCCACTCAGTTGTCGCCTGTCCATTTAGATTTCTTAGTTGATAGTTTGGCGTCACTGCGTCATCGCGCACCTGTCTGTGATTGGGGGGGGGGGCACTTGTCTGTGACTGGGGGTGGGGCACTCGCAATTATTTATCTTATTATTTATATGATAGCCTAAATATAACCGTTAGTTTTGTACCTGTGTGGATGTCTTCCAGTAAATATAGCCTATATTTTAAAAATGTGCCCAAAATATTTTAAAGGTCTATTCATTGTCCGAATAATTTGGTGCCCCCCCATTGGCTGGTGCCCCAGGGCATTCACCCGATGCAATATATGGATAATCCGGGCTTGTATATAACGTTACATGTTTTAAGACTGATCTGTGCATGATAGTGCTGCATTATGTTGATCTATTTATATCGATCTATTCTTGCCAATTCCTTATTACCAGTGGAAAGGGGGAAGGCTAAAACACTTTGAATGGAATAGATAGGACTTTCCATTCAATGAAGCATTGATACTCACTAGAGTTTCTGTAATAGCTTATTAATAAAGATTCGAAAAATTATGCTGACCATCGTATTATCTTAGTTTAATGTCATTTCAATGCATCATAAAACTTTTATTTAGAACCACAAAAATCGCTATTATGCACCGTCTTCCCTGGTCAGATTTCTCGCGCTAGGTTTCAGAGCCCGCCCTCTACTGACCAGTGATTGGCCACTCAGTCCCCACAGTCTTAAAAGAAAGCAGTCTTAAAGGGAACACATACACTATATCAGAAAGAGATAAGCTGGTCAAGGACGGCCTCACAGAGAGGCCCTGTTAGTTAGATAATTTCAGTGAACAAGGTAATAGGTATAGTGAGGTAGTACCAGGGCTCTCAAGTCTCACGCATTGGGCGTGAGACACACGCATTTCAATCCGTTCACACGCTCACACGCCACACCTTGTATTTCTCACACAGAGAAATTACCAGGGGCGCCCACCAAGTTGCGCCGCTATTTAAAAAAAAATAGAACAGGTAGAGAATCAAGTGAGTTCCCTCTGGTTCCCCTAGAGTTCAGAAGGCCACGCACCAGCTAATCAAATAAAAAAAATATAGCTACCGAACAGCCAATCAGAAAATAATAGCATTGCTGTATCCGGGGAACATTTTGATATTCCCGCTACAACAAACAACGTTCTGATTCCAACGACACGGGCTGACTGGAGCTATTGATTCAGATGCTCGCTACACAGAAGAGGACAGATTATTTGAATTGATCATTCACATCTGAAAGTGGCTACAGACTGGTAGACGTGGGAGAAGACCATATCCTTTGACGCTGAGACTGTGTAGTGTGTGTGGTTTTTTTTGTTTTTTTTTTACAAATTGATGTCATTTATCAGATCAGACCCCGCCCCCCCCCCCCCCCCCGCCGCCGCCAAAATCTCACTCTGAACTCTGTTCAAAACTTGAGAGCCCTGTAGTACATAATAATTAATAACAGCAGCATTAATATGGAAATAAAATATAAGTGATTAGATACAAATAATAATAAGTTATTATTTCTTTCATTTACTTCCTCAACACTGTGCAAAGAGTAGTTGAGTTTGTGCTGAATTAGTACAAGAATGGTCAAATAGAATTAATAAAACAAGGCTTTAATAATACTGTATACTTATACAATTATTACATGGCAAATAAGTAATAGAATATGTTACATTCTGCCCTCAATGGTAAATGATAAATCGAGAGAGAGGTAGAGAGAGATTAAACAAAGACAGACCACATGATCTGTTTACTGTACTTACAAAACAACATCCTCTGACCACTACACAAAGAAAAAAGAGAATGAATCTGTGCTCTACCTCTGTTTTATACCCAACTTTCAAACATAGTATTTAAATTAGGAGCGGTTTGCAAGGAGAACCAATAAATTCCATTCCACGTTCTTGAGACATCGTAAAAGACCACAACCACAGGTCATTTGAAAACAGGGGCATAACTGATGCTTTTCCCCCTTCACTACCACGACAAATGCTTCAAAACATAACCTACGACTCACCAAGCTTAGGCTCCAGATGGGCTGGTAGGGATTCTGGAGGGCATCCTGTCTTCTCGTCTCCTCCCCAAACAGACTCTGACCAAGGCAGGGTCTCTGTGCCACAGGCAACATCAAATGAGCCTCTCACAGTTAGTGACGGAGAGTCTACTGCAGCATAGTTATGGAAGAACCTCACAGTTTGCAATGTAGCATCTTCCGCAGCGTAGTTATGGAAGGATTTCTCAGTTAACGACCCAGCATCTACTGCAGCAGCGTAGTTATGGAAGGACCTCAAATCCTCCCATAACACAGGACCAAAACTCCCAGAGTTGGCTTGCTGCCACTGGACATCGCTCCTCTCCTGGTCGGGACGAGCTGGTCTGGAGTTTGTTGTTGTGGCTGTGACTTCACTCACAACTCCTCTCTGTGGAAGACAGAAGTCAAGAGGCTCTTTTTAGACGTTTGCATTGGACTTCTTAGCTTTTTGGCTACCGAGAAAGAACACACAACCCCTTATACGTTATATATATAACATATATTTTCAATCGATGGCAAAAGTGTGGCCCCCTCTAGTGGTTGTGGGTAGCCATATGGGTTGGTCCTGACAGATTGTACTATGCCAGTCAGGGTCGGTCCAAGGCATTTCGCACACAGTTCCCTGTAAATTGCATGGAATCCCAACCTGTGTCAGCCGGGCATTTTCACCGTTCACACATGAACTCCAAATGTTTTAGGGCGGACCTGTTAAATCTTCATGATGACTTGCGGCAAGTTTCAAAATAAAAGTCTGAAAAAAAAAAGTTTCAGAATAAAAGTCTGAAAAAAAAGTTTCAGAATAAAAGTCCTAAAAAAAAGGTTTCAAAAAAAAAGTTAAAAAAAAAAGTTCAGAATAAAAGTCTGAAAAGAAAAAGTTTCAGAATAAAAGTCTTAAAAAGAAAAGTTCACAAACTTCAGAAGCCTATTATATTTTCTGCATTGGATGAGGTTTTCTGTCATACAATGATCAATCAATGTAGAATTATATTGATCACTACTTGATGTCACTGATGTGATGTGTAGACATGATTCAGGACAGCTGTGAAAGGAGACGGTGTGTGTGCACTGCTGCGTAATGCATCTATATCACAAAATGTACATTTGATAAGTAGGTAAGTTATCCAAGTAAGTAATCTAGCTAACTATGATTGGACCTACTATCCAGTTGTGGAATTATATTGGCTGCCCCGGGCTTACACAAGCTACTTGAATCACGCATTCAACTGGATGCAGAACTGGAACGTAGCAGACATGATGGAATTATACATGGTCTCGACTCGGGTAATTGCCCGGGCAGATTTCCTTGGTCAGTCACGTTCAGATATACGCCAACCCTGGAAATTCCATGGAATCTACTGGGAAGGCTTGTATGTGTGAAAGGGGCTATAAGCAGTCTATGCGGTCGCTTAGGGGACACAACCGCTGGAGGGGGCCACACTTTTGCCATCGATTGAAAATTGTCCATGCACTTATTGCTGCAATTCGGTCAGGTGCTGCTACACCATTGTTACGTTATATGCGCAATGCCCGTGGAACACGGAGAGGAAGACGGCATCGACGGCATAAATGGTTGAGCTGAGTGGTCATAATATATAATAGTGAGAGATGGACTTTTGGGTTGAACATTAGTTTTTTTTTCTTCTATAGCCCCCCCTCCCAAATTTCGTTGTCTGGTACCTGTACTATGTCAATGACAATAAAGACCATTCATTCATTCATTCATTCATTCATTCATTCATCTAGCGTCCGTATGTCTCCACTCTGACTTCAACAAGTTCAACGTCATTTTATGCAGTACAAGACTTGGAACACTGCCACGTTTGCGGAATGATTGACACACGGGTCAGAGGTGCTTTTGCCAAATTGACACAAGCATCGATACATTTGTGTCGACGCACATTACGTCGGGAGACGTCGAGTGTAACATCACTAGTAGATGCTAAGTGGGATCCTTGGGACAACCATACCCTTAGCCCTGAAGGTTACCCTGGCTATGATCATCCAACTCAATTTCATGTTTTTGTTTACATTCATAAACATGGCCCATAATTAGCGGACCAGGCACGTCAGCTGGCCTCTGTACTGCTGCATCTGACATGTCTATATCCGTCTGAGTTGCTACATTAGTCTTATTTGGAGAACACTGCACACTTACGGACTGCTGACCTGGCGGACTGTCAGGCTCCTCCATGGTCAAGGTAGTGTCTGCTGGTGGTGTTGCGTTAGTGTTACATCCTCCTAGCAAGAGAGCATCCAGAGTACCCTGTAAAGTAAGTAAGTAAAGCTTTATTTATAGCACTTTTCATACAAGAAATGCAGCTCAAAGTGCTTTACAACAGGGATAAAAACATAAAGTGAATATAAAAACATATACAAGCATAAAATGAATATAAAAGCAGGGGGAAATAGTCAAAAGAAAAGGTAAAGATAAAAAAGAAAAAAGAAAAAGGGAAACAATGTACAACCTCTGCCCGCTTAGTAACCGCTATCCATCTTCTCATCAGCAGAATACCTTTCCCCATCCCCTTTCATCTCCCTACCTATATAACAAGGCTGATTCTCATTCGAGGAATCACTTGAGGCTTGAATCCCAATCACGAGTTGCCTGAACGAGGCTTTTCTTTTAATCGCGAATATACTAATCCAACGTACGTGGAATACCCCCCCCTTGAAACATTTATACAAAACCGTATAAATAAAGGTTAAATAAAAATAAATAAATGAGTGAAGAACAGGAAGTTGTCTGCTAGCTAAGTCTCCGCCCCTCAAAAGTTGTTGTTGCCACCGGAGACATGTTTGTTTCACACAGGGCCACTGGCCTCTCCTTCCGTTAAGTACACTCTTTTACAATCCGATCTGCACACAACAGTGTTCGTTACTAACCTTTGCTGCCCAGAGTCTAGACTTCGCTGCAGGGTTCAAGAGATTCCGTGTCACTGGGCTCTCATCAACGACATGAGAGGTTTCTATGTCCCTTCTATCCGGAGATTGAGTGGACGCAGCACCGCGTTTACGTATGAATGTGTCATTTGCCTTGGCGGCCATGTGCTTTACCTGAATAGCAATGCGTTTCAACTCATGACCACAGCGTCGATATCGAGTTAAGATGCCTTTGCAATGACTACAAACAGCTCTCACATCATCTCTGATGGTAATAGGTTCTGTGAGCTCCTCCAAAGTGAGGGTGTAGACCGGCTTAATAGTTAAGTATTTGCCTTGCAACAAGTCATATTTTCTCCTCTTTACAAACGGTTTAATCGTATCAAACGCATATCCACACAAACGACATATATCAAGTGATAGAGTTAAAATAGTTGTCGTTCTCGATGAGAGCTGTGCCATGTCGCTTTCAGGCCGCGTTCGTAAATTCGCTCTGAGAGCGTCGGAGCGTCCACGTGACTGCCTCTTGTCCAATCAAATTACTTTATGACGTTGAACCCAGTGTGCGTTAATTATCCTTTAAAACGTATTCATATAATTTCAGGAGTAATGCATATATTGCCATTTTACCATCACCTTTGCATGTAGATCTGTGACTTCTGCAGTCTTGGCCTCTAGGTGTTCTTCTGCCTCATCAGTAATCACAACAACAGTGTTGTCATCCACCTCATTCTGTGTACTGTTGATGACACCTGGGCTGCGGGGGGGCCTTCCAAATAGTGCACAGTATGGAGTGTACTTGGTTGACCTCTGTTTAAAAAAAGAAAAGAAAAAAAAGTACAATCAATAGCATTTTACAGTTTTTCTATCTCGGTTCAATTGTTTCCATCTGCAGGTGTTACACAATATTACCTGTTCAGAGGTGTTGATGCTCAACACAATGCCCCTTAAATGCGCATCCCAATCATTTTGTTCTTCCCCACAGTACTTCGCAAGCGCAGTCTTTATTGTTCGATTGGTGCGCTCGTCCTGTCCATTGGCCTGGGGGTGGTAGTCCGATGTAATGCAGAGTTTGACACCCAGAGCCTCAAAAACACCACGGTTGACCTGCAGATGTATTAGTGTATGCAAATTACCTTGAAAGATATGATTAAATTACAAATATTCTATGCCACACATACACTGTGTCTTATATACATGACTGTACCTCATTTACAAATTCACGTCCTTGGTCAGTAATAATCCTCTCTACCAGTCCAAAGTCAAGGAGAATGTTTACTATTTTCTTCGACACCTCAATGGCTGTTTTAGTGTAGAGGGATTTTGCCACAACCCACTTAGTAAACAGATCTGTAGCAGTCAGAATGAATCTGCAACAAAAATTGCAGATTGTTTAGTTTAGTTTATTAGGATCTCCATTAGCTACAGCATTGCAGCAGCTATTATTCATGGGTTACATATACTTCAGCCCAACATAATGCTACCTTTTGCCCTTTGCAGTGGTGGGAAGTGGACCAATTAAATCTATCCCCAGGACACTCCATGCTTCTTCTACGTGGATAGGATGAAGGACAGGTGCCACTGTCTTGATGTTTTCATGCCGCTGACAGCAGGGACATTCATCAACCTTTAAAACCCATGGAATAAAGTTCCATCAAAATCATTGCTAATGGGCAGTATATAAATTACAATGTTCACACACACCAACTACATTTCCTTCACATGCAGTAATAACCCAGTCAAAAACTCTCACCCATTTGTTGACATCCTCCCGCAAGGTGGACCAGTGGTAGGACGCCGTCACCTTCTCCAGCGTTCGGCGTCTCCCTGGATGAACCCCATGGTTGTCGTGGCACTCCTTCAGATCAAATCAAACTTCATTTGTATAGCCCATTTCTCACAAAAATGTGACACAATGTACTTCACAGAGAGCAAAGAAGATAAAACAACAATAGAACAGATGAAACAACAATAAAGACAGACATTTAAAAGGCGAGATTGAATAAGTAGGATTTGAGGTCTCCAACAATGATAATCTTGTCATAATTGGGAAAGATGATGGACAAGAACTCAAGTCAGATAAGAAAGTTACCATCAGGACATCACGAACTCCATCTCTGTTGCACACCACCAAGCGAAGTTTGTCCTTGTACTTGTCCTTGTAGTACAACTCCTCACCTGATGCAGCAGGAAAATACAGCATTCATTTAGAAGTGCAAATATAAAGCCACTGGAAACAGGTTTTAACAATAGCTAACAATAGTTAGCAGATGCTTAATGAGACACTCAATTTTGATATAGGCCTATGCATTTTCGCCATTTCAAGCAGTGGCTTCAAGAGTGGATATAACATAGTTATTCACACTGACTTACCTTTCATCAAGTAATTCTTGGACGCCTTTAGAATCCTTGATTTAAGGTGTCCAACCTTGGGCATGCCAGGAGGATACATATGATGCATCAAGTAAAACTTGAGTGCTGTATGAAACTCCATCTCTGTCACCTGTCTCTCTTTCACCTAAAGTCTCTCTCTCTCTCACCTAAACTCTCTCTCGTCTCTCTCTGTCGGTCTCTGTCTCTCTCTGTCTCTCGCGCGCAACATCCATGTATCTTAAGGTATCCGGTCATATTTTCCCACTTTTCCGGTTCCGGTCATAGGTTCTGCCCTTTCCGGCCATAGGTAGCGCTATGATTCGCTATGATTCGCGATGCCAACGATGCCAATGAAGACCCGTTAGTAGATCTGAAACTGTGTTGTGAACTGTCACTGTGTTTGTGTGTGTGTGTGTGTGTGTGTGTGTGTGTGTGTGTGTGTGTGTGTGTGTGTGTGTGTGTGTGTGTGCGTGTGTGTGTGTGTGTGTGTGTGTGTGTGTGTGTGTGTGTGCGTGTGTGTGTGTGTGTGTGTTTCGCGCGCATCGCGCGTGTGCCCGCGCGTGTGACCAATGTGTCACAGTGTGTGTGTTCAAGTAAAGTGGTATCTTTGTAATCATGACACGGTAGACAATTCTAAGAATGTATTTCACTATTTCTGAGTATTTCACTACTCAGTTATACATTTTCCATAGTTTGCTTCAAATAGCTGTTATGTGATAATAAAGTAATAATAATAATAATAGTAATAACATATATTTCAACCCTTTGTATATATACACATCTCTGCATTCTCTGTGCCATTATGCTTGTTAATCATTTTAATTCGTTAGAGTAAACTAATAGGTATGAAATGAAAAAAAGATTCATTACCTTTAGCTATGGTTAATGTAATAGGGTCAACCATTACATATCTTCTCCTATTATCTTTTATCACTTTCTCTTCAGAGAATGGTAGAGATGTATTAATTACTATGGCCACACCCCTCTTCTTACTATAAATACTTGGTTTACCAAATCCTTTCTCAATGTTTTGTAGTCTTCCTCAATCAGATGTGTTTTTTGTAGTAAAGCAACAAGATTGAATGAAATGCAATGAATTTATTGTAAATCAATACAGCATGAAACCATATTTACATAAAAATGGATTGACCATACACAAACAAAAACGTATTCATTCACAAATTAGCTGGAATCAAGTAAAAACATTGTGTAGGTTAACCGAAATATAGCATGTGTACATATACATATATATCTTATTTGGGAAAACCTCAAACAAGCAGAACCATGAGATTAACCACACCAATGAGGAGTGTAGTGACCCCCACAAGGGACCGGGTATTGTCACCACCATAGTGGCATTTCTACAAGCAGAACCATGATAATAACCACACCAATGAGTGTAGTGACCCCCACAAGGGACCGGGTATTGCCACCACCATAGTGGCATTTCTACAAGCAGAACCATGATAATAACCACACCAATGAGTGTAGTGACCCCCACAAGGGACCGGGTATTGTCACCACCATAGTGGCATTTCTACAAGCAGAACCATGATAATAACCACACCAATGGGTGTAGTGACCCCCACAAGGGACCGGGTATTGTCACCACCATAGTGGCATTTCTACAAGCAGAACCATGATAATAACCACACCAATGAGTGTAGTGACCCCCACAAGGGACCGGGTATTGTCACCACCATAAGGAGGAGTGGAGATGCTACAGAGCGGGAGCTATGGACAGACAGGATGCGTCAATGGGTAACAGCCGGTCTCCGGCAGGACAATTCCATGGCCAATGTTAATAATGCTGTCTAGTCTGTCACCAGGCCGATCCTGGACGTAGGCCCCAGAGAGACGGAGGGAGAGCCTGGCAGTTGAAAGCGTGGGGCCTGTAGCCACATCTAACCCACGCCCATGGAGAGGATGGACTGACTCAGACACGTGTCAGCACGTGTCAAAAGCCCCTCCCTCTGACATGACTCTAACTCTAGCTAGATCCAGACTCTAGCTGGAAGGAATAAGTGAATAAGGCCATCGGTCATCCACCGTTATCATTTGGGGTAATGTGACCATGTAGTTCACACTACTGTTCAGATAGTGTGAAGCCTATAGGCTACTCCCCAGAATCAAGTTTCTCTGTCAGCCTACATCCTAAGCATACATTTTGCGGTCATTGTAAGTATCATGATCAGTTATCAGTACATCTCTACGATTCAAGTCAGGGACACGTCAAGGGGCATGAGAGAGGGGAAGATAGCTAAGGAGGGAAGGTTTTGTCAAGTCAACATACATCTGGGCTAACTTCCACTTAATAGGTTCAGTTTGCCTGGTATACCATGTGACAAACAACAGTAATCACCCTTCTACAGGGGGTCTTTAAGAAGTCATCCACTCTCTAATAATAATAATAACTTACATTTATATAGTGCCTTTCACAAATCCACGGTCGCTTTACAAGGGAATGGGACAAACAGAACAGAGCCAGAGAGACAAACACACAAAACAAGAAACAGTGAAACAGCTACTACAGGTTGAATGCAATGGTGAATAGGTGGGTTTTAAGGGCAGCTTTGAATATGTCCAGGGTTAGAGAGTCTAGAGAGCGGATATCCTTGGGTAGAGAGTTCCAGAGGGTGGGGGCTGCCACACTGAAGGCTCTGTACCCAAAGGTCCGGAGTTTGGCACTGGGTTGGATGAGGAGGCCTGTGTTGGAGGACCTCAGAGTTCTGGATGGGGTGTAGTGGTGAAGGAGATGGGAGAGATACTGGGGGGCCGTGGAGGGATTTGTTGGTGAGCAGGAGGAGTTTGAATGTGATGCGGTGTTTGACCGGGAGCCAGTGCAGACGGGCGAGGATGGGGGTGATGTGCTGCCAGGGCTTGGTGCGGGTGAGAACCCTGGCAGCGGAGTTCTGCACGTACTGGAGCCTGTCCAGGGCAGTGTCTGATAACCCGGACAGGACTCCATTACAATAGTCCAGACGGGAGGAAATTAAGGCATGGAGGAGGGTCTCTGTGACGGAGTCTGACAGAGATGGCTGGAGTCTGGAGATGTTCTCTGCCTCTGGTATCTCTTTCACAGCGCTTTTCAATGGCTTTTTAAAGTGCTCGTTTTTGATTTGTGTCTCCTTGGCACATGTTTACGAACTCTATATCTAAAAGCTCTTACAGTTCACACATCCTCAGTAAATTCCATATTAGCAAACAGTCACTGCCTGTAAAAGGTTGTTTATGGAGTAGGTGTTTTATATTGGCTAAAGGCAGAGTCTGACTGTATAGCACCTTCTGTTAGATATAAAGAAAGCAAATAGTGCCATCTGCTGTTCATCTGTGGAACCACCTTTTGGGCAAGAGCACTGTGCAAAGCTAAAACCATGCGCAAAGAACATTTTGGTAATTCGGTGTCGCCGCAAATTGCATCCGTCACGACCAACACAAACTTTACACCAATATAGGCAGAGCAGGAAATAAGAGGGGTGGCTGTGTAGGGACAGCTGTGGCGGCTGTGGCGCAAGAGGTAGAGCTGCCGTCTAATGATCGCAAGGTTGGCAGATCGGCGGTTCAAGTGTCCTTGGGCAAGACACTGAACCCCAAATTGCTCCCAGTGAGCGGGCCGGCGCCTTGCATGGTAGCTTGCCATTGGTGTGTGAATGGGTGAATGAGAGGCCGTTGTAAAGCACTTTGGATAAAAGGCGCTATATAAGTGCAGTCCATTCCAAGAGTTTAGGTTTCGTAGGATGTGTCAAGGGGAGTTGGCAAATTTAAACACCTTTTATGTTCCACGTTCAATACTTATTATTAATAATACAACAGACACTTATTCGATCATAACGGGCAACAGTCGTTGCCTGTCAGGGACAATTCCTCATACTACCAGAAACATCCTCTATCATTTTGTGGAAGTAGGCCTAGTGTATATTCTCGCATTACTACATTCTGTAAACCTAAAACAAGGAATGATGTTGACACAGATCGCATCTACTCTCTGTGTCAATCACTAATTAAATCGTGGAACTGTGCATGTCTTTGAAAGGGTATAAAATCCAATCTGAGAATATCTTCCATTGTATATTATAGGAAAATATACATACTTCATACAAAATACATTTGGAGAGCCTTTACGCAAAATTGATGGTAAAAAGTTGAGTGTCATGAGCATAGCAGTGGTAAGGGAAACCAATATTACAGAGCCAAGAGAGTCCCCTCTGTTCGCTGTACCTGGAGGTAGGGATGGGACGATTATCGTGATTATCGTTAATCGCGATAAAAACACACGCGATAACTTTATCGTGGAGAATTTTAATTAGTTGAATAATCGTCATAATCGTATGTTATAAATACATAGTAATATAATTTTGATTTCTCACATGAGCCGCGCGCGAATATCCTCACAGAAATGTGTCTCGCGGGATTGTTCAGCCTGCACGTGACTGTCAAGTCAGCGTTGTCAGTCAGTCACTAGTATGCTAGCATACACCATGGCTGCATCGGCCCCGTGTCCATTGTATCCTCCGAATAAAAAAGTGAAATCTGATGTGTGGAAGTACTTTGGCTTCACAAGTCAAGAACGCCAGGATGAAGAGCCAACATGCCGAACTTGCCGGAGGAAAGTGTCTGCCCCGAGGGCAAACACGTCCAATTTGCATGTGCACCTCCGTGACCGTCACCCTGCGTTGTACTCTGAACTCCAGGTAAAATGAGCCTGGCTTTACTAGTTAGTTAACATGTGACTGTGACATTCATCTGAATGCTCGTTAGCAACATGAATCATGATGCACTGATAGGGCTTACACACCGGCAGTTCCGAACGCGGGCTCATTCGCCAGACACGCGAACGCGAACCGGCGTTGGGAACTGCCGGTGTGAAAGCCCTATGTGTGAACGTGCAGGCTATCCTACTGTATACATGCCCAGCTCATGTCACGAAAGTGTCCTTATCTAGCTCTCAAATGGATTGAAATGAATGGATACGGATAGACTACGGGTGTGTGTGGCCACGGCATCCTATCCAGTCAAAAATAATTTTCAATGTCATAGAATTCGTTAGAATAGTCTCCGTGAAAAACAAATCATACAGTGAATTAACATTAAGTAGACAGAGCATCTTTGATTACAGCTTGTGCAAAAGTGAACAAAATAATGACATGGTTGAAGTAATGAATTAAAAGTATATAATAGAAGTAATGAATTATGAATGAATGAATGAATGAATGAATGGTCTTTATTGTCATTGATATAAAAATACAACAAAATATAAGTTAAAGTGATTACAGTGTGTTTTATTGGCATTCTAAAGTTTTTTTTTTTTTTTTTTTTTAATTTTTCTTTTTTAATTTTTTTTTTATTCTCGCGATAATATCGTGGATCGCGATTATTTTGCCCACGATAATCGTGACATGACATTTTCTAATCGTCCCACCCCTACCTGGAGGTAGGTGCTCAAAGCCCTCCAGTGGGCGTTGGTCCATCCACAACACCAGGCCAGACGCAGTCGTCGCCCAGCTCCGGTTTCGCTCTCCACACAGGATCTCCCCCTCCGAATTGAGTCCTGGAAACTATTCCCCCTCTATGTTGGCCCCTTCAAGGTCATACGCTGGGTCAACCCGATGATGCAGCTTCCCCGGTCCATGTGGGTGCACCCCACCTTCCATGTCGCCCTCCTGATGCCTGTTGCCTCCAGTCCTTTGCCTTCTCTTAAAAAGAGCTATCAATGTGGCATCAACGCTTATACAAAAACAACAGGCAACAACACGCAAGATGTGGCTCATTTATCAAAATATATACGCTATTCAAAAAAGGCAGTTGTTGTCATAACTAAGGTGAGCTTTCCAGCAGTCTCTCTCTCCTTCCTCTACTAGTCGGTCTTTCCATTGTGCAATGGCAATACACTCTGGATAAAGGCACAGTCATTTTGTAGAATTCAGTTTTTTTTTTATCAGTGATGTCGGGCTCAGGCTCCAATTTCAATGGGCTTGAATTGTCAAAACTGTAACGTGCACTGCCGTTGCAAGGCAATCTATTACATTACATTGACTACAAGAAGTCTTCCATTATATGTGTTGATGTTTTTGATAGGGTTAGGGTAAGCTACGGTTTCAGTGGTCAGTCACTATTAATATAATGAGTGAAATTGAAAAGTAGAGCAAGGTGATTGGGTGGTAGCTATACCACTGGTATGACTATGGTCATGTGTTCTGCAGAAAATCCACAGAGCCTTGAACATGACCTATGAGGACGTGAAGAAGATCAATGCAGAGAAAAGGTATTTAAATTCAAATAACTTCAAGTGCTTTGTGAGGGATGGTACAGTATACAGTATACATTAAGACAGATTTTGCTGAAAAAAAGAATTCAGGTAATTTCAATGTCTGTTAGTCCACGTAAACGTTTTAGTCTTGTCTCATTAACAAAATAAAATAGATTTAGTCACAGTTTATTTTGTTCAAAGATCCATTTTCGTCTCGTGTCTTATCGTTGACGCATATATTTTGTCACAATGTTCATCAACGAAACTAAGTTAGTCTGTGTTTGTAATGGCATACTAGCATACTGCATACTAGCATACTCAATTAGTATATACTGCATACTGCCTACTAAATTCATAATAAGTATGCCGACCGTTTACACTGCAGTATGCATACTGCCTCCCAGAATGCATTTCGCACCGGCCGGCAGCGGGGATTTTAAATCCTCCATTTTATACCTCCATTGGCTAAAAGCTGTAATTTTGGCTCTACAAGTGTTAACATGTCATTTTATGAAGTTTTAATATGTTTTCAGGCAAGAAAGTAACTATATACTGTATATTCCCAAAATGTGTCCAGTTTATCAAAATAACCAGTTTATATTCTTATACTTCTGTTCGCTAGCTACATTACGTTGCTTAGATACCTTCACTGTGGGGTTCGACAGAAACATCGTAACATAATAGCTAAACAAGTTGTAAAATGATTTGGCGGGGCAATATCTTTAGCTAGCTCAAGTAACTAGCTTACTATATTGTTGTCTTACCAGTTGGTAAAAGAACAGGATTAAAAATAAATATATATGAGCAATAACATATCGTGGGCTTGCTACAGCAAGCACAATAACAACCAACTTGTTCTGTCTGAAGCTACAATACTGGGACCGTTCGTGACTGGGCTACAGGCAGTCAAATACTAGGCAAACGTGTGTAAGACACGAATAAACTTGGATTTCATGCATTTCAAGTGGGATCTTTGTAATCATGACGACGTAGACATGTCTAAGAATGCATTTCACCATGTAGATTCTCTAGTGAAAATACCACCGCTCATCCGTGATCAGACTTAGCTGGGGTGCTGCAGCTGAAGAGTATCAGAGTGCAAACAGCATCTGCACACTCAAATCTGTGCAAAAAAATCGATGTTTATTGCAAGCTTACCGGTCTCCAGGCTATTGGACAATGTAAACAACAGCTGTATGACGAGTTTGTATGACGCAGTTTGACGAGACTGAAGAGACACGCAATGCATTTTGGGGATGTTGAGTAGGAATAGCATGCATCGATTTGGCAAAATCTAGTATACATACTAAATTTCTCACATGCTCAAATTTCGCATACTGTAAAGTGTGAAGCTCTCGCATACAAATCTACGTCATATCTAGTATGAGTAGTATGCCATTCCGAACACAGCCCTGGTCGCTACCAGGTTTGTTCTGAAGGATTGATGGCATAGCAACCAAGCAGCAAATTATATGAGCCACATTCATGGAACGGAACTCGAGCTGAAATTAATTAATTAATTAATTTTAGTACCCATACTAGATTTCTTGCATACTCAAATGTTGCATACTGTACAGTGTGAACGCACTCGCATACTCAAATCTACACATCTAGTATGAGTAGTATGCTAGTATGGCATTTCGAACACAGCATAAGTGTACATTTGAGATAGGAATGCTGGGTAATATGTAAATGACATGAAATATACTCAAATTATATCAAGAATATATTCTAAACATTTTGTTGGGATTTTTGTGTTCAAATGTTTTTGTTTAAAGCTGCGAAGATTACTCATGGCCCAAGATGACCAAGATATTCACTTGCCAAAATGCTTGTAATTGAACTTAATTAAGATAATTAAATAAAACTTTCAATAAGTATATTCGACAATACATTCAAGTATCCTTTTTGTAAATATACTTAATTACAAATGAGAGGTAGACAAGTAGACTTTGAAAAAGTATATTTAATTACCATGAAAATAATAATGAAAATAGTTACAGGTACACTTTCAATAAGTATATTTGATTTCAATTAATCTATACGTTTTGGAGGTATACCTAAAATACAGGAAAATTAAGTATATTCAAGCAGATTCTCAATGGAAGTTCAACATCAGTACAAGTTCATTATGTTTTCAATTAGTATAGAAAAACCTAAATATATTAACTACAAATAAAATCGTTTTCAATTATAATTAAGCATACTGTTTTCCGCTTCCGCTCTTTTCATCTTCAGCTTTGAGGGGTGGTGTCCTAAGGACCTGGCTTCAAATAGTATTTGAAATGAAGCCCCACCCATCTGTCTCTCCAGACAGTCTCAAGCAAACACTCAAAGTATTTGGATGTATTTCGAATAATCTTGGACACAGATTAAGCCTAGTCTTGGCCTAAATTGCACTCACTCTAATCCAATATGATACTGACAGAGTTTTTGTCTCCCTCTAGCTGCAACATCCAGAAGTCCTACCTCCCCCAGCCTCCACCAGCCGCCCCTCCCCCCAGAGCCTCTGCCAAGTGGAACAATGAGAGCAGCCAGGATGCTGGGAGGGACCCCAAGGACAACAAGCATGTTCACTTCAAACTGGAGACCCTCAACAGCCGACGCCTGCTGGCCAGGGCTGTGACAGAGTCTACGGGGGGGAAAGGGGGGTCTGGAGGGGCTGCCATGTCTGGGGCTAGTCTAGCTACACGAGTGTGTGAGAACGGAGGGCCTACGGCTTCTTTCGCCAGCCTGGTGTTGTCTCTCCCCTCGTCCTCCGTACCCCACTCCTCTTCCTCTTCTTCCTCGAGCATTCCTCCCGGGGGAAGAGAGCTTCAGGAGCTGCAGGAGAAGATTGAGGAGATCCGTGATCAGCTGCGGGTGGCTCTGGCCAAGAGGGCTGAGCTTCAGACTTCCCTGGCTAAAGAGAAGGCCAGTTCTATCCACACAGTGACAGGACCTTCCCCTGTGGCTCCTCTCCTCACTACCACTTCCCTTCCCCCCAACACATGCTGTGCTACTACCATGACAGAACCTCCTCGCAAGACTCTGCCTACAGTGCACCACACCCGCATCAAACACACCGATGAGAAAAGGTGATGCATCTGGGCACAGAATCCATTGCTAAGGTTCTAGGGGGAGGATTGTAGTGACAGCAACAATGACAGATTCCCTCAACCTGGAAATATCCTCTTATGGCTCTTGAATGGGATTCGCTGCCCCCTTCCCCCTCCCGTATCCCAATGCCAGAGTATGTCAGCTAAACACTAAACCCAAACTGTTAAGTTGTGTCGCCTGCTATTTCCAAGGTTTTGAGGATTATGTCATACAGCCACTCCTTTGGTCCTTTCCTCCTGTCATCCTCCACAGGACAAAATGTCTGCCACCCGTAATCTCTTCCCCACTCACTGTCTTCAGTTTCCCATCTACAGATTATTGGTGTGTGTGTTGGGAGGGGGTTATAATGAACCCAATTACTGAATTTTAACCATGCAACCCGGAAAAGACAATCTGTGCTACCAGAAGACCAGACACTGCAAATGAAGTACTAAATCGGGAGTGGTGCTTTGATAATGTTTTTATTCATTCTTTCTTATAGACTAGTCCAGGCGTTGTGCGCCAACATTTGGGTGAATTGTTCATCTTTTCCTGAAAGCATGAAACTTGGTACATTTATACAGTTTTGTGCCTGGAACATTTCCAGGTGTAGAACCATCACAAAGATACCTCAGACGTGTCCACATTTTTCTTTCTGCCGTATCTGAAAATGTTATTACCCCTTAAATCTGCTGGACCGAACATGCTAGTGAGACTACCTTGCATCCATCCTGCAATTCAGTAGAGGTGCCAGGATTCACATATTGGCTGGGCCTGACAAATTAGTATTGAGATAATGTTGCATTCTATGCAATAGTTTTGAACATGACTTTAGCCTAGCAGACCAACATTATAGCTCATACATGTTAGGCTATATCAAAGATCTCTCATCAGTAACCCAGGCTACTTGGACACTGCAACACTGCCTGTTTAACAAACCAGTTATAGTTCTTGTCGGGGCTCTCCATGGTCCCTTTTCTCCAAATCCATTGTTATCTATATATCCCATTATTCCACCATGCATATGCTCTAAAATGTTGTTATCAGTGGCGGCTGGTGCTAAAAATTTTGGGTGGGGCACAGCAGTGTTTCCTCCAGGATTTTTCACATTAGTGGCGGGGGGGTCCTCTCTCGCGCGATTTGCACGATTTTTTTTCCGCGTGCACGCGCATAAAACACGCACTGGAGCTCAAAACAAAGACGTAATTTCACTTTACCCACGCAATACCCACTTAAACATGTGTGAGGATACGTAACGACGTTTTGTGACAGAACTTTCACTTTCATTCATGAAATTCACCCTGTCTGTGTTACGAAGCACTTGAATTTTGGACCATTGCGACTGACTATAGCTCATATATTATTACTAACACCAGAAGACAAGACATACAAACTGTGGTGAGCTACATTGCTTGTGTAACATTAGCTAGTAGCTATCCATTTTTCACTCATACACGGCCGGAAAAGTGAACAGAAATACAACGCTGACTTACGGTGGTATCTTGCGGCTGTCTTCACAAAGAGCTCCAGGATGCTTTTGCTTGAGGTGCTCGTTCATTGCAGATGTACTCCTGTGATAGGCCATTTCATTTCTGCACAGTTTACAGACCACCACATTGTTTTGTTTTTTTGTAAAAGCCGGAAATTGCAAAACGTCACGTTTGACGTCAGACTTAACAACCGGATATTCAGGACGCACATTTTTGCGCCCCGGCCTAGAAATAGGAGACAGCCAATTGGAGCGCTGCTACAGCTCACGTGTAAGCGAAAAGTATTCGGCCTGCCATAGACTGGCATTGACCGGCGCCCCGACGCCTCCCCCTATGTATTTTAACAGTGAATTTTACACACACACAGATAAAATGTTTATTGTATTGGAGGATTTTTAATGAATGCTGATAGGCGCGGACAGAATATCAGCCGCATTTTGTGAATAAACAATGTTTATTTAAAAAAAAAACGTTTACAAATCGCAACTAGGAAGTGAAGGTGGGGAACTAGGAAGTGAAGGTGGGGGCGGCGCCCCAGCGCCCTCTATCGGCCAGCCGCCACTGGTTGTTATTAAGCAATTTGGAGTCTCATGCCGAACAGAAAGCCTAGGTTTACTTCCTGGAGTGTAACAACACATCAATTGTCATCAAATTACTCAATGGACTTTTGACCCCACTCTGCAATGCCTGCGAATCCCAGAGAGCACCACACACCTGTGCTGATGACGGCAGCTCTGTGCTGATGACACGCTAGCTCTGTGTTGATGACTCGAATGAACCGATGGCAGGAATTAAAATAATTTTGGTCATCTAAATGTAAGGGGTATCCTATGGTTGCCTAGTGGTGATGTTAGGATTGACTGTGTGTACCCTTGTCTAAATGTAAGGGGTATCCTATGGTTGCCTAGTGGTGATGTTAGGATTGACTGTGTGTACCCTTGTCTAAATGTAAGGGGTATCCTATGGTTGCTTCGTGGTGATGTTAGGATTGACTGTGTGTACCCTTGTCTAAATGTAAGGGGTATCCTATGGTTGTCTAGTGGTGATGTTAGGATTGAATGTGTGTACCCTTGTCTAAATGTAAGGGGTATGGTTTGTGGACGGTGGGGGGGGGAGAGGACAGCCCGGGGGCGCACGGGGGGGGGGATATCCCTTATTTTCCAATCCCAATGTTGACAGGTATGGAACAGAGCCACAAGTCATAGTGGTTGAACTCTTTCCCTATGAAATGGGACAACCTTTCAAGACCCAGACGCAGGGGCGCCGCTAGGGGGTGGTAAGTTAGGACGATTCTAAGGGCCCAGCACTGACAGGGGCCCATGAGAATCTTTTAAAAAATATATATTATATTTATAAATAATATTATTATCACAAGGACGTTAATGTAGCCGAATTCAAATTATAATTCTATGTATTAAAAAAAGTCACAAAAGAAACAAACTGGAGTTTTGTTTCTCTATTTTTAACAAAATTAAGCCTTATTATTTACCCCTCTATTTAGTCATTGCATGGTTCAGTCCACCGCGCGCGAGCTGCTAGACTAGAGGAACGTTACCGCGAACATTCTGACCAGGTTTCCATGACCAACACGTCCTGCTGTAGTATGTGTGTGGGACAGATGGAGGACAGCCAGATTGGAAATGCATCAAATGTACGTGTGCGTGCGTGGACGATGTCGTGAAAGGCAAAGCCAAAGTCAGGGTCTCAAAAGAGAAAAGTAAAAAAAATCACTAAAAACAGTGGTTTAGTGATCTAATCACTGCGTGGATGATCTAGTTAGCTCGCTATAGCTAATTAACATTAACTTCAAGTATAGTTAACTTACAATGCACTGTCAGTATAATGTCAGTTAAATGTATGAGATGAGGGCAATTTTGGTCCAAATATAGGTTATTAGAGCTCAGTGAATTTGTATCCAGCAGCTATGCACTCTTGCTATAGCTAGCTAGCTAACTAGTATAATGTTACATGCTAATGCCGTCATGCACAGATGCAGCCTCCCAGTTGAAGGAGAAGGAGGTGCGCAGTAGGAGTTTGGGGTTAACAAA
This sequence comes from Nansenia antarctica, assembly GCF_963989245.1. Lineage (NCBI taxonomy): Eukaryota > Metazoa > Chordata > Actinopteri > Argentiniformes > Microstomatidae > Nansenia > Nansenia antarctica. Next base: position 91,909,658 of record NC_137674.1, on the reverse strand, counting down.
CAGATTTTGAATATTTTAATGTATGCTGCATTACCATGCAAGCATTGAATACAACTTTAGCTAATATTCATATTTAGTTAATAGTTCTTCCAGTAATTGCAATAACATTGACCACTGGCATCTTAATAATATTGTTAGCTAGCTAGATAACATTTAAGTTAGCTAATCTGGTGTAATGTATGTATTACTATGTTAATACTATTATAGAACATATTATGAATTATGTACCTATGGATACTCCATGCCAGGGCCCTCTTCAAGCAAGGCAGCCAGAGAGGAGAGCAGAGGTGGGGGGGTAGTGGTGGTCTAGTAGTGGATAGTGAGTTGGACTTGTGATCGGAAGGTTGTGAGTTCAAATCCCGCCTGAAACCACACCACTACTAGTGTGCCCTTGAGTAAGGCACTTAGCCTTCAGTTACTCCAGGGGGAATGTCCCTGTAATTCGTAATTGTTTGGATTAAAAGCGTCTGCTAAATGGCAAAATTAATTAAAATTAAAAAAATTAAGAGGTAAAGAGGCAGAAGAAGAAGAGCAAGAAGTAACAAAGGACAATGACAGCAGCACAGCAAGTTCACGGCTTCATCACTAGATTTCAAGGATCTTATTAAAGATTTTGCTACTAAGAAGGCCCAGCGTTTAGCTTTGATTTGATTTGATCTCTTTACTCCTATCTTGAATCGTTGTGCATTAGGCTAGATATAGTTTTTAGCTCTCCAGGTATACTATTCCACAGTACTGCCGCAGTGTAAAAATAAAAATCTTCCCATTTCACATTCAATTTCGCTGGCACCATGTCTGTGTTGCTCCCTCTTGTATAAGACACCTTTGTCTTTGTGTGAAACAAGCAATGCTGAGTCAGTAAATATCTCTCTGCTGTAATTCTTCATTGATCTAATCCTGACAGTATTATGGCCAACTGATCTTTACAAGATCTACATTTATTTAGACACAATACCACCCCATTAAAATTATATTTTTTACTTTTTGTGTGATTTATACTTTTATAATTGGGTTCCAATCTTCATTTAATGATACTTTTGTCCTTGTGTTGTTCAAGTCTTAATTTAATAAGTTAAAGAATGTTGAGATTTCTTTGCTGAATTGTTGATTCCTGTATTAACTGTAATTTTAAATTACATTTACAAAAGATGTCCATCATTGGATTTCTTGCAGTGCATCAATAGTTCATCAACTTCAACTGGGTTTAGGTTGATGGGTGGTTTAGGTGGGGGGGCCCAAAATGATATTCTGTCATGGGGCCCAGAATCTCTAGCGGCGCCCCTGCCCAGACGTCATCAGTATTGTCGTAGAAAAGCATTGATTCATTCACAACTTAAGTTTTACGCTATCAATCGATCAAACAAGTCATCAAATAAAAAAGAACAATGCTTCATTATCAGACCATGACAGAACAACGGTGCTCTGAGTATGTTAAGCATAGGCACAGCACCTCGGCATAATAGCGATTTTTTAATGCTTGTTGTAAAGAAAAGGTCTATAATGCATTGAAATGACATTAGTAGGTGTCATATGCCATCAGACATGGAAATATGTCAATATGCGTGACTGTCATGCACAAATCAGCCTGTAACATTAGACACAGCACGTCGGCATAATTAGCGTTTTTTTTGTTATGCTTGTTATAAAGAAAAGGTCTATAATGCATTGAAATGACATTAAACTAAGATAATAAGATGGTTATAATAATTAGTAATTCCAGAAAAAGTAAATGACATTTGTGGCTGTCTTCCGCATTACATAGAGCGAAATCAGATTTCTGTAGATGATTCGCAATGCATTGTGGGACCGAGGGGTATGGCTCCGAACGTAGTCTGGTCGTGAAAAATCTCCAAACGAAGCCGTGGATATCCCTCCCCCTTCCCTCTAGCCCTTGATGAAATATGAATTGGGACACCCCTACCCTAAATGTGAACGCGCAAAACGAAGCCGTCGGGGTGAATTGGGATTGGCCCTTGAGGTTGAGGGGGACAGACTTGTATTTTCAGACTTGGGGTTGAATGGCATACACTAAAGCCCCTTTTCCACTATCGTGCCAGCCCGGGTCGACCCGGGCTGGCCTGCTTCTTTGGCGCTTTTCCATTTGTCGGCCCGGGTCGCCTCGGCTCGGTTCGGCTCGCTTCTTTAGCTACCCTTCGATACCAGGGTCCAAATTTAGACCCGGAACCTTTTTGCCAGGCTGCGTGTGACGTGTAACGCTGCACACCGTTGATTGGTCAATGGAAATCGTCATCCCATGTTCATAGATTTCTTCGCTAACCGCCATCTTGAAATACCACATTCGCTCTTGGAAAATGTCACTACAGTTTCTGTAATAGCTTATTAATAAAGATTCGAATTATGCTGACCATCGTATTATCTTAGTTTAATGTCATTTCAATGCATCATATAACTTTTATTTACAACAAGCATAACACAAAAATCGCTATTATGCACCGTCTTTGCCCGTGAATAACACCGGCTGTGAATGTGGTAGAAACACAATACTCCTTTGCTAACTTCACCATCGGTCTACGGTCATTTTGAGCCCTTAACCACCGCGCTGACACCCCGAGAAGTTATGCTTTTAACCGTAAACTCAATGAAACGGGAGTTCACCCGGCTGCTGCTGCTCGCAGCACCGTTTGCTGCTGGTTGAAAGTCCCGTTGACAGAGGGGGCAGAGAAACGTTTTAACAGGGAATTCGCTCCGCGCTGTAGACCGTGATAGGAGTGTAGGATCGACACCATTCAAATGGTTTTGGATTCCCTGTCCTCTCCCCTATCCGGACACGTTTGAATTGTTATCCTAACCCACGGTAATCCAAAGTTATTAACCCGCAAAGCACCGCTTGCTGCTGGATGAAACTCCTGTTGACAGCGGGGGCAGAGAATATTTCTACCCGGGAATTCGCTCCGCGCTGTCGACGGTGATAGGAGTGTAGGATCGATACCATTCAAATGGTTTTGGATTCCCTGTCCTCTCCTCTATCCGGACACATTGGAAATGTTATCCTAACCCACGGTAATCCAAAGTTATTAACCCGCAAAGCACCGCTTGCTGCTGGATGAAACTCCTGTTGACAGCGGGGGCAGAGAATATTTCTACCCGGGAATTCGCTCCACGCTGTCGACGGTGATAGGAGTGTAGGATCGACACCATTCAAATGGTTTTGGATTCCCTGTCCTCTCCCCTATCCGGACACGTTTGAATTGTTATCCTAACCCACGGTAATCCAAAGTTATTAAAGCACCGCTTGCTGCTGGATGAAACTCCTGTTGACAGCGGGGGCAGAGAATATTTCTACCCGGGAATTCGCTCCGCGCTGTCGACGGTGATAGGAGTGTAGGATCGATACCATTCAAATGGTTTTGGATTCCCTGTCCTCTCCTCTATCCGGACACATTGGAAATGTTATCCTAACCCACGGTAATCCAAAGTTATTAACCCGCAAAGCACCGCTTGCTGCTGGATGAAACTCCTGTTGACAGCGGGGGCAGAGAATATTTCTACCCGGGAATTCGCTCTGCGCTGTCGACGGTGATAGGAGTGTAGGATCGACACCATTCAAATGGTTTTGGATTCCCTGTCCTCTCCCCTATCCGGACACGTTTGAATTGTTATCCTAACCCACGGTAATCCAAAGTTATTAACCCGCAAAGGGCACCGTGTTTGTCCGTGAATAACACGGCACACAATGATACTACAGTTCATAAAGCAGACAAGTGAAGGCAGTGGTTTTAAGGGTTCAAAAAACATGACTTTATTATGTGTACATAGCTTCCTCTCTCTCTTTCTCTCCCAAAAAATCACGGTTAGTAATATACCACATGCCGAGGAAAAAGTATATGATAGCTTCAAGTTCCTCCATGTCGCTGTTGTTGTGGCTGTGTTGTGTCTCGTGAAAATATACGTCACCACCATGGCGCGCTGTTATGACGCGTAACTCCGCCTACTATCGCCTACTCCTCCTACTAGTTCCTGGTCTGTTGTTTATAGTGGAAAACCAGAACTGTTCAAAAGCGGGCCGAAGCGACCCGAAGCCATCCGGGCCGCTGATGGAAAAGCGCCATAAACTTGGCCTCCATTATGTTAAGCACCTAAATACACATATTTTATTTTTCCCCCTGTATCTCTGTAAAGCGACCGTGGCTATATAAATTCAAGTTATTATTATTATTATTATTATTATTATTAGGGATAACATGCAACTAAGTATACAAACTGAAGGGTACCATAGTAAATGCATAATCCAATCTCAAAATGAGCCCTTAATCCAGTAAATAATCAAACTGTCACATTTCAGACAAGAATGCTGGGTAATAGGTACATTCTAAATAGGTAATTCTACAAATGGTTTACTCACAGCCCAAAACAACAAAAATATGCCAAAACAATAATACCATTAGAGGAGCAACTGCATTAAAGTTGAAGGACCAGGTTACCTAACATTGCGCATCATGTCTCAGGGACATTTGTTGAAATTAAACAAATATTGATTACATGCGATTATGAATTTTTGAAATACGAGTATACTATTTTATAAATATGCTTAAGTACACATTAAAGGATATGGCAATAAAGTCTTTTTCTAAGTACCGTATTTTCCGGACTATAAGTCGCGGTTTTTTTCATACTTTGGCTGGTCCTGCGACTTATAGTCAGGTGCGACTTATATATCAATAATTCATAATCTCTGACTGACATGAACTGACATACGGTAATCTCTGACTGACATGAACCAAGGAGTAACTTCCGCTAGCGCCTCATACACGATAGAATAGCCATTATACTTGACAATGTGGACATTAAACACGACAATGTGGACATTAAACATGATGTTATGGACCTTATACACAATGTTATGGACGTTATAAACGATATTAAAGTCATTTATTCCTTCCAGAGACTGTTCTATGTTGCTAAGTTACCCCCGCGAGGCTATTTTGCTACTTCCGCTAGCGCCACATACGCGATAGAATAGCCATTATACTCGACAATGTGGACATTAAACACGACAATGTGGACATTAAACATGATATTATGGACCTTATACACGATATTATGAACGTTATACACGATATTAAAGTAATTTATTACCTTTCAGAGGCTGTTCAATGTTGCATTGTTTGTAGGCTGCCCTTCATCCTAACTACTTCCGTTTTTCACCAAGCTATCTTTGTCATGGCCTTATACACGATAAATAGTCGTTACACTCGACAATGTGGACATTAAGCACTATATTATGAACGTTATACACGCTATTATGAACGTTATACACGATATTAAAGTCATTTATTACCTTTCAGAGGCTGTTCCATCCTGTTTGCTTGCTCCCGCGACGCCATTTTGCTAACCTTCGTTAGCAACGCGCTAGCTAGCCCTGGCTTTACACTCGATAATTTAAGTATTTCTAACCTTTCAGAAGAAGTTTTAACGTGAATTATGTCCTTCCTGGGCTTACAAATCCTCTCATGTCTCTTCACAGTGCCAGACTAGAGTCAAGCTCAACAGGGTCTTCTTTCCCCGCTGATTCCGCCAAACCCGTTCCCTTGAACCATGCGACTTATAGTCCAGTGCGACTTATATGTGTTTTTTTCCTCTTCATGACCCATTTTTGGCCTGCTGCGACTTATACTCGGGTGCGACTTATAGTCCGGAAAATACGGTATACTGCCTTCTATATTTAAGAACAGGACAATAAAGTATAAGATAAACATGAAAGTAAACTATACTTATCAAGTGTATTTTGATTCACATTTAAGACTGTAATGATTTAATATAATTAAAAAGACAGGAAATTAAAGTATTGTATTTTAAAGGTATACAACAGTATAACACACACACACACACACACACACACACACACACACACATAGCCTATATATATGAAATATGAAATCAAGTATATGTGACACGTTCTAATGCTTTGGTCCTCATATTGGGATCGGGATATGTAATGATCTGACTTTTTTTGAAAAATTTTAATACATTTCCGCGTTGTTAAAAATCAATGACACATTGCTAGTCAACTAACACAGCCTGTTTTGTGAGCCTGCTAACAATGTAAAGTAGTGTTATAGTTAACCAGGTAGCAGTGGGGATTACTCACCGAATCCATTGTGTTGCAGTATTTTGGCTGGACTAGTGAGTTTGTGTTGTGATTCTCAACAACGTTGAAACGTAGTACCGTGTTTCAAAAGAAAAGTCTGAACATTTTGATTGGTTGCCGATATGAGGACCAAAGCATTAGAACGTGTCACATATTCTTAGAAAGTACACTACTAGTAGGCCTACACTTCTAAAGTATAAAAGTAGTATAGTTTTTGTAAGGATGCTACAATACAAAGTTAAATTATAATTTCAGAAAGTATACTAGTTGTATACTGTTCAAGGGATGAAAATAGTGTACTTTTTAAGTATACTAAAATAAAAATGTAATTACATAGCAATAAATACATTTCTTAGAAATGTACTGAAATACAACAAAGTATATTGAGCTTAAGTATATTTATTTGAAGTATACTAAAATACAATTTAATGGCATATACATTTGAAGTATACTTTAAAATAATATATGTAAGGGCATAGATACATTTTAAACATACTACAAATAATCTGTCAAGTACAGATAATTCAGTCCAATGTTCCAAACATCAACATCCTCCCTAACTTGCAGTGTCGGACATAAACTGTTGTGTTTCTTCATGCACGCACAATTCGAAGGAGGTAGCCACCAGAGACAGAAAGGCGAAAATCTGTGAGTCCACTCCTCTAGAACACTCCTGGCCATAACAACTAACAAAATAGTTAGGTCCGGAAGTATTTGGACAGTGACACAATTTCCATAATTTTGGCTCTGTATGCCACCACAATGGATTTGAAATGAAACAATCGACATGTTATTGAAGTGCAGACTTTCAGCATTTTTATACACAGTCCCCTATTTTCAGGAGCTCAAAAGTAATTGGACAAATTAACATAATCATAAATAAAATGTAAATGTTTAATACTTTGTCGAGAATCCTTTCCAGGCAATGACAGCCTGAAGTCTGGAACACATGGACATCACCAAATGCTGGGTTTCCTCCTTTGTGATGCTTTGCCAGGCCTTTACTGCAGAAGTCTTTAGTTGTTGTTTGTTCGTGGGTCTTTCTGCCTTTAGTTTTGTCTTCAGCAAGTGAAATGCATGCTTGATCGGGTTGAGATCAGGTGATTGACTCTGGCCATTGCAGAATATTCCACTTCTTTGCCTTAAAAAACTCCTGGGTTGCTTACGCAGTATGTTTTGGGTCATTGTCCATCTGTATTGTGAAGCACCATCCAATCAATTTTGCTGAATTAGTCTGAATCTGAGTAGACAGAATATCCCTAAACACTTAAGAATTCATCCGTCTGTTTCTGTCTTCTGTCACATCATCAATAAACACTAGTGACTCAGTGCCATTGGAAGCCATGCATGCCCATGTCATCACACTGCCTCCACGTTTTTTTTTTACAGATGATGTGGTATGCGTCGGATCATGAGCTGTTCCAAGCCTTCTCCATACTTTTTTCTTCCCATCATTCTGGTACAGGTTGATGTTAGTTTCATCTGTCCAAAGAATGCTGTTCCAAAACAGGGCTGGCTTTTTTAGATGTTTTTTTGGCAAAGTCTAATCTGGCCTTTCTATTCTTGAGGCTTATGAATGGCTTGCACCTTGTGGTGAACCCTCTGTATTTGATGTGTGAAGTCTTTGCTTTATGGTACACTTGGATAATGATATGCCTACCTCCTGGAGACTGTTCTTCACTTGGCTGGATGTTGTGAAGGGGTTTTTCTTTACCATGTAAAGGATCCTGTGATCGTCCACCACTCTTGTCTTGGATGGACGTCCAGACCTTTTTGTGGTGCCGAGCTCACCAGTGCATTCTTTTTTTCTCAGAATGTACCAAACAGTTAATTTGGCCATTATTAATGCTCCCGCTATCTCTCTGATGGATTTTTGTTTTGTTTTTGCAGCCTACGGATGGCCTGTTTCACTTGTATTGAGAGCTCCGTTGACTGCATGTTGTGAATGCAAATATGCGTGTAATGCGAATGCCACACTTGGAATCAACTCAGACCTTTTACCTGCTTAATATATAAAGAAATAATGAAGGAATAGCCCACACTGGCCCATGAAACAGCTTTTGAGTCACTTGTCCAATTACTTTTAGTCCCTTGAAAAAGAGGGAGCTACATATTAAAGAGCTGTAATTCCTAAACCCTTCCTTCAATTTGTGAATACCCTTTCCCTAAAGCTGAGAGCACTTTAAGCCCATATTCATTATATAACTGTAACTTGAAGATGTTTTGGTAAACAGTTAAAATAACACAAATTCTGTCTGTATTTGTCTATATATCTAAATAAATAATAAATAATAATAATAAATAAATAATAATAAATAATAATAAATAAATAATAATAATAATAAATGTATAAATATCTGTCTATATTTGGATATAATTTCTGTTGTTTTAGCTGTTTACCAAAACATATTAAAGTTACAGATATAATGAATATTGCAGACTCAGCTTTAATTTGAGGGTATTCACATTCAAATTGGAGGAAGGGTTTAGGAATTACAGCTCTTTAATATGTAGCTCCCTCTTTTTCAAGGAACCAAAACTAATTGGACGATTGACTCAAAAGCCAATTAATTACCAATTAAGCAGGTAAAAGGTCTGAGTTGATTCCAAGTGTGGCATTTGCATTTGGAAGCTGTTGCTGTGAATGCACAACATGCAGTCAACGGAGCTCTCAACGCAAGTGAAACAGGCCATCCCTAGGCTGCAAAAAAGAGAAATCCATCAGAGAGACAGTGGGAACATTATATGAGTGGCCAAATTAACAGTTTGGTACATTCTGAGAAAAACGGAACTGGTGAACTCGGCACCACAAAAACGTCTGGACGTCTATGGAAGACAACAGTGGTGGATGATCGCAGGATCCTTTACATGGTAAAGACAAACCCTGTCTCCAGGAGGTATCTTAGAGGTAGACAAACCCTGTCTCCAGAGAAAGGGAACAGACACATAGATGGAACGATAAATGGCCAACTCCTTCAAAACCTCATACATACGTACTGTAACTCAAACCTTCACATAAACCATGCATCCATGTCAATGGGACACAGCTTGTTCTCAGCTCATTCTACGAAACCTAAACACCTCGCAGGTTGCTACAGACAAAGGGTTGTCGAAGAGAAGAGAAGCCCATATTCCCACAGCAGGAGAGTTAGGTCTCACTTCAACTGTTCCCACAGACAGACTCCAGACTCACAGGGCCGCTGGCCTAGACACATAGAAACACTAATCCTGGTCTAAAATGGGACTAGGTTTATATATAGGACTAGGCTCAATCTGTTTCTAGGAAACCGACATAGAGAATACTGCACACTCACAGACATCTATGTGTCTGTTCCCTTTCTCTGGAGACAGGGTTTGTCTACCTCTAGTTTATCCAAGTCTAACCCTAACCCTAAAGAGAATACTTCATGAGAGCAAATACAGAGGGTTCACCACAAGGTGCAAGCCATTCATAAGTTTCAAGAATAGAAAGGTTAGACTTTGCAAAAAAAAAAAAAAAAAAAGCCCAGTTCGGGACATCAATTCTTTGGAGAGATGAAACTAAGATCAACCTGTACCAGAATGATGGGAAGAAAATAGTATGGAGAAGGCTTGGAACGGCTCATGATCTGAAGCATACCGCATCATCTGTAAAACACGGTGGAGGCAGTGTGATGGCATGGACATGCATGGCTTCCAATGTCACTGGGTCACTAGTGTTTATTGATGATGTGACAGAAGACAGAAGCAGACGGTTGAATTCTGAAGTGTTTAGGGATATACAGTCGGCTAATTTCAGCCAAATTCAGCAAAGTTTATTGAACGGCGCTTCACAATACAGATGGACAATGACCCAAAACATGCTGAGTAAACAAACCAGGAGTTTTTTAAGGCAAAGAAGGCGAAGTATCAATCACCTGATCTCAATCCGAATGAGCATGCATTTCACTTACTGAAGACAAAACTAAAGGCAGAAAGACCCAGGAACCAAACAACAACTGAAGACAGCTTCAGTAAAGGCCTGGCAAAGGACCTCACCTTTAGCAAGCCCCCAAACCCACCATTGCAAGGGCCCCCAGGCCCTATGCAGGGCTTAAAGTGGGAAAAAATCCTGTGCCTGAAAAGGGTCACAGTTTGAGATATTGGGAGAGCGGGTACAGAAGACAGCTTCTTGTCTCAATGTTAAAATGCATTAATACTATTTTATACTCAATACAAAATAAAATAATATATTTAGATGTCTTTAAAAAAACAAACTGATTAAATCACTTAAGGCCAAACTGATTGCATCACTTATTAAGCCACTATCACTATAACAATAGATCAATAGATCTACATCAAGTAGAATACTGATGACTAGTGACACACACTCAGGGAGCAGGGACCCAGGGAAGCCAGCATCCTTCAGACTACGGCGTGCACACACACACACACACACACACACACACACACACACACACACACACGCATGTTAGCTAACACACAACAACACACACAATTAGTGGTAACACCCTTTAAACTTGGACGCATTAAATACAAAGAGTTAAATAGTAGTAGTAGTAGTAGTAGTAGTAGTAGTAGTAGTAGTAGTAGTAGTAGTAGTAGTAGTAGTTTCCAGTGTATCTAATGAGAGGGGCATAACACGTTTGTCCATACAGTAGATGTAAAACAAACTCTAACCCATGCATACTTTGTAGTAGGACAGCACCATTTTTAGACAGTATATACTCACATGTCCTTGTTCCACTGGTTGGTGGCAGTGTTAAAGTAGCCCCAGCTGGCTGCATTCTGGGAAGTCATTGCACATCTCTCCAAACCACACAGCATGGATACCACATAGTCATGGATGGTTCCTGCCACTGTAAAATCAGCCAGAAACCCTGGCCTGTATTCAAATGATATATATATATATCTGCCTCTAGAAGTCGTTGGTTGGCTTGAGCAATGTGATACCATTGGTAGGCGGAACTGTCTCTTTGCTGAAGATGACTCTTTAAATTACGATGTAAACAAATAGCATGTGATTTTTTTATTTATTTTTTGCTCAAAATTCCCCCGCGCCGGAAATCCGGCACCGTGCCAGAGAACTTTAAGCCCTGTGTAAGTGTGTGTGTGTGGTCACTAACCAATAAAAAACCAAGGGTGTGTAAAGGCATGTCAGCCTGACAGACATAATAACACAGACTGATTCAGTGATGTTTATTTATACTCTGTCGTCTGCTGATCTAATTATCACTCAGAGTCAAACTCAAGCCAAACTGTCTAGTGTCTACCTGTCACACCTGCTGTCCCCTATGGACCTGCCTAGTGTCTACCTGTCACACCTGCTGTCCCCTATGGACCTGTCTAGTGTCTACCTGTCACACCTGCTGTCCCCTATGGACCTGTCTAGTGTCTACCTGTCACACCTGCTGTCCCCTATGGACCTCCACCACCCTACGGTCAAGCCATGCCAAACTATGTCATGCACCCAGAACCAGAACCCACACCAGGCCTCTGGACCTCTCTGCCAGACCAGGGATGTCTAAGAGCTGCTCAGACCGTTGGGCCTTTGATATGATATGATATTTAAGCGTTATGTAACGAGAAGCCGTGGTATATCGTGGATATCGGCACAGCTAGCGGGGTGGTTAGGCGCGTTAAGTGCCGTTATCTATACACCCCCTAGCTGTGCCGATATCCACCATATACCACGGCTTCTCGTTCCATAACGCTTTTATACAACGGTTACCACATTCATCTATCAATATCAATAGAAGAAACTTTCAATTAATGTATTTTAATGGAACTATGTTTTATTGTAAGTGTATTCATCCGCTGAACAGTTGTTTATCGGTTGCTAAGCAACGGTAAGAGTGTAGCGTAATATATACAAACGCAGAGTAATATGAAAAGATGCGTCAGCATTCCATTTAGCCGTGCGTATGTCATGGATATCGGCACGGCTGGAACGCAAACTGACCAATAGAGACAATGGACCGGATCTATCCGTAGTATGAGACAATATATGATTATGATGATGATTGATATATATATATATATATATGTTACGGTACATGTGGGAATACGGTACATGTGGGAAAAATAGGGTTAGGGTTAGGTGCTACATCGACTTAGTACATGCTGGCATGTCTCACCCTAACCCTACCCATACCCTACCCCTAACCCAACCCCTAACCCTACCCCTAACCTTAACCCTAGCACCTAACCCTAGTTTTCCCACATGTACCGTCTTTCCACATGTACCGTAACATATATATATATATATACTGTATATGATGTGTTCTCACAGAGAAGCAGGAAGTCGTAGCAGGAAGAGTAATCTAGCTCAGACCCGGGGCCATTGGCAGTCTCAGTGATAGAAGGAAAATGTTTTTATTTTATTTTTATTATATAGACACTGGAGAACAGAGAAACATTACAGGGGGGGCAGTAGAAGTCATAGGGGACACAGTAAAGGTAGATGTCTCAGGAGGAGCAGTTAAGGTGTAACCTGAAGAGATGGAGGTCTTCAGTCTCCGACGGAAGATGGGTAGTGACTCTGCAGTTCTGACAGCCGTAAATCTGATGCGAGCTGCTATCGAGCGCCAGTGCAAGGTGCGAAGGAGGGGGGTGACATGAGACAATTTGGGGAGGTTGAACACAGAAACTGAACCCAGACCAGTTGTTAATACAGTGTGTTGTGTTTAGAGTCAGAGGAGCTGAACACAGACCAGTTGTTAATACAGTGTGTTGTGTTTCTAATTATTTCGATAGCACATTTAGTTTAGGAATTACGGTAATATTCCAACGCATGTAAAATGCTGTCAGTTTAAGAGTATCGCAATCCGTTTTTTATATCACAGATTTGAATCGTCTCATATTTGTATTGATAATTAACTGCATCGCGATGCATCGTTACATCCCTACTCATCATTGGTTCAGACAGAGGGAGTAACCATGGATACAGACACCTTCGCTGGTAACACCCTCAGAGGATGAACACTACAACCATTCCAGATATATGGAAATACTTTCTCAGTGAAGGTGTGTGTGAGTGTGCGTAGGTGTGTGTTAGTGTCAGGGTCAGAGAATGACAGCTCTCCTCTGTCCCAGTCCAGCTGCACTCTGACCCTCTGGGGGATCTGGCTCACTGTGAGGGGACCAACTGGAACACGTGTATAAAACATCCCATCCCAAAACTCAAGCACCCAGGATCCATCCAAATAGCCTGAGTCTCCCTTCCTGCCTGCAGACTCTGTCTTCACACCCAGGGTATAGCGTGTATTCCCCCCCACCTCAACGTCCCAGCTGTGTGTCCCTGAGTCAAAGCCCTCAGAGCCCAGGACCACAGCATAGGGGTTAATCCTCTCTGGGTTGTCAGGAAGCTGCTGTCTCTCTTCTCTGGGTGTCACACTGGTCAGATCCTCAGACAGGATGATCCATGGGCCTGCAGTGTTGGGGTCCAGAATCACAGGAGTGTATTCCACTATTCCCTGCATCTTCTCCCAGACTCTGAACTGCAGGTTGCCCAGGTGCTTTGCCACGTCTATCAGCGCTCCTGAAACCTTCTCTGGATCCGGCAGTGTGCTCTGGGCTCTGTCCATGGAGGCCTTGAAGTTCAGCAGGAATGTGATGTCATCAGCTTTTAGCTCCTCCTCCATGGCTCTGATTGTGTCTGAAAGTGATGATAACTCTCCGCTCAGCCCCTCAATCTTCCTCTTCATCACCTGACTCTTCTGCTCCTCTTCCTCCCTCAGTGCAGCGATCCTGACTCTCTCTTCATCTCGTAGAAACTGGTGAAGCTTCTCAAACTCCTCCGTCATCTGCCTCTCTGTGCGCTGGGCCTGGCTCTCACGATGTTTAGCTGTTTCATCACAAGTCAGTTTAACCTCTTGAAAGGTCTGCAGCTTCTCCTTTAAGGGTTCCAGTGCAGTCTGGAGTTCACTCTTATGATCCAGTACAGCTTCATCTACCGGGCAACAGTCATGTTTTTTGTGCTGTTTTGAAGTCTGACACACCAAACAGATGGGCTGTTTATCCTCCAGACAGAAGAGCTTAAGTTTCTCACTGTGCAGACTGCAGAGCACCTCAGACCCTGCTGCAGCTCTCTGACTTCTCTCCTGTAAGAAGTCCTCACACAGGTTCTTTAACACCAGGTTACAAGGAGGAATATCCATGGATGATTTCCTCCTGCACATTGGACATTCCTGAGTGTCTTTATGTTTCCAGGATTCCTGCAGACAGGTTTTACAGAAGCTGTGGCTACAAAGGAGGACGACAGGATCCTTGAAGACGTCACAGCACACAGGACAGGAGAGATTCTTCTCAGAGAGAGAGGGTTTAGACGCCATTCTCTCACCACCTCCGTCTCCTCTGTAATGGCTTCTGAGGTGAAAGTTCACTTCTGAAAACTCACTGCGTTGAAGTCAGTAGGAAGTCAAATCCAGATTTTTTACGGTTGTTAGTGAGGTTGTGGGAAAGGACTGTATAAGGTGAATAGTTCAATGAGAGTATGCTCCATTCGCCCCCGGGGCGTCGATCAGGACACACATGACAGGAGATTGACTTTGTGTTCAGGTTTCTTTAGTGGGTTCAGGCATGGGTAGGATGATTGCAAACACTACAATGGGTGTATGTGTGGTTCTGCAATAAACAGAAAGAGGTATTACAGTACACATGTTGTTACTAATAATACAGTACTGATCTACAATATCAAAATGCATTCTACAATACAAAAGTACATGTAACTTAACCATACACATTAGGCTACTTAACAGTACCCTTTGCCATACAATCTGAATTATAACACCAACTTAAGACACTAGTACTCAAATATCAATCTCTGCAGCGTGAACTGCGCCAAACGAGCTTCATTGAAGAGCATGTGGCCAAACTCATTGCTAGTGCTAATATAGAGTGCAGAAAACGGCAGTATCCAAATCAACACAGCAACTATGTACAACCTAAATACTGGGTGAAACATTGTACTTACAGTAATTCAGTGAC
Organism: Nansenia antarctica; assembly: GCF_963989245.1. Classification (NCBI taxonomy): domain Eukaryota; kingdom Metazoa; phylum Chordata; class Actinopteri; order Argentiniformes; family Microstomatidae; genus Nansenia; species Nansenia antarctica. Next base: position 91,894,582 of record NC_137674.1, on the reverse strand, counting down.
GCACATTGACACTGTAATGCTGCACAACGATGCTAAATGATTGGAGTTGTAACATGAGGAACTTGATGGAAGCTTGCAACGAATCAATTCGGCCCAGAATGCACTGCGCACTTAAGGTGGCATGTGATATTACGCACAGCTTAGCTCTTAAGGTGGAAATGATAACCAAATATAATAATCATGAACGTAGAATATTGGAACCTTTCTAACAACGGTGTTGCTTCTTCCTTTGTGGTAGTTTTGAATGTTGATGGTAAAAGAGTGTAAAGTCCTTCAGAGAGTCCTACATATGTAATGTTGTTGCTAGTGAACGGCAGCACCAGAGAGCTGAATGTTAGCCTTCTGTGTGGTTCACTTCTGCTCTCCACTGTTAACTCAACAGGTAAGAGGGTGGAGCTTCAGGCAAGGTATGAGTCACTGTGTTCAAGGGTCACAAGCAGAATTATGTCAGGTGTGTGTATGTGTGTGTGTGTGTGTGTGAATGGTCACTAACCAATAGAAAACCAAGGGTGTGTACACACACCACCAACAGGGGCCTGGTGAGTGTAAAGGCATGTCAGCCTGACAGACATTGATGCACTACAGGACTAGATGGTGGCGACACATCAGCTGGCTCAGGAACATATGGCCTCTGCAGGGAAAAGGCAGAAGAGAGCCTACGATGGCTGTTCTCGCAGGAGAGGGTACCAGCAAGGAGACAAGATGTGGGTATACAGCCCCTACATCGGCCCGGACAGCAACCAAACCAGGGCTGATGAGGGTGAACGAGGAGGTGGGGTGTCTGGCTCCTCTTTCTTTGGGGACCAGGCTTCCGGTGCTCAGGGAGGGTCTAGGGACACTGCTGGGACAGCGCCACCTTCCCTGGGTAGCAAAGGGTTACCACAACCTTGTTGTGGGCCAGGAACACTAGGCTTACAGTGCCACCCTCCCAGGCCATGCAAGACAGCAGCGGTGACGACAAGGGTGGGGGCTGGGACTTTGGAGACACATGAGTCATGACCTCAACGGCTCACATCAGAAATGCAGTGGTGGATGATCGCAGGATCCTTTACATGGTAAAGACAAACCCTGTCTCCAGGAGGTAGGCATGTCTGTGGTTTTCCAATACAATTGTAACATTTTTCTTTGGTCATGTCTTAAAAATGAGCTTTTAATCATTATGTTCTACGGAACATATCCAAGGATCTGGGGGGCTTTTTCTGCAATGTCCTATTCTGTTTTGTTAGACTTGAGCGATAGGGAAAGGAGTGAAGCCATAGGGAGAGATGCGAAGATGAAACACAGAAGTGGAAACACAGAAATTGTGAAGTATCATCACAAAATGTAATATAACATTGAGGAAAAAGTTTGTATTGCCGCAATTGTTTATGTGGAACATTTAAAGGCGGCATCACTATACTGAATACAGAGCTTTTCAGTTTACAAAAAAGTACGTCTTTCAGCTCTTTTGGAGCGTTTGTTCACTGCCTTTGTTTGTCCCTTTTTTCCATTGTAGAATGATGAGGATGTCGTTGGTGCCTGTACGTTTCTAAAAACTATGTGAAATCACAAAAGTGTCTGTACGCTTCTACATCTCATTTACATAAAAGATAAAAAATCTGAACCCATCCTTTAATTCGATTAGATTAAATTCAGAAAAACATTTCATAATTTTTAAGTCATAAATCATAACATATGAACACATTTTCTTTAGCTCTTTTAACCAGGAAATTCTTAGTTAAAAAAGGTACCAAACTTTCAAAAACAAAAGCATACATTTCTAAGCTTCTGTTTGAGCACTTTATCTTCATTACTAACGGGGTCTCATTGGATCCTTTATGACAGTGGTTCCTTTTATCAGTCTTTGATAACCCCGCCTGGATGCAGGTTTGTGTGTCATGCAAAGGTTAGTGTGCAACTAAAGATATGAGACAATATTTGTTTAACACTGGTGTATGCAAGTGAACAAATTAAAACAAGGATATAGATTTGAGGACCAATAACATATCCAACCACCTCAGTGGGGAATTAATTGCAGTCAAGCGTTACTCTAAATACTAAATAATGAGCTTTTCACAATCTGCATCCATAGGACCAATCAGATATGATTTCCAAAATGGCCACTTGTATCACTTTGGGGCCAAGAACCCAGTAATTTTGGCCATACCTGAAAAGTTTATCGGTGCAGTAAAACCTCGACCTTGTTCTGAATAAGATGTGGTGCTTTTATCACTAAAGGAATGATTTTCCACCTGTGAATAGATTTTTTTTCTTTTGCCAGTTGCCTGCAGATACCTGACCCGATTCAGGAAAGACACAGAAACATTGAGAAATACAAACACAATTGTTTGTGCTAAGAATGCTTCTTCTGCACTTGGTTTACTGAACAGTTAAATATACATTTGAATGAGAGATGGAATCTAGTCCATCACATATTGAAGGATTTGTTAACATTGTCTAAAATGAACTACAATGGAAAGCAAATGTTGCAAGGCTACAATCATCCTGCTTTCTCTCACAGAACAGCATATAGGCACAGATAAAGAAAACAAACTGATCATAAAAACCTCATTGATGGAGCATATTGTCATATCGGTATAGTCTATATCCTAGAACTAGAATGAACAAGACTTTCTGACGTAAATGTCATATTGCACGATTTGGACAACATTTCAATTCAGTACCATGTCCTACATTGCATAGCCATTACTGATTCTCTACCTATTTCTTAGAGGAGAAATAGGGAGCCCTTATTGTGTCTTTTCAGAATAACAAAATATGGGTGACCTTCAGTTCTCATCTTTTAGAAACACAACCCACATTCCTTTCTCTGATAATAGGCCACAATCAGCAAAACCCTCCAGAAATGTATACATTGACAGCCAATGGAATCTCAACTTGGACTGAACTAGCTAATATCACATTTGGAATCATAAGGCATCCTCAAAATAAAGCTCTCTATTCTGGAGATTGTTTTTTTTCACTATGAATAAAGACATCAAACACACCTGTCATTACTGCCCCCCCCCCCACTCCCCTCTCCCTGTCTATAGCGAGGGCTTAGTGCGTAAGTGACATTTCAACATTTTACAGGAGAGCCAAAAATAAATCTGACATTGGTAGGCCTAGTGTTTATTACATTTAAAACAATTGAAAATCACTTTATTTTTTCTAAAACATCAGATTTCATGTAATAAAAAGGCAAAATAAAATCAGATTATTTTTTGGACTTGGTCACGCCTTTTGCACACCAAGAAAATCAAGTCATTTTGAAATGAGTTGAATGGCAACCTACACCCTTTTGCTAACAAGCTAAACCCATTGTGCTGTAATGGGTCATTGTTTTTACCCTCAATTTCAGCCTCATGGACCAAAACGTCACATACACACCTCAACGCCAAGCCTGTGATAGTTACTATAGTTAGTAGCTACCTTCAGTGTCCTTTCCATATTAGTACCATTTCCAGCTAGTTTCAGTGAACGGAGGCATGATGCAGGGTTCTCCCCAAGATTGTTTTACAAGGTGGTGCTGGATTGCATTATCAATACCGACACATTTATTCATGTCAAAATACAGCTAAAACACTGAGGAACATGAAATTGCTTTTGCTTTTTTGGGTATTTGTTTTACAAAGATAGTTACTCTATCATTAGTAAATACCAGTTTAATTTTCTTTGAAATGTTTACACAGTGGAGGAGCAAAGTCGACAAGATGGCACAGCGCCCCTCTTACATTCTTTGGGGAGAACCCTGGGATCAATGTGGATATCTGATCACCCCAGAATGCTATCCGACTTCTCTACACCCCTGCAGATACAGCTAGCATTTATTCTTATTTTAAATGTATTACTCCAACTACTACTATTTTGTATGGATCAATGGGGGAAGTGGAACAAAAAATTGCCACCAAAACAAGTGTTTAAGGCCACAGTTCAGCCTTCAACCTGTTCTAGTTATATACAATTAGTGAAGCCAAAGACGAGTACAGAACTAGGTGATGCAGTGAGGAAGAGAGGCCTGGGTATTCCATCAATGTTGCTAAAGGGAAATCCAGGTATATGTTTAACAAGTCTTGATACATTTATCAAAATAAGCCTGGATTTTCTTTTAGCGACGTTGATGGAATACCCCCCTGGTCTCCTGACAAGTACACAGGACGTCTTGTAGGGAGAGAGGCAGTTTTACTCAATAAGGGTTAAGATGGGAAAAACAGACTGCACAGAAACAACTGCTCTCCCACACTAGATAATCAGTTGGAAGTGACTGCAACTGGCAATCACCATAAGAGCAATTGTCTGCTTATAAAAACATTAACCAAAGAAATAAAATAAAACTGTTCTGACAACTCTCTCAAATAGGGAAACCACATTATATCACAAGAGTTATTTCTCACTTGGTTCCAGGACCAGATGGAATGAATGAAATGCAGTTCCAAAGCGGGGCTTACATAGTGCGAGCCAGTGCGTGCCAAGGTGAATTCAGTTTCCAGTCACTCCCAGGCTTCAAGGGTGTTCACTCCGGGCCTATTAGGTGGTTAAAACTCAGGCGGGGTGGTGGTTCAGAACGAGGGTGGATGAACTATTTTTTTTATCAAGTAAGTGTTTAGGCCTTGTCTAGACATGACACTTAAATCAGACCTCCGTTAACCTGATATGAGGATCAGATCACAGTATGTGCGTCCACATCTGGTATTAAAAATGAATACTAATGAATTTCTCCCCTCACTGTATGAGACTGTGGGTATAAAGACTGTGGGTTTTCCCTCTAGACTAGACAGAAATCTGAATACTATACAAGCTCGTCCACCTCTTGTGGTCAGCCGGTTCCGAACACAGTGTCACATATGCTGCTCACAATAGTGGCGACACAATGCGACTGGCGCATCTAGACCTGTACATTTGTATGTGGATCATCTTATTCCAAGTCTAATTTAAGTGTAGACGAGGCCCTTGGCTAACAAACTTGGTGGGTGGCAAGTATAATCCCAGTTAGCTGGATCGAATTGGTTTGAATAGCACTTTTTACAAATAAAATTGTCATAAACTGCTACCAAATGTCACCAGAACCTGTTGGGAAACTGATTTAAAACGGATTTAAAATGTTTTGCTAGTTTCTCTGAGTTTTCCACCTTGAGACCTGCAGAATGTAAACAAACTATATTGCGAGGTGAGACTAGAAAGCCCATCTGTGGAAATTCAAATAGGTTTGTTCACTAGGCTCGAAGCACCAGTCTTCGAGCACTAGCTGGCTGCTAGTAAGCCTTGGCATGCACTGGCACTGCTGTGAAAAAGCAGCTAGTGAGAGTCAATGTGTTGTAGCTATGTGATGATTTTCGTATAACGAGTTTGGTTGTGTGTGTTAGTTTTTCTGAGAGTAGGGCATTTTAATTTTCAATATCGTTGTGACATCCTATTCCCATCAGAAATACCCCCATTCTGAACATATACATATTATTATTATACATTTTTTATTACTGTTATTATTATTTTTTTTAAAAGAAAAAAGAATCACATGGCAACAAAAGCCAGGGTAGACTTTTCAAAATTATCACAAACCTTTACTTGCCAAGTGGTGCATCCTAAGCTTAACTTTAATGAAAGAAAACCTGCCATCGATGGAAAGTCACTGGCCCCCACTTGGGAATCGAAAACTAAAAGCCAAACTAGTGTCCCCATATGTCCAGAGCAAAGACCCTGGGGAGTGATTCTCCTTTTCTTTGCTATCCATCCCCTCTCCTTTTCTTCTTTCTCTTCCCATTTGTGTCTTACGAATAAGATTACAGTAATGAAAGCCTTGTTGGCCTTCTTGCGGTGTTTTAAGAGGAATAAGCGGGGGATAGAAGAATACACATTGCCACTGTGTGTGTGAGCATGTGCGTGTGACTGAGTGAGGAGGGAGCTCAGGATGGGGTTGGGTGGGGGGAGTCTGGGCTGGGGGGATCCTCAGTCTTGGAATCCCAGTCTGTGGGGGTCTGCCTGAGGGGGCTATCTGGCGCCGGGGGGCCAGCCCTACTACAGTCTGTGTGTGGAGAGGCGGGACTGGAACTGGAGGCTGTAGTCTCTGCTTTCTGTGCACCTCCTATGGGAAGAGAGGAGGGGAGAGGCAGGCCTGAGCCCTGTATGCTCATTGCACCGCATAAATCCCCTATGGTTTGGATTTCCACGGTAACCAGGCTTGGACTAGCATCATCAATACTCTCTCCTTCCCGACTGCCCCCTCCTCCCGCTCCCCCCATCCGGAGCTCTGCCACCACCCTGAGGCCTGCCTCAGAGCTCCCCGCCCCACTGGCTTCCACCAAACCCCCTCCGGATGAGGCTACAGCACTCTCCAGCAGAGACCCCCCCAGCTGCGGGGCCGCAGAGGACAACGCCTCTGTTATGATGGCTGCCGTCTCCGCCATCCAGTCCAGGTCCGAGGTCACGTCTCCCGTCCCTGTCACGTTCCCAGCAAGACCATTGGTCTGAGTTGTCAGGCCTTGGGCCTGGGGCTCGCCTGTCAGGCCGACCTGGCTGTTGACTGCTCCTCCTCGGGCAGGACCAGGCACTGAAGGAGCAGCTCCTGCTGCAGGGCTGCTGGTGGTGTTGTTGTTGAGGTTGTCCTGCAGGGCCGTCTGGTTGCCCTGACCCGCCTGCTGGTTCTGGAGCAGCATCTCCTGGATGCGGATCTGCTGCAGGATAGCCGGAAGCTCATAGTGGTGGAAGAAGTAGATCATGGAGTGCTGTGAATAAAGAGATGAAAAAGGGTTGGGATGGAGTGGGTAATAGAAAGGTGAGTTTTTCTTGATTGCTTAAACCATTTGTAGAAGTTCACATAGCCACAGCAATTACAACAGTGGCATTTTCAAACAGAACAAAACAGTTCACACAAAATGCTTTAAGTTAGGCACCTAACGTTTGACACAACTCTATACCTAAGACACACATTTATTGAGTAAGTTTTGGCAAACAAAACAGAGTTATTTCCATACAGTATATATATATATATACAGTAGAGCTGTTTCTCCCATTACAGTGAATCTCTACTCCATGTAAACTGTCATCGCTCAACAGTTCAACAAACAATCAGTCTGTAATCACAAATTAAAGGTCATCAGTAACACAAGATAACTGGGTTGTTTTATTTCAGTTTGTGTGTTAGTAGGCCCATCAGAGACCCAAATGGATGTGCATAAGCACTGAAAAGGTGAGTTTTTCATACAACCCCAATTCCCAAAAAAGTTGGGACGTTGCGTAAAAACAGAATGTGATAATTTGCTAATCCTTTTTTGACATATTTTCAATTGAAAACAGTACAAGGACAATCTATTTAAGGTCTTACCTGTTCAACTTGATTTTTGTAAATATATGCTTATTCTAAATTGGTGCCAGCTACACCTTTCAAAAAAATTGGGACAGAGGCAACAAAAGACTGGGAAAGTTGAAGAATGCTCATTCCACAGGTAAAAAGGTTAATTGGAAACAGGTGAGTGTCATGATGGGTATAAAAGGAGCATCCCTGAAAGGCTCAGTCGTTTACAAGCCAGGATGGGGTGAGTGAGGGGTTGAGTGAGGGGTTGAGTGAGGGGGAAAGGGAGGGGGAGAGGGAGGGGTTGAGGGAGGGGGAGAGGGAGGGGTTGAGGGAGGGGTTGAGGGAGGGGTTGAGGGAGGGGTTGAGGGAGGGGGTGAGGGAGGGGTTGAGGGAGGGGGTGAGGGAGGGGTTGAGGGAGGGGTTGAGGGAGGGGTTGAGGGAGGGGTTGAGGGAGGGGGTGAGGGAGGGGTTGAGGGAGGGGTTGAGGGAGGGGGTGAGGGAGGGGGTGAGGGAGGGGGTGAGGGAGGGGGTTGAGGGAGGGGGTGAGGGAGGGGGTGAGGGAGGGGGTTGAGGGAGGGGGTGAGGGAGGGTGTGAGGGAGGGGGTTGAGGGAGGGGGTGAGGGAGGGGGTGAGGGAGGGGGGTTGAGGGAGGGGGTGAGGGAGGGGGGTTGAGGGAGGGGGTGAGGGAGGGGGTGAGGGAGGGGGTGAGGCAGGGGGTGAGGGAGGGTGTGAGCGAGGGGTTGAGGGAGGGTGTGAGGGAGGGGGTGAGGGAGGGGGTGAGGGAGGGAGGGGGTGAGGGAGGGAGGGGGTGAGGCAGGGGGTGAGGGAGGGGTTGAGGGAGGGGGTTGAGGGAGGGGGTGAGGGAGGGGGTGAGGGAGGGGGTGAGGGAGGGAGGGGGTGAGGCAGGGGGTGAGGGAGGGGTTCACCACTTTGTGAACAACTGCGTGGGCAACTAGTCCAACAGCTTAAGAACAATGTTTCTCAATGTACAATTGCAAGGAATGTAGGGATTTCACCATCTACAGTCCATAATATCATCTAAAGATTTTAGAAATCATCTTAAACTGATGCTTCACTCCATCAACATCTTACAGTTGTAGGAGGTAGAGCCAGCGTCTAATGATCACAAGGAAATAAGTCTGTATGGAGTACCTTTAAAACACAACATGTCTCAGTGTTTCCTCTATATGCATTGATTCGTGTCGGGCCGCCACAAATACATTTTCTCCGCCACTAATTGATTCAGGCTGCGCAACGAGAAAGGCAGCGAGGAATTATGATCGGAGAATAGAAAAAGAAAAAGCAGATTTAAGCTAGATTTAGGCCGCTTTCAGACCTACATTTCGTTCCGATTTCATTCCGATGTTGCAATTAACCTCGTCGGCAACGCGCTTGCAAAGCAATTTTGTGATTGGTCAGAATTTTGCGGATTTCAGGAAATCCCTTTCTCTCCCTTCGCCCGTCGCCCGTCCCTTTAATCCCGTATCCTAATCGAAAATATGCAACATCAGCGACGACTGTGGGTTATTGCATTTACTGCTGTTCTCTGATTCATGTGCTTATACCTGTGCTCAGTATACAAGTATCTTAAATGAACATTCGTAATGTAGTCTCTGATGTTCATGGTCAACTAAATCAGGCTATTTTGTGAAACAAATAATGTTCCCGCAAATGGGTTAACCGAGCAGCCTCGCACCTAACGCTAGCATCGAACTATTCATAGCATAAACGTTGGTAAATGTCATAAAAGACACAGTATTGGCAGGGGAAAAGAAGGGGAGTCGAATTTTTATTGACAACGGATGCTGGAAAAACATGCAGCTAAAATTCTGGGAACATTTGGACAATAAGAGACACAAGGTGTGGTCGCATGGTCTAATTACAGGGCAATATGCGCGGGGCAAAAATTATCTATAGCCTCTAAAATCACCACGACCAGAACGGCAGAGGTACGGGTAAGCAGGGCTCATGTCGGTGTCATCAAAGGTAAAAGTTGGTTTTCTTTAACTCAGCTGATAGCATTACCTTGCTGTTGGTTGTTTACCGAATGCTCCATCTGACTGTCACACTGTGATTTTACTTGTGTAAACAGTTAATGAGTAACGTTAGACGGTTTTGTGCGTGTACTCTCATGTAGGCTTGCAATACTTTGTATTGATGAGCTGATCTTTCATTGTGACTGTCAGTCGCAAGTTTATATTCTACGGATGTTGTTCAGTGCTGTATGCGCGTTCCCGGTTCCCTGTGTACTTCATATTCGATGAGCTGATGATCTTTCTCTCTGTGTGTGTGTGTGTGTCTTGGGCGTATCTGTCAGTCACATGTATATGTTCAGTGCTGTATGACCGTTCCGCATGTTCTGCTGCAGCTGTAGGATATCTTGGTATTTGATCACCCTATATAAAAACCACCGGTTCGTTTAAAAAAAAAATGTTGCCACCCTTTAGTTTTGGGTGAAATTACGTCTTTGTTTTGAGCGCCAGTGCGCGTTTCATGCGCGTGCAATTAGTATTTTTTTACCACTCCGCCACTAATGTGAAAAATCCTAGAGGAAACACTGTGTCTGTATGGAGTACCTTTAAAACACAACATGTCTGTATGGAGTACCTTTAAAACACAACATGTCTGTATGGAGTACCTTTAAAACACAACATGTCTGTTAGGGCTTTCACACCGGCAAAGAACCGGCCGGCGCGTTCAGACCGAAGCTCAATTGGTTCGGAACCTGAAAAGTTGGTTCGCAGCGGGCACCAAAAAATAGTGGTTCTCAAGCGCGAACCAAAACGTAGAACAGTCACGTCGTCAGTGGGTGTGTCCTATTCTAGGCTGCAGAGACCAGCAAGGAGGAAGTAGACAAAATCAAATCTAATCTAAATCTAATCATTAGTGATCAAAAACAATATCAAAAGTCTCATTATTCTCTTTTTCTTCCTCACATGCTCAGCAAACAAACACACACGCACACGCGCGGACATGCGCGAACGCGAATTTCGTAAGCCATTTCTATTCCAGTAACGGAGCAGCTGATTAGTAAAAGAACGCATATAGAAAGTGTCTTTTGTTTTGTTTCACAGAAAATTGTGTTATTTCAGATACTGTAGTGGAAGATATTATCCTCTTTTCCAGTGAAGTAGCTGCCATCTAGTTAGGGTTGGGTACCGTTTGGGTTTTATCCGGTACCGGTACCTAACCGATACTTTAAAAACGGTACCGGTACCAAAACGGTACTTAATTCGGTACTTTTGATTGTTTAAAATGACATATATATATATATATATATAATAATAACACGGTCGACAACATTAAACAGCTTTTCACTTTTTTATTGCTGAGGCACAATATATATTAGTTAAATATACACTCAAATTAAAATAAATGAAAATAAAACTCCTGAGCCTTGGGGACTCCATTAAGCTGGGGGTGCCTATCGTTGGTACTGATGTCGAATACGAGTACACACTTGTTCGGCGGCCCCTCAAGGACATCAGAATATTCTTAGAAAAGGGATCTAGTGAAGAGGCCTGCATAGCCCCCAGAACCAAGAAGACCGAGAGGAAATATAACTGATGAACTGGAGCCCTCCACCTCGTCAAAATCCAAACTCTGTTGCCGCTCAGCTACTACTCCTCCCCTCCCCCTCTCTGGTCCATGATGACAGGACGATAGATTTTTCAGACACAGTAATAGGATAAGGATATATCTACATGATACATGATCTGACACAGTACCCGAATATCAGGAGATCCCCGATCATGTTGTCCACCTCGCAGAGACGCTGCCACACATCCGCACTACGTCTAGGGCTGCACGATTTGGGGAAAAAATCGAATTGCGATTATTTGGACAGATATCGCGATTGCGATTAATTTGCGATTATTATTTTTTTAAATAGCAAAAAAAAGAAAAAAAAAAAAAAAAAAAAGAAGGGGAGTTTTTGTAAAGTGTGGCCATATCTCCGGCTAGGAAGGTCGTATTAACGTGCAGTTTGTTTGTATGTCTTCAGGGGACTTAGAGGCTCCCTCCTCTAGCACCCCCACAGCCCGAGCTACGAGTGAAAGAACTAAACTTACATTGGGTTGCTTTAAAGTTGGGTTGCTTTAAAATCAAGCTTCAGATTAAAACATGTGATGGAGCATTACTAACCTGACTCAGGGGGTTTGTTTCACACAACCATCTAGGAAAGCTTAATTGGAAGCTGTTTGGAAAAGGGCAGGTACTTTCAAAAAATACTTGGCAGGTGATTGGATGAATCTGTCTATCACCTATTTTCAGAGAGCATTACCACATGATACCATCAAACTATTAACTGCTCTAATTCTAATGCAAGGATGAGAACTTAAAAGATATGAATTGTATATATGATAACCTCATCTCATCTAGACAGGTGGCTACTTTCTAAAATGATCCAGCTATTAAAATGATCATTTGGGGATACACTGTGACTATAACTGAAAGGACCACATCTAGATGACTCGGTCAACAGTCGAACTGATGAATGATAGAATGGTGGTCTCTGACTATGGAGCACAGACACACGTCACCTTGACTTAGGAATCTGTGACATACTTCAGCCCAAGGCTAGGCTAGGCTAACCTCTGCGTCTTTAAAGCCGGCTGGTATGAACGAATGGTATGAGGTTATGCATACAGGACACATTCATGTTTGACAACAGAACAGTTAACTTCCATGTATCCATAAGCCTGCTATACTATATAAACACCAACCCGCAGGTTGCTGAGACTGTCAACTCTGTGTCTGTACTTTAACGCCGGGTTAGCATGAGTAGCTAAGCTAAGCTACCGTCTCGAAGACTACAAGTTAGCTAAGCTAAGTTTAAGGCTGGACTAACAGCACCGACATGCACTTGGCTGGTACAGTTAGTATAGTGAAATTGTCCAGATATGGCCGAGGCACACGGGAAGCGGCATATTGGCCGGCCGCTTCCGAGGGTGGGATAGGAATATTTCTGGACTAGGATCCGTCGCGCAACACCGCCCCCGTCTGGTGCTGGAGTAACGGTACTGGGCTCGAGGAGCCAGTCAGCCTAGTCTGCCTGGCGGCCTCCTCTGGGACTGCCGGCCACGGGGTCGGGCGGCGGATCCTTCGCAATAGGCAGGGGATAATTGGATGCTAAGTTGGGTTAAATTGGCTACCAAATTGGGTGAAAAGGGGATAAAATCTGAAAAACAAATTTAAAAAAAAAAAGTATAGTGAAATTGTACACTTACCTGTCGCAATTATAACATGCTAACGTTTATCATACGTCCAGTAAGCCATGTGGTGTCTAATTGTCTCCGTTACGTTAGCCCAAAGTCTCATAATAATTGGACTGACTGTCGTGACACAACCTATGCCTGCGTTCGTAAATTCGCTCTGAGAGCGCCGGGTTCAAAGTCATAAAGAGACCAAGTAATTTGATTGGACAAGAGGCATTCCATGAGTGCTGATCAAATTTCCAAAAGAGGTTTTAATCTCAATGTGACTTCCTGGTAAAATAAAGGTATAAAAAAAAAAAAAAAAAAAAAAAAAAAAAAAAAAAAAATCGCAGGCAAATCGCAGGCTTTGCGATTAGCTAATCGCATCATTTCAAATCGCGATTTCGATTTAAAATCGATTAATCGTGCAGCCCTAACTACGTCATCAACAGACGTCGAATCCTGGAGTGCACTGTCCAATCAAAGGCTTGCGTTCGTAAACTCGCTCTGAGAGCGTCGCAGCGCACACTGGGCCCGACGTCATAAGGGGAGCAAGTCATTTGATTGGACAGAAGGCATTCCACGAGTGGTGATCAGAATTCCAGAACGAGTTTACGGAACGCACCCATAAGTCGAGCGTCGCGTTATGCCAACCCGCTAGCGGAAGTTGCTATTAGCAACCTTCTCGTTATCCTTCCGTACTCGCTGCTTTCACTGAGTGGACATTTAACAGGCGATGTGACGTCACGAGTCACCAGTTGACACCGGAGCGAGATAGAAAAGTACCGAAATTAGGAACCGAAATCTCCTTTGCGATTCGGTACGGGTACATACCGAATGTAAAGTAACCGGTACCGATTTTCGGTACCCAACCCTACATCTAGTTGTGAAATGTTTGTTTATCCCGCCCCTTCATCACCCAGCGTTGATGACGCGGATGGTTCAGGTTACACTGGTATGAACGCGGGCTCGTTCGCCAGACAGCACCAACGTTCTGAGGTTTCCGAACACGAACGCGAACCGGCACGGTTCTTTGCCGGTGTGAAAGCCCTATCAATGGAGTACCTTTAAAACACAACATGTCTGCATGGAGTACCTTTAAAACACAACATGTCTGTATGGAGTACCTTTAAAACACAACATGTCTGTATGGAGTACCTTTAAAACACAACATGTCTGCATGGAGTACCTTTAAAACACAACATGTCTGTATGGAGTACCTTTAAAACACAACATGTCTGTATGGAGTACCTTTAAAACACAACATGTCAGTATGGAGTACCTTTAAAACACAACATGTCTGTATGGAGTACCTCTAAAACACAACATGTTACATTACCTGTATGAGTACCTTTAAAAAAGAACATGTTACATTACCTGTATGAATACTTTTAAAACAGAACATGTTACATTACCGTTCGAAAAGTATCTCAGGGATGAGTATGAGTCTTATGGACTTTTTTGAAATATGGCAATTCTGACAGAAATGTACAGGATCAAAATATACACACAATGAACATAAAAACTGTCTAGTTGTATGCTGCTTCAAATCCCATTAAAGAGATAGATCACCCCAAAATCCAACATCAGCAAACATTATCATACATTTGAAGAGACCCGGGTCGTCTTTTGCGGCATGTCTTTACATTTTCTACCGATCTTTAAATGTTCAATCTACTGTGCACAATTGTAGGCAAAGGGGAGGCCTCTAGAGCTCCCTCAGACACGCACAGACATAAGACTGTGTGTCTTATGAGCATCTCTCATGTCTGTGTGTTTTCTCTATCACCACATCTTTCCTTTCTGCTTCCTCCTGTCCCAGCGTTGCCCGTAGTGAGCTCACCTGTATGAAGAGCCAGGAGGTGACCAAAGCCAGGCTGCTGTACTGGCCATTGAAGCGGTAGTGGTAGGCGTAGAATGCAAAATGGTACAGATAGAAGAACCTGGAAATACAATACAAAGGGCCTCAACATCACACTGTGTAAAAGTATCAGGAACTGGAAAGAGAAAGCTGTTCACGGTCTGTAGCAGAGCATCAGTCAGAGAGATTACGCTGTCTGATCCACTGAATATGGCAACAACTATTTAAAATGTAATACAAATAGAAAGGAATCCTGTTAACTGAATTAACTTCCAAATTCTTGCTCCCGTCCATGTACCCCAAAAGCAGGGTTGGGTAAGGGAGGTGAATTCCCAGCCAATCGTATCTGATGGTATTGGTGTGTGTGTGTGTGTGTGTGTGTGTGTGTGTATACACTCACTAAACACTTTATTAGAAACACCTGTACACTTTCTCATTCATTCAGGTGGTGTAATGATGTGGGGAATGTTCTCTTGGTGCACTTTGAGCCCATTAATACCTATCAATCATTGCTTGAATGCCACAGCCTATTTAGTATTGTTGCATCCCTTCATGGCCACAATGTACCCATCTTCTAATGGCTACTTCCAGCATGATAATGCACCGTGTCACAAAAAGTTGTCTCAAACTGGCTTCATGAACATGACAATGAGTTCAGTGTTCTTATAATAATAATAATAATAATAATAATAATAATAATAATAATAATAATATCTTGGTTTTCTAGAAACCCAAAGGACACTTTACACATTTTACAGAAAAACTGTCAGACAAAACAAAAAAACAGAGCCGGCGACAAAACTAAACTAGGGGCCAAAGGCCTTGGTGAACAGATGGGTTTTGAGGGCTGATTTGAAGGTGTCCAGGGTAGGGGCATTGCGGATCACTGTGTGATCAGTGGCCTTCCCAGTCACAGGATCTGAATCCAATAGAACACCTTTGCGATGTGGTAGAACGGGAGATTTATAGCTTGAAAGTGCACCTGAAAATGTGCAGGAATTGTGTGATACAATCATGTCATCATGGAATAGAAGTTCCAAGGAATGTTTCCAACATCTAACCCTAACCCTACCCAGTATTAGTATAGTGTTCCTAATAAAGTGCTCAGTGAGTGTATATGGGCTTACCTCAACCAATGGTATCTGATGGTATTGATGCGTGTGGATATATATAGGATTACCTCAGCCAATGGCGTTTGCTAGTATTGGTGTGGCAGCAGATGGCATCATACTGGTCGGCCAGCCACACGATGAGGATGATGTAGAAGGCCGTGGTCGTGTCGTTGAAGAACTCAGACATGATTGCCTCCATGCCTGAGAGAGGAAGAGAGGTTTCTTACCATTCCTGTATTAGTTCAGATAAAGGAGAAGTCACCTGATGTGTGACTTACCTGGGGTATTGTTAATAGGGAAATGCTCTTCATAGCAAATAACAACAAATTGATGAATCGACGGTATAGAATAGATCGCTTTAAATTACACACAATCTCAATTACCAATTTCACATTTTCAACACTGTTTCAAACACAACTCAGGGAGGGTCAGGTGCAGCTGGGCAGACAATGGCAAGCCTGGGTTCAAATATTACTTGAGATTTTTCAAATACTTAAAGCATTTGCTTTAGCCTGCCTCGAGTACCAGCTGGGAATAATCCATTGGCTTCACTGTGCTCACAGTTTAAGTATTTAAGGATTATACTATACTAAATAAAATACTATTTGAACCTAGGTCTGCAAAATAGGAGGGTGATTACATTGGCCCTCAATACTGATCTACAGTCAGTATTTGGGAAGCATAAAATGATCCTGGATATGTACCAATGTAGCAGAGGTGATTTGAAAGCACGCTCTTGTGATGAGTAGCATGCTGAAGACCAAGGGTTGACAACGCCAGTTACACCTGAGGGCATGCATATCATCCATATCCTCTACATACAGACAGCTCCATCCTGAGTACGGTCCAGACAAGGAGATGATGGTAATCTTACCCACAAGAGCCAGAATGACTGTGAGGAGGGGAGCTGCTGGGAAGGCGATGGTCATATTCATCTCTAGCATCTGCAGCAAATCCACTGGAGGAAACGAGAGACGGAGCAGAGAAATGCAGCAGGGAACATTTATTATCAATGCTTTTATAGCCCATCCATAAAACTATGCATTAGGCTGACCCTGTTTAGTCTATTTGGTCTTTCCCATGGAGCAAAAACGATACAATTCAAACAATTTTCCTTAGTAAGGACAACAAAATGTCAATATTTTAATATAGATTAATATCTATATAAGTCATGCCTCACGTCCCCTCTCATACCTATATGTATGTGTAATATATATATATATATATATATATAAATCTGTATCTGGTTGTGGCCTGGGGTGGTCCAGTGGTCTGGTATTTGAAAGAGGAAGCATTTTGTCTTCTTTTAGCTCTGTACTCCAACAGTTTGGATTTGAAAACAAACAATGACTATCAGGTCAAAGGACAGATATTCAGATTTTCAACTAAAACAAATCATATAGTGTAAAAAAAAAAGTACTCATGTTTAGTCTTTAGTTGACAATCCTTTCCATGCAATAACTGCCTGAAGTCATTGACCCACCCCAGACGCTGTATTCCCTGGTGATGCTCTGCTAGGACTGTACTGCAGCCATCTTCGTTTGTTGTTTATTTGGTCTTTTTGCCTAACATCTTATCATCAGGAAATGAAGTGCATGTTCAATTGGATTTACATCTGAAGATTGACTTGGCCAGTCAATAACTTTCCAGGTTTTTGTGGCCGTGAAAATCTCCCTAGTTGCTATGGCAGTATGTTTTGGGGCATTGTCTTACTGTATGATGAAGCGCCGTCCAATGAGTTTGGAGGCATTTGCTTGTACTGACAAGATATTTCTGTACACTTCAGAATTCCTCCTGCTGCTGTGAGCAGTTACATCATCAATGAAGACAAGTTAGTCAGTTCTAATGTTTCACAGATGAGGTGGTATGCTGTACATTTTGGGCAGATCCTTTTTTCTCCAAACTCGCCTCTTGCAGTCATTACATAATAATATTCATCTTATGTCTTTCAGACCTCTGCAGGCCTTTTAGGTACTTTTTAAGCAAACTGTAACATGACCATAATTTTGGAGGATAACTTGTGGTTTGCCTCTTCGAGAGTGTTCCATGGTGAGCGTTCTTCTGTCATCCAATGTAGAAGTATTTATTGGCCTACCAGCCCGTTTACGATAGCTGAACTCACCAGTGCATTCTTTCTTGTTTAATGATACAAACAGTTGATTTTGATACGTCTTAGTTTTGGCTATGTTTCTGATAGATGTTTCTGAAATATCAGTCTCATAATGGCTTCCTTGACTTTCATTGCGGACTCTTTAGTCTTAATGTTGACAGACCCCAATAGCCTAGAATCAATACTAGACATTGGCAGCTGTCTTATTCCTGCACAAATGATGTGACGGAACACATCTGGTATACCAGAAACACCCGTCAAGCCAAATTCCAATATTTTTAATGCCCTAAAATAGGGGGACGTATAAGACAGGTTGTAATTTCTAAATGGTGAAACCAATCTGAAAAATGCATAATTAAAGCTGGGAATATCTCTACTTACTAATCTCAAGTAAATTATTTAAAATAGAAATTGTTGGAGTATAGATCTAAAAGAAGACAAAATGCTTTGTCTTTCCAATACTTATGGAGGGCTTACTCCATAATGGATGTGTTATATGGTGATCGTGTGTTTGATTAAGTTTGTGTGTGTGTGTGTGTGTGTGTGTGTGTGTGTGTGTGTGTGTTGTAGGGCCGGTGTGTGAGTGGGGTGAGGTGGGTCTCTGTGATTGGTATCATGTGTGTTAAGCAGTAGCGAGTAGGTGGCAAAAGGTGTCATGGAGAGGATAGCTCATCAGACAGACATCCATTCAGTCTCACCCTCTGAGATTAGTTTGTTAACCTTTCTAAACGTGTTGTAGTATCAAGTAACATCAACCAGAAACAGATATTTGGCAAATGTGTAAGCCATGACAATTTGTGAAAGAAAGATGCAAGTGTCCTGAAAGGCAGTTGAAATTGTACTGCTGAGCTCAACCCCAAATGTACTCATAGCAACTTGTGTAGATCTGCAAAGACTACATAGCTCTGAACAATTTGGAGGAAAAAAACAACAAAAACCCCAAACACCACACCACCACGCCTATTAGTGAGAAAAGTGGAGCTCCTATCATCCATAGGTGGGAGTAAGTCATACACGTGCAAGTCACAAGCAAGTCTCAAGTCTTAACCTTCAAGTCTCAAGCAAGTCACAAGTTACTGTGGTGAGAATCAAGCAAGTCAAGTCAAGTCATTGCTCAGGTCAAGCAAGTCACAAGTCAAGTCATATGAATGATTGATGATTCTAATGATCTACCCCAGTTTCTACATTTAAATCAGTTAGCCTAATAGACAGTGGTCATGAAAAGTTGAGTTTTATTTTAAACATTAACAAAAAAAAATGACATTTTGTGGCAATCAATAACACGCCTCCTAAATGAACAACAAGAATAGTGTATAAACTAAAAACAAGTACTGTATACAAATAAATGCATATCGCCTAAAATGTAAACCTTACTGACATTACTAAAGATTACATGAAACTATTCTAGTATAATGGTTTTAGTATGCCACTAAATACCGACATTACTAAACATTAGGGTACAAAGTTATTCAAATTATTCAAGTATAATGAGTTTTGTCAAGCATGAACTGTAACTTTTATGGGACATGCTATTTTGTCCATATCCACACTAGCTAGCGGCTGGTAGCGATCTTGCTGCCTAGAAACGTAAGGTGAAGCCACTTACAATGCTCTGCAGTTGCAAAAACATTTATTTGATAGTACTTTGTCACTCAATTGTGAGCGAGAGGGTCACATTATCACCACATTCAACTGGTGCACTTGATGCAGGTACTGCTATAACTATTGCCACCTTGAACACAGACATAACAGCTTAAACGTAACCAGCCAATAAGTTAGCTAAAAAGACACCTTCACTTAGCTACCTTTCTTTATGGGTTTTCTAGTGACAGATGAAGTTGGATGTTGTGGTGGTGGTCGTGTCACAGATTTCTGAGCTGTAGACTTGTCATAACGCTGCTCACTTGTTATTACCGTTGTCGCCAAAATAATCACTGCACCGCTGCCATGACAGCTGTCCATTGGCCTCTACTGGTGTGCTGCGTCCAGTAGGTTGCTAGGTAACAGGTTACGGTCATTGCGCTAGAAGTCACCCAATCCCGTTTCAAAACAAAACATTCTAACGTCTTAATATCTAGAATTGCTAAATATAATTGCTCAAATTAAATTTCGAGTCCTTTCGAGTCATGTATCTCAAGTCTAAGTCAAGTCTCAAGTCATGAATACCAAGTCAAAGTCAAGTCTTTTATCAATGTTAGTCAAGCAAGTCTCGAGTCCTCAAATTTGCGACTCGAGTCAAGTCATGTGACTCGAGTCCCCCACCTCTGCTATCATCTTAACCAATCCTATCCATATGAAGCACCTAGGAGTAACCAACTAGCTAGTGGTTGTTTGGGGACAGATACAGTAGTTAGACTGGAATGTGTGAGCTCACCAATGAAGACAAAGATCTGGTGGTGGGAGTAGCGTAGCAGCATCGACACCGACAGGGTCTGGAGACATGGACATCAGAAACTCATCAATGTCTGATCTGGTGACGACAACTCAAGGGCTCCAAATAAAGGCTACTCAATGGCTAGTCCTACACAAAAATGGTTTGGATCTTTGCATGTTATTCGGTGACATGTCATCAAGCAGTTACGGCAGGGCTCTCCCCAAAGATTGTAAGAGTGTTCACACTGTGAACTTTGCGGTGCCACTATATAAAGATTGCAAGGCAAATTAAATTATATTTAGTAATGACAGTGTAGATAACCATCTTTGATTGCCAACAACATTGTTGTTAAAAACGAAAGCGAAAGTGAAACCGTTATGATGTTCCTCAAGGAATTAATAAATACATGTCTAGTTTTGCTAATGCAATCCAGCATCTCGCTGTTCAAACATCCTGGGGAGACCCTGTACTGATATAAGCCTTAATATTTAGGCATTGAGCCGGTATGCACTTGTTTAAGGTGCCAATGTTTGTAGATGGGTACAGGGAGATACTTACAAATATGACCATGATGACAAAGGCAGCCAGGTAGGAAGTGCGGGCCATCCACATGCTCACAAATCTGTAGTGTTCCCCTGACACCACGTTCCTCAGGAAGCCTGTTTTCACACACACAAACATCTTTCACTGCACACACTCCACTCTGACACACAAACATATCTGAATCATTCATTTGTATCCACAATAAAACATTGTTGCATAGAGAAAGTTATTTGGGACTCCATCATCAGGTAAATCCATGCTTCTGTCTAAAATAATTTATCCTGAATATGATGGGTTACTAATGTGGTGTGTATCTTAAGTAGTGCGATATCTGTAAACATACTATCTGTAGACTCTCCACTCAGGGTTGACCCTGTCTCCGCTGCTTCAAACTCTTCCACTTCCACTGTGCAAAATGGGCCAGGGTTTGTCAAATCCTTTGTTGGGCATCTCGTTTCTTAAGTCCTGGTATATTGTGGCAGTGTTTCCCCTAGGTTTGCTGCCTTGGGGGGGTGGCATGGACCCCCCCCCCCCCCACAGCGTCATGTCCAGGGGGTGTACTAACTTGTACATTAAGCCGCCTCACGCTACGGAAACAGCAGATAGGCTCCTGCCCTATGGGCCATTAGAGGCTACTTACTTATGTGGTCTTGACTACCTGTCCACTTTCTCACCTGGTTCTTGCTCTCTCTCTCTCTGGTGTGCTGACACCATCCTGCTCTTTCTCATTCTCTCCTTCTCTATCCTCCTCTCTCCCTCTTTTGCTGTCAACCAAAAGGCAAACATAACAACCAGAGTATTTATAATCTAATAAGAGGTATACATTGATCCATATCAATTTATAACATAATTATAATTGAATATTGGATTGCTGTGGGCAATGCAGTCAGATAATGTCATTTTGACTTTACTCTCTCACCTGAAAAAAAATCGTATGTCCAACTATAAAAAACAGACGCTGTTTTTCCAATGCTTCAATCCACTGTCCATGTACTGTAACTATGCCATTATGGTATTACCATAAAGCCCAATTCTAGCAGAATAAGAAAGATAGTATATCTACTTCAAGTAAAATAATAAAGTGCATCCAGTTAGCTCTTTAGCTGGCATGTGTGCTAGTGACTAGCTCATTTCATCACCTCTGAACTAGCTAGCTAGCTTGCTAGTTCTTTGACACTATTTACACACCATGGAACTATAATCAGACACTTTCTAGTCACAATAATAACGACCAATTTGAACCAACTTGCTCTGTTAGAACACTCAGCAATTATATTTGTTAACATTTCAACTTGCTTACTTTCCATCTGCAGACATCTCACCCTGCAAAAACTCTCTCGCGTCGCTCGCGCACAATCTTGTATTATTCTCCAGCGCGAAGCAAAGTGTTGAGATAGATCTCGCTATGCGAGACTACGGGCGGACTACGTTACCAACGAGCCCATGGGCTTGCCACTCGCCAGATTCGGGTTGGGTGCGTTTAAAAAAAGCGGATATTGTAGCCTGCTTGTCAGATGTTTGGTGTCTACGTCCGTAATAATTCCTCTTTCTTGGGGGGGCGGGGGGTTCCGTTGGGGGGGGCGGCCCGCCCCCCCAAGGCAATGGTAGGGGGAACACTGTGTGGCATATATATTGTGACATGTTTAGCAGACATGTTTTCATCACGCGTAAGGGAATAACCAGGAAGACGCAGACAGCAGAAACAGCTGAGTCACGTGAGTTGAAATTCGCTACGTCAGAGTTTATTCGAATGACCTGTTTCCATTAAAACTTGACACGAGTCAGAGGTGATTTGTATAAGGCAAAAACCACCTGAAGCGAGCGTATCGACTTTGTGCGAATTAAAGGTGATTCGCATCGTGTTTATGCAAATCAAGCCGTTTCCATAACATTTATCATGCGAATCATCTCAAACTGATGAGCGGAAACGCACCTACTGACACACACACACACACACACACACCTTTATTCTCTTCGTTCTCAGCCAGGGCTTTGACACTGGACATGAGGATGTCGTCGTATCCCAGGAACTCATCCAGGAGGAAGCGGCTGAATCCGTCCCCGAAACACTGGTCTTTCACTGGATCTGTTATAGAAATACAATATATTATAGAACAGCTCACTGGTCCTTCACTGGGGCTGCAGCATAGGAATAGACCATTATAGAGCATCTCTGTGGTCTGCACATCAAACAGAGACATGTCGTTGTTGGTAGATGCTACACATTTGGGGAGGATAGGGCGAGTTACCCACCATAAAACAAAAAGGGATAAAGGACAAAAACATAAAGGGATAGTTCACCCAAATTGCTTAATCACACATTTGATACCTTACCCTGAAATTAATGACAAGGACAAACCTCTAATTCAAACTTTTGTTCAATTTATCTGAGCACTGTAACTAACAGCTAATAGTTAGCATTTTTAACCAAAAACAATGGATGTAAATGAACCCTAAATTTGCATTTTTTAAATGTCATGCCAAAATCATCTCAAATACTCTGAGGCTCAATCACTTATTACAGTGCCCAGATACACGTGTTGATTGAAGTCTGACTTTGTCTATAGCCAAATGTGTGATTTTGTAATTTGGGTGAACTATCTCTTTAAGAACTCAAAACATTGCTAAAGCCAATGCGATCCAAACTTAATAGTTGTACAGTTGTAAGACGGCTTTCTAACACAGCTTACCCAGTGTGACCACCATGACGGGGATGTTGAGACGCTGACGAGTGGTCTGAGAGAGGCGGAGGAAGCCGTACTCCAGAGAGTACTCCACTATGTACTCCTCCTGAGGCCACACTAAAGACACACACACACACATCAATAGTGTATCCTGTTGCACCCAACACTGTTAAGTCAGTCTCTCTCTCTCTCACTCTATAGGCCCTTTATAGGCCCACACTTTAGGGGAAATGAAGGCATGAGCCAAATTGCATTTTTTTCCAACTAAATTCTGATGCTGGTGTCTACTACTCACCATTTACAACTTCATGTTCAATTCAGTGTGAGGAAAAACTGGATTGAAAAATGACATGGCAGGATTCGATCACATGTTAACCCCTACCTGATGCGCCTCTAGAGGCTACGCATGGTTTCCACTCATTTCATGATATCATTTTCCAGGACATTTCCAATTACATTTCACGATAAATAGTAGGGAGACATGGTTGATTGTTCCATACACAGCCTCAGCCATGTCATGTCACACCTCTCGTCATCAATCTGGAAATCTAACCAATGAACAGCAACATTGACCCTCCCTTAAACCAATTTCAGTTCAGATTATTTTATTTAATTCTTTTATATTTCTTGGTATTTTGTCCCAATCTGATTTGCTTAGCTTCTCATGTTCTCCATATGGGTTCCCTCAAACATCCACTTCTTCAGTGTGTGTTTTGTTATCTACCTCAGTAGCGGTTGGTAATGATACGAAAGACTTACTGAAACCAAATTAATAACCTGCCTAAATCGAAATATTACGATATTCTAAGTACCTCCCTGGAATATGTTTTTCTGTTTTCTCTTCAAATCACAGATATGCAAGAGGATTTTAATAATCACAATATGTGTGGTGGCCTGGGAAAACCCGTCGGATGTCGCTGGCGTTCGTTCGTGGCAAAGAGCAAAAATAGATGGAAATCGCGATTTTGGCGATTTTGATATTATGTGGTATTCTAGTACTTTGAACTCCATACTACATTATGGTGAATAAACATTTTAAGAAAACAAAAGAGAAAGTACTTATTTTTATGTTTTTGTGGTGGGTAGTTTGCTAGAGAAACAAGGTCATTCTCATTTCCTCATTCTCAGTTAAGCAACGCACGCACACATGAGCGAAAGGAGAGACGATACTTCCACCTGTGTTATTGCCAGTTTACTGATGCTCACAATATAAGCATAAAGTAATAACATCTTAACTAGAAGACACACAAAATTGGATCTGTCCCTCGCATACCGACGAGGCGAGCAGACTAACACCGCATCACAAGCAGACAAACGAGACCGGCCGATCTGCATAGGCTCCTCCCCCGACCCAGAGGAGAAAGGGGGAGAAATCACCTTTCACTTTTTTTGACATGCTACATTAAAATGCTCATAACTTTTTAAAATAAAGGGCTATCTCTGTCATTCAACCAGTTATGAATAGCTGAGAACTTCTAATTTATGGAAATATAAAAAAATGAAAATGTCAAAATGCCACCATGTGAAGGGTTTTCCCAGGCCACCACACATATGGTTTGATGAGTGTACAGCAAATACACCTATTCAGAAATATATATACATTTTTAGAATTGGTACAAACGAAACGTCTTGTTCTTTTATCAATAACAGTCTGAATATAACTAATGGAGTAAGATACTCCACTGCTGGCTGGTGTGTTCACACACATACTCAATCTCTCTCTCCACAGGTATAGTTCGGCATACTAGTAGCATAGTTTGGCATGGGGTCGAAGACCCTGCAGGCCTTCTACAGAGGCACAACCAATAGTATATTGACTGGATGCATCACTGCCTGGCATGGCAACTGCACTGCCCACAACCACAAAGAACTACAGAGGGTGGTGCGGACCACCGCGCGCATCACCGGATGTAAGCTTCCCTCCATCCAGGATATATATATACGACAAACGGTGTGTCAGCAAAGCCCGGAGGATCATCAAGGATCCGAGTCATCCCAACCACAGCCTGTCTGAACCGATGCCGTCCAAGAGGCGAGGCCTCTTCCGGAGCCTCAGGGCCAACAAACAGCTACTTCCCCCAGGCCATCAGGCTCTTGAACAAGCCCACTGTACACAATGGACCTATCGCTAAGCCACGCCCCCTTTGAAAACTCAGACAAACAAACAACGCTTCGCTGACAGTGACTGACTGACCGTGACTGAATGACATGCAATGACGGGAGTTGGCAAATTTCTGATTTACCACAGCAAGTAATAGACATGTTTTTTAAAGATGACAAGAATATTTAGTCTAGAAGCTTTTTACCATCAGATATTAGCGAGTTGTTTGTCAGAGTTTTCTGCCTGTAGTGACTTTTGCTGTGATATGATTGGACAATTTCCATTTTGGGGCGTGGCTTAGCGATAGGTCCATTGACTATCTTCCCCTAGCTCACCCCATGTACACAGACTACAGTAGCCTTAAGCTCTAAGCCACTTTACTACTGAACTCTCTATTATCACTAGTGGCACCACTAGTGTATCCCGTATTGTCTTACCTGTACTATTGCCACCGTATCTTGTATTATGCCTATTATTTTGTCACTTATGTCCTGTACAACTGTGACTTTTATCTTGAATTATACTTGATTATTATCAGGGGTGCACATAACTTTTTGGGGCCAGTGCTCAGAGGAGCACCTAGGGATGCTGCTTGGTGCTCCCCGAGCTCGCGAGTCACGACCCGTCCCACAGGATGGATGAAAAAGGGATACATGGATAACTTGTATTAGCAAAACGAGATTTATTCATAAATAAAGATGAACGAACAAATGATTGTGTGCAAAACAAAAGAAACACATGCAAAATCAAATGACTGCTCTTTAAGCATGAAAGTCTATCAGACTCCTTTAAACACACTGAAATAAACGGACATCTCTTTAAGTACTGCTCTGTTCTGTAAACACTGAAATCAACTTTTCAACAAAAAGTTACAGCCTAAGCATTTATTTATGCTACAAGCTTAATCACCATCATCACTGCTCTCTTAGACTGCTGTTATCACTGTCCTCAATTTCAACCATGGTAGAGGACGTTGTAGGCTATCACTTTAAATAGCTCATTATTTGGATTGTGCAACAAAGTCTTTTTTTTCCATTTTTTCATAGAATTCCCAACCATATTCCCTGGGTCAGGGGTCTAGGTGCGATAATGAAGCTGTAAAACAAACGTCTGAACGTTTGAAAGCTTCAGAGAAAAGAAACGTGAAGTCCCTTGGTGTTGTTTTTCCTTTTAGCGACGAGTCGTTCGGGACTGAATTTTCACGTGGCGGCGTGATAACCGTGCGATACGCGATACGCGGAATGAAAGTACGAGTTACGAGTCGCCGTGGTCGTCGTCGGTCGACTGTTGTGATGGATTACTCGTCGGGCCTTCGGCTGAGGGGACAGCAAATAGTTACTTAGTGGGGCTTGCTTCTTGGACCCAGCTGTTGGTGCGCAAAAGCGCCTTCATGCGGCTGATCTGCCGCGCAGCATGCATTTTGGCGACGCATGCGCACTGGCGCACCAGTTGTGTGCACCCCTGATTATTATGCCCTATGTCTTTGTGCTGCAATGCAATGTCAGGAACCGAAGCCTAAGAATTTTACTCTGTTACATTTGTGTAATGCGACGTAACAATAAACTTGAAACTTGAACTTGAACTCTTTCACTAAGCACCCTACTGCATGTTCTCAAAGAAATTAGCCCTCAGGGAGGGAGAACATGTGGGTTCCATTCCAAAAACGTGTTCGCTTGATGGCGCTTTGTAGACGTGGAGTGCTTTCAGTGATTGTTGACATTGGAGTGAACTATATCAACATTCGCAGAACACAAAAAAATGTTTAATTCCAAATGGTACCCAAAAACACTCCTATTGATTTGAGATTACACATAAAGTTGGATCTATACAGCAGATGGCATGGACCTGATATCAACGTTTAGTAAAATGACGTACACCGATTCAGTGTGCCATGTCGGAGAATAAAAGACACATTTTTGTAATGGAACGAGGCCACAGGGAAGTGATGTGAGCTAGCAATAAACAGAGGTGAAGCAGCAACATAACGGGGACAGGAAGAGAGGAGTGGATTCAGGATTCTCACTCACTGGAGTGTAGAAGTGAAGATAAGGAGGGATGGGAGAGGGCATTGGTTTACCTGCTCGTGTTAGCATCTCAATCTCGGAGACTGTTTCCCTCAGCGGCTGCATACCTTTAGTGGGCGCTTGGCTGAAGGAGAGGTCTTGGCTGTCATTGAGGCCCCCGCCTTGACCACCGCCGCCACCGCTCATTGAGGGCTTCAGCCGCGGCTCGATGTCTAGCTCAAACTGGACAAGAGAGACGGAGAAAGAGAGGTGGGGCAAAGAGAAAGTGAGAGGAGAGATAAAGAGATAGAGATGGAAAGAGAAAAATGTAAGAGCCACACACACACACTTCTATAGAGGCAGTTACCCAGAGATTGGGTCCACTTTACTCAGCCACTTTACTAGCCCACGCTAGCCCACGCTAGCCTCAAAGTGGCCCCCCTTGCATAGCAGAGATGTCCAAATAGCTCACCCCAACTTCAGGTTATTTCCCGACTACCAGCATCTCACCTGCACTGAGCTGTTGTCGAACATTTCCATGGTCATCTCCTCCTCATCCTCTTCCTCGTGGTGCAGCGAGGCCAGCCCCAGCCCCCCTCCTCCCTCTCCTTCGCCCTCAGACTCCTTCACTAGGCCCTGGAAGCCGTCTGTCTCGTAGAACTGCAAGAAGATGGGCGCCCGGCTGGAGTTGCGCTGGATCTCCACACGCAGGATGCCATCACGTGGCCACTTCTCCCGCACATGCTCCAGGCAGTTGATAGGGGAGCGAGAGAAGGCGATGTGGATGTAGGCCAGGATGAAGAGCACAAACAGGGCCTATGGAGGAAGTGAAAAGGGATATATAAGATGATTTTAAAAAATCTATTAAAAAATCTTCAAGGGTAGACGTGCATAAAGATGGCGCAGTCTCACGTTTCACTCTACCATCAGACCTCACACCCATTCCACAGAGCAATGTGGCTGTACACAAGTGGCACATATCTCTGGCCATAATCCGGGTCCTTAAGAAAGAGCAATTCCTTTTCGGCCAATCAGCACCTTTCATTAACGTACCCAAGGAAGTTTAAAGAACGCACTCCCAGTGTTGCCAACTTCCAGAGCCCCTTGGCGACTTAAATTAGTCAAAAGCGACCAGCGACAAATCTAACTTCCTTTTCTGGTCATTTGGGGAATTACTGTAAAGCATCTACCGTATTTTCCGCACTATAAGGCGCACTTAAAAGCCTTTATTTATTTTTTAAAACGACAGTGCGCCTTATAATCTGGAGCGCCTTATATATGGATCAATTGGTTAATTGGTTGATCCATACTGGTTGTACACGGCGCTCAAGGCGCTCTGTCAAAATGTTTCAGTACGACTGGTAAACTACAAAGCCGCACCGCTTGCAGCATTACGGTAATCAGTAAACACCGGTTTTGTGCTTACTCACAGTCCCACACCACTTGTGTGTGTATAAAGACCCCAAGTAAAGAAGACTAAACAGAGTTTCCGAGGGAACAAAGCGAGATGGCCACAGTTAGAGGACAAACTCGAACAGTGGGTTGTTGAACAGAGAGCAGCAAGTAGAAGCGTCTCTACAGTCACTATTCGAATGAAGCAGCGCTAGCACGGGGCATGAACATCGATGAATTTCGAGGCGGTCCTTCTTGGTGCTTTCAACTTGAAGTTTTAAAGTACCCACTCGATATAATAAACAACAGTTTAACGATCACTAAACACTTATAATTTGTGTATTGGATTCATTATTCTCGTTTGCCGGAGGCTACCGGTAAGGGAGGGTTGACTTAAACATACTTTCGTTTTAGTTTGTGTTCAAAAGCAAGAACTGTGTGTTCATCTAGTTATGTGTAGTTATGTGTTTTTAGCATGTCGATGTTCTCCCAGTATGTTGTCATGTTATTAAAATACAGTTTAGACATTCGTAGCGATGTGTTTTGTTAGCAGCGTTCGTAGCTGTGGCTGCGTTTAGAGTCACTTTTCTCCCATTCAGTGTTTGAGGTGAACCAACATTCAAATACGCCTGTCGTGTTCAATCTTTCTCTGATTTGAATGTATGACACATCATTTGAAAGCTTACAATCTGTAGTTTAAGCATGTGTAAAAACTGAAAAATTACGTTGCACATTTCACCAGGAGCTGTCACATATTGGTTGTTGGTTATAATTGTATAGCCTATTGGTTGTTTTCTGGTGTTGTTTTCTTGTTTTGCTCTGTTTGTAGTCTACTTGATGTATTTTTATCAGCTGTTAAATCACCACAGCGGTTAATCCACTAATACAGATAATAGCAGATTGAAAATGCTTGTAGCTAACTACTCTATATCTCGTGGTCGCAGCTATTGCGAATTGCTATTCACGCGAGTCAGCTGTGACCGCAGGTCCTTGACGCTTGTTGCAAAAATGGATGACGAACGGCTGATACTTAAGGTGGAAAAAAAAACATTTTTGACAGTGGAGCAGGTAGAACGTTGACGGTGACAACGCTCAGGTGGAGCATGGACAACGGGAAGTTGACACAACACCGATGGAGAGGTGACGCAACGCAGTAGGTGGAGCTTGGGCGTAACGCAACCCCAGTCAAACGTTTGACTGCAGTATCTTAATCTATTCTATGCGCCTTATAATCCGGTGCGCCCTGTATATGAAAACAGTTCTAAAATAGGCCATTCATTGAAGGTGCGCCTTATAATCCGGTGCGCCTTATAGTGCGGAAAATACGGTAACATATCCCGTATTCCACGGTTCACGTTACAACCGAGCTCAGGAGAGACGAGTAGGGATACAGTCTATGGCGAGCGAGGGTTGCCGTCTCCTCTCTCCCTCAACACTCACTCCCGCGGCCAGTCTGATAGCAGCCGCGGGGAGCATACCGTTGTTCCCCGGGTCCTCGCGGGGGGTTCGGGCAAAGTTCGGGAAATAACGGACGGTTGTCATGTGTTTATACAGCATGGATGTTACGTGCCTAATGCCTTTGATGCGCACACTTGCTACTTGCCGCTTTAATCATTGTATTTAGCCTATAGCACAAGTCATGCATTGCATGTAACCTCAAGTGCTGAACAGTATTAAGTAAACCACCACAATATATTTGCTAAAGCTTGGGGGCGACCGTGCCTTTTGCAGCCATAGACTGTCACTGCCTGGTAATAACAAGGAAGGCCAATGACAGTATCCCGTCTAAAGTTTTTCACCAGCCATGGTGAGTAGGCTAGCATACGTTACCTAGTGACTGACTGACCAGGCTGACTTGACAGTAACGTTACCCATGCAGGCTGAACAATAGCGCGTGACAAGTTCTGTGAGGATATTCGCGCGCGGCTCATGTGAGGAATTGCAATTATATTACAGTAACAGTCGCTAACTTGACTGCAAAAGTAATGTAGACTAGGCTGAAAAATAGCGCCAGACATTTGTTAAACACAGTTTATTCATAACATACGATTATGACGATTATACAAATAATTAAAATTCGCCACGATTAAGTTAATCGCGGGTGTTTTTATCGTTGTTTTCCTATGGACAGCCTCGATGCGTTGTTTCTAACCGGAGCGAAACCACCCTTTTCAAGCGGAGCATCCGTTGGTTCTTTGCTCCGGGAGTTACTTCGAATGCGCGTTCTCACAGCTCCAAACGACGCAGAGCAAAGCGAATTTGATCCTAAACTGCGTTTCAAGTGAAGCAAATGTTCTAGTGAGAACACACCCTAACAGATACTGGACATTAGAGTCCGATACAAATTTATGGGGGCCAAAAATCATGCAACTGATACATCTCATCTGCCGATATACAGTGCCCTGTGTAAGTAATGGGACAGTGAAGCATTTTCTCTTCTTTTGGTTCTACGCTCCAAAACAACGACTATGTTATGTTCAAGCAGAGATACTCATTTTATTTGATGGTGTTTGTGTAGATATCGTTTTCACCATTCAGAAATTACAACACTTTTTATGCATAGTCTCCCTATTTCAGGGTATCCAAAAGCAATGGAAAGGATTTATGAAATGTCTGAATTAAGCACTGGTGTTTATTTGGGGTACCCAAAAGTAGCAGGACAATTGGTTTGACAGGTGTTTCTGGTAAGTCGTGTGTTCCGTCACATAATTTGTGCAGCATTAGAGAACTGTCAATGTCTAGTATTGATTATAGGCTTTTCATTTGCCTTTGGGGTTTGCTTTTGACGTCTGTCAACATGAGGACCAAAGAGGTGTGACAAAGTCAAGAAACCATTATTACGGTGAAAAATCACTCTGCTTAACAAGTGATACCGATGATTACAGCCTGTTACACAGGTCACAAGTTATCAGAGGGCGTCTCAGTGATTTTGAGTGTGCAAAACAAAGCCTACAGAATGCTATATGATGAAACACACAAGCCTACAGAATGCTATATGATGAAACACACAAGCCTACAGAATGCTATATGATGAAACACACATGTTCATGGAGAAGGAGCGATTGGGTAATGGCTAAGTACACTGCATGACATCTGAAGATTTTGAGTTCACGTCCCACCTCAGACGAAATCAAAATGTTTAGTTATTTTGGCAGACCATGCACTAGTCTTTGGAAGTGCGAAATGTGACTAGGACACACACAGCTTTGAGAGTCTATTTTCAACACAATGTCACACATCCAGGGCCCTATTCCAAGAAGGGCGATTAGAGACAATCGAGACTATTTTTGCTAATTCGCAATCATTTCAGCCAATCCTTCAGAACAAACCTGGTAGCGACCAGGTTTACAGTCTGGTTTAATAAGATGTGTCAAAAATGTCTCCCAGGACGACAGTTCCGTCAAGTGTCTTTTTGGAAATATTAGTTCCCACCTTTTACGAGATAGATAGATAACTTGATATTTTGATAGATAATTTGATAGTGCTAGATAGATAGATAGATAGTGTGCTAGAGAGAGAGAAAGATGTGTGATAGATAGATAAAAAGGTGTAAAAAATAAATTGGTGTGTGTGTATCAACTTGCATCGACAATATCACAGTAGTGTGTTTGGCGCAAGAGTTAAAGCAGCCAGCTAGTTGTCCGAAGGTTGCTGGACTGGTTCGATCCTTGATTTAATTTAGCCTAATGTTTATTTTTTTGCCATTTAACCGAAGCCTTCATGCAAATCGATGTACATCTGTCTAAGTAAGTGAATCATCTATCCATCAGTAATTATAAGAAATAATAATCTATGCCAAATCCAGGGTCCAGTTACAATGCTGGAAGAACATCATTTACTAGTCAGAAAGGCTTCAAACACCATTGTAATCCTGTCAGTTCTCATAAATTAGCCTACACCATCATTTTAAAGATACATTTTTAGATTAGATTCAATTTATTGCAGAGTACAAGCATCAGACAACGCAAGGCAGTAAAAAGTGTATATCAGAAGCGGGATTCGAACCCCCGTCTGAAAAATAAAGCGATGCGCTGATAGCAGCGGCTGATACCACTCTGCCATCCTGTGATCCGATCATTTATAACCTGCTGCTGATATCACCACAGTAGTGAATGTTAATTTATTACAAAATAAACATAACAATACATAGGGACTAGTATGACCTACACATTTAATCTGTCAGCAATTTTTTTGCCAAACCATTTCCCTCGCTTTGTTAATTGCGGCAGTACTGCACTTTTTTACATCTCATTTTCCGTCTTCATAAAGATCAGTAAAGGGCTCTGCACACAGCGTGCGATTTCTGTTGCGCGACAGCATTCCATTGCAACGCACACGGCGTGCGATGCGATTTTGTTGCGCCGCAAAATTCCTTTTTCAACTCACACCATTGAAGTCTATGAGAAAATCATAAAACATCGCATCCCAATGCACACAGCGTGCGATGCAATTTCTGTTGCGCCTCAACATTCCATTCTCAATTGTTACGTAGTCGGACCAGGCAGGCTGATTACAATAGGCTCTACCAATATTGCTTGCCTTGCTTCCACAATTTCTACAAGATACAACTGGACATATTGTGATAAAATATGTGGGTCCCCTGATTTAGGGGGTGTACCATGTTCTGTACATGTTCTGAAAGATGGCGGCCGGATGTCTCATGGCCGGATGTTGCCGCAATTGTCCTCTAGACTGCTGGGACTTGTAGTGTTTGATGGGAAAATACATGGGAGCATTTAGCACAACAACACTCAACAAATAAATGGATTCTCCACATGGATTCTAGCTGTGGGCTATATAAGTGTAGTGGCTGGCTGATGGTGATGTTCGTATCTAGTACAGTTCGTTCTAGAACAACGGTCACTTAACATCTCATCAACGAAAGGAGACAAACGAAAATGGGTGAGTAGCAACGTTAACGTCGATATGCTTTTAAGTAATGATAGCTAGCTTTTTTGCTAGCTAGCTAGTTAATAGTAACTTTTTTTTTGTTGCTAACGTTTTATTTGTGTTTATACTCGACACTTCATTAATGTTAGCTAGCTAGCGTTGTCATAATTTTCATACCAGCCCCATGTCAGGTAACCAACCATAGTTTGACAGTTCAGTTAAATATAAATGTTGGGTTGCCGGATGTCCGGTTTTCAGTGGACAGTGTCTATACAACATGTGTATAAATTGGCTGGTCATTCAGTCGTGCTAGATTAGAAAATCTGGCAACCCCGTGCAGCCAAAAACTATATTTTAGTGATTAGTGAATGATGTGCCTGGCACACTGAAAAGAAGATGAGGTTTACCAAATGGCATCCATTATCCGTTGTTGTGTCCAGTATGTATTTGAAATATATGATATGAAAATGAAATGATAATGTTGTACATCATAAACCCTTCATGTACCGTAGGTGTATGTACTGTATCAGACCTTTTGGGTCAGACCTTCAGCCTTTAACTTCTTTCAAAAAAGGAGACAGTCAAAAATGTATGCTCCAGTCTCTCTCCCCGTTATGAGTGACTCAATTAATTTAGATAGACCAGTTGAAGTTTTCCCAATTGTCCCATTGTGACGCAATAATCCGTCGCACCACAAACTTTTACAACATTTTGCAAAATTTGACAGTGCGACAAAACTCGCACGCCTTGTGCTTTGTCCCATTCAAAATGAATGGAATCGAATGTTCGCCGTGCGATTAAAATCGGGGCCGTGTGTGTTGAAATGTGTTGTTCTCATAGACTTCCATTCAAACTTCAAAATGGAACGTTGACGCGCAACAGAAATCGCACGCTGTGTGCAGAGCCCTTAAGTAGGAGCGCTGCGCTGTCATTCAGTCTAGTATCTTCTTTTTGACAGTCGGCTCTTCTGGGCTCCTTCTACCTGCGGGCACGCGCACAAATCGAGAATTTCCCATTCTGTCTTGCGTGAACATTGATGACACAAGCCTGATTCTCATTCGAATAATCACTTGAGGCTTGAATCCCAATCGAGAGTTGCCTGAACGAGGCTTTCCTTTTAATCGCGAATATTCAGGCCCTGTCCACACCTATACGTTTTTTTGATAAACGTGGATTTTTATATTCGTTTTGGGGGGTTCGTCCAGACGCAAACAAGTTTTTGCCCCCTGAAAACGAAGATTTTTAAAAACGCCTGCCAGAGTGAAGATTTTAAAAACGCTGTATATTATTTTTTGCCATGTGGACGAGATAGACTGAGCTTTTTGTATTCGTCACGTCATCATGCGTGTAGATTTCTATGATCATGCGCACTGCAGCTGTTTGCTGTTCCCTCCAACGTCATATCCTGGCACCAGTAACTACTATGTTTACAACAGGCAACGGTGTTCGAGGCTACACAAGCGAGGAAAATGGATGTGTACAAAGTGCTTCTAGTTCTTTCACTGTTAACTGGACTTTTAAGTTAACGAGAACATTGAAAGACAGAGGCGTCTGATTGGCCAGCGGGGCTATGAGGTTAAAATTATATCGCCGACTACTGGTGTGGAATGCTCAATGACAGCGTTTATATTGCTTTTAAACATGCTGGTGTGGACGGTCATATTTTTATATACGAAAAACGTTTATCAAAAAAACGTATTCATAGCTTTCATGTGACGTCACAGCATAGTGGAAACGCCCACCTGACGGGCAAAAGGCATTTTTTGCGGGCAAAACCCACGGGCAAAACCCACTTTTTGCGGGTTAATAACTTTGATTTCCCGTGGGTTAGGAAAATAATTCCAACGTGTCCGGAAAGAGGAGAAGCCAGGGAATCGAAAAGTTTTTGAATGGAGTCGATCCTCCACTCCTATCACCGTGGACACAGGAGCGAATTCCCGGGTAGAAATATCCCCTCGACCCGCTGTC
Source organism: Nansenia antarctica (assembly GCF_963989245.1). Classification (NCBI taxonomy): domain Eukaryota; kingdom Metazoa; phylum Chordata; class Actinopteri; order Argentiniformes; family Microstomatidae; genus Nansenia; species Nansenia antarctica. The sequence goes on along the minus strand of NC_137674.1, from coordinate 91,859,082 downwards.
AGCGGGAGTTCCGTCCAGCAGCGGTAGAACTCCCGAACGCCCGGTTGATCGAGTTTCGTATTAAAAGTATATCTTCTCGGGGTGTCAGCGAGGTGGTTAAGGGCTCAAAATGACCGTATATTGATGGTGAATTTAGCAATAATAGTCTTGTATTTGTACCACCTCCATAACCGGTGTTATTCACGGAGAAAGCCGGTCAAGGACGCACCTTTTGCGGGTTAATAACTTTGATTCTCCGGGGGTTAGGAAAATAATTCCAACGTGTCCGGATAGAGGAGAAGACATGAAATCCAAACGTTTTTGAATGGAGTCGATCCTCCACTCCTATCACCGTCGTGTATCTTGATAGTTCTTCGAAGATGGGTGAGGTGGTCTAAATAGTAGGCAGCCGGTAAATCGCCATGTTGAGCGATGTTGCTATGATACTTTTTGCCCGTCAGGTTGGTGGTTGCTAGGGAAGAAACCACGTGACTGAAAGCTATGAATTGGTGTGGACATTTACGTGGAATACACCCCCCCCCCAGCTGTATGCAGTCATGGTCACCATCCGGATCACCAGTCACATCAAGTATTGTAACACCTGCAAGCCCTAATCTCATCAAATGAGAATGTTGAGTGTGGTGTCAGTGCGAACACATGTGGTATCGTTTATGGTGGGTCAAAAAAAGAACAATGATTGGAAGATGATTACTCCAAGGCGATATACAACCTACAACCTGAACCTACTCAGCCACTAATCCTCCCATCAAAACAGAAGCACCACATTCAAAACAAACGAGGTATTTCCCCTGTGGCATGACCGCGGTATGTCCAGCATGACCAAGGCAGAGCTGCATAGACCTGCTGAACCTACTTTGCAGTGTGCAGTCAGTAGCATCCACCAGTGGCATTTAACGCGCATAGTGGAAACATGTCAGAAAGCCTTACCTTAAGTAGGACAAAGAACTCGAAGATTCTTCGGAAAGATGGTGGAAACAACCGGGCGTAGGTGACTGCCATCTTAAAGAAGAGGGCGTGAAACAGCCTGTCTCGTACATTGATGAGTGGGTTCTGGTTGATGTTGGGATTTCGGATCCTATTCGCCCCGCCGTTGTTATTCAGCGGGACGTTGTTGTTCACGTTGCCTTGGTTTTCAGACATTGTATCTCTGATTGGGTGGTTGATGATGGCACTGACTTGTTCTCTTAATCCAGGTCAGACGTGCATCAACGTCCTGGGCTTTCACCAACTCCAAAGCTTCCCGATAGTAGGGTGGTGCAACACACATTAACCGCAACAATACACCACAAAGCAGTGTTTATAAGAATGTCTTAAGATGATCACAAGTGGACGTCTAGCTACTTGGGTTGTGTGTCGTATTATTATCCAAGATCATGACTGGCTGGGCATAGCACACACCAAATCTATACACACTCACATGAGTTGGTTTACTGCATGTGACTGAGTTCCAATACCTGCTTACATTAGCTGTCGTTATCGTGTCGCAAATGGATTTAAAACCGGATCCTTAGCTAGGCCTAGTTTTGAGCTAGGCCTGATAAGGGTCAATACGCTTGCACCGTAGTAGCAAGAGAACTTCCTAAGCTAGCTAACGTTACATAGGCTCTGTCTGCGAAACATTTCAGACATTAGCACCGCTAGCCAACAAGCTAGCTTGCTCTTAGCTAGTAGCTAGCTTGCGTTTTAAGGCAATCTTCCGAAGCAGTCATTGGCAATTGTTGTAATGTTGTCTCCAGATATCTTTCTTATATACAACTTAGTTGGTTAACAGCTATATCATTGCAGATCAGGAACTTCCAAATAAAAGAGGAAAACCTGCATAATAAAGACAGCTGGCTAATGAAATGGCAAACCCATACGGCTAGCTACGGCTAGCAGTCTATCGCTGACGTTTTAATTATCTACCCGGAACCCGTATGTTAGTCGTGAGTTCGCATCGACACTTGTCAATCATCTCAGCATAATCTGCGAAATAGAGATTAATAGTTCTTCTTCATTCCTTTTTGTTGAGTTCTTGACCAAATAATCCGTAGTCCCTCTACTTTCATCGATTCCCTTGCTGCTGTTTATACAAGCGTTTACAGGCAGGAAAGCAACAACAACAAGTCAAGAAGAAGAAACAACGGAAATCTAGTCCTCCATAGGTAGTCTCTGCAGCGCCCCCTGTAGGTCGAATGTTTACACAACATTCCGGATAGAGCTCCGAAGCTGCCGTCAGAATGGAGTTCTAGGAATGAAGGTTACTGGAAAGTAATTTCAATTCAGTTGTCTTCTAATTAGTTTTGTCAAGGTATAAGCAGAGGTTACGGGAAATATGTGTATTGTTAGTGGGTTTGCTTCAGCAAGTCCAACTGTTGTTCTTGCTCATACTCATTAGTGGGCTTGCTTAAATGATTACAGTATCAAGGACCCCAATTGAAATAAGCCAGTGGCTTTCTTGGGTTTTTATCCTGTTAGTTGACCTTGTATGTAATATGTACTTTCATGTACCTACTTCTGCAAATCTTATAATAAAGTTTTCAATCAATCAATCAAAACAGTGAAATCTGCCACTGTTCAGATTTTTACAAAACGTGGTAGGCCCTATTACAATTTCAGACAGCGAGAAATTCACAACTTAAATATTTGTAGGATTGGACGTTTCTATGCTATGCCCTATTTTACTTGATCAGAATATTGTAAAAATGTATTTTGTTTGCTTTATTTTTTTGTGTCTGAAATTGAGTTTTTTGTTTGCTTTGTTTTTCATTGTTGTTCTTAGTTTGTGATGTGGGTATCAATGTGTGTCTGACTTTCGTTGGATGTTGTGTTGTTGCCGGACTTCATGTTCTATTTAAAAATAAATAAATGAATAAGTAAACATATAGGGAAAAAACGGTGTTTGTCACAAAATTCTAAAATAGACGAAAATCTTTTGGGACGCATCTTTTCAATCTTACTGGATTTTCGTTTGTTTTGAGGAGGCGGATCTGCCAGTGAAAAACGGTTAAAAAGTGACAGCCTCTCAAAGTTGAAGAATTCAAGGTGTTGCCCCCCCCCCCCTGTGAGGGTGTGGCCTGGGACTGGGGTCCTCTACGTGCCTGCCAAAAAGCAAAAAGTTAGCAATATTTGTGGGAGTCATGGCCATTTATCATGAAAAGGCTGAATAACTTTACAGTAGGGCTATGCGCTTGCGCCCTTAACACAATCAGATCATTAAACTTTTATAACATCCTCCCCACAGTAGGGGGGGAAAGTGGGCTTGGTTGAATTCCCTGCTCTAGTATGTACATGCGCACTCGTTGACAGAAGTAGCACAAATATGGCGGCTGACTACTAAAGGAAAGTGTTGTGATCTGACTCAATTTCGAAAGAAAAAGGGCACTTGTAAGTCGTTTATTTTTAATCTATTCATCTACGGTTATTTGAAATTACAGACAGATTAAGTCATGATCTAAAAGAGACGATTCTGTCGGAAAAAATCGCTCGCTAAAAAGCTAGCTGTAACTAGCTGTATTTGTCAACACTTGCTAGCTGGCGCTTGCCAGCCCAGTAGCTAGCTAGCTACCCCAATATAGCCAACGCTACCTCCTAGTTGGTACTATACTTCAAACGTTATCTGTCTGTAGCTATATTTTGCTTTTGGGCCGTTATTACAAAGGGAGATGGATCTTTTATAAAACTGTACTTATCTATTAGCTAAATAATGATCTTATGGAGTGTTCGCTGACGTTGCAGCTAGCTAACTTCTCGCTACGGGGTAGGGAGTCGTCCTGGCAGCAAGCGTATGACTGAGCGCGTCACGGTGTGTGTGTGTGTGTGTCACGGCTGACATCCTGAAAGCAGGTAACATAGTAGACATCCAGTAGCAAATTAGACAGTTTAAAAAGGATTGATCTAGCTAGCTAATACGATAGTTTAAAAAAGTATCGTTGTGCCCGCCAGTTGTCAGTCGTTATTTCTCCGTGGCATCATGTTCCATTCCAACATTCCAGCACACAGCACACTAGTCTAAATGTCAGATGGATTATCCAACTCCAAAGCACTTGCTTCTCATTGTACCTATCACAGTTGAACTTTGAGCAGGTTTGACTCTATATTCTTGAATTAATCTCAGTAGGCCTACTTACATTTTCTACTGTACAATAACCATGTTATGCGTATCGTTAATCTGTATCTTCTTTCGTAGGAGTAACGCAAAAACAGACGAATCCAGGTGAGGATGCGTTACCTTGATCAGTGCTGAGGCGCGACTCCCCCTGTTTTTTTCTCAAAAGATCGGGACATTTATACTATATATAGACGAACGTCATACATGATTACTCTACAGTGGTCTGATTTATTGAATTATCTGGATTAAAACCTGTTCAACTGTGATGGTTGAGTTGAGTGCCATGTTGTTGGATAATCCAGCAAACTAAATATCCAATATTCTGAGGAAAACTGTCTGGGTCTTCAAGATTGTTAAAAGACCGGCACAGTGCAGATGGATCAGACGCCCCATGACATGTATTTCAAATGTATGAATGAAATGGAGAGATTGTATGTTTGTTAGGGATGTCCCGATCCCATTTTTTCACTACCGATACCGATACCGATACCTGGGCTTCAGGTATCTGCGATACCGAAATCAATCCGATATTTGTATTTATTGTTTTACTCCTGAATAATAACAAATACTTCCCCAGTATATAGTCCACAACAACAGTTGGCTATTAAAGACTGCCAGCCTTTATTCAAGCAACAAAAACAGTACTCTGCAGTACTCAGTGACCAACTGGTTTAAAGTTAAAACAATTTAAACAGCAGCATTCAGCATTGTAGAAAAAAAAGAGTTACTGTCTGATTTCTAGTTTTAGTGCCTTCATGTTTTTATTCTATATTTATCTTCTCTTACAAATGGCAAATCAATTATAGCACCCTTTTTAAAAGTGTAGCCTAGAGACGCCCGCTGGTGAGACCAGAAACCAGTCGCAGAATCGAAGGGGTGTCAACAATATCTGCTTTTCGTTTTTTTCATAACAGGCCATTTGGAAGTTTTAAAGTACCACTCGATAAAATATACAACAGTTTAACGATTACTAAATACTTGGATTCACTGTTGCCAGAGGCTACCGGTAAGTGATACCTGGCTTGTAAACATAGTGTAGCAACCCTGTTCATTAATGTTCATTAATGCTTGAGTTCATGTTCATGTTCGCACTGTTACTGTGTTGTGTGCCAATGCACCCCTGTGATTGGTGGAGGTCAGGGGGGGGGGGTGCTGTGTGTGTTATTGAGACCGTTGGGAGAGAGAGCTCCGGTGAACTAAGAAAGTTGTGTATGAGATAGTTTACAATTAAACGCACAGATTACATGAGAGAAGCTATCTGTCATTATTTCAACCACTGTCCAAGTGGGGACGTTACAATACTTTCGTTTTAGAACGAAACTTTAGCCACTAGCTGTTAGCAGCGTTTTTAGCAGTCACCATTCTTGAGCAAAACATTGATACAAACAAACATTCAAATACTTGTGTCGTCCTGATTTTTTTTTCCGATTTCAATGTATGACGCATCATTTGAAAGCTTACCATCTGTAGTTTCAGACTATGTAAACAAACGAAAAATTACGTAAGCAAATGGTTTATGATTTCACCAGCTAGCATCATGACATTGTCAGACTCATTACACACAGGTAGCTACTAGCTACATGCCCGTGACCACTGACTACTACTGTCGTCATCACGTGAGTGACATGCCGGATCGCGAGCCCCATTTTTTTTTATGGTGCGATCTGCGATCCAGCATTCAGGACCGATATCGCGGCGATATCAATATCGGATCGGGACATCCCTAATGTTTGTCTTCCCACAAAATGCCTCCCTTTTTGGGTTCAGATTCATAAAAGTAACAAAGTAGGCCAACATCATGGGAAAGCCTTATTAGCTGCAACACGACTGCTTCCCATTTTGGTTGCACACAAATGCCTTGACGAAAACAGAAAAACACACTGCCACACTATCTCAGAATAAAAACCTGCTTCAATATATCCCACTGGTCTGTTGTGTTCTTTCTTGCAGAGACTTGAAATTAAGTCCAAAGACTTACCAGAAGAGATGTTTGATCCATTTTGCTCCTATGGTGGTGGTGTAAGTCGAGTCCTGGGTAATGAAAGCACACGCTTTCCCCTCAAGTCGCATATTGAGGGGAAAGCGTGCACTTGCATTAGCCGGAACGTGCAATACACCACCGTCACAGGAAGAAACGGAAATAACTCTTGTGAGTATTTTGACTTAATTTAAACTTTTTTCAGAAAAGAACAACACACCAAACACGTAGGATATTTTGAAGCATGTTTTCGTTTTGTGATAGACTGTGCAAAGCATCTTTAAAGGAATCCATTTCACTCTACCACCATTTTGGCAAGTTGCCTATGGAGGGAAGGACAAGAACTACTCATACCAAAATGATATTGGTTAGCAACTTTGTTACTAGAGAAACAGCAACTTTGTTACTAGAGAAACAGCGCCCCCCCCCCCCCCCCCCCCTCTCAAAATATCCTCTGGGAAACACTGATATATCCCCACGTGGGACTGGTGCCATCTTTCCTGTCATTACCAATAGTAAGTCAAGGCAGTGGCATATCTCTAGTATATACAGTCTATGGTGGCGCTGTGTTTCTCTATTTCTCTCGTCCTTATATTTGTGTGCAACCTGAAGTGCGGTTTCAGCTAGACCCTTATATGATGTGGTAGGCTACGATGTGCTACCTTTGAAACTCCCCCTTGTAAATCCCCTTCCCCCAAGCTTCCTGTCAGGTTAGGGGTGCCCCCACTCAGGGCAGACATCATCTGTTTTGTGAAAGGAGCAGGAATCCTTTTCATGTGCTTCAGGCAGTAGACCTGAATAGTGTACGTATGCTACAGATGCATAGTCTTTGTGGAGACTGCTCAACGGAGCCCCTATCCGAAGGAATGAGAAGGGGGAAGCAGGGAAGAAGTCTGATCCTGAGTGCTTACTTTTTTTCTAAAATTCCTCAATATGATTTAATTTGAGTGCTTGTGATATGACTCTTCTCTGGTCGCAGCAGTGATCCGTGTGTTCTGTAATGTTCTGTAACCTTAGATGTAGTAGTGAATTCTGCTCTCCCACCAAAGCAACCAGACTGAGAACAAAAATGGCACCTGTGTTGTTTCTATAGAAACTATGTAATCTAGGATTCAGTAAACAGTTAAGGGATGGGGCTGGAGAAAATCTCAGATTCATAGGCGGAGCGATGGTTGCATGGAATGACCATTCATGAGATCAAAATGATAGTTTTAACGGTACAGTGTTTGTTTACAATTAGGCTAGGTCTACGTTGTTTATGACCAATGGAGGAAAACAAGCTGATATTTTGGGTTCTGATGGGTTAAGACAGAATGATCAAATCAATAATTTAAAATGGATGTACCAACCCCTTTTAAAGAACATAATTTTCACTGATTCATAACGTATAGGCTACCGGTAGGCTAAATGTTTGATGGGATTTCTTCTGGCTACATGCTCAGTGCCACCAGCTGTGGTCAGTTTTTAAACATGGGGATATTATTTACTCCCAGTGAATCGGCCTGCGGCTTTGATCTAGAAGTTTAGGTTGCATTAGGGCATTTACACAGTAATAGAAAGTGTGTCACTTTGAAACTTATGTAAAACAAAAAACCTTGATAGCAAAGTAATTCAATTAATTAATTCAACATATTTCCATTGCAGCTATTCACATTCAATTTAGACCAGACATTGGCATTAACTCAAGTTCTGATAAAATGTATCTTTTCGTCCTCATGGGTCCTTTTACACCGAACTTAAAGAGGAACTGAAAGAAAAACCTACTTTTCCTGTTGAAAATGGAAGTCATATACAGTGCCCTGCGTAAGTAGTGGACAGTGAAGCAGTGAAGCTTTTCTTTTGGTGTACATAGAAATTACCAAACTTTTTATACATACGCCCCTATTTCAGGGCCTATTTTCTTTTGGATTTGTCCAAATAAAACATTTATGTTTCGTATTTGGTCCCCCCAAAAAATGGGTTGGGGTTTTGATAGCGCTAAACCGCGGTTTACGGTTTTACCGTGGGATTCAAAATCACATTGTTGGGCTTTGATGGAGCCAATTTTAAATTATGAATTTGTGACAGCAGCTGGTGAAAGGTGGACCAAAGCCCTATCCCGAACCTGCTCGAACACTTTCCACAAGCAGTGCTGAAAAAATGCACATAAAATAAATTAAAACCATGCTAAAAATACTTGGTTCGTAATGAGACTGTCAGGACAAATTCGACTATGTATGGGAAACACTCACCCAAGTACAAAGCGCAGAGCGTGTTACAGCAGACGAGTGCTGTGAATCACGTATCCTTCTTTTGAGGAGAAGCGGTCACGTGACATGCTTATGATTGCTTCTAAATTGTTGTCATTTATTAGACAAATAAATGTTTCTGTCATTACTTTCATTTACATTTTTACATTTACATTTTTGGCATTTAGCAGACGCCTTATTCCAAAGCGACTTACAATCAATACATTTGAATACTAAGCATGTGAATCAGCAGTCCACCATTCGTTGCAGGAAGAGTACTCTAGCTCGGGCCCGGGGCCACTGATAGAAGGAAAAACATTCTCCCTATTATCGCCTTCTAGTAAAACTTTTTTTATTTTTATTATTATTTTTTTTTTTATATTACTGGAGAAACTGAGAAACAGTACAAGGGGGGCAATAGAAGTTCTTAGGGACACAGTAGAGGGGAAAGCGGGTGTCTTTAGGAGACGTAGTGGTGAGGGTCAGAAGATGTCTCAGGAGGAGCAGTTAAGATGTAACCTGAAGAGATGGGTCTTCAGTCTACGACGGAGGGTTTCAATAGTGTCTTCAACCACATTAAATTCTCAATTCACATTCGATTCTCAATTCACACCACCGAAGTGAGTGGGTGTGAATGGAGAATCGAATGTTGTCGTGCGACAATATCGCATCGCACGCCAATGCACATGGCGTGCGATATTGTCGCACGACAACATTCGAGTCCTGACACTGACATTCCTAGAAAAAGTTAGCTTATAATGGTGAACCTTTTTTTGTGAGATACACATAAGGCAATTCTAGGTCTTGGCATATTTTTGTTTAAACTATCCCAGATTCAATGGAATTGCAACCCTCTGCATGTACAGTGCACGCTTTCATCACATGTACAGCTGATTCTCAAGATCTTGCACATTACCAAGATGCTATTGAGCCCACACTATTACACTGTTTGAGCCAAGGACTATTATGGTTCTAATTTCTGCATTTCTGAGAAGCAAAGACGTGAAACAAAATGTATGTATTTATGCTGTCATCACATTCAAACAAATTAAGACAGGACTACTCTAAGGGGGTCAATGACGTGACGTGTACATTTTGTGTCTGAATGTAATATTTTCAAAAATTAACAATTAATTTATATATACATTATATTAACTAACACTATTTGCTCTCCTTTATTGAATACAGAAAGAGTTTATGGTGATTTGTTACAAATTCAGGCACTTTCAGCTCTTTAAAGGGTTGAAAAGTAATTCGGTACAACCGTCCGAACACAAATGCTACCAGCTAATGTGCCATTAAAATATCTAAAATGATATTACAACTATTATATAAACATTCTGGCATGATTTTACAAGGGTTTATAACAATATACTGCAAAATGGTTAAGGATTTTTATGTAGAAATGTTTGCTTTCCTCAAATTACTTTTGTCAAGAAAGAAATATTTCACTGATATCATTCGGAGCAACCAATTTCAAGGCACCATTTTGGATCAAATCAACTGATAATCATCATGTGACAGGATATGACATCATTAAGAACCCTGCAGCAGTCCCTCTGAGTGAGAAGAAAAGTAGCCAGCTCTCTTAAATGCTTGATAAATGCACTTTTCCGCTCCCTGTTATGAATGTCCTGAAATATCACATCATTCGGTACAACCGCTAAAACACACTGAAAGATATATTTAATATGAATTCTTATATTGCTAAGTTCAAGCTCAAGGTTCTCACATAGGTAGCTAAACATGTGCCTGTTTTAACTGTTTACTTGAAGAAAACAATTTGGTACAACCAGAAATAATCATTAGGTACAACCAGAAATCTGTTGTAATTATTATTATTTATTTTTTAAATGGTTGTACCGAATGATGACAATCTATGCTAGTCCTATTTACACATCTTTGGGTGCAAAATATAAAATATGTTATTAATGTAAAATGTGTTATGCATCATTTAAGTTAACTTTTTGCACTTCTGAAAACCTTATCCGTCATTGACCCTCAAGGATAAGGCTGCCATGATTAGTCGACTAGTCACGACGACGTCGACTACCAAAATCGTCGCCGACATATTTGGTAATCGCCGTAGTCGCATGTTTTTTTGGAGCTGAAATAAGCGTTTTTTTTTTTTTTTTTTGCCTAGCACCAGGGGAGCCCCCCCTCCCAAATTTCGTTGTTTGGTACCTGTACTATATCAATGACAATAAAGACCATTCATTTCATTCGATAAGCATTCGTTTTTCTTCCCTGAAGCTGCCACTGGCTAGCGTCTCCCAGTGTCTTTGATGTACATGCGCAGTGTCGGTCATCCGGGGCACACGTGACTTCCCCGGAAAAACAAACAGAGAAATGTCTTCCTGTCCTCGTACCTCTAAAGTGTGAGAGCATTTCAACCACAACGTTGAAAAAAAGAATGTAAAATGTAAAATTTGCAAAGCTGAACTCGCTTATCATGGCAGCACGTCTATGATGCGCGAGCATCTAAAAAGGAAGCACGTTGTGGCAGATGACGAGGAAGACGATGGCTCGTCTCGGTAAGCTAGTTAGCTTGTTATTGGCTAACGATATTGTTACGTTAAAAGCCTTCTTACATTATTTTACGTTGTCATCAAAGCGATACTTATCAAATAGCTAAAAATGTTGTCTTAACGTTACAGTGCTAAGAAGGCGCGTTCTACTATGAGATGAGTGAAGCAAAGCAAAACTTTTGTACTCTGTACAATTATTTATTTTTGTTTTTGTATTCTTTTGGTTGCCTAGTGCCTAGCCTACCTCATTTTACTCAGCAGTTTGCACCCTCTACTACTCTTTACATTACATTACATGCAAGTGATGCCAGAAATAAATCTGCAAAGTTCATTAAAATATCTATTTTTGAGTGAACAATCATTTTAATTGTCTTTATTTTTAGTTAGCACATGCCTACAACAACAACTAACAACTTCAAGCTAAATTTAGAAGCTGATTTAGAAGATGATAGCTAAATAAGAGCGATTGAGTAATTGTGCGATAAGCTGTAATTTATGATCCGATTAGTCGACTAATCGTTAAAATAATCGGTGACTAGTCGACTATGAAAATAATCGTTTGTGGCAGCCCTACTCAAGGACAAATCCAAAAGCCACAAAATAGAGCCATAACAGGTAGAAAAGGGGGGAAAATAAAAGAGAAAAGATAAAGATGGACAGAGAGTATAGACATTGAGAGAGAGACAGTTTTGCACCAGATCACTTTTGGTATTTTTACACAACCTGGCTACCTAGGCAATAATCCAAGACATAGGATCAAGGGATCCCAGCTAGCAAGCTTGTGGTGGCCCATGCATGGCCCGTTGTTGGCAGTCAGCGGCCAATCTATCTGCAAAAGCTGTCAGCATGGCTGAATCTTGCGCATGGACTTCATGATGGCCCAACAGTGACGAGCCTAAACCACAAACAGTGGTCCGTTGTCACACTGCCATCAGTTAGCACTGCAGAGTATTAATATCGGTCAAAGATATTAAAGATAGGACCACCACCGGAAGCCCACACCTGCAACCAACTCTGGCTGTTGGCTAGCCATCCTCTCTGCTCCTTTGCCACCCTCTTTCTCTTTGCTAAGTGTTCATCATCATCTTGCTCCCCTGTCAACCACTTCCTACTCCTCTGCCATCTACCCTTTCCCTTTCACAATCTTTCCACTCCTTTACCAAGCTTTAGCAAAAATTGCTGAAGAATGGGTTTTACATACCAGAGTAGTGGGTTTGATTGTCAGTCTACCATTGGCATGCAAACTGTTGGTCTACCATTGGTCTACTATTTGAACACTGACTGCTCGGTGCAATGGTTCAATTTGTAACTAAGTATTTTTTTTGTTTTATTTCTATTGGAAGGATTTAATCATTTGCAATTATATCTACGTATGATAAGGTAAAATTGAATGGTATTAATAGTCATTTGCATATATTTCCGTTAATTCCCACATAAAGTTTCCACCTCACATTTCCTACATTTCCCCAAAATGTACAACCCTACTCTCGGCCAATCACAATGTTTGTTCTGATCAAACTGTTGTATAAACTAGGGCTGGGCAAACGAAGGTAGCGAAGGAGCAATCAGGGTCGGATGTACTGTTTGCAGGTGGTAATTTCATCGGGGTCGTCGTTGTGTTGTATTTATGTCACTGCGCAGTGTTTGCAATGAGCGGCGTAACTTGTTGCATCATGCCGTACTGCGTTGCGAAATTCAATGCGAAGGCAAATGCAAAGTTCATTTCTCACACATAACGTGGACAAACTAATTTCCACTCAATTTATTAATGATTATCGAGCAAAATATTTTCATTGATGCCCACCCCTAGTATAAACTCTATTCAAATACAGCAATGGGAGAAGAAATTGTGAACACACAGTGGGCACAGGAGACCATTCCCCATTTTAACTGTCAAATGTGGACGAAGCCTCCATGAATGTAGAGTTTAAAGGCAGCGATTATCCATCCTCTGATCATTTGTATTCTATTGAGGAATAGAGAGGAGGGGATTTCCTAATTTTCCGGATCGTTCTGTAAGAAGAACATAGTATGTAGTATGTATGTATGTATGTGACAACTTAATGGCACAGGAAAAACATTTATTTATGGGCTGACCCGGTTCCTTTTTTTCATACTACAGGGGCCATAGTGGGTGAGCAACCTGCAACTGTCTTCGCCTTGTAGAAGTACCACAACAGCCTGCAGACATGGGCAGGACTTCACTTAAAGGTAAGAAGACTTGGGTATGCTTAGTGGAAACATTTGTAGAACTCCCTACTGTTCCCAACACACCATTTCTACAAAATACTACTATGTTCATAAAATAGAATTGCTTATACAATGACAACGACAAATACCGTAAGTGCTGGTGACTCATCAAGGTGTCATCTCTCAGAACCTCTCACCTCGTCATTCTGTAACACAAATTTTAGGTTTACCTTTTCTATAATCTATTATCTCTAACAAAGCTAGCTAGCTAGCTAACAAGCTAACACTTGTTTGGCTAGCGTAGTATATACACACACACACACACACTAAAATGGTGCATGAAACATACTGTACAGTATGTTGCATGTTTAGTAGGTCTGCAACACATGTATTTATTCATTATGTTTTATCTTTGACAACCTATTTCTTCCTCCCACCATTTAGCCTATTAGTTTTGTAGAATTCTAAGTATATGGGTGGCATAATTATGGTGAGCAGTTTCAGTGGTTTGATAGCTGATGCTAACAAAGGCGCTATCTACCTTACTCACAAAACAACAAATAACTGTTTGGCTATCCTAAGTAAACAACACAAAATCCTAGTAAACAACACATGTAACTCACAAAAACGTATCCAAGAACACAGCAGAAGGTCTGTCTGCAGGCGACTGTGCCATGAATAGTGAACTGATGTTGAGATCAATGTCTGAAATTCTGTTGTCTTCTTCGTCTTTGTCAGATTCGGGGTTCCCGTTATGTATATAGTCCAATATGAAGGAGTTCATTAATTGCCCTCTGTCAATATTTCTGCCGGCTTCTGAAATTCTGTAGATGGCATTAGCGAGAGCGTCAAGCATCCATTTTGTAAACTTCAATAAACAGGTCCACACACACACACATGGCTACACACACATGGCTACACACACTGCCACACTAAAGGTCTTTGCACACTGATGCATTTTTTTCGTATGTGTATTTTTAAATCCATCATCCGGAAAAAAAGCGTTACTCACATAGGGCTTACACACCGGCAGTTCCGAACGCCGGTTCGCGTTCGCGTGCCGAAACCTCCGAACGTTGGCGCTGTCTGGCGAACGAGCCACGAACGATACACTGGTATGAACGCGGGCTCGTTCGCCAGACAGCGCCAACGTTCGGAGGTTTCGGCACGCGAGGCCACAGAGTCCTTGCACACTGACCTCCGATGCGTTTCATTACAGTCTGATGCGTTTTTTTTGTTATATTGACGTTGCAACATTTTGCAATATGCACTCTACATTCTAAATGCTTGATTTAGCAAAAGGTACAAACAAGTGAGAGCAATATAACTAAAACCAAATGGTAGACTACATCAGGGGGAAGAACCCCTTTCAACTGTCCCTTGTTGTGAAGAACACAAAGTTTTGGAAATTAACCATGGCGGACAACTATATGATTCTTTTCAAACAAAAATGTTAACTTATTTTCCATGAACAAAATCGGTTGAGAAAACAAACTTTCCTCATTCTTGAGGATGATTTTGTGCTCCTGTCACTTCTCGAGAATAGAAAAAGAAACCCCTATAACCATGCTGAATTATGTACCTATATGATGCATTGTCAGTCTGTGACAGTGTGTGCACCTGCCCGGACCCTGCCTTTCTGCCTGAATTTGAGTATGATGCTATCCAAATTAATGTTATTGTTTAGTGCCGTACGCTTTTGTGGTATTATATTGTGTGAATTATCATCTGTATGTTGTTTTTCTTTCACCCGACTAACCGCTGAGATAATACTTGAGACATGTGCTTCAGTAAGCATTAATTCAACTGTCCTGCAGTTCTAATTTGACGATGTGTCCCTCTAGACCAGGGGTCGGCAACCTTAAATGTTGAAAGAGCCATATTGGACCAAAAAACAAAAAAACGGATCTGTCTGGAGCCGCAAAAAATGTAAAGCCTTATATAAGCCTTATAATGAAGGCAACACATGCTGTAAGTGTCTATATAAGGCAAGCTATATTAGCCTACTATCAAAATAGTAGGCTACAAATACATAAGCCTTAGCACATATGCATACAACCGAATGCAAACGTATTGTGCTTTACAAAAGTGAAACACTAGGATAGCGTAAAGGGGGTCTGGGGGGTTCCCCCCCAAACATTTTTTTAACAGAGTAGATGCAATTTCGTGTATTCTGGTGCCTTTTAACAAGTGGGTTGATACTTTTATCTGGCTATACTAGCCTGAGAAAAAATATGGATAAGTTTGTAATTTCATCCGGAGGAAGTGAGCAAACCAAGAGATCGTCAGCCAAAAAATAGACAAATCGACAGACTGTAGACTCCAGTACCAAATGAAAACTAGCCTCCCTCGTCCTCTTTTCACTATTTTAAGTTAAACCCTCTCAGACCCACAGGAACGCCGGCGCTCCCAAATATCATACCTTCTTTAGAAGTTCATAATTCGGAAATGGTTTGAGCTAAAGACAAGCTGCTTTTTGCATTTAAAAGTAGGCAAATAGCGCTCACCGGGAACCTCCCGTTCATCGATGTGCGTCGCCGATGTCCGTATATAAATCTAGCCACAAAGTTGTAGACAATGTGGATAGTTTCTTGCTTTGCCTGCCGCAGTACTTCGTCAATCCCTGTGGATATAGGTCTACTCTTGAAAAAAACCTGTCACATCCAGTCTCATGTTGGGTCTAGTCAAAATGTACAGTATAATACTACTCATGTGCCAACATATCCGAATCCTATTGGCCCTCGGACAACATTACAGCGTAAGCAGGGAGTTGTAGTTCAAGGAGAGAGACCGCGGCAAAATCCATTTGTGGTCAAAGCCACAGGGAGCCACTGAAGATGGGCAAAAGAGCCGCATGCGGCTCCGGAGCCGCGGGTTGCCGACCCCTGCTCTAGACCATGACGAATATTTCGGATTAGGTGTGCAGTGCAAGCGTGATTGACACAACATAACTTCAAAAAAATGTACGGAAAAAACCCCACCCGACTTTGTTAACTAACTGTAGGTATTTAGTGAACGTAAAACTGTTGGTTATGATATTGAGTGGGTTCTTCATCGCTTACATTTTCGTCCTATGCCAAAAAACGGAAAACATTTTTTTTCACAACAAGACTTTCAACAACGTTTCACAATTCCCGACATGAGGACCTTTTCATCAAACAGTGTCATAAATTGATATAAATGCTACTATTTATTTTTCTGTAGCACATGATGAATAACCATGCATTTTACCATGTTATTCAGATCAGAAAGACTGCAAAAAAGAGAAACCTGGAAGGAGTTTCCCCCTTCCAGGTCCCACTACGGCAGCTGCTAAAGGTAATTATTATTTCTTCACATAAATTGTGTGATAAAAGTAACACATAAATAAAGTGTCTGAAAGCACGATTGTAGGCCTTAAAAACATTTTGGATTAGGAAGTTGCGATAACTTATCGCTTATCGCTTTTAAATGTGTTATGGGAAAAACAGGGAAAATGTCCGGTCTGCAACGTAAGCAGTATGGTAATTAGCCTATCAGTTCCCCCCCCGCCGCCCCCAACAATAGTATACTAATAGGTCTGGAACCAATAAACAATAGCCTTGCAGTCCCCGGTGAGAATCTTTCGAAGAACATCCAGGTAGTAAAGAAGCTTGAGCTAGGCGTGACGTAAAAGAGAAATTCTGACAGTCTTAAAATCTTACGTTTTTTACCTTTGTGGGGAACTATGGGGAAGTGTAAGTTCAACTGACTGGTTGGAGAAAAGCATGTTTAGTGCTTGGTTGAAACCACTGGAGGGGAATGTTTTTGACGCCTGCATGATACGCCCCCGTTCTGTACCCCATTCAGATGATACACCCCCATTCTGTACCTCATTCAGATGATACACCCCCATTCTGTACCTCACAGATGATACACCCCCATTCTGTACCTCATTCAGATGATACACCCCCATTCTGTACCTCACAGATGATACACCCCCATTCTGTACCTCACAGATGATACACCCCCATTCTGTACCTCACAGATGATACACCCCCATTCTGTACCTCACAGATGATACACCCCCATTCTGTACCTCATTCAGATGATACACCCCCATTCTGTACCTCACTCCCCAAAAGAAACTCATTACTCGCTGTAATGTCACAAAATCATGTTACAAACTCATTTGCACATGAAGGCTTTTGTTGCTTAGGTCGGCTTCCAGCACTGACAATTGCTTGCGGCTCCCAGGCAGTAGACCTGTAGCCAGTGAGCCACACACACACAGAAGTTGCAAGTTACACACCCACAGCAAGTGGTAGATGCCCAGAAACGCCCCAAACATTTTGGAAAAAGCTAGGCTAATTCAGGCAGAAGGGCAGGGCCACAGACTGCATCACAGAGAGCATTTTCTGCATAGGACTGAAGCCTGAATAAACGGGTTGATTGTGGTTAACATTAAACAGAACCAAAATATCTCAAGTCAATACCAGTCAAGCAAAATTAGACATGATAGGCAGAAAGTGTGTACTTAGAGGTCACTATCTGTATCTGTTATTCTGTTTGCTGTATGAGTGACATTTTCAAAAGAGACCCTCTTAGGAAATTGTCACTTAAGTCTATAGGCAAGACAGGTGTGTCGTTACCACAACCAACCACATCTTTGAAACCAATATAATAATTAAGACTTAATGGGGTGGGGTGTGTGCATGCGTGTGTTTGTGTACCA
This sequence comes from Nansenia antarctica, assembly GCF_963989245.1. Lineage (NCBI taxonomy): Eukaryota > Metazoa > Chordata > Actinopteri > Argentiniformes > Microstomatidae > Nansenia > Nansenia antarctica. Next base: position 91,841,375 of record NC_137674.1, on the reverse strand, counting down.
GCCCCTTCACGCTCTCCGCACAGGGAGAGAAAGAAAAAAAAACACCATCATCCATTCATCCTCAGACAGAGCTCCTCAGAAGTTCTGTGATGTAGCCTAGGTTAAGGACACAACTAGACAAAAGTCTTGAGTGAAATGTAATGTCAAAAGTGTATCATTGGTATTGTGGCATATTTTATCATGAAATTATCTACACTTAAACACTTTTGTTTTTGCTCCAATTTTTCACAAGAAATCAAAGACCTAAGACTTTGGGCCAATCCCAATTCACCCCTATGACCTCGTTTTCACCCCTATGGCTTGATTTGCGTGTTCACGTTGAGGGGTAGGGCTGTCCCAATTCATATTTCATCGAGCCATGGCTTCATTTCGAGGGATAACTATGACTTCGTTTCGAGCGGTTCCAGGACCAGACTAGCTTCGAAGCCATAGGGGTACGCTACCCCTTGATTCCAGGGTGCATTGCGAATCATCTACAGAAATCTTATGTCGCTCTATTCAATGCGGAAATGTCATTTTACTTTCTCTGTAATTACTTATTAATAAAGATTTAAAAAATTATGATAACCATCTTATTATCTTAGTTTAATGTCATTACAATGCATTATAGACCTTTTATTTATAACAAGCATAACCAAAAAAATCACTTTGTGTCTAACGTTACAGTAACACAACGCTGCATGACAGTCGAGCATTTCAGAGATGTACAATCATAAATCAATTATTACCTGTGGCGTTTGACAGCGGATGATGGTACACATATGTAAAGTTATCTGTCAAACGTTCGGCTGACTTGTACATGATGCGCATTTTTACCTATTTCCATGTAGCGGCACCCGCAATCTAATCTGAGCAGTTGTTATTATGTAATATTATTAATGGGTTGTACCATTCATTTAAATGCATTGTAGACCTTTTCTTTAACAAGCACAACAACAACAAAACGTTATTATGCCGATGTGCTGTGTGTCTTAACGTTACAGGCTACATGACAGTCCAGCATTTCAGAGATGTACAATCATAAATCAATTATTACCTGTGGCGTTTGACAGCGGATGATGGTACACATATGTAAAGTTATCTATCAAACGTTAGTTTAATGTCATTACAATGCATTATAGACCTTTTCTTTATAACAAGCATAACCAAAAAATCGCTGTTATGCCTGATCACTTCCATTAGACAACTAAAGCAAGACACCGGAGCACTCATATCTGCGCGTTTGTCACAGGCTGACAGTCACCCTGGTGTTCCTCTGCCCCGGCAACTGACCCATAGAAATGTGCGCGATTAACATTTCAGAGATGTACAATCATGAAATAAATTGTGGTGTTTGACAGCGGATGATGGTAGACATATTTAATGTAAAGTTATCTCTCTAAAGTTTTCTATCCACAGGCTGATATGTGCATGAAAAGGCGCGAATCCCCCCCCCCCCCGTGGTGGTATAAATTGTATTGCGGCAGTTGTTATTATGTAATATTATTGATGGATGTGACATTTTTGATGGAGGGCAGTGAGCGGGAGACTCATCAAGGACATTAGTAGTTAGCCCCGCGGTGGTGTAGCGGTCTACGCACTGGCCGCTAGTGCATGCTGCCCACCGGGGCCGGGGTTCGTATCCCGGCTCGCCAGATCCAGATAATGGCCGAGGCACACGGGAAGCGGCATATTGGCCGGCCGCTTCCGAGGGGGGGTATAGGAGTATTTCTGGACTAGGATCCGTCGCGCAACACCGCCCCCTGGGGTGCCGGAATAACAGTACTGGGCTCGAGGAGCCAGTCAGCCTAGTCTGCCTGGCGCCCTCCTCTGGGACTGCCGGCCACGGGGTCGGGCGGCGGATCCAATGCAATAGGCAGGGGATAATTGGATGCTAAGTTGGGTTAAATTGGCTACCAAATTGGGTGAAAAAGGGATAAAAAATCTGGAAAAAAAAAAAAAAAAAAAAAAAAAAGGACATGTAGTTAATTAATGCAGTGGACAGCGGCTGTTTCTCCAGCGTTCCTGTCACTTCGGATTTCGGAACGTCATAAAATTAAATATGTAAGTCATGCATTTTTCCATGTTTCCCATTGATGGTATATGACGCCGTAAATTTAACTAAAGTTCACACGCGAAGTTGTTGCACTGTTGTCCTAAATCAGTGCAGACTGGCAGGTTTCATACAGGTTAGAGCGCTGTTATTCTGTCATGGTCTGACAATGAAGCATTGTTCTTTTTTATTTGATGACTTGTTTGATCGATTGATAGCGTAAAAGTGAAGTTGTGAATGAGTCGCGAGCGTCAATGCTTTTCTACGATATTCCTGATGACGTATCAGTCTTGAAGGGTTGTCCCTCTTCCATGATTTCTCAGGTGTGTTGATAATAAACGAAAAAAGATGCTTATAGCACACGCAACAGAAATAAACACAGCTGAAGAAGGCATTGCGAGATGTGAGAATTCGCCGGCAACATAACGCGTCACCCGTACCGCGTCTATTTAAACCACTGCTGATGACGTAGACGTCGTGAAGGGCTGTCCCAATTCAAAGGGGTAGATTTCAACCCCTATGGCTTGTGGCTCTGTTCGAAGGCCTTGGCTTCGAATCGAGTCACACTCGAAAACGAGCCATAGGGGTAGAAAAGGTAATCGGGATTGGGCCTTTTTCTATGTACACAAAAGGCCTATTTCTCTCATTGTGTTGACAAATTTGTTTGAATCCACCGTGGCATATCCAGATGCTGATAAGACAGCATGATTATTGCACAGGTGTGTGGTCACAATAAAAGGCCACTCTAAAATGTGCAGTCTTATCACACAGCACAATGCCACAGATGTCACAAGTTTTGAGGGAGCGTGCAATTGGCATGCTGACTCAAGGAATGTCCACCAGAGCTGTTGACTGTTAATTGAATGTTCATTTCTCTACTATAAGCGGTCTCCAAAGATGTTTCCAATTCCAATTCTCGGAAACGCCTTTGGAGACGGCTTATCGTAGAGAAATGAAAATTCAATTCACGGGCAACAGCTCTGGTGGACATTCCTGCCATTTGCATTCTAAGACGGGAATGTTCTAGGATTAAATGTCAGGAATTGTAATAAAAAAACAACAACTGAGATTAAATGTATTTGGCTAAGGTGTATGTAAACGTTCAACTGAAATTGTACTTACTCATACGTGTTTTCATTCAGAGTCTTTCAGTTGGGAGGAGTATCTCAAGGAGTCGTCATCTACACCGGCCCCCCCAAGCTTTTTTCGACAGGTATGTAATCCATCCAGGTGTTTTTCCCTCAACATATTTTGTGAATACAAATTAGATGAGAAATGAAGGGAGTGAGAAATGATAGATTCCGTGGGAAGGACCAGTAGAAAAAACACATGGAGTGCAAGCAACAGCAGTCTAGAAAACAGTGCTACAGAGTAAAGGAGAGGAGAAAACCATTCGCTGGGAAGAGTGGAGAGACTGCTTGAAAGCTCATCTCAGTTACTATCAACAACCGTGTAGAATATCTTATATATTTTCAGAAATGAGCCAGATCTTGCTGTTGTCGCCTGTTTTTGTGTAAGTGCCAATGCCGCCCCATAAGCAGTGAAGTGAGTGATACTTTCAGTTTATCTGATGCCCATGGTCAGGTGCAGGCGAATAGAGCATGACAGGCATATTAGCGAATTGGGAATATTTATTAATTTTCCGCAGCCTTTAAACACCAATTCAGTAATTAGGACTGACAGAAACAGCGAGAGACATGCAAAAACGTAAAAAAAACAAACTAGATTATTTGCATTATTTCTTCAGATAATATACAGGGATTGTACAGAGAAGCATTTGTTCTTCTTTTGGCTGTACACTCAAAAGGTTTGGATTTGAAATCAAACAAGTACTATTAGGTTAAAGTAGAGATCTCTATTTGATGGTATTTGTGTAGACATATTGGTTTCACCATTCACAAATTCACAATAAAAAACGCTTTATACTTTATGCATAGCGCGGTAAAAAAAAAGTCTGCGTGCACGTGCATAAAACGCGCACTGGCGCTCAAAACAACGACGTAATTTCACCAAACTGTCAATCACAAAACTGTTTTGCAAGCGCGTCGCCCCGCGCCTGTTGAGAGGGTGGCAATATATATATATTTTAAAATAGCGGTTAAGTCATTAAAGCCGAGCAGGTGATTTTATATAGAAGGTGATCAAATACCAAGATATCCTACAGCTGCAGCGGAACATGCGGAACGCGCATGACACACACACACACACACAGAAAGATCATCAGCTCATCGAATATGAAGTACACGAGAGTACACATGGAACCGGGAACACGCATACAGCACTGAACAACATCCGTAGAATATAAACTTGTGACTGACAGTCACATACATACATAATCACACACACACACACACACACACACACACACACACACACACACACACACACACACACACACAATGAAAGATCATCAGCTCATCAATACGAAGTAGGCTACATGAGAGTAGACTACACGCACAAAACCGGCTAACGTTACTGTTTACACAAGTAAAATCACAGTGTGACAGTCAGATGGAGCATTCGGTAAACAACCGACAGCAAGGTAAAAAGTTAAAGAAAACCAACTCTTACCATTGATGACACCGACATGAGCCCTGCTTACCCGTACCTCCGCCGTTCTGTTCGTGATGATTTTAGAGGCAATAGATTTGTTTTGCCCCGCGCATATTGCTATGAATAGTTTGAAGCTAGCGTTAGGTGCGAGGGTGCTCGGTTAACCCATTAGCGGGAACATTATTTGTTTCACAAAATAGGCTGATTTAGTTGACCATGAACATCAGACTATATTACGAATGTTCATTTAAAATACTCGTATACTGAGCACTGGTATAAGAACATGAACCAGAGAACAGCAGTAAATGCAATAACCACAGTCGTCGCTGATGATGTTGCATTTTCGATTAGGATACGGGATTAAAGGAACGGGCGCCGGGCGAAGAGAGAGAGAGAGGAGAGTGATTTCCTGAAATCGAAATGTCCCGCGAAATTCGGACCTATCACAAAACTGTTTTGCAAGCTCGTCACCTCGCGCCGCGCGCCTGTTGAGAGCGATTCAGTCTCGATTGCAGTGGTTAATTGCAACATTGTAACATATTGTAACTTACCCTAAATCGTAACGAAATGTAGGTCTGAAAGCGGCCTAAATCTAGCTTCAATCTGCTTTTTTTCTGTTCTCCGGTCATAATAACTAATAATCGTTGCGCAGCCTGAATCAAAGTGGCCCGCCACGAATTAATGCATATAGAGGAAACACTGTAGTCCATATACTTATACTTTTATACATAGTCCCCCTATTTCAGGATAACCATACATGATGGGACAATTGGCTTGACAGTGGTTTCTGTTAAGTCAGATGTGTTCCGTCACATCATTTGTGCAGGAATAAGAGAGCTGTCTAGTATTGATTCTAGACTTTGTATTTGGGTTTATGTTAAGACATGTATAGTTGCCACTAGAACTGGCTAACTTGTCTTAATTGATGATGTAACTTCTGACAGCAAGAACAGAATATATTCTGACGTGTACAGAAACATCTTGTCTGCTCAACCCTCTATCCACTCCACTGAACTACCCCAGGCTTATTCTATCTATCTATCTAACATTCTATTTATAATCTTCTAACATACTATCTGTCATTCCAACCATATTTCTATGTAACCTTTCAACTACCTTTTTTTAAACTTCAATCTTTTGAAACTATCACGCTTTTTGTAACAAAAACGTTAACTCATTCAGTTAACCAACCAACTCTACCATTCTCAACCACTCAACCAACAACCAACCCTCTACCCACTCCACTGAACTACCCCAATCTTATCTTATCTATCTAACTAACATTCTATCCATCCAATCAACCAACTAAACCATCTCTAACTGTATCCTCTACTAAAATAAGACACTTTATTTCAACTACCTGGCGAATCTCTCTATCGTCCAAACCATCTTTAAACTTTTTCTACTACCAAAATTACAATAATACAAATTAAATTAAATATACAACTCATTTTGATTTTATTTTATTTTATTAATTCATGCTTGCACTGGAGCCAAGGCCCCACTGAAAAACTGCAGAACTTACATGACAAGAGATAATTCATACATGACAAAAAATATTAGCAGCGTACACAGCAATTTTAAGGTTAAAAATGTAAGGTTAAAAATGTCAAGGCGGCAAAGCAAGGGCAGGTAGCAGTCATGGTAGCCATGCTGTGTTTTGTGTGGGTCTAGATACTGTCATTGTACAGCCTAACTGCAGTATGAAGGGTTGAGTTTTCCAGCCTGCTGGTCTTGGCCTTTCGTTCAGCCAGCTTGTGCTGGTTCCTTAGTGTCCTGGCAGTGCAGCTGCCTCGTGTTGGAGGTAGCAGGTCGTGCAGAGGGTGTTGCTCGTCATGCATTTTCCTGACCAGCTTCACTGCAGCCTCCTCCCTCCTGGTCTGGAGTGATGGTAGGGGTTGTGAGATCTCACCAGCTCTCCTTCTGATGATTCTGCAGGCACGTGTCTGGACTCGCTCTAGCTCAGCCTGTTGTTTTTTTAGAGCAGCCCACCAAGAGCACTGAGCTGTATTCCAGACACGTTCTGATGAGAGTGGTGTAGATGGTGATGAGGTCATCCGCAGGTAGACCGTGTCTTGCCATGACCGTGAGATAGTGCAGCCGCTTGGAGGCAGTTTTTATTGCCTTCTCAATATCCACTCACCATTGCTCAACGATGGGGCGCTTGGTGGCGTAAGGCATTAAGCGTCGACCATGTAACCGCAGAGTTCCCTGGTTTGATTCTGGCCGTGGACATATCCTGCATGTCATCCCTTCTCTCTCTCACCCATCCTGACTGTCAAATCTCTACTGTCTATCAAGAAAAATATGAGTGGGACTGCCCCACTCCGGAAAATCAATAAATAAATTGCTCAACGATGCCCTCTGGTGGTTGTGAAACACCTACAATAAATGTTGTATATGCAGGAGCATTTTGAGGGAAATCTAATTACATGGTGTTTTAACATATCAGAATTCCAAGGCGTCATATTGTGTGTAGAACACTGGAGATTAACAAGGACTCAAGGACATCGACATCCAGTCGATTCAGGGAGAATCCTCGCAAAAGAAAGGATGGGATATGTTTTATAAAGGCATGAATGCTCCAAGTTGTGCAATATCTGCATGCTTCCTCGACCCGCTGTGGCCTCTGTCTTATTGTCACAACCGCTGGAAGTGTTCTGATACCGGCTGTTGCACACCCCGTCACAACATTAATGCTTACATAACTGGCGTTTCTTATTCGACCATGACCCTTTTTTATGGTATAATAGAGTAGAACTTTTCTCCCTGTTGCTCTTGTTCACCAGAACACTGCATTTAGCAGTTGAAATGTAAAGAATATCTCCTGGACCCCCTAGACAGTTTTTCCCCACTGCAATGTTATTCTATCACCTTTTCCACCCCTCACCTGGTTGCATCCCTGGTATATGGTGTAGTACATCATTGTTTTCACCCCCCGGACAGTTAAGACAGTTACAAGGATTGTAGTGCCATAGCCCTACACGTATACTTGATTAACAGCAGGAAACATTCATTCTATACTTAGTAGTTGTGGGTATTGGACCATGCAGACTCCTAGCAGTGTTCTCCTCATCTCTGATGATGTCCCTCCCCTGTGTTGTTTCTAGTCCAGAGTTCCACCCACCAATGACTTCAAGGTGGGCATGAAGCTTGAAGCTCATGATCCACGTAACTCCACCTCAGTATGCATCGCCACGGTGATGGGCATGACAGGTGTGCGTCTGCGGCTCCGTCTGGACGGCAGCGACAACACCAACGACTTCTGGAGGCTGGTGGACTCCTCTGACATTCAGCCTATTGGCACGTGTGAGAAGAACGGTGACATGCTGCAGCCACCACTGGGTATGAAGGCCTTGTACCATGGGAGGTGGGGATGAAGGCCTTGTGCCGAGGGAAGAGGGAATGGAGAGGTGCAGAGCTGTCTAACACATGGCTCCCTGCTACTGTCTTCTCTCTGTTTGAAAGGGTTCCGAATGAATGCATCCTCATGGCCTATGTTCCTGTTGAGAACCTTAAACGGAGCAGAGATGGCACCAGCAACCGCTTTTAAAAAGGTACCCAAACCATTAGATAATACCTTTTATCCTTACAAGTATTGCAATTTAGGGTTTGGCAACACACTGTACATTGTTGATTTGTTTTCTGTGTCTTTATCATTGTCCATTGACAGGAACCTCCAAGGCCTTCCCAGAACAACTTCAAGCCCGGAATGAAGCTGGAGGCTGTAGACAAGAAGAATCCATACCTCATCTGCCCTGCTACCATAGGCGAAGTGAAAGGCGAAGAGGTGTTTGTCATGTTTGACGGGTGGAGGGGAGCCTTCGATTATTGGTGCAAACAGGACTCCCGCGACATCTTCCCTGTAGGCTGGTGTTCCGTCACCAAACACAGTCTGCAAGCGCCAGGAAACAGTAGTAAGTTTTACCCTGTAGGGAGCGCTGGAGCTCTACTTCTGCAATCTTCAGGCTTGCAGACTATTGAGACACTACTAACCTTTGCATCATTTTTAAAACAGACTCAGGGAAAGTCTCGTTTCCATGCTTTCCTTTGGAGGAATATTAGAATCTTCTATGTTACCTTTTTGGTACCGTATTTTCCGGACTATAAGTCGCTCCGGAGTATAAGTCGCATCAGTCAAAAAATGTGACATTAAGAGAAAAAAACACATATAAGTCGCACTGGACTATAAGTCGCATTTATTTAGAAATATATTTCACAAAATCCAAGACCAAGAACAGACATTTAATCTGGAAAGGCAAGTTTATTCAACTACACAATAGCACACAGAACAACAGGCTGAATAGAAGTCTGGTATGTTAAAGTAACACATTAACAGTTATTCAGCTACACAATAGCATAAAGAACATACCTGGGAGGCTGAATAGGCTAAATGAACATAACAAGCCAGCGAGTCCAACAAGCAAGTTACCAGTAAGCAAGTTCACCAAGCTACCGTTTGCTTAGCTTCAACAAGCTAATGTTTTAGATAACTTCTTCAGGGGTATAGCAGCAGCATATAGTTGTCACAAGCCCAGAGTGGCCCAGAGCGCCCTCTGTCGGCTGTAGACGGTAATGTTTACTTCTTGGTTCATGTCAGTCAGTATGAAATTATATATATATTGACATAAGTCGCACCTGACTATAAGTCGCAGGACCAGCCAAACTATGAAAAAAAGTGTGACTTATAGTCCGGAAAATACGGTATTATGATATTTTTTTCACTTGAAAGCAATTACTGCCCCTGGACATTTTGTAATTGTGATTTAGATCAACAGACTTGAAGAGCAGTGGAATAGAATACTAAATGTATTTTATTTGATCAAACCATTGCATTTTCGTGGTCTGAAAGAGGTGATGCGAAATACCTTGGGAATAAGAGAAAAGAAGTCATTGGCCATTGGTATGTTTAGATAATTGTATGCATTTTGGCTCACGGTTCTCCTCTTTCTTAATGATATAAGATGGTTCAAACACAGACATGGACCTCAGAGTCTGGGCAGCCTTTTGATTTTGACACGGTGAATCAATAATGTGCCCTAAGCTGGCTGGTGTACTCTGTATCTTATTGAATTGAACAAACCATTGGGTGTATTTGTTTTAAGAACCTCCCCATCACTTTTCACTCCAGCGAAAGGAGCAAGGAATGAAAAGCCTTGACCAAATGCAAATACATGTTTGTATGTGAGAACCAATCAATGTGTGCTCGCTCAGAAGCCCACTTGAACATGGGCTGCTTAACATTGGAGTTAATGAGAGAAGATAGTAGGCCAGTGTACAGTGCTGGTTTAGTTTTCCAATGGTATAACGTAGGGATGTCCCGATCCCATTTTTTTCACTACCGATACCGATACCTGGGCTTCAGGTATCTGCGATACCGATATCTGTATTTATTGTTTTACTCCAGAATAATAACAAATACTTCCCCAGTATATAGTCCACAACAACAGTTGGCTATTAAAGACTGCCAGCCTTTATTCAAGCAACAAAAACAGGACTCTGCAGTACTCAGTGACCAACTGGTTTAAAGTTAAAGCAATTTAAACTGCAGCATTCAGCATTGTAGAAAAAAAAGAGTTACTGTCTGATTTCTAGTTTTAGTGCCTTCATGTTTTTATTCTATTTATCTTCTCTTACAAATGGCAAATCAATTATAGCACCCTTTTAAAAAGTGTAGCCTAGTGACGCCCGCTGGTGAGACCAGAAACCAGTTGCAGAATCAAAGGGGTGTCAACAATATCTGCTTTTCGTTTTTTTCATAACAGGCAACTTGAAGTTTTAAAGTACCACTCGATATAATATACAACAGTTTAACGATCACTAAATACTTATAATCTGTGGGTTGGATTCACTGTTGCCAGAGGCTACCGGTAAGTGATACCTGGCTTGTAAACATACTTTCGTTTTAGAACGAAACGTTAGCCGCTAGCTGTTAGCAGCGTTTTTAGCAGTCACCATTCTTGAGCAAAACATTGATACAAACAAACATTCAAATACTCGTGTCGTCTTTTTTCCGATTTCAATGTATGACGCATCATTTGAAAGCTTTTGTAGTTTTAAACAACCGAAAAATTACGTAAGCAAATGGTTTAGGATTTCACCAGCTAGCATCATGACATTGTCAGACTCATTACACACAGGTAGCTACTAGCCAACTCTCATGCCCGTGACCACTGACTACTACTGTTGTCATCACGTGAGTGACACGCCGGATCGCGAGCCCCAGATCGCTGCCTATTTTTTTTCTGGTGCGATCTGCGATCCAGCATTCAGGACCAATATCGCGGCAATATCAATATCGGATCGGGACATCCCTAGTATAACGTGTAATGGCTGCTCATTTCTGTGGGGAAGATAAGCCTGTGATACAGAAGCTGTGAGGCTCTGACAGGACAATGGAGATGAATTAGAGAGATACGGTAGTGGTGGAGGGAGGAAAGGTTGGGTGTCTAGTAGGGGTGCAACGGTTCAGTTGGCCCACGGTTCGGTACGGTTCGGTATTTTGGGTCACGGTTTTCGGTACGGTTCGGTTCAGAAACAAACGTTCCAGACCAACTCGACCTCTGACCAAAGGCCGCGTTCGAGGCATTCACGTGGACGCTCCGGCGCTCTCAGAGCTAATTTACGAACGCGGCCAAATTGATCTTCTCGCCATAAAGCTTAAGCGTACAGTGGGCTTCCTGTATAGATTTAAATCTTGCTTTTCCTTGGCTTCCAGAAAACGTCTTGTCTCCGCCCTTTTCCTTTCACAATTGGATTATGGTGATACAGTATATAGGTTTGCTTCTCTGTCCACTTTATCCAAGCTAGACCCCCTGTATCATTCGGTTCTAAGATACATCACCAATAGTGCCTTCAGGACCCATCACTGTACACTGTATAGTCTGGTTGGATGGCCATCTCTTTCTGTCAGAAGGCTCCAACACTGGTACACTCTTGTGTTTAAAATCATCTCTGGCTTCTTACCGAATTATCTGGGCCTGAAGTTCATCCCTATACCGAGTGGCTCGGGTCTCAGGTCTCGTAGATGGCTACAATACAAGGTGCCACTTATCATGAACAATGTTGGAAGGGCAAGCTTGTCTTATTATGGCCCTTGGTCTTGGAATGACCTACAGACTACTTTTAAATTAGAGGCCCTTATTTCCATAAGTATCTTAAAGCGTAGATTAAAGGATGTGGTCACCGCTCGCTGTACCTGCTTTGGTTAGACTTACTTCTCAATGTTTTAATCACCTTGTAAATACCCCTACCATTGTTTGTCTATTGTATTGTTGCCACTGTCTTATGTCCTGTGTTGTTATCTGAACTGTTTTTTTAAGCTACTATTTTGACCCTGTCTTGGCCAGGTCTCTCTTGTAAAAGAGGTTTTAATCTCAATGTGACTTCCTGGTAAAATAAAGGTAAAAAAAAAAAACGGAAACCGAAAACCGTCACGGTTCACTAGTGAATTGAGCCGTGGAACGCAAACCGTACCGTCCGTAAAAAAACCAAGAACCGTTGCACCCCTAGTGTCTAGTGCATCTTGTGCGTTTGTGAGGAAAGGACAGAGTCATCATCATCTTGTCTTAGTGGGATCATAACTTAAACAAACAACTCATCATAAGGACTGTGTAGGAAGGTTAGGTTAGGAAGGAAATCTATAGACTCATCCTTGATTATAAACACTAGTAGAAGCGTTTGTGTTGTACAACCCTTTCAGGAGCCAACTCTCTTGTAAGAGCTCCTACACACACACACACACTGACTAAAGCTTGGGTGGGGCTTAGGAGAAGATCCCCCCTAGTACGTCTGTACCGGTAGTAGAAGATCCCCCCCTAGTACCCCTCCCTCGTCTCTCTAAACCCCCCCCCCCCCCCCCCAATCAGTCTCAGTCTGTGTCTGAACCTGGCTCGTCTGTCAGCATGGGCTTTGTTATGGGCTCGTTCTAACATTTGGTAAAGACACTTTCTTGTTATTGTCTGTGTGGGTTAAATCTGGGGGAATCCTCCTCCATGTGTACCAGATGAGTGTAAGCTGCTAGGTGAGGAGAACGGTTGTTATGGTGTGGGTGTCCATGGGAATATAAAGCCTCTTTGTTTCCCCCCCCCCCATCTACGGTGAGTTTCTCTGCTTTTGTTCTATTTATATTTTTGGAACTCTGTGGAACGTGTGGACGGTGAGCATTTTCTTCAGTGACAGATTATGAGAAGGGATGAATGTCACGTTTTGATTCAACTCATCAATTCATCTGTTTGAATTATTTGTACACTTACGCTTACATTTGTGATGTTAAATTGTGTATTTGGACGATTTGTGTGTAATCACTGATGGGGTCCATGTTTGATCATTTTGTGGCCCCAGAATTAACCATTGATTTCAGTTGGTTAATGGAAAATGTTTTTCCGTCAAAGTATTTAGTATTTGTTTGTAAAACAGTATCTTGTCTTTTTTTTCAGTTGGCTTTGAATAGGCCTCCCTTTGGTCAAATTCATTAAATATAAACTGGATTCTATACACTGTTCCCAGTTTCAGTCATGAAAGTTTGCCAGAGGTACCTATGTTTCTGCATAATGCTGAATTCATTCATGAAGAACAGCTATGCATGGAGGGGCGGTGTTGCAAAGATCTGTTAGGCTAGGCTTGTCTTTTGGGAATAGAGCTTGGTATCCCAGACTGTTGGAGGTAGGACAGGCAACAGGGAAGACAGGTAGCCATTGCTCAAATTTCCTTTGAAATTATTATTGTAGGCCTAACATTTTCTTTGTACTTTTCCAGACGCCATTGTTCTATGTAATCGAGCAATTAATGCCATAATGCTGGTATCTCAATGTCTGAAATCCTAGGCATATATATTCAGTTGATGATGTCCTCAATGTGTGCATTATCCATGTGTTGAGTTTCTCATGACAAACATGTATTTGTATAGGGTAGAATTAGAACATATTAGTTGAGTAAAGCTCTTGTTAGCTAAGGATGAACATTTTGGTTATTTTTGCTTTAAACTAACTTGACCCTGAAGTTACCCACAAAGAAAATACAAATACATGCGTACAAAACAAATACATGTTTTTCAGAAAGGCTTTTATTTAAACGAGCACAATCTACTGCACTCTGTCCCGAGTCCTAGTGTTTCTGAAAGGCCAGTTCTACCCTAATTTCAATGCATTATAGACATTTTCTTTACAACAAGCATAACAAAAAAATAGCTTTTATGCCGCTATGAGTACACCGACCAACGCGACGCAGACCGACCAACGCAGAACTATAAATTGGGAGAGCCCTTGCGTAGGCTACGGCGTAGCCGCGTGTAAATTCGACGCAGAAGTATAAATTGGGCCTTCACCTTTGTCCCCCCGGCCTGCACCAGACTCTCTGAGATGGGAGATAGTTATCTGCTCATTATATGAATGAGCACGTGTAGGCCTGGGCCAGAGGAACCAGCACAGACAAAGACATTTATGTTTCTATGAAGGATTTAATGCACCATTACTACTCTAGTCTTTGCTGAGATGTTTGGAGGCTGATGGAAGGATTATATTGAGCTAGTCTTGCATTGTTTTACAAAGCTGAGGATAAAGAGCATTTTTGAATGTCTGAATAGCCCTAGGAATTTCATTAATTTAGGGTTGTTGTGGAATTGCATTCTTTTCCGTAAGGAATGCATAGAAGATGCTCTTAGTTTTCAACAGCCCTTATTTTCTGTTACCCCATAACAATTCCCTAACCGTAAGCAACAGTTCAGTAGCAAACCTCTTCCACCTACTGTGACCTCTGAATTGCGGTACGTACAGCAGCCCCAGTCCCTGAAATTTGGACTATTCAGTCCAAAAAGTGTCGATGAACACAGATTTCACAGCCACCGGACAGTGCTTTATGGTGGAGTAAGACCTTTGTGAATACCTGCCTTAGCCTCCATGATAACAATCTCTGTCATGTTGTTGTTGTTGTTGCAGTTACCTTGCCAAAGACCCTGCCGGTCCTCTCAGCGTCGCCCTCCAAGCCCAGCAGGCGCTCCATGCAGTCCCCCTACAGGCTGCCCACCCCCCTGCCCCCTCTGCCTGTCAGGAAGGGTGTGAGGGGGCGCCGGCCCAAGAAAGAGACCATTGCCATGCTCAAGGCAGTGGCCGAGGCGGCAGCAGCCGCCGCACAGAACGGCCCGGCCCCCCAGACAGCTGCCAACACCCAGCTGGCCCCCAGGCCGCACAAGAAGAGAGGCCCCAAACCTGGGAGCAAGGTAACACCTCCCCCTCTCTCTGAGCTGTCTGTCCCTGTCCCACCATACTGAAAACACACCAGCTCTTAGGCATTCCAACAGTTGAACTCTGAGCAGTGACTCAGCATGACTTCAGTTCGGTGGGTTAAGGTTCTGTTGTGACCACAGTAATGGCTGACCAGTAAGTGGGGGGGTGGGTGTTGTTTTTTCCAGAGAAAGCCACGTCTGCTCCAGGGCCCGGTGTCCTCAGCCTCTCCAGTAGGCCGGTTGGCCAATCTTCAGGGGCAACAAGACCTCCCCTCCCACCTCACTTCTGTAGTCTCCACAGGTGAACCCCTCAGTGCAACACCCTCATCACACAACAACGTCACTCAATCTCAACAACAACCATTTCAATCCCCCCCACCCCCACCAACGCAACCTATGGTGTACCACCTTTGAAACAGTCTCCATCTCTCTCTTTGTGTGTGTGTGTGTGTGTGTGCATGTCCGTGTGCTGGGCACAGTGTGTGTGTATGTGAACAAGCACGGGAACTGCGGACCACACCTGGACAGGAAACAGATGCAGCGGCTGCCGGACCACTTCGGCCCGGGGCCGGTGAATGCTGTCCTCCAGCAGGCAGTTCAGACGTGTCTGGACTGTGCCTACCAGCCCAAGGTCCTGCTCAGCGCCCTGCAGACCCACTCTGGCGGGGGGGAGGTGGTCAGAGGTAACCACTCCAACGCTGCAATCTCACTTCTCCACACTAGAAACTAGATACAGGTGCATCTCCAAAAATGTGAATATTGTGGAAAAGTTAAATATTTTCCATAATTGAATTTTAAAAAGTGAAACTTTCATATACTGTATAACTTTTATATATTCATTACACATAAAGTGAAATATTTCATGCCGTTTTTGTTTGATTGTTGATGATTACGGCTTACAGCTCATGAAAATCAAAAATCCAGTATCTCAAAATATTAGAGTGTTACATAAGACCAATCAAAAAAAGGATTTATAATACAGAAATGTTGACCTATTTTTTATTTTTTATACTTTATTCAGTTTGCCACGCCACTCTCTAAAAATGACATGACAGCACAACATAAAGGACAGACAACAATACTGGGCCAGCCATGTATAGTATAAAAAACAGTAAGATCATGATAGAAAAATTGGTAAAATGATGGCTATAGCTATGATATTAAAATACAGAAAAAAAGTGATGATGATGATTAAAATAAATAAATAAATACAGATTCAATTCGATACAAATTCAGGAGCCTTGACCCCGACTACTACTTTGATTGCTGTTAAACAGTCTCAGAGCAGCCGGGATAAATTATTTTTTATAGTGCTCCGTCCGGGAGCGTACCGAAATGAACCGCCCTCTGCGGCGGCTGCTGGTTTGCCCAGTGAGGACATGATGGAGAGGGTGGTTGGAATTGCCCCTGATGGACAGCAGCTTGCTCCTCGTCCTTCTCTCCACCACCGTCCCCAGAGAGTCCAGACTCCTTCCCACCACTGAACCCGCCTTTTTCACAAGCTTGTCCAGCCGTCTGGTGTCCCTCTTTGAGATGTTTCCACCCCAGCAGACTGCAGCGTAGAAGAGAATGCTGGCCATGACAGACTGGTAAAAAATAGCCAGCATCTCTCCACACACTTCAAAGGACCTAAGTCTCCTCAGGAAGTACAGCCTGCTCTGGCCCTTCCTGTAAAGTGCATCTGTGTTGGCGGACCAGTCCAGTTTGTCGTCCAGATGCACCCCCAGGTACTTGTAGGTCTTCACCACCTCGATATCCTCGCCCCGGATGTTAATGGGCAACCGAGGTGGCTTAGACCTGCGGAAGTCTATAACGAGCTCCTTGGTCTTGGTTGGATTGAGGAGCAGACCATTCCTCTCGCTCCAGACGCTGAAGGCTCCTGTCAGATCCCTGTACTCCCCCTCCCGTCCATCCCTCACGCACGCCACTATGGCTGTATCGTCAGAGTACTTCTGTACGTGGCAGGACTCTGAGTTGTAGGTGAAGTCTGACGTGTACAGGGTGAACAGGAAGGGAGCCAGCACAGTTCCCTGCGGAGCCCCGGTGTTGCTCACTACTGTGTCCGAGACACAGTTCCCCAGCCTGACTGACTGTGGCCGTCCAGTGAGGTAGCCCATGATCCAGGATGTAGTGGAGGGATCAACCCCCATACCTGAAAGCTTCTCTCGGAGTAGAAGAGGCTGGATGGTATTTTGTCGAGCTATACGTTTTCACAAGCTATAAGCCGTAATCATAAACATTAACCTCTTCTTATCCACGGACCCAGATGGGCATCCGAAGTGATATAAAGAGTTTACCTCGATCAATTCTCTTCATCGATATCACATTTTTTTCACAATTTTGCATGCTATACGATGCCACATTTTTTTTCCCGAGACGGTAAACACGGCCTAAGTCACATCCAGTTTTCTCCAACTGGAGAATGTGTCATGTCCGGTTTCAACGCCAAATTTCCATACCATTGGTCGGCCAACCCCAAAAAAATAAAAAATAAAATAAAATAATGATACATGAGAAAGGTCAAAGGTCAAAGATGGTGCCAAAATATCTCCAAATGGCCTAA
Organism: Nansenia antarctica; assembly: GCF_963989245.1. Taxonomy (NCBI): domain Eukaryota; kingdom Metazoa; phylum Chordata; class Actinopteri; order Argentiniformes; family Microstomatidae; genus Nansenia; species Nansenia antarctica. The sequence continues at coordinate 91,824,005 of NC_137674.1, read as the reverse complement.
ACATATAGGTGTCCGCCTAAACATACCTGTACTAAAACAGGTACAAAGTTGCATTTGCTCACGTTACTAGCATCAACTTTGGCACAAGTACTAATAAGACCCTGGAGTACTGATTCCTAGATGATTTGGGCTTGGTTATCAGGTTTCCAAGGTGATATTCACTGTAAAAGCTGTTGTTTTTTTAGGCGGAGACTGAATTTGAGATGTTTTATAATGTTCTAGCTCTATTTGCTCTGACACAGTAACATAGATTTTGATTCTGACACTTCTACAGCCACCCCACAGGTGTTAGCTTTCATTTGGGGTAGTGGTGGTCTAGTGGATAGTGAGTTGGACTTGTGATCGGAAGGTTGTGAGTTCAAATCCCGCCTGAAGCCACACCACTACTAGTGTGCCCTTGGGTAAGGCACTTAGCCCTCAGTTACTCCAGGGGGAATGTCCCTGTAATTCGTAATTGTAAGTCGCTTTGGATAAAAGCGTCTGCTAAATGGCAAAATTATTAAAAATTAAATTAAATTATTTGATAACAATATCATTATGAAGGCCCTTGTGATTGTGGAGATATTCTATATTCACTGTGGGCATGTCATTTCGAGCAGAAAACCAGAAAAATTAGGTGGATAAGAAGAGGTTAAAACAACAAAAGCTTGAAATATTTCACTTCTCGTAATGAATCCAGGATATATGAAAGTTTCACTTTAAAATTAAATGACGGAAAATAATGAACTTTTCCACTTTTTTGAGATGCACCTGTACAGCAACACTCGTCTTTTCACCTACTGTCACATGACGGCATTTTTCAGTACAAACAATAATTCTTCAATACATAGTAAAACAATTATCTCATCATCTTTCACTTTTCTTTTTTCCACATTCCTTCCATATTCCTCTTTTCTTCAGACAGGTAGAATTTGTACAGGTGGTCTTACAATGAGAGAGAGGAGAGACAGAGTAGAAAGGCTTGGGTGCAGGATTTGAACCCCTTCAGCCCATGGGTACAATGTGCTGCTATGACCACACTCTACACCACACTCTCTAGCACGTTTACATTTTGTACTTCAGTCATGTGCCTCATATAGAATATATACGTCAAGGAATGACGTAAAAAAAAGGAAAGAAGAAAAAGACCAAAAGCTTAGATATTCCACATGGTAGTAGTGTTAGTTTAGTAGCATTGAAGGATGCTGTACAAATGGTATTGTTCACCCATGGACCCGTGGTTGATGAGTGAGCCAGTGGTGAGACTGTGTGTTTAACCTCTGACCCCAGTGAGGACGGACGGCGGTGTTCGTCTGGTGAAGCTGCCCTCGGCCTCCAGTGCCTCATTTGTGCTGCGCTTCCTGGAGACGCTGTGTGGCCACCTGCAATGTGACAACCTGTTCAGCAGCCAGCCCTTCAGCCAGTACAACGCCTACGACAGGACCAAGTCAGGTAGCTCTCTGTCTCTGTCTCTGTCTGCCTGTCTGTCTGTCTGTCCATACGTCTGTGCATGCATGTCTGTCTGTCCATACATGTGTCTGCCTGTCTGTTTGTCCGTCCATACGTCTGTGTCTCTGCCTGCCTGTCTGTCCATACGTGTGTGCACACCTTTGTTTCTCAAAGTGTTTTTGTTATTATTTGTTGGATGTGTGTACACCATAGCAGTGGCTCAGAGCAGCTCCCCACCCCCATCTCTCTGTTCCAGTGAAAGAGGAGGCGCTAGAGGCACCGTCACTAAACCGGGGAAGTAAGCGTCTCTCCAGGGACTCTCCCCCCTACGCAGCCCCCCTGTCCCCCAAGCTCCTGCGCACCGAGGCCCACCCTTCAGAAGGTACCAAGCAGCATTTGTCAATACAGTCTCACTGCACAGATACATCATACAACACTATCACACATCATACAACACTTTGAAGTAACAGAAACATGGTGGCAGAGATGTATAAATACCTCAAGTTTACAATAGCTTATTGGTTAGGGTTAGAAGTCCACACTCAGCTTTATTTGCCATTTTAAATAATTCCTTCAAGCTAAACGAGTAAAGGTTATTGAATTAAATATTTTAGATCATGTATTTTCCATCCCCAAGCTAAGAACAAGTCGCATATTAATAATATTCATTAAGAATGTGTGACAAATGTGTGAAGTGTGTGTCTATCTTTTAGTGGTGTAATTGTGTGTGTGGTGGTGTTTCTCCAGCAGAGACTCTGCCCCATGAGGAGAACAGCCTACTGAAGGAGCAGCACTTCATGGACTCGGCCTCCAACTCCATGACCCCACGACCCCAGACGCTGCGGAGCCCCTCTGAGTACCACCCCCCCACCCAGGCCGGCGGCAGCCCCTACTACCCTGGCCACGGCACCTCCCTTCGCCGCCCCTCCTCCAACCCTACCGACCTCACCTCCACGCACACACACAGACGAGTGGAAGGTAGGCCCGCTAGGAGCCTTCTCTCACCTCACGGTGTGTGTTTGTTTGGATATCCTCCTTAGCAACTGTTCGTCTGTCGGTTACTGCTCGTGGGTTTTGCAGTTGTTTGAGATCCTCTAGATCAGTGGTTCTCAACTCAGGGGTGCAAACTTGTCACCTTTCTGCTAAATTAGCCGTTTTTATCTCAAAATATGTCATCCATGTGAATTGTGTAGATCTGCAAAAAATATATTTTGAGGGGGGGGGTCTAAGTCTCCTCCAAGTCACATGATGCGCAAGCTAACTAATCTCCCTGTCTGCTAAACTCTGCTGCTGTTGAAATAACGTTTAGCTTCAGGCAGCTAGGTACAATTCTAGACAGCATAGAGAACACAGTCACGGTAAACTGTTTTAGAAGTAATTCTGCAGGTGTTGAGGTCAGGGCTGCCGCTACTTACACACGCATCATTGTTAGACCACCGTTAGTGCTAGCGATATCTATTTAACACCATTAGTGCTAGCGCTTTCCCCCACTAAGGTTAGCCACACAAAAAGTCACCTTTTTGGGCCATCACCAGTTTGCACCCCTGTCAACTGGTCTGGCTTTGGGACCCACTTTTATAGAGTTCAAACCAAGCAAATCTATTTAAACAAAATTTGCCGCAAGAATTCTTTTCAGGGCATTTTTGCCCTTGCATAGACACTTTTAATGTGTTGAGGTGCTTGGACATATTAGCAAGATACGCAACTCATGCGAGCCAGATTTCGTCGCCAAACAGCTCAATCTGTTCTAAGTTTGTAAAAGCACTGTACGTAAACCCATAATGTGACAGCAACTGCTGTTAGTAGCTGAGGTCATTTTTCTGTTGTTTACATACTCTGAGTCAAATGTGTGCTTCGCCATATTTAGCCACTGCTTGAATGACAAGTGACAGGTTAAGTTCATGTTGCCATGGCAACGGCTAGCCTGCTGCACTTCTTTCACGCACGTCTGTCCAAAAAAAAGTCTGACATCCGGAATTTGTTTTGCTTCGCTAGCAAAATAATTGACGTTTATTTTTGGGGGGATTGACCACACACTCCGCGACCCATTCAGAACGAGTCCATGACCCACTTTTGTGTCACGACCCACCAGTTGAGAAACACCACTCTAGATGTGTCTGGTTCTCTCTTCTGGTCTCTGAGTGCTGGGTGACTGAGCCCAGCCTGGTCTTTCTCTTTCCAGCTGCCAGCTCCACCACGGGCCCTGAGGCCCCCGCGGCAGACAGGGAGCCCCCCAGAGTGGCCGGTAAGAGCCCTTCTACCTGGTCCATCGAGGAGGTGATGCAGTTTGTAAGGGACGCCGACCCGTCTGCACTAGCCCCACACGCTGAGCTGTTCCGGAAACATGTAAGTCACCTGGAATCTTGCTTCCGTTTGCTGACACACTCACTGCTTCTGATCAGAATCATAACCTCTTATACAGTAGCCTGTGTGAGTAATGGGACAGTGAAGCATGTTTTCTTCTTTTGGCACTATGCTCCAAAGGTTTGGATTTACAATGATTAATCTGATTAATGTCAGAATATTATTGTGATTAACTTGATTAAAATGTTTAATCGATTGACAGTACTAATATATATATATAAACAGTATATAGTACTAGTACTATTAACTTGATTAAAATGTTTAATCGATTGACAGCACTAATATATTAGTTAGTTTGTGACTTGTTAGTTTAAAATACTAGTATTTACTTGTATTTTGGGGGGGAGATAAAACAAAAACACATGTTTAAAGAAATGCATGACAAACTGGTTAGAGGAGTTTTTTTTTACTTTATTATAACATATCACATATCTTAGTTTTGATGATTTCAGAATAACATTAGATGAATAAGATTAGCTAGGTTCAAAAGACAGACATATATATATATATATATATATATATATATATATATATATACACACACGCACACACACAGATTTACAGTACAGCATACATGTTTAGTATACTGAACAGTGTGATGGTCTCTGTTCCAGGAAGCTCCTGACTTCTCTCTCCGTTTGTGTCTGCAGGAAATAGACGGCAAGGCCCTGATGCTGCTGCGGAGCGACATGGTCATGAAGTACATGGGCCTCAAACTGGGGCCTGCCCTCAAGCTCTGCCATCACATAGAGAGACTCAGACAAGGCAAGCTGTAGCAGGCTGTAACACGGCTGACTGAAAAAGAGCCAAGATTGGGATCCAGCTCACAATACCACCACACACACACCAACGACACACACAGGGTGTATAGATGTGGCGTCTCGTAGAGGTCACCGTGACTCCTGACTTCCAAGGATGTTTTCCAACCTTATTGCAGCCTGCCTCTTACAGTGTGTTGGAGACGTGCTGTGCATCGCACACACAAACGTTACCTCATTGCCTCATCAGCGAACAGAGAGCTGTCCAAAGCAGATAGACGGCATCAACTTGTTTCAATCCCAAAGGAAGATAATCTCTAGAGTGTTTACATTACATAGCACAGGGCGGGCGCAAGAACGATGACTTTACTGAGACTGAGAGAATGATGACTTTACTAAGACTTTACTAAGACTTCTGATCCTGATTTTGATCCCAAAGATGGAGAATGTTTCCTCTTGACTTCTGTTTTTATTATTGTTAGAATCCCCCCCTCCTCACACTACACAGTTCCATCTGTTCTGCAAGGTTGTTTGTTTAAATTTTCCATTTCAATTCTTATTAATTCTAAATGTTGCTGGCTGCCAGTCCAAGGCAGACTGCAAGATTGTTGTCATGACAGTTATTTTAATTTCTGAAAGATGAAAAGAGCATGAACAGTATGTTAAACTGATGACTTTCCTTCCCATGGTCATTGTATTGTACACATATAAATTATATTTTGGCATTGCCAAAAGACCTTCATCTGAATCGCAAATGAACCCCTTGCCTGTAACCTGTTGATCTGAAAGTACTCTGATATATTATGCTAATTGGTAACATTTTCTGCATATGATCTGATTTTCTCTGGTTTACACTACACAGGGGCTAGGGGCTGGTGTGGGATTCAGGGCCTCAATCATGTGGACATGATATGTTCTGAGAATTATTTTGAAATTCAAACTCTGTCATGCTGGAATCCCTCTGACTGCTGTGTGTAATTCACAGGCTGGGATTGACATAGTAATTTACTTGTGGTTGTCACTGACAAGCATGAAAGAGTTGACTGCCCCCTGCTGGTGGCATTATTAATGTGGAGGACTCTGAAGAGCCTTGATCTGGAAGCATCCAGAGCTCTAAATCAATGATTTGGAAATCACTGGATGCTTGTATTTATTTCAGAGGACATGTTATTGTAGAAGTGTAAATTTAACATTTCTAAGGGCTTTTTAATGCAGAATTTTATGTAATAACATTTGTAGTACCAGTAAGAAACATCTACACCGGTCCAGTTAGGACGTCAATGTTGTCATTTTGACCGTTACAATCACTGTTATCAATGAACAGCTCTGGTGTACAGTTTTATGGGTTTAACCATGAATATCAGCGATAAGAATGTACATTTTTGTAGAAAAAAAGAATATTTTAATGAAATCATATATAAGTAGAAAATGTGAAGGGGTGGGGTGAAAATTGCAGACAATGTATTTCATACAGCCTTTTAATACTTTATACAGCGCCTTGTAGTTAAAATTCCCCTCAAAATTATACAATAGAAATTGCCTTGCTTTACTTTGAGATTTCTCAGGTGTATATGTTTTTTGTTAGTACAAACCCTTGTAGCATACTGTATTGGTTGTGATGCAGTAAAACTACATGTTCCTCCGTTGGTCCCTTGGTGAATTTAAGTACCTGTTGTGCCATACATGCAACACAAAATCATAGTGCTGTTAAACTCATTTGCATCTCAAAGTACTTGAAAAATATATGTTGCGCAAGTCGCCTATATTCCTAAAGTCACAGCGAAACAAGTCTTCAAAACAATTAATATGTATTTGTGTTCATGATGTTGTGTATTTTCTATTTTATAAACATACCGAAAAAGGAAAACAACGTGCGTCCTTTCTTGTTGTGTGCTTTTCAGTGACCCACTGAGGTCAACATTATGTTAGATATTGTGGTGGGTTGACATAATTCACCCACGGAACTATGGGTTGGGAGTATTGTTCCGCACGGACAGTTAAGTGCGTGGTACCCGAGTTGTTTAGTTCAGTTCTACTTACTGCTCTGAGTGTGTTGTTGACAATCGTTCATGTCCTACATTAAACGTTTAGCTGTGACATTTGATACACCTCCTACGACTCCCGTCTCTCGGCACTACACTGGTGGTGACCCCGACGTCAGTCCCGTTGAAGTATCCGAGACTGAACCAACATGGCAAATAACGCCGTTATTCTCAAATTGCCGGAGTTTTGGGAGACGTCCGCAGCAGCATGGTTCGCGCCAGTGGCGTGCAGTCAGGTGAGGCAGGGTAGGCAGTGCCTCACCCAGGCATTTAAGAAAGAAAAAGAATATCAGTCTTTTTAAAATATTTTTTTATTATTTTTTTATCTCAAAAAAATATATTTTTAAAATGTATTTTACTCATTATTCTTAACTTTAATGTGTTAATATGTTGTTAAAATAAAAATAAATGATGTAAAATGTGTTGTTTTAAAAATATAATGCATGCCCTGGCACCAGGAGAGTTTGCTCCCAGAGGCTGAGGCAGACTGCTTGTGCTTCTGTGCTATGCGAAGTGACAGACCAACGGTTTCGTAGGTTTGCGCATGCGTAGTCTGTTCTCACATTGTCTTCATTGGTGGACGTTGAGGCACCGTCCCACGCTGCTTCTGACAGCATGATTGATAGTTTGCGTTTGGCTTGCCGTAGCGGCATCCTCTGCTGTTCGCGCCGCGGTTCTAGGTGAATGTAGGCAATGCCATACAGGCTGTTGCGCTACGCTATGTGTAGTTATGAGATAACAATACATTTGACATTTTTGACCAGCTATTTGATAGTATAGTATATATGGGCTATGTGATTGACTTTAGTATAGTATATTAGCCTACATTACAGTCATTTAGCCGATGCTTTTATTCAAAGCGACTTACAATAATTGCATTTAACGTAGGAGTGTACTGCTTTTTTAAGGCAAAATGAAGAATAGCAAACAAAAAATACAGTATAGCAATATAGCAATAGCAATAGCATAGAGAAGAATAGCAAACTAACAATACAATAGGTGCAGGGAGGATTCTGGTAGTAGACCTACTTCTTGAAGAAGTGAGTTTTGAGCCTGCGTTAAAAGATATAAGGGCTATTGATTGCCTTTATAGTATGCGCTATGCCATTTGAAGTCTGGCTGCTGCGTTAATCGCATGATTTTTTTTTAATAGCTCACTGCCTACCCAGCCAATGACCTCACTGCACGTTACTGGTTCGCGCAGATGGAGGCGCAATTCGTCCTCCATGGGATTACAGATGATGCCGCATGCTACTTCCATGTCGTCTCGGCGCTGGGGAGCTCCACTGCAGCCAGAACGGTGGGCTTCATTACAGCTCCCCCTGCCCTGAATAAATATACAGCGTTTAAGGCTCTCCTCCTCAAGACCTTCGAACTATCACGGTCAGAACGAGCCCAACGTCTGTTCGCAATTCAGGGGCTGGGAGACAGCACGCCTTCTCAGCACATGGACATGATGATGAACCTACTAGGTACGGAAGAACCACATTCGTCTCAGAGAGAGTGAACGCTCGCACGATTAGCTGCCGCTGCTCTCCGGTTGTTTTTAATGTTTTTATGATTATTATTAGTTTGCAGCAGATCATCTACTCCTGGCGAACGTGGTACCGTTGGTCTCTTCCCTGGGCTTGCTGTCAAATCGATCTGTTTGTCAGTATTGTGTTTGTGTTTGCTCAAACGTTACCTAGCGTGTTGACGCTCCACTCACCCAGCCTCTGCTGCCGCTGTTCGGTGAACGTAACGTCTGCCCGTTCATCATGTGGATCTACAATCTCGCTGTGAGCTTTATGCTCCTGTGGACTGTCCTGTCCTTCTTGATATATCCAGCGTCAACTCTGATCCAATACATGAGTGCGGAGCTCCACCAACTTCGTTCCTATCGATCTGCTCCCCCGTCTGTGCTGCATCGTTTCCCGGACGTCGCTCGCCTTCCCCGTCGGAGGTACATCCATCGCGGAGCCGGACGAAGCTACCACATTGACGACTCCACTGCAATAAGCTCCATCTGGTCCTCCACCCGCCGCCACCCTCCGAGAAACACCTGCAGGAGAGTGGACCGTGGCGCGCTGGCCGGCCTGCGCAGGTCGGCTAGCGTTGGCTTCTCCAACCAGCACTCTGATCTCAAATTTGGATTATTTAACATCCGCTCCCTCACTGGCAAGGGACAACTACTGCAGGACCTCCTCCTCGACCGCAAATATGACTTTCTTTGTCTAACAGAGAACATCCCAATGACTTCTCTCAGCTGAACGAGTCTACTCCACCTGGGTTTGTTTACAACTGCCAGCCCCGTCTCACCGGCAGAGGGGGGGTCTCGCGATAATCCACCGCGAGTCCTGGAAGGTCTCATCTGTCACTTTGCCAGTGTCTCATTCTTTTGAGTCTGTGGCTCTACAACTAAATGGACCTACCCCAACTGTTTTAGTTCATATCTACCGCCCACCCAAACCAAACAAGGATTTCATTGATGAATTCAATACATTTCTCACCCACATCTGTTCACTCTCATCCAACAGAATTCTGTTAGGTGATTTAAATATTCACATGTTAATACTAATCATTCTCTCACTAGAGCTACAGTCTCAGAGAAAGTCTCCTGGAGGTTGTACCTGTGTAGAACCTGGTACAGTGCCAGTGCACCAGAGCAGCCCTTGAACTCAGCACTCTCATAGACAAGGGACAGCTCAGTCTTGAGCTTCACCTGGTTCAGCATGGGGTATGCCTTGACAGTGGTGTTCAGAGCCTCAACAGGGAATGCATGGCAGTGCTGTTGGAACATCTCTCCTTGGAGCAGCGTGGCACTCACAAGGTGGTTGGTGAAAGAAAACCTTTCTTTGGCGTGGGCCAGGATTGTGTCGCAGATCTGTCAAAAGTATGGGGTGTGAAAGAAAATGTGGAAATAAGCACTTTGGAAGTACAACACTGAATAAAGACTGCTACCATCCCATCCCTGAATGTAACTCTGATTGGTGGTGATTTTCCAACACTGTGTTTCAAAACTTGGACCTACCTCTTTAGACAGCCTCTGCTTCTCTTCTTCTCCCAAGACCCTCCTTGATGTTCTGGTTCCTGTGGCTTCTTGCTGCTGCTCTTGAGATGAGCTTTGGTCCCTGAAGGCAGACAGACCAACAGTGTTAAGATTTCAAATAAGAAAATGTAGCTGAACAATCTGCTGTCTTGTAGTTGTAATTGTATCTACAGTAATTTCTGAAATGTAGTCTAAAGATGATTTAAGGTCTCCAGGAGAGAGGGATCTGTTTTAAGTATAACAGTTGACTTTAGCTTTAACAGGCTGTGCACATGAGTCACTCCCGACCACTTAGATATCTTGGAGCTATTTAGGTAGATATGCTTATTCTTGAATAGAAATATGTAGGTCTATCTATTCACAAATTAAACCTCAGACATTTTTAGACATGTTCTATATATTAGCCTAATACATATATCTAAAAAAAATGCTTAGTTGTAATTCGCTGACAAAATGTATTGTATAGTTTGATAAATGTAATATACTACATTACATTAAGTAACTACGTATTTTCCGCCCTATAAGGCGCACCGGAGTATAAGGCGCACCTTCAATGAATGGCCTATTTTAGAAAATTTTTCATATACAAGGCGCACCGGCTTATAAGGCGCACCGGCTTATAAGGCGCATAGAATAGATACTGCAGTCAAACGTTTGACTGGGGTTGCGTTACGCCCAAGCTCCACCTACTGCGTTGCGTCACCTCTCCATCGGTGTTGTGTCAACTTCCCGTTGTCCAAGCTCCACCTGAGCGTTGTCACCATCAACGTTCTACCTGCTCCACTGTCAAAAATATATATTTTTCCACCTCAAGTATCAGCCGTTCGTCATCCATTTTTGCAACAAGCGTCAAGGACCTGCGGTGATTCACAGCTGACTCGCGTGAATAGCAATTCGCAATAGCTGCAACCACGAGATATAGAGTAGTTAGCTACAAGCATTTTCAATCTGCTATTATCTCTATTAGTGGATTAACCGCTGTGGTGATTTAACAGCTGATAAAAATACATCAAGTAGACTACAAACAGAGCAAAACAACACCAGAAAACAACCAATAGGCTATACAATTATAACCAACAACCAATATGTGACAGCTCCTGGTGAAATGTGCAACGTACTTTTTCAGTTTTTACACATGCTTAAACTACAGATTGTAAGCTTTCAAATGATGTGTCATACATTCAAATCAGAGAAAGATTGAACACGACAGGCGTATTTGAATGTTGGTTCATCTCAAACACTGAATGAATCTGACCAAACCACAACAAACGCTGCTAGCGGCTAACAGCTAACAAAACACATCGCTACGAAGGTCTAAACTGTATTTTAATAACATGACAACATACTGGGAGAACATCGACATGCTAAAAACACATAACTACACATAACTAGATGAACACACAGTTCTTGCTTTTGAACACGAGCTAAAACGAAAGTATGTTTACAAATCAACCCTCCCTTACCGGTAGCCTCCGGCAAACGAGAATAATGAATCCAATACACAAATGATAAGTGTTTAGTGATCGTTAAACTGTTGTTTATTATATCGAGTGGGTACTTTAAAACTTCAAGTTGAAAGCACCAAGAATCTCACTTTGTTCCCTCGGAAACTCACAGCTAGACGTTTATTGACAGACATGAACCAGTTGTTATCACACACTTAAAACAGGAACTAAAACTCAGTACCACCCACTTAACCCTCCGTACGGAACAATACTCCCAACTATTAGTTCCGGGGGTGAATTATGTTAACCCACCACAAGCATAGCATTCGCGGAGATTCCAAGATGGCGGCCGTCGTTTACTGATTACCGTAATGCTGCAAGCGGTGCGGCTTTGTAGTTTACCAGTCGTATTGAAACATTGTATTATTATTTAAAAAAAAATATTGGTCATGTAATTTTTACATTTTGATCCATATATAAGGCGCACCGGGTTATAAGGCGCACTGTCGTTTTTTTTTTTTTTTTGGGACTTTTAAGTGCGCCTTATAGGGCGGAAAATACGGTACATATTAATATAATGTAACATAATAAATTAAATGCAAAGTTTTGTTGCAAAAAAGAAGCTTCGCATAGCAACCTACCAAATGAATAGTGGAATATCCTACTCCAATTACTCGGGCAAGCCCTAATTTTAATTCAACTCATTGTTATATAAGCCTACTAGTTTTACCGGCGCCTTTCCCATTCATCATAGCATGCATACATTTGATTATTACAAAGTTCTATATTACGGAGAAGGTACAAACTATATTTTTTGATCTTACCTTATGGCCTGCATGCTGCTTGTGAAGCTTTGGATGGCATGTTTTATGAAGACTGCGTCAATGTCCTTCTTCTGCAGCCGTATGACATGACGTAAGCACGTACGATTCTTTGTGCATGTCCCAAAAACCCATAGAGAATGCCCGAATGGCCTGAAGTTACCAAAATAGATTTTACATGGAAGTCTACGAGAACTGCCTAGTGCAATTTCGAGTAGAATGAAAGTTGCACTGAAAGGGGCGGGACTTGAAGCTGATTGGATTATACTCCACAGAACACTAGCTGATTGGACTATGATATACTCCACAGAACACTAGCTGATTGGACTATGATATTCAGAAGCAACACTGTCTAGAAGTCATAGGAAAAAAAAATCTCTCTCTTCTCCCTTTGGTGGGGCATTGTCCAATTGCCCTAATGAACCAGCCTCCCCTGCTCCCCATCTCTGACCACATGATTGTTTCATTTAACTTGAGTTTGACACTATCCAAAACCAAACAGTCACGTACTATGTCCTTCCGCAACATCAGACACATTAATTTAGCAGATCTCACAACAGGCATCGACACTTTCCCCATCATCACCCCCCCATTCACCGCTGATCAGCTCGTCTCTCATTATAATGATGGACTCCAAACTCTGCTGGACTCACTCGCGCCCCTCAAAACCCGGACTGTCTCATTCCCCCATTCTGCCCCCTGGTTTTCCCCTCACCTACGTCTACTGAAAGCCAAAGGAAGTCAGCTGGAGCGGTTTTCCAGAAAAACCGGTCTCACTGTTCACAAACAGATGCACCATGCCCACATCCTCCTTTACAAAGACGCCCTCTCCTCAGCCAAATCCCAATATCTTACAGACAAAATCACTGCTGATGCTGGGAACACCAGGGCCCTGTTCTCAGTGGTCAATAACTCACTCCGCCCCCCCGATTCCCTTCCCCCACACTTCTACTCCACTGACCACTGTAACTCCCTGATGTCATTTTTCAACTCAAAAATAGCCAATATCCACCAGCAACTGACCCCTCTCATGTCCAGTTGTCCATCTCCCCTATCTCCCCATCCCCCCCTCTCTGCACCTCTCTCCTGCTTCCATCTCCCCTCTGCTGCCGACTTATCTAAACTCATCCGGAAATCCAAGCCATCCAGCTGCCAACTTGACCCCCTGCCCTCCTCCCTGGTCATAGCCTCCCTCCCCTCTCTCCTGCCCCTGATAACTGCAATCATCCATTCCTCCCTCACCTCTGGTTCTGTCCCATCATCTCTCAAATCTGCATCCGTAACACCAATTCTGAAGAAACCTGGTTCAGACCCCAACATCTTCAATAACCTCCGTCCCATCTCCAACCTGCCATTTCTTTCAAAAATCCTGGAAAAAGTGATGGCTTTACAGATTCATACTCATCTCTCTAACAATAACCTCTATGAACAGTTCCAGTCTGGTTTTCGCCCCCTTCACAGCACAGAAACAGCCCTCCTCAAACTCACTAATGACCTCCTGATGGCAGCCGACTCTCTCTCGGCCCTATATGCTGAACAAAAATATAAACGCAATTTTGTTTTTGCTCCAATTTTTCATGAGTTTAAATCAAAGACCAAATACCTCCATCCACCTGACAGGTGTGGCATAATATCAAGATGCTGATTAGACAGCATGATTATTGCACAGGTGTGCCTTAGGCTGGTCACAATAAAAGGCCACTCTAAAATATGCAGTTTTATCACACAGCACAATGCCACAGATGTCTTTGATGGAGTGTGCAATTGGCATGCTGACTGCAGGAAAGTCCACCCGAGTTGCCCGCGAATTGAATGTTCATTTCTCTACCATAAACTGTCTCCAAAGTCCAAAGTCGAGAATTTGGCAGTATATCCAGCCGGCCTCACAACCTGTGTACATGTGTAACCACGCCAGCCCAGGACCTCCACATCTGGCATCTTCACCTGCAAGATCGTCTGAGACCAGCCATCCGGACAGCTGATGCAACAATTGGTTTGCATAACCAAAGAATTTCGGCACAAACTGTCAGAAACCGTCTCAGGGAAGCTGATCTTCATGCTCATCCTCACTGAGGTCTTGACTAGACTGCAGTTCATCGTCATAACCGACTTGAGTAGACAAATGCTCACCTTCGATGGCGTCTGGCAAGAGAAGTGTTCTCCACGGATGAATCACGGTTTTCACTGTACCAGGCAGATGGCAGACAGGGTGTATTGGCGTCATGTAGGTGAGCGGTTTGCTGATGGCAACGTTGTGAATAGAGTGGCCCATGGTGGCGGTGGGGTTATGGTATGGGCACTTGGGCAGGCATATGCTACGGACAACGAATGCAGGTGCATTTTATATCCATAACACTTCATACAAGTTAGCACTTGTAGAGGGGGGTCCGTCGTATCGGAGTGCAATTGTTGATGACGTGATTGGTTAATATTCCATACACAGTCGCATCACCTGACGTGGGAGGTTCAAGGAATAAAGGGGAGGTGACATTGACCGAGAGTGACAGAGATCTCCTGCATACCAAGTAGCCATGTGTTACTAGGTGCACATTTTATTTTTTCACTAGGTGACTGATTTTCCTGCTTGGAAATACAGCTTATTTGATCAAAAGTATACTTGTGCTTTGTCTTTTCCTAAATGCCATTTATTTACATTTATTCACATGTTATTGGACTGATTTTCCTGCATGGAAATAAAGCTTATTTTATCAAAAGTATACTTGTGTGAGAGTGCTTTGTCTTTTCCTAAATGCCATTTATTTACATTTATTCACATGTTATTGGACTGATTTTCCTGCATGGAAATAAAGCTTATTTTATCAAAAGTATACTTGTGTGAGAGTGCTTTGTCTTTTCCTAAATGCCATTTATTTACATTTATTCACACAGAAATATGAAGATGTCTTAAGATGTCTTGAGATGTCTTGGAAATATGAAGAACACAATGAATGTCATAGTATTGTCTCAGCATTTTATTATTTAAAAAACAACATACACAAATACATAATCATACTGTGGATTACTAATTGATAAAGACATTTACAGGAAATTGCAGGAACTATTATAAATAGGAACAAAATGATTATGATGATTAAGGACTCTCAATACCTGACTCACTGCACTGTATACATTGTAAATTGTAAATATGTTCTGTCTTGTCTTGTGGTTGTGTGTTTCATGTCCATGTAATAGTCATGTAAAATGTGTGTATGTTTTTTGACACTGCTTTTTGAGCTGTACCGAAAACAAATTCCACCGACCTAGGTCGTGTGGTCATTAAACTATTCATTCATTCATGTGTACAACATTATTATATGAACAAAATGATTATATGTACAAAACCTTTTGTAGGTAGGACACTATTGGACCTCTGCCCAAATCTAGTACTGAACCTGACCCCCCATGCTAAATCATTTGGAAGTACAGTATACTAGGACTCCAATTCAGACACACTGGGGGGCTGTCACAAATCTACTAACTCTAATTATGTAAAATACAAATAAATAAATAAACAAGAATGTGTTGTGTAACAACTCCCCCAAGATTCCCCTCCACCACAGAGAGACTAAACTGTCCTTCTGAAAGAGACTACACTGACATCCTCCATCCCAGACAGACTACAATGACCACCATCACAGTGTGACATGGGAGAGTTACTCCATATGAGAGTGGAGAAACCTATTCTTCAGGTAGCATGTGTTCCTGATGTTGTGGACTACTCTTTTATTAACAATTTCACAGTATTGCCCATTGGTGGCAGTTGACTTCATACCTATCCCAACAAGTTGGCGTGGTTCCCAAACACATTTATGATGTATGAACAGGAGGGTGTCAGTGATGGCTGAGGGTGGGAAGAGAAGCTCCCTACTCTTCACAGCCTGTCAGGGGATCTTCTCTGTGGAGTGGCAGGAACACGGTCCCTTCAAACAGGAGCTGTGGATTCTCTGAAAATAAAAGACATCAAGTATTAAGGTATACAGGCTATAGATTCCCATCAATATTTTTTATACAAGGTCTTTCAGTAAGACTATTTGACCTGACATGGTAGCCCATATGCCTGTGATTTTCACCGGTTGCCTGTGGTTCCTGTCTTCACCAAGTAGGGTTGAGTTGGGTTGGCATTGTCTCCACATTTTTTTCTTTTTGTGGGTGCAGCTTTGTGGGTGCAGCACTGGCCAGAGAAGTCATTACACATCCTCTCCACCACCTCCTTCACCACCTCATCCTTGAACTACCAGAGAGAGGAGGAGGAGAGAGACATAAGGAGGAGAGAGCCATAAGGAAGAGAGAGACATGAGGAGGAGAGAGAGAGACATGAGGAGGAGAGAGACATGAGGAGGAGAGAGAGACATGAGGAGGAGAGAGAGACATGAGAGTGAGAGAGGAGGAGAGAGACATGAGGAGGAGAGGAGGAGAGAGAGACATAAGGGTGAGAGAGGAGGAGAGAGAGACATAAGGGTGAGAGAGGAGGAGAGAGAGAAAATCATATTGGGCCAGAATAAAAAAAAAGATATATGGTCTGACAGACAGTACATATCATCTTCACCAATCATGTGTACATCTGAAACATTTGACAATCACCCATAACTAGCGCACTGTCCATAATGGACTAATGGGTGGATTCTTACATGAATGAATGAATAAAGGATTAATTGAGTGGAGAGGCAGAGGGATAGGATAGGGCTTTCACACCGGCAAAGAACCGTGCCGAATACACGGTGCTGTAGGCGCGTGCAGTGGCCGAGGAGAGTGTACTATTTTCGGCTAGACATATATGCATGCTCTCGGGGTTCAAAACATTACTTCCCGGGGTGCCAGAATGATGCCTGATGGCTCAAACTGACCGTATACTGATGGTGGAGTTATCCAGCATAGTCTTGTATTTTTACCACCTTCCTAGCTGGTGTTAGGCGGTGTTATTCGCGGACAAAGGCGGTGTTATTCGCGGACAAAGACGGTGCTGGATATCGCACACAAACCTCACATTGATGACTTAAGCTTATAGATTCTGTTATATCTTCCTGATGGAAGTATTTCTAACGCACTAACTAGCAAGCTATACACATCACACAAGCATGCTTCGTGAAGGACATTCATTTACACAGAAATACTTTGACTTATTCAAATATTTATTTTTTCTTACTCACTCGTTTTGAAGAACAGACGTTCGCTCTCTCTGCTGAATTTGAACTTTTCTTGAACCTAACCTGATGAGCGATTGCTCTGGCTCCGCCCATCAAAAGGCGGCTCTGTATCTGATTGGGATGTCTATACCCGGCTCTGCCATCTGATTGGTGTAGCGGGTATAGACACTGTCATCTGATTGGCGTAGCGAGTATGGACAACGCGTAGTGAGTATAGACATTGCACTACTGTAGACTCGTTGCCTGCGATACAGCTTTTAGCCCATGGAGGTTTAAAATGGAGGATTTAAAATCCCTGCTGCCGGCGGTGCGAAATACATTCTGGAATACTAAGATGCATAATGCCGTGTGAACGGTCGGCTGGTATTGGCGTACTTATTATGAATTTAGTATGCAGTAGGCTACTCATCCAGTAAGCAGTATGCTAGTATGCCATTTTGAACACAGCCATAGATCTTTGATTTCAACTCATGCAAAATAGGAGCAAAAACAAGCGTTGTTTAAGTGCGTTTATATTTTTGCTCAGTGTATTTCTCTTGGCTACAGTAAATGACCCAAATCAAGATTATATTAGATGTATTTCTCTTAGCTACAGTAAATGTAAACATGCTGTCCACCCTTCACATACTTGTTCACAATCGATTAAGATTGACATTAAGTCTTGCAATTACACAGTTGCTCAATGGTTTTATTTTGTGATCCTTCATTGCTTACCAAAAAAATCTAACCCTCAGATGGTTAACAGTAGAAAAATGTCATTCATTACTTAAATACCAATGCATACAAAATGGAAACTTTTCACAATAAGCACTAGTGTTGAAATGACTGGCTGAAACATAAACACAATGGTTATCATTAAAATACTTCGATCTGCCTCCATTTGTGTCACCCTTTGGTATGATTACTTTGTAAAGATGATTTGAAGCCATTGTTGACAATCTTCCATGAATAACAAATTGAAATACCAATCCAGGATATGAAATGGTATGTCTTGCTAGAGCAAACCAGAGAAACATATTGTGACACCAAGCTTTAGGGCATTTTACTGTAATGTATTGCCCTATAAAAAGATAAGTACGCACAAGGGGAGCAAGAGTACACGTGCCAACATCAACAGATCTGTTGAGTTGCTATTTGCTTAGTCTGTTGACATAATAATCCTGATTGACAATTTGGAAGTAAGATGTTTGACTGAGGAAGTGTGACATCTGCCTAACCCTGGAGAGTGTGATAACTCCATTCCCAACACATCACTCACATAATTATAAATAGTGTGCCAGTGGCAAGAATGAATAATGATGTTGTACAGCAACTCTGGTCCAGTCCACAGAAATGTCAACACTTCATTGTGTGTGTGTGTGTGTGTGTGTGTACAGTTTCACATTGGTAATACAAAATATATACAGTGCACTCTTGAATGATGAATGTTCTGATGCATTACTTGATGCTGGCAGGATGTACTCTCCTCAAACAACCATCCATTACAATTAAATAACTTAATGTTAGAAAATACTTACAAAGTAAAACAACTACTGTTGTCTAAACTTGGCCTTACAGGTATATACACACATCATTAGTGTATACCTGTTGTGGACCTTTAGTGAGTTTCAGTTCCTTTCCATTTACATCTTTCTGCCACAGTCAAACACAAAGCCACTGGGTTCTATCAACCCCTGGCTTTATCAGAGACACCCTTATCATAGAGAATACCACATAATTCCACACATGTTCAATCCTCAGTAGGGTACTGTTGGTAACAATAGGTAGCGGTACCTTGTAACTTCAGACATTTAATTAAAAATGCTATGACAAAGTGCATCCAATAAAACCAAGACACAGGTACACTCACAGACACATTTCTAAGAACAAACATGAATATCAGGACAGCATAAATACATCATACAGTATGTGCAAAGAAAACATTAAAATGTAACACAAACACTTGAAGCAGTGTACACAGTAGTAGTACACTCATTACAGGTAAGGTTGACATCATGAGGACCCCACATAGCTCTGAACCAGCTTTATAGTAATACTGCCAATGAGACAGTCAAAGATACGCTACAAATATGGTAAGAATAGCTAGTTCTTCAGAGATAGAATTGACATGGCAAGTTGTTGCAGTTGGATGGGAGTGAAGCCTATTTTTCTTCTTTAGCTTTGTCTTAATGTATACCAAAGGTTTAAAAACATTGGATTAAAAAGGACTATTGTCAATGTTAACAAAAACAGATTACTGGAACATTGAACATCTGATCCGTTTTTTTTTTTTAAACAAGCCCTTGATGAAGATTGTGTTTAATTTGAAAGGGGGTAAATAGAGTATAGAGTTAGGTCCCCTTTTTCCTCCCATGAAACTAAATGATGAAAACTGCTTTGTTGCCATTGACAGCCATTTCCGACACTCATTAAAGTTAATGAAAGGGCGGGAGGCAGTCCTGCCAAGTCATTATTAGCCTGCCATGCTCCCCATCAAAGAAGACGTTTTGCTTGAGTCAGCCACTGATGAATATGGCAATTACATATGATGGGACAGGTCACAGTCAGCCCCAGCCATTATATACTGCTCAGCTCTAATAATGTAACTCAAAGACTGTGGAATATCATATTTCATGGCTTCAGTGTGCCCAAATAGGTATTAAAACACGAGGAAGTGAACCATAAACTTAAAGATGGACCCAACTTGTAGTCTTCAGGGTTAAACAGAGTATCACCAGTGACATCTGGTTAAGTGATTCAGTTCCCATCTTGTTTTAACATGGAAAATGAGAGAAGAGATAGTTAGATACAAGTGAATGGTTTGAAGTGTGTGACCAATGATCAATCAAGTTCCTGACGATTAAAGGCTGCTTTACATGCCTTTGACTGGAGAACGTGGCAGCATGTGGTTCTGTTCTAGTGTTCAGAGACGGGCCCAGACATTAACATGCCTCAGCCAACCACTTTCACTTTCTGGGGAGGAATGCAGCTAGACGCTGCTTCTTAATGGGAAGGATGTGGATCTCTTGTGAGCTGACCTTCTTAAGTTTGATAGCTCTGTTCTTGGGGATCTTTTTGAGGGGGTCATTGGGGTCATGCTGCTCCCCCTGGGCCCTGGATGGGGCTCCATAGAGCTGCTGCAGAGCTGTAGCCCCCTGGCTGCCATCTCGTTTGATGGAGAAGTTCTTAGTGGACACCCCTGAGAGGCCTTTGATCTTGCCGCAGAAGATGGTGGGAACCGTGTCCTTCACCGACACAATGACCTTCGCCGTCTGTGAGGTGCTGACGATCTCAATGTTGCCTGTGCTGCTGAGAGAGGCCTCGCGGGTCAATGAGCTAGCCCCGATGCTGCTGTCTACCAGCCACTTGTGCTGCCTGCTGAACTCCAGTGAAGCCAGGCTGCTCAGAAGCTTCTGAGTGCATTCCACGGGCCTGAGGACACCCAGATGCATGGTGGTGCTGGTAGCACCTTGACTAGAGAGGTGTGGTCTCTCGCCCCCTGATAACCCATTGGAGCCGCATGACTGGATACACGTTCTTCTCACACCAGCCACTGACAGGTCGAGGACATTGTCCTGCTGTTGAGGGAATTCCTGTTTTGGCTCAACTGGACATGGCTTCAGGGATAGATCCAGCACCTCTCCCTCACCCACTGAGAGAGAGGACAGGGAGGCATGCTGTAGGTGAGGAGGAGGCATGATATACCCTCTTGGTGAAGGGAGAGGAGAGGTAGCTGTATCCTTTGTGTAAGTCTGGGTGCTTTTGCTCACAGTGCAAGTTGGTTTCGGCGGGTCAGTGTTCCGCTTGGAGCCCTCGCTCTGTGGGACAGGGATGGGGATGGGAAGAGGAATGGGAAGAGGCACTGGCAGAGGGACAATGACCGGGTAGGGGACCAGGAGGGTGGCTGGGGGTACCAGAGGGGCCAGTGGGGAGCTGTAGGGATGTGGGAGTGGAGGAGGTGGGAAAAAGGCAGAGGTGAAAGGGTCTGACTGGACAGATCCAGTTGACTGACAGGATGTGGGCGACTGAGAGGGGAAAAGGTCCTGCAGGATGGCTGCAAAGGCTGGATTCTGGAGGAGGGACAAAAGGCTTGGATCCTGCACCTGCCCAGCTGTTTTCTGGTCCGTGGCTGGAGGTGAGCCAAAGGTGACAGAGGCATTCTGACAGAGGATGTTGTTCTGCAGGGACAATGCCGGGCAGTGAGCACTTTGTGGGATCACTGGAGGGTGCAGGTGCTGAAGAACCTGCTGCTCCAAGACCAGAGGCAGGGAGACTGGGCCTTGGCTAGTCATGAAGTAGGGAGTCGCCCCCATCTGGCCAAGCTGAGGGCCAGCTGCCCCTGCCATCTGGAGATGAATAGGCAGCATCACTGGACTGTCTCCCAAGCAGATGGGCTGTAGGACAGTGGTGGCTACTTTGAGGGCCATCCCTCCAGGTGATTCAGCCGTTGGGCTTACCACTGGGGGTCCAGGGACATCCACCAAGGGGCTGAGCTCTCCCTTTGTTAGACCTGAGGAATTGACATCCCAGGAATCAGCAGTGATGATTGTATTTATGTCATTCTCCAACTTCCCAATGACTTCCCCTTCTCCCAAGTCACTGCTGCACACGTCGGCCTGGGGGCTACATGTAACCATGGTCACGGCCATGTTGTCCTTGTACATGCCCTGCATAATCTATTTTGACCTCTCTACCAAGATCTTCCTCAAGTGCTAGTGGCGTGCCTCATGATTTTTCCATTGGTGTGAGCAGTCCTAAAAAAAGAGGAGAGAGAGCAATATGTTATAAAAACTAAAATATCACTGCTCATTCCACACATTTGAAAAATATGAAAATAAGATGATGTAAACCCTGTGCTTGAATAAGAAACAAGGCAGGGGTCTCAAACTCAAATTGTCTGGGGGCCAATATCAGTCATGTCAACCTTATAGGGGGACATTTCAGGTATCGCTAACAAATGTTGTTAGAGATAACTGAAATGTTGTTAGCAATACCTGAACAAAAATAAATACTACTCTGCATGTTTAATTAAATAGTGTCATTTCTGGTTATAGGACAAACCTTAATTTTGGCAACAATATCCTTCAATAGAGATTTCCATTCAAATCAACAAATCCACAGTCTATTGTTCTTTAAATTATCTATGTTCGGGTTTAGGTAGTCTGTGGCTACTTGTGTCATATTTAAGTTTTCAACTCAGCATCGTCTGAGGCAGTATCAGTTTGAGAACGCTGGTTACCCCTGGCTATAATCACTAGTCTATCTATCAGACCATCACACTACTGCACATCTGAGTATAGCCTCGGATTAAAGGGAATCACATTAGCTTCACTCTCAAGAGCCTTGTTTATTTGTTTATGTGCCAGAATATGAGTGGAATTTATTACACAAAATAGACCAACTCAAGCATCCCCTCACCCATTACACACCATGGCAGACAGTGAGGAAGAACACACTGCCAGTGCCAGGGAAAACATACAGATTGGATACCACTGCAAATGATTTCCCTCTCACAGCATGCTTTTTTTCTTTCTCATAAGCAAACATTAGCAAAGACAAGTACAAGTAAACAATAAAGCCATTTCAATGAAATACTATTATATAATCAAAGATGACAAAACCGTGTCAACAAATACACCAGCTTTGGTGTATGTAAAACTATCAAAGCATTTGCCTCAACTCAGTTACAGAAAGTAACAGTACAGGGTGATTAAGAGTGAATTATATTTGTCAACCTCTCCAAATACAAGACAAAACCCTCTATTCTTGCCAGTGACAGTTAGGTTAAAAGGGCTTATCTGTGTTTCTGTAGTTTGTCTCCTCAACAAAGACACTGGTTTTATTTTATTAATTTTAATCCACTGACACATGGGTGGTTTTGCTGTGGGGAAAATCACTCCATCATGCTGCCTGGTTCCCTCTGATTACAGACAGGGACTGGAGGGAGTTTTTTTCTTCTTCTTCAAAGCCCATTCTATTCCTCCCTCCCTTGTTTAACTCTTATCCTGTGGTGTAAGACTTCACTTGGAGAGGTTACGCCTAGAGTAATAATAAGCCATGTAGCTGAATGAGGCGAAGCATTTAATTTGAGAGGCCAAGGAAGAGCCCCTGGCAAACTCTACTTTCTGAAATGGTTCAATTTCATTATTGACTGAGATCAAGTAAACAATGCATTGTTTAACTATAACTAACCATTGCAGTTTAGCTACACATTCATTTTGACTGTTGAAATACATCAAAATTAGACTGCTCAGCATTGAGGCAAGATACTATCTAGTCAGACACTGACAACAGAGTTAAATCTTAAGACAGAGTAAACTTGACAATATTGCAGTTGAGAGTAGATTTCATATAACCAGGGTTCTATTACACAAACATTTCTTTAATTTATCTTCAGTATGTTACTCTACACTTTTGGTGCCTGAGTAGAAATTACTTACTTGTTCAAGTTTGTGGAAAACAAATACATACTAGTTTAAATGCTATCAACATCAGACATCTAACTTTAGAGTTAGTCTAACATGTATTTAAGTAAATACTCAGTTAAACATGTACAAATCATAATGTAGAATTGAAAAGGCAGCAGGGTAGGTCACTGGCTTTGGAGATTATTTATTCTTTTGGATATGACTTTACGGGAAATACTAATCATAAAGAAACCATAACTCCAAGTACTGCACAAGTCCAATCATACCAGCAAACAGAAATGTAGGGCCTGCTCAAAGTTCTCAGTGGTCCATGAAGAGATGGACCTATTCAACCCTGGTAAACTGACAAAGAATATATTATTTGCACCAATGGCCTAAAGATTAGTTGCAGAGGAGAGGGGATAATGGGATGATTGGAAATAGATGGTCCATGTGCGGACAGTGTACGGTTATTCTTCCACTGTGTGTCCTCAACATTTATCATGTTGTTGCCTCCATGTATCTGTGTGACACCAGACAACAGCTACCACATCCTCCTCCTGCCAGCCCTCATCCATCCCCAGTGATAGAATGCTCCAGGGGGCTTCTGGTTACTGTAGGCCTACAATGTCAGCAGTAAAGGTTACTTCATCACAGATCAACACACCAATGACCATGTCACAGGTTTTATGTGAGATTTCCTTGAAGGAAATAGCCCTCCATGCAGTGTTGGTTTGCTTGGGTGGGTGAGTAAAGTGTAGGAATGCTGTTCCCTCTGGGTGAGTTGTGATGTTGTTCTGTAGCGTAGCTGAGACATTGTACCAGGCCTCTGATGGATCATATCTATGATTAGACGAATGGCTGACACAAGGGACAGATCTAGAGAGCGTGCACCTTGGGGATAAAACAGCAACAACATGTTTAAACACACCATATGAGGATCCAATAAAAGACTGTGGATAACATACACTCAGTATGTGCAGTCATAAATAAGACAGGGGAGGATTTCAGACTGGGACTGTCAACATCATGCTGTTGCTATGTGAGGATCTGTCCACATCAACTCTTTTCAAAATAATTTTAATCTATCAATAATCAAATTCTGTTCACTTCTCTTCTACCTGCACCATGCCACACAAGAGCATTTCTCATTTTCTAAGCCCAACAGTCTAGGGAGGAGTGTCAGCCAGCTTACCGCAGTCACAGGACTACATCAACAATCTGGCCCCCTCCTACCTTGCCGACCTCGTCCCCCCCCCCCTCCTACCCCCCCCCCCCCCCCCCCCCCCCCCCCGTTGCCTCAGGTTTAACGACCAAACCACCCTCAAGACCACCAGGACCAAGCTCCGGACCTGGGGTGATAGGGCCTTTTCAGCCGCAGCCCCGTCCCTCTAGAACGCCCTCCCCAACCATATCAGACAGGCCAACACCCTGCCAACCTTTTAACAGGCCCTCAAAACCCACCTCTTCAAGCTTGCCTTCACCAGTTAACCCTCTCCCCCTCCCCTTCCCATGTGTCCCCAGCACTACCTTAATTAGGCCCCTATACTTTCTTTTATTTATTTTTTGTTTCTTTTTATTGTTACTACTCAAATCTTTTCAGTTTGTAAAGCGTCTTTGAGTGTCTAGAAAAGCTATAAGTCTAATGTAGTATTATTATTATTATTATTATTACATCGAATGGTGTAATTTGAATTGACATACTATTGAACAGAGGCGCATTCAGGACAGATGGATTTTCTCTCCTTTTTTTCCCAGTAATAGAGGAAAAGACTAATATAGCACTTCCCTTTTTATCTCATTAAACTGATGATGTACTGCAGAAACATTTTGGGCATATCATAAGGTGCTTAACAACTGCACAGTATCTGACTGTGGATCAGGAGATGTTAACTCAGACCATGGTGAATAGTCTCTCTCAGCTGAGTAGGCATCAGCAGGAGAGCTGGCTGCTCTCTGGCCTCTCCACACCAGTGCTGCCGTACACGGATCACTGAGCTGGGATCATGTGAGTGCAGCACTTAACTCTCCAATAAACACATAAACACGCACACACACACACACACACACACACACACACACAAGTGCAATGTGAAGACCAGGACAATTAATTATCCATGTATGGCTAATATCTATACTCTTTTCCTGAGTAATCTTGAGTATTTTTGGTCAAAGTGGGGATCGAAAAGCATTTGTGTTATCAGCATTCTGCAATTTTCAAATCACCCATCACACCCATCAATTTTCAAATCACCTTTTTTGTTTACTTCTTATATGCTGTGTCCTGTGTAAGTAATAGGACAGTGAAGCATTTGATCTTCTTTTGGCTCTATACTCCAAAAGTTTGGATTTTAAATCAAACAATTACTATGAGGTTAAGGTGGAGATTCTCTGCTTTTATGTGTGGGTGTGTGTGTACATGGGTTTCACCGTTTAGAAATAACAAACACTTTTTATATAGACCCCCTATTTTAGGGAACGAAAAAATAGTTAATGATAAAAAATGAGGACGGTGTTTTCTATCACGTAATTTGTGCAGGCATAAGACAGCTGTCAATATCTCATATTGATTCTAGGTTTTGGGTGAGGAGCAAAGAGGTATCAATGAAAGTCAAGGAAGCTATTATTAGGCTAAAAAAATCCCCCCTCCACCCAAATAAATTATTCAGAAACATAGTCAAAACCATATGCTTGCCAAAATCAACAGTTTGTAACATCATTAAAAAGCACTGGTGAGCTCAGCAATTGGAAACAGGCTTGTCCGCCAAGGAAAACTTCTACAGTGGATGACCAAAGAATGCTCACAATAATTAAGAAAATCCCAAAACAACTGTCTCACAGATCAGGAACACTCTCCAGGAGTAGGCGTGAATGTGTCAGAGACTATCTTGTGCAGAATACGTCAGCTGAACTACTACTTCACTGTGCAAACCAGTAGTTATCATTTGGACAGATAAGATGAGTATTATCATGTGCCACAGGGTTTTTCCTGGCTCAAAAAAGGTCTTAGGTGGGGCTGTGCCATGGGGGTGGAATCGTGGTTGCTAGTAGGGTATGGGGGCTTGAAGTGAATGCTGGACCTGAATCAAGAACAATTTGATTGACATGAAGTTGGCTGCTATACACTCAAAACACAATGATAAGGTGGTCCTCCTGGAAGCTGGTATTACATCCCTGCTATAGAATTACTAATAACCTGAATTATAACCTATCCCAGCCTTACTGTATATACAAACAAATAAGTAGACATTTTGCCAGCTGGCCCATACTTCCCAGCTGATTGGTTAAAGAAAAATACATTAACATTGTCCATGTTATCATCTATGTTTATCAATCAGAATATCAATACATTCAACCCTTATGCTTACATCCATCCCTCATGCTCACCGCTGTCCCTCATGAGAATATACAATCATTATGGTCACTTCTCTACCAACATGACTTGAATACTAATAGTACATAACAAATAACCTCTGACTCTGTGTACCTTGATGAGATTCATTCAACCTTGTGGCTTTTCCGAAGGTCTTCTTCCTGTGTCATCTGCCTTCTGTCATTTTCCATTTCAACAGGAGGACTACAGTTCAGGGACAGTTATAAATAATCGCCAGAAACACAACGCTTCTTTAATTAAATATGAAGTAATGTAAGCCAGAGCACAACTGAAACCCAAGAACATCCATTATAATTACTGCTAAATAGCTAATGGCCATTCAGTCTCTAAACACTATTGTTATGACAAGACGGGTCAGAGTGTCTGTGTAGTACTGTGCTGTAAAAGTACATAAAACATCCTCTGTGAGAGGTTTCTGTTAAGTAAAAACACAATACTGGTGTTCAGGCGCTCAAGTTGCAGGCACCTAAAACTAATTGGGTAAACTGAGAAGAATACTAGCCCTGGGAGGACCAGAGGAGATCCCACCCCCTCTACTGTAATCATTTCCACATTTCCCTTCTTCTCCTTGCCTCATCGAAGGAATGTACAACACACAAAGTCAGTGATAGGAGGGAAAACAACAGCAACAAAGTGTCGATGAGGCGTCCCTTCAACAACACACAAACTTCCCTCACAAACAGCTGCAGAACAATGGTGCTTCTAGAAACATTTAGGAGTTGAGAAATCCGTCTGTAACCGGTGCCTTTACTATGCTGCTCAACAATCTTGTTGTGAAGGGAGAGCTTTGCCTCTATCCATCATAAGATGTTTCTTGCAGGAAAGCTTGGTGAGAAATTATTTGTTAACTTGCATTCAGAGGTGGGAAACCCTTTTTCAAAGAGTGAAAGTACTTACTCACCAACATGCACTAACCCAACTGATTCTAATTAGCACAGGTAGGAGAACTCATTAGTGGCATAAGCTGGTTTAGTGTTTTTTCTTACTGTGTTCAATACTTTTTTCTTGTGTACTTTATTGTACATAGCTTTTTTTATGTATTGGAATGTTACAATTGCTTTAGCTGTGTAGTTTTAGTGAGTTAATACCAATGTCTGGTCTAAATGTCATGTGAATAGCTGCAATATGTTGAATTAAACAAATTGTTGATGAGTTGAATACATATTTCCCCCACTGTAAATACATCAGAGGTCTGGTAATACCAACACCGCACCCCAGAGACAACAACACTTATTTGATACTAAATATATGCATTTTTCCTCCAAAATGTAATTAGTCAACATAGTCAACATTAACATGAGATGCTGCATAATAACAATGCTCTATTGTTTCATTTAAATGCAGAGACCACACCACCACCACCACCATAAATGCCTAGGAATGTTAGTCCGTCCATGCCATGAGCATCACAATGCTCGCATTGATGCATCTACTGTCCTCATGCTGTCAAGTCATAGTCATTCTGCTCTGAGTGACAACTAGCATTGCTAGCATCTATATCTGTTTGAGACAGAAGGGCCTTTAGAGTGTTTCAATTTGATGTCACACTGACTGGACATCTACGGCTACAGATTTTTGAAAATCAATATGGCAACTAGGAGTTCAAACAGCAGATGCTGCCAGAGTGTGTTAACACTGTGAATGCCAGAGAGGGGCACAGCAAGTTCGAGTCTGCATGATTTCTCACATTAGTCAAATGAGACCTCCACGAGTTATACATATCATGTGCATTATTTTATTTTCTGAAAACAAAAGTCTTCAAAGGTGTCACTTGACAGTACACATCTACCTAACAAGGAGCCACAGTAAATGTTTAGGTTTGAGCATCACTGACCTGACATACAAAACACAAACTGGTTTGCATAGTGACTACCTATAGATGCTATTTACTGTCTAGACATCATTGAGGTATGATATAAACCTGACCTCAGAAGTTTTAACACCAAAACAAGCATAGGTATATAGGTAAAGGCTACAGATGATGATAGCTGTGACTAACTGTATCAATCAGACACCGAAGCATACATAAAGGAGGTACTGTATGATTTTAAATTAGGGGAGTCACTTGAAAGCATAACATTCCTACATTATAGCATAAACAATACATTTGACATAAATAAATGCGCAATGTGCGTAATGATCAGCCTGTTTATTAGCATAGTTAAAGGGCGTTTTAATTTGAATAATTAAGAAATGTACCTTCATTAAAATGCTGGTTCCAAAGCAAACAGCACCCAGCCAGAATGGGGTGCCTGTTAGTAATCTAAAGACCTCTTCTTCTCATGTAATCCTTCCAGCACCATAAATGACTTCTTGTCCCCCGAGATGAGCAACGCCGATACAATATTTACCATTCCAGCAGAAATGCGCGTTGGATGCAATTCATAACACGTAGAATTTATGTAATAAAAACCGAGATATGATTGCCTTGGGCTAATAATATCGTTTGATAGGTAACGTTTTTATATCCCCATCATAGACAGACGTTCGCTCGGTTAATAATATCCCCAAGAAGGATCGACTCCTGTGACAGCGAGGCTGCGCGCGCAGCTCTAGGGATAGCGGTCCGCCCCCTCCCCTCTGATGCTCTGTCCTCTGAGGTGAAGCGAATCCTCCTCATACTAATGAAGCTTCATGAAGAATTCCTTTTCAGTATTGTGAAAGTTTTCAGTATTGTTGAAGTTTTACTAAACATATTGTTTGGTTCAAATAACCCGTATTGTATCGTATAACCCGTATTGTATTACTTAGGCTAATATATATGGAGGTCTGTCTATTCAGCAAATAAAAACGTACATGGATGCTTGAGGGTTCACATGAGAGCAGGGCTGGTCCGAATAGTATTATTTGTCACAAGAAATTCTAAAACATGAGATTAAGAAGGAGAATAAAAAAGCTGTGCATATGAATTGCAAATGGCTCAACATATATAAATGCAGCTGATGTTAAAGCGATGCAAATGCCTCCATAGATTCTTTTTGATGAGGTTTTCAGTATCACTTCCAATAGCAATAGCCCTTTTTACTGTGGTTGATGGAAGTATGATGGGAGACGAGGTGTGGAGATGACTGCTGCGCCTGTGGAGGAGGTAGAGGAGTGCTAGGAGCTGTCTGTGATGGTGACAGCCAGGTCCGGTGAGTGGGTTCCCTGGGGCTTCCCTATCGGCCCCAGGCAGCCCCAGTCTCAGGCCCAGGCCTCCTATTGTTCCACAGAGAGGCTGCCAATCTACACATTAATGAGCCACACAACCTCCCCTGGGTAAAGAACACATGGCTTCCCTTCACAATTCCCCTCAGTTTTTCTTCTCACCATGTCTCCATTCAAGTCAGAATTCATCCTATCAAAGTATTTGTTGTTTTATAATATTATTTATTTGTTAATTAATTATTATTATTATTGTTGTTGTTGTTGTTATTTATTTATTTCTATGAATGTTTTTAGACTCTGTCCTCACTTGACATCTGCTTTTACAGTTTGAACTTCCATGGCTGTAATGAGTTTATTATCCTCTGTTGTTTTACCTTGTTGTGTTTGTATTTTCTCCTTTATGTTTTTATTTATTCTTCCCCCTGTAAAGTGCACTTTATTGCACTTGTTTAAATGTGCCATACAATATAAATACAATTTGAACACAACAGATCACAATTTGTCCGATACAGAACTGGATTTAATACTCACAGACTAGTATCAGACTCACAGTGACCTCAATGACCCACCATTAGCTCCACTTGCTAGCTAGCTGCTTGTGTTGGTGCATTTGTGTTAAAGAGGAATATTCTGTAAAAACACTCCCTATTAAGGTATCAATCTCATGACAACACAATAACAAACATTTGTTTTATTAATTAGTTCCCCAAAAATGATACATGATACAGGATTGTTTGAGAGCGTATAAATAAAAAATAGAGGAACAGTAGAAGATAATTAGAACAATTTAGAGGGAAAGAGGGAGAGGTGCCATTGGCACTGCTTTTGGATGGATCCTTTGGTGTGTGAGCAGGAGATGCACGAGGAGTCAGGGCTGAGTGATTCTGAATTTAGGTCACCCCACCTCCACCCCCTCATGGACTCATCACGCAAGCCTGAAAAAAACCTCTGTTTTAGGTCATCGCCTTTTTCACACACATCACTGTCTTACAGCTTTGCTCTGGGACAGATCAGTGACATGATGCATTAGGGGGCCTGGTAACATCTGCATTGAATGTGCTTTAAGCGAGTGTGTGTGTGTGTGTGTGTGTGTGTGTGTGTGTGTGTGTGTGTGTGTGTGTGTGTGTGTGTGTGTGTGTGTGCGTGTGTGTGTGTGTGCGTGTGTGTGTGTGTGTGTGTGCCCCCAGCAGCACAGACAGCACTCTGTCTCTAATGTGATTTTCCACACCACATTTTCCTTCCCAAATTAACTCTGTTGTATAATAAGATTGCTGTGCTGGCATTTACTGTGTGAAGGCCTAAAAAGATTGAAGTTAGTAATATCTATTGTATTGTGTTCACTGGCCCTGTTTTAAAAATGACAGTCAGTGTCGCCATGGGCCGCGGAACCGGTATGGCCGGTGTTGAGCATGAAAAGTTCATAAAAGCATGACATTTTAGTTCATAAAAAAAAAGTGCAACTGAAAAAACAAAGAAATTAAATAATTCAAATTCTAGCCGTTGTGTACATAGCCTATCAGGAAGCAATAATGCAGTAAGTTATCTAAAAATGTAACATTATTGGCTATATGTCATGACCTGTGTGTGTGACTGCCGTAAACTTCTCACTTCTAACCCTAACCCTATCTTTTAGTACTGACCAAGTTCGGTGCAAAAATGAAACGAGAAATAACAGACTTTTTCCCCAAACCAACCAAGTTGTCACTCCAGCTGACTCGACTGTAACAGGCCACCCCATGACAGCAGCCAGCCAAAGATAATTAGCTAGCTGCAGACCGCCGACCATATAATCACCATCTGCCCCTTATATGGACCACCCTCGGAAGCCAGCCTCTCCGACTTAGAACCAGATATGCGGGCATGGCTACACGACACCGAGTTGGACCTCTGACGTTACACGAAAGAAGAAGCTAGCTGCTGCTAGCTAACGTTATGCACTGCTGACGTACTTTACATACCTCATGCTATGCTAGTTAACGGGTAGATAACGCGTTCCTCGTGTCTGTCTCGCTCCAGCTGACAGGGGCAACTCTGCTAGTTCCGCTGATGCATCTATTCGCTCGACCCATTCCTCTGAATCCTCGCCAGCCGGCCAGTCCTCCATCGCTCCTGAGCCTCCAGCAGCCACCGACCCTGCTTCATCTCCATGCCCCGCTAAAGTCCACCGCCCTGCCGCTGCAACGGTCCAGTCAGCCCGGCCCAGTCCCGACTCAGCCAGCCAGTCCTCCGTCGCCCCAGAATGTCCAACAGCTTCCACCTCTGTTTCTTCTGCAATGCAGATGTGCATTGCTCCAGTGAATGTTGCAGGGATCTGACCAAGTCCAACCAGCCAGATGACCCAGCTATTCTTTCAGCTACAAAACGTGTAACGTTGCAAGGTAATACACAGAAAACACGCTCAATTCAGCTGCAGTGGTTTAAAGACTTCCCATGGCTAACATTATGTCAAACGCGAACTAAATTGTTCTGTACTCACTGCCACCTATGGACTATGAAAGGACTGGGTTCAGGGTTTACTAAAACTTGTAACAAGTATCTTAGAGAACACTGTTAACAGAAGGCTACTTATGAAGTTATGGACCAGATGATCAGAAAACTCTAGATTTGTTAGGAGAGGGAAGGTCAGCACCATCGAAATGAACTCACACGGGACAGGATCTAAACTAAAGTTTACAAGGTAAGAGAATAAGTATATATTTTATTTTTGTTCTCTACCATGTAATTTATTTATTACTGATCACAATAACAAACATATAACACAATGAAAACACAATAAAAAGATGCTGTGTTTATCCACAGGTAACCCAAGATGATTTAAGTATGCAGGACAAGTCTGGTTCTGATCACAGGTAAGTATGAGGTTAGGTATTTTATAATCTATGTATTCCTATTTATGTATTTATTCTAATGTATGTTTATTATCTATGTATTTATTCTATATATTTTTAACCAGACTCTTTCTTTGAAATATGAACTCTTATTACTCTATGAACACTTATTACTCTATGAACCCTTATTACTCTATGAAATGATAAGGAAATCAATTATCAAAATTAATCACAATATGGACACGAAATATCAGTAGAATATGTAAAACTAAATAAAATATCAGATCACTGGTGGCTCTTAGCCTAAATTCAAATCAGTGCATTAGAAACAAAACAAAACCTGCACACTTTTAGGGTGGCTAATAATGATAGTCTCTGCCCTAATCAATCTTTGAATAGTTCCAGGTCCTCTTCTTATTAGATCAACTCAGTCCAATCCTACCGGTTATGTAGAAGCTCAGTCCAATGGTACTTTCTCTTTCAGGTCCTGTCTTGGGAAAGGCTCGCCAGCCAACATCCTCACACCAACCTCAGATGGAGTTGCACACACAGAATGCAGACAGTGTATCCACAGACTCCAGACTCAAACACCAAAAACAAAAACTCCAAAATACATTCAAAGAAGTACAATCCAACCACACGGGAACAATGGAAAGGTCTGTTCTGCTAGCTAAGCTACATAGCTAGTTTACGTAGCTAGGCTAGCTAGGTTCTCCTCAGCTCAATATCAAAATATCAAAATATCAAAATCCAATGTCCAAATTCGGTTTATACCGCTAACAGAAATACAAACTTTTCAAGACAGTCACAAACTGATTGCTCAGTTGAATATCTATGCTATCTCCTCTTCAGATTATTCTATTCAATTCTCAAATGTTATCTTATGTTTTTCCCGATCTCCGGTCTCTCAAGCTCTGCTGTATACACCAAAACAATTTTACACTTACACAATTTTACTCTCTCGCTCTATCATTGCTCACATTTATTGCGTGAAACACCACTTCAAGTCACAAGTGTTTTAATAAATAATAAATATTAATTAAATTATTGTTGTCTGCTTTTTTTTTGTATCTAGTAGGTTAGAATTAATTCATTTAGTTAAGAATTAGATTTCCTATTTGTGATGTATTCACCGTTGCCATGGTTTTGTTAACGCTATGCATACTGGGTATTGAAAATGCCATGTTGTACTGTTATGTTGATCTAACGTGGGGCTCCACAGTAGATAAAATAAATACTCAAGTTACAGCCATGTCTGAGTAGTACATGTTATACAGGTGAGGTTCATAGTCCTCAGGATATAACATAAATTGGCGACGAGGACGTCTGAATCCACGACCGGAAGAAGTTTCGGCGAGTTGTTTGCTCGGATGCTGGGCTAGCTTTAGTTAGCCACCAATGTTATTAGCCTGCACCCGTAGTAACGGTAAAGTGCGTCCCGCTCGCTGTGTTGCGTTGCGCAGTGTATGGAGCAGCAAGAGGAGGGGAGCGACCAAGATATCCAGTTAAGGGAAAATAAGAAGATGGCTGGAATTATTGGTAATATTGGACCTTTTGATGAGAGTGTTGAACAGTGGTCTAGCTATACAGAGCGCTTTGACTACTTCATCACAGCAAATGACATTGATGATGACAGGATAGTTCCAACATTTCTGACTATTATGGGCCCAAAGACATTCAATTTGTTACCTAACCTGCTACAGCCGACAAAGCCAGGTACCAAGACATATAAGGAAATAGTTGATAATATCCTAGCCCTCCATTTTTCACCAAAGCCTCCACCGACGCAGCCAGGAAGAAGGCGAGTCTGTTACCCTGTATGTTGCAGCTTTATGGAAGCTAGCTGAACATTGTGAATTTAAACAAACATTAAATGACACATTGAGAGATCGTCTTGTGTGCGGTTTGAGTAATGAAGCGGCACAGAAGAAGCTACTGACAGTCAGTGATCTGACGCTGGAGAAAGCTGTCAATATCAACGTGACTATGGAAATGGCAGCAAAGGAAGCCCAGCAGTTACATACAACGAGCCGAGTGCATAAGGTCAGTAGTGAGGAGCAAAGTGGCCAGGGTCCATGTGTCGTTGCGGGAGAACAGGACATCTTGCATCTACGTGCTGGTGTAAGGACCTGGACTGCCATAATTGTGGAAAGAAAGGGCATATAGAGCGGGCTTGTAGAAACAAAAAGAGCGCTGAATGGCCAACAAAGTCTGGATACAAGAAAAACACTGGATATGACAAAAAGAAAAGACATGTTCGTACCGTCGAGCAGGGAAAGACAGCTAGTGACTCTTCAGAGGAGGAGGAGAGAATATGTTTTCTCAGAGTACTAAACATGGATGAGGGCTCAGATTGCTACTGGGCTACCCCTGAGCTGGAAGGACTTCCAGTGAAAATGCAGATCGACACTGGGTCAAGGGCTTCAATCATCTCAAATAGAGTCTACAATAAATTCATGAAGCACCTCCCAGCATCAGACACCAAGTTTCGAACATATACAGGAGAGCCCGTTCCGATGAGGGGTATGACGGATGTGACTGTCCAGTGTAATGGACAAACTGAGAAGCTCCCTGTTTACATAGCCAATGGAGATTATCAAGCATTGATGGGACGTCTGTGGCTAGACAAAATAAGGCTGGACTGGCAAGCAGTACGCATGATAGCAAACGGCTCCACAGGCCTACAGGCTGTCTTGGAAAAACACAAGGAG
Organism: Nansenia antarctica; assembly: GCF_963989245.1. Lineage (NCBI taxonomy): Eukaryota > Metazoa > Chordata > Actinopteri > Argentiniformes > Microstomatidae > Nansenia > Nansenia antarctica. The sequence continues at coordinate 91,788,509 of NC_137674.1, read as the reverse complement.
GTTTTCCGGAAGGAAAGCATGGAAGCATGGAAGTACAGCATGAAGGACATTACAGTAAAACTACATGTAAAGGCTGAAAGCAAACCGGTGTTTTTGAAAGCTAGACCGGTACCATATGCTATAAGAGACAAGGTGGAAGCTGATTTGGATGCTCTTGTGAAGAGTGGAGTACTGGAGCCAGTCACTGTGGCCTGTCAGGTGTTCAGTGCTATTTAGACGATATCCTTTGCACAGGGGCCAGCGATTCCGAGCACCTTCATAATCTGGACGCCACTCTTCAAAGACTAAAGGAATATGGACTCAGGGTTCGCAGGGAAAATGTGACTTTTTCCGCTCTTCCGTGGAGTACTTGGGACAGGTCATTAATGCCGAGGGCCTACACACGGCCCCATCCAAGATCACAGCCATCATGGATGCACCGCCACCCCAGAACGTCAGTCAGTTGCGTTCGTTCCTAGGGTTGCTCAACTACTACGTCGTTTCATCCCAAACCTAGCATCGCTACTAAAGCCACTACATGACTTACTCTGCCAGGACAAGGCGTGGGAATGGAATAAAGCATGCCAGGAGGCTTTTCAGAAATCAAAGGATGTGTTAGTGGGGTCAGAGGTCCTAACTCATTATGACCCGTCACTCCCAATCCAGCTGGCCTGCGATGCATCTCCATACGGGGTGGGTGCACTTATCTCACACATAATGCAAAATGGGGATGAAAGGCCCATTGCCTTTGCTTCAAGGACTTTAAACAAAGCCGAAGCCAGTCAGCTGGAGAGGGAAGCGTTAAGCATAATTTTTGGCGTTCGTAAATTCCATCAGTACTTATATGGACGGAAATGTACACTCCTTACCGATCACCGACCTCTTACGACCATCCTTGGACCACATACCGGGATACCGTCTCTCGCCGCAAGCCGTCTGCAACGATGGGCGCTGCTGTTGTCTGGGCATTCATATGTCATAAAATATCATAAAGCAGACTCACATTGCAACGCCGATGGCTTATCAAGGTTGCCACTCCCTGTCACCAAACCAGAGCTGCACACTGAGCACGTTGCCTATTTCAGTCAGGTGGATGATGCGCCAGTTTCAGCTGAACAAGTGAAGAAGGCCACACGCAATGACCCGGTCTTGTCAGCTGTCTTGGACATTGTTGTAAAGGGCCACTCTGGCAGCAACGACGGTGCTTCGAAACCTTACCTCGCAAGGAGGGCAGAACTGTCGGTGCAGTCTGGATGTTTGCTGTGGGGAAGGAGAGTGGTTATACCACCAACACTATGCAAACCAGTGTTGCAGCAACTCCACTCAGGACACAGTGGAATAGTAAGGATGAAGGAAATAGCAAGAAGCTACTTTTGGTAGCCAAACATGGATGGACAGATAGAGGAGATAGCAAAAACCTGTTCCTCATGTCAGAAAATCAGGAACAATCCTCAACTAGGTCCTCTGCACCCCTGGAGCTTTCCAGAAAGGCCATGGCATCGTGTGCATATTGATTTCGCAGGACCTTTTGAGGACAGAATGCTACTTGTCGCTGTGGATGCACACAGTAAATGGCCTGAAGTGGCTATCATGAGATCCACCACAACCGAAAAGACAATTGAGAAGCTGGGAGAAATGTTCAACTCGTCACTGACAATGGACCACAGTTCGTGTCCCAGGAAATGGCTGCTTTCTTGCAAGCAAATGGCATACAGCACATAAGATCAGCACCTTATCACCCGTCATCGAATGGCCTCGCTGAAAGGTTTGTGCAAACAATGAAAAATGCATTAAAGGCATCACAAGGGCAGGGAATCCTCCATCAGCGGCTGCACAGATTCCTACTGACGTATCGCAACACGCCACATGCAACTACAAAAGTATCACCTGCCAGCTTGTTGCTACACAAAGAGCTTAGATCCAACTTTGACCTCCTGAAGCCAACGTCAGTGAAAGAGACAGTTTCACAGCAGCAAAAGAAACAAATCCAACAAAGAGGACAAACCAAGTTCAGAGTTTTCACTCCAGGTGAATCTGTGTTGGCAAGGAATTACTGCAGTGGATCTAAGTGGATTCCTGCCACCATCATTGCACAGACTGGACCGGTATCGTATACGTTTCAAACTGCCACTGACATCGTCTGGAGAAGGCACATCGACCAGCTATTACAAGCTCCAACACACACCCCGCTGCCTGCCAAGGACCCTCTCGATACACCGCCTCTTGATCTACCTGCAGAAGTTTCAGGCTCTTCTATGCCTGAGCCTGAGGTTGCTGCCGCAGCACCTGACTCCCCAATCAAAGAGACAGTAACACCTCCGCCTGCATCTGCCTCTGGTCCAAGCCCACCACAGAGACACAGAGACTCTGAGGTTCCAGCTGCACGGTGAAATCCTGAAAGACAGCGGCGGCCTCCTGATCGTTTGGACTTATAGCTCGACACCTCACCCTAATATAGGGGTTTTGCATGTGAGTTGGGGCCGCCTTTTGTCTCTGTTCCTGACCTGTGTTTTGTCTCTCTCTCCGAGTGCACCGCGAGAGACGGAGAGCTACGCCGGAGGAGAGGTCTTCGTGACGCCGGCTCCGACACCGCACGCTGACGGTGACAGGACCGGATCACCTCGCTGACCTGCGCTGGACGCTATCATTGAAACGCCCGACACACGAGACCCTCTCGTTGTGGATTAGCCTATATGGTTGGGGTATAACGGAGGACTTGGAGAACCACTGAGACTGATCAAAACAAGCCAGTTGAGTATCCTTGCTCCCCCAGTACTGTGTTGGATTTTCCGGTCCCCCCCCCTGAGTGAGAGGGAGGACGCTCCCTGGCGGGGGGCTGGACGTACGAACTAAATACTTCTCTTAAACCGGCGCCCCCCTCCCCTCTCTGGAAGAGCTGTACAACACACGCTGCCTCAGGAAGGCCTCCAAGATCTCCAGAGACCCATCCCACCCTGGGTACGAACACTTTGCCCGGCTGCCCTCGAAAAGGCGGTACAGGACCATGGCCGCAAGGACAAACAGACTGAAGCTCAGCTTCTACCCCAGGGCCATCCAGGCCCTGAACACAGCAAAGACCTAGGTTCTGGGCCCTGGACAGTCTGGACGGATTGATGGCAGCTGCTGGATTGAAAAAATCAGGTGTAGTGCTGAGGCACAAATGTGTACATTTCAAGCCTGCAAACTGCGACACTTTAAATGAATGTGCAATAACACTATGTGCAATATGACAACCCTAGTCGTTTTATCTGTACAGTATAGTATAGTGGGCAGCTGGGCAGAGCACGGGACTGGAAGCTGCTGGCAGACTTGGACAAGAAACTCTGCTTCCCAGCTGAGATCGCAGCCACCAACCTGCGACCAGACCTTGTGCTGTGGTCAGCCTCGCTCAAGCTCGTTTACATCATCGAGCTCACTGTGCCCTGGGAGGGTGCAGTGGAGGAGGCCTACGAGCGGAAGAGGCTGAGGTACACTGAACTCGCAGCAGATGCCCAACAACAAGGCTGGACAGCGAAGGTACGCCCAGTGGAAGTAGGCTGCAGAGGGTTCGTAGCCACCTCAACATCCAGGCTACTCAGGGAGATGGGAGTGCGAGGGAAGACCCACCGGCAGGCAATCAAGGACCTCTCCAAGGCTGCTGAAAAGGGGAGCCAGTGGCTGTGGATGAAGAGAAAGGACTCGACCCGGGCGTTCAAATGAGCTGATCGCATCTAGGGAGTGAACCTGGGACGCTGGGATTCACTGCTGAACCCTCTGGAGGTGTCGTGGGCTTATCAGCGAAACATTCATGAAGGAGGGCGCCCACTTGACAACCCAAAGGATGCCATCGCTCATTTGAACACCACAGAGTCTCATCGGTGCCTTAAGTATGTATCTATCGAGGGATATCAACATCTAGTCCTACATAACAGATCTTAGTGGATAGTGTACATAGCCTTTATTTATGTAAACCAGCTCCTTTCCCTTCTTGTGTACTGTCATTTATATATATTAAGTATTTAGTATTTATTGGGGACTGTTGGGGAACAGGGGGGGGGACTATAGGAGGGCTGGTAACAGGCATTTGGCTTAGCCCTGAGGCTGGAACCCCCATGCTGTCCTGTGGATGCCACCAGTATCCTCCATCACGTGTGCAACCTAAATTTGCTGAGTGCAATCGTGTGTGCTTTTCGGTTTTGCCCTACTGTGTGGAAGGGGTATTTCTGCTGTGTAGTGATCTTATGATTCAGCTTGAGTGTGAGTTTGATCTCTTAGTTCACGTTTTGCAGTGTGGTTGAGTGTGTCCATTTATAATTGGAGAGACTGGGGTCAGAGTGGACGATAGTGGCGGGTTGGTTGTGTGGAACAAAAGTCAAGGTAGTTGCTGAAGCCCTGCATTACCCCTGCCTTCTCATCAGTGCCCCCTTACATGAATTTCAGATTTTAGAACATTTAATAAAGATTGTTTTTAAAGGTATTCTTTGTCTTGTGTCTTGTCTGTGAACGTGGGGGATCTCGAACCTGGAGGGGGACGGAAGAGGGAGACAGAGCCGTGTTTTCGGTGTCTAGAACTAGTCCTGTCTGTTCCCTCTCTCGCCCCCCCCTACTGGTGACAGGTACAGTCAGGGGTTTGAGGTGGTCTACCCTCACCCCAGGATTGTTTTGCTTGTTTGAAAAAAAAAGAAAAAGTTTATTGGTGAATTAAACAGCAACATTGTTATTGTTTTTGTTTACAGACATCTACAGAGTTATGGTGTTATTTGAAGATTTTGTAGCTAATGTTAAATGGGACATTTATTGTAAGGGGGGAGGAGATGTGATGTATTCACCGTTGCCATGGTTTTGTTAACGCTATGCATACTGGGTATTGAAAATGCCATGTTGTACTGTTATGTTGATCTAACGTGCTGTGCACTCTTTTCACAAACATCAAAGCAGCAAATACCACAGAGAGGCCGTCCCATACAAAGTGCATTTATTCATTTACTCCAGCAGCAACCGATTGCATCCCAACTTGATGCTCAGCTGAAAGCTAAACAAAAACACAGACGTGACATGCTCGTTAAGGAGATAACCTCTATTATTTCTCTAATGGGTCAGGGCATAGCATTAGATGGACATGATCCACAGAGCAGTAATCTGTACAAATTACTGGAATTTTTTGATTGAGAATGTTTATTTTGGTCCCCTATACAATTCACAATACAGATATAAGAAAATGTACACAGTCACAATTTATAACACCAGGGGCCTCATTCATAGAACGTGCTTAGATCAAATTTTGATCTTACCCGTGTCGTACGTAGAAAACCACGTCAACGTAGTGATTTATACAATTTCAACGTGAGTCAATTTGATCGTGGAAACGATCGTAGCTCGACGTCGAGTATTCAACTTGCTTACGCACATTACCTACTGGTTATGCGGAGTTATTACAGGCATGTGAGCCGCACTGGAAAAACGTTGCCTACTGTAATTCATGCGAAGTTTAAGTGGCTCGTAATAAAATTAACGATGTTGTTACCAGCCGAGAAAATGGGTTAAATTCAAGATTTAAAGGGAACTAATGTTTATGATTGTATTACAGTCTTTCTTTATATCCCTCCGGAGCTGTCTATCTCTCTTCAACATGCCTATGCCTTGCCCGGCCACGCGCTAAATGATACTGGATTTCGAGTTGAGTCGGGATGAGGGGGAATGGCACCCCCCCTGAAATAAAAACTGTCCAAATCATCCCCCTTCTAAAACTGCCATCCCCCCTTTCCATCCCTTATGTCATTTTATCAATGAACGTGGTATTACTGCCCTCCTAAATAACTATTTAATAATGACAAAAAAAAGACACAACATTGGTATGACAGGTGAAGAGAGACCAATGTTGCCAAAACAGTGCAATTTAAATAAAATATATATTTTGGGAGTTCAGGTTATGGCGGTGTGTTGAGAAGACGTGGTTTTCTCACTTCCACTAAATATTCAATACAATTTGGTTACAAACCTAGCTAAAATCAACGAAAATCTGTCATACCACTCGTAGGGTTAACCCACAGAGGTGTCATCCACCCTTCACTACAGTCTGGCTCCACCTGCAGGCCAGAACGCGCCATGCTCCCCACAGGGCCATTTCAGTGCCGTTTCAAGCCTGATTGAAAATTATTGAAGAGATTGTGCTTTACTTTCCTGGAAAAGGGAGGTGTTGGCTTGGCAGGATATCAAGGGCACAGGGGGATGGTTTAACACTTAATCAGCCGTGAGGTGTTAAACAGCACCAGTGAGTACAAAAAAAAATCTACCTTTGCACTCGATCAAATTTCAGGACCCTCCTTTCATGACTTTTCCTAGATATGTGCGTTCTACTACCCAGCATCTTTACATTTTCAAAATCGAGTTAGTATAAAGCGATTTTGCAGTATTTCTGTGTGTGTCTGTGTATTTGCCTTGGAATTCGGCTGCCATCTTTTTCTCCAAGGCTGCAATTCTCTTTTATATCAGCAGAGGTAGCAAGGGGACACACACTGTGCTCAACCTTCAGGCTTCAGTGCTGAATTAGATACAGTGGATAAGACTGATATTTGTAACATAATGTGTTTATATATAGGCTATATATAGCAATAGTGATACATAAGATATGTATATGTACAGACAGTTATGAAAATGATAAACTGTATCAATCCCTTCAGATTTGTTGGAGCTGAGGTTTTTTTTTCACCCAAGTTCCATGCAATAGTGATAAGATATTATGATATGTGTAGCCTATGTACAGTTATGAATGATACACTGCACAGTATGTACCTATCAAGCTGTGTGGTATTACATAGGTACCACAGCAAAGTAGTTCATCAACAAATATTATATAACAAACAGATATTTATAATATTGTATATAATGTCTTTTTTGTATATCACTGTAGACCACGTTGTAGTAGTAGCCAATTGCAGAGTGTATTCATTATTTTGTTTGTTTGAATCCTCACTGTGTTAATGTTTTGCAGTGAACAAACAATTGTTGGGTGAATAAACTGTCTCTTGCCGTGAAATGTGTACATCATATAAAATGATGTCGGCGATGATTATGCCTGTACAGCGCTGTCAATTTTCAAATAATGCTATAGGCTATATATATATATATATCTACCCTCCCTCCACCCCCACCCAGAGAGCTTTGGACTGTCTGGATATGAACACTTGAACACTTGATCTCTGCACTTTATATTTATATTAATTATGACTCTTGCACTTTGATGTTGGTTTGCACTGTCTTGTCCTGTCTTGCACCTGTCCTGCTGTAAACCGTGCTCCATTGTTCCAAACCAAATTCCTAACATGTTTACATGTCATGGCAATAAAAGTCTTCTGATTCTGATTCTGATTCTGATTCTGATATGAATGTTCAGTTGTGATATGAAGTAGCCAACAATTCTCATGTCGACCATGATAATAATAGGCTACAACAAGGTTGAAAGGACTGTATAAGGTGAATAGTTCAATGGGAGTATGCTCCATTCGCCCCCGGGGCGTCGATCAGGACACACATGACAGGAGATTGACTTTGTGTTCAGGTTTCTTTAGTGGGTTCAGACAGGGTACAGTTCAGGCATGGGTAGGATGATTGCAAACACTACAATGGGTGTATGTGTGGTTCTGCAATAAACAGAAAGAGGTATTACAGTACACATGTTGTTACTAATCTGAATTATAACACCAACTTAAGACAGTACTCGAATAACAATCTCTGCGGCGTGAACTGCGCAGAATGCACTGTGCACTTAAGGTGGCAGGTGATATTACGCACAGCTTAGCTCTTAAGGTGGAAATGATAACCAAATATAACAATCGTGAACTTAGAACATTGGAACCTTTCTAACAGGTATGGAGGTTGTTTAAATCATGCTGAGTCATAGCGGTATTGCTAACCTCTGGGCAGCCAGCTAGCCGTGTTTTTCATATGTGCTAGCTAGATAGCTTGAAAGTGATGAACGAAACTCTTTTCGTTTTTTGTGATGGCAAGTTCAGGAGTTGGACGTTCTCTTGAAATTATATTCTTTTTTTCCTCAAATGTCCTCAGAGAAAACGGCACCGAACACAACGTTTCTATTGAATTAATATCACTCATATTGACAGTGTGGCGATGGCGATGAGGTCAACTGTCAACTGCCGTTAAAAATTCAAAATACTAGTAGAGTTGCGCATGCGGGGTTGCCAGATGGGATTGACAATTTACAGCCTAACCAGTCTATATAACCGCTAAATACAGTAGCCCATTCGGCGGTAACCCGCCCCATCTGGCAACCCTGTGCGCATGCGTGTTCACAGACAGCTTTTTGCTCATCAAAATGATCACGTTCAGTAAACAGGCCGACTGCACTGTACCTACACTGTAAAAAAATCGCAAGTTGACTCAACTTAAAATAATTTGTAACCTGGTTGCCTTAAAATCTTGAGTAATTTCAACTCACAATTAAGTTTAGCCAGGAAAGGATGTCAAGTAATTACAACTCACAATTACGTTTCTCCAACTTAAAAGGCCAAGTTCACAGGACTCTAATTAAAGCAAGTAAACCATTGGGTGAACTTGTTTTTTTTTGTCAAATGAACAAATATTTTTGTTGCATCAACACCTTTTCTCAAATTCTCTCAACTCACCCTTTAGTGTCTCTTACTTAGAATAATTAGTTCAGCTGACAAACTGTGTTGTCAATAAATCACTGAATGAACTAACTAACCTAAGTCTCATCAACTTATTTGTTTTAGCAGTACCAACAAAGTTATTCAAGTTGTTTAAACTTGACTTTAGGTTCAGTTAACATAGAATCCTACGGCAACCAGGTAACTTTCAGTGAAAGTTGTCTGTACTAGCAATCTTAAATTCAGACATTTCCAAACTGGACGAAGTGAATTGCTTAAACAATTAATCAAAACATACATGTATTTATTTATTTTTTACAATATTTTACAGTATAAGTGCACTTACAGGTTGTTTTTCCAGTAAAAAATAATAAAATCAAACTTTGTTTCAACAAAAGAGACCCCTCAAAAAAAGCAAATTTCTCACATTGACATGGCACTAATTACTGTAAGAACAATATAATAACACATAGCATAATAACTCTCTCCCTCTCTCCTCCCTCCTTCATCTCTCTCCTCTCTCCCTCCTTCCTGCTCTCTCTCCCTCTCTTCCCTCCTAATTTTGACCGAAAAAAGTATGGTATATATGAGGAACATTCGCAGCACATTACTAATAATACACAGAATGAACAAACATTTATATTTTACAGTATAAGTGCACTTACAGTTTGTTTTTCAGTAAAAAAACATAAACAATATTTATTTATTTTCCTGTTTCAACAAGAGACCCCTCAAATAGCAAAAGTGCATCAGAGCATCAGTTGGTATCAATTATAAAATTAAAATTTCTCACATTGACAAGGCACTATACATTACTGTAAGAACACTATAATAACACCTCAAATTCGGACTGAACAAGTCAACATTTAACCCTTCTCTTTAACCCTTTCAGAATTGACCGCCATAGGAAATGAATTATGTTCATTCTGCAGATGGAAAACATCTCCACACACACACACGCACTCAGACACACACTCTCTCACACACAGAGACACACTCTCTCACACACACACACACACACACACACACACACACACACACACACACACACACACTATCTGTGACCCCCATCTGTCCTAGTCTGAACCCTCAGGTGGAGTATGAGAGGTACCTGGAGGAGAACTACCCTCCGTGGCAGCAGCAGTTTACACAGAAGACGCTGTCCTCCCAGAGGAAGGTACCTAACAGCCCTGTAGCATGGACTGGATGTCTTATGATGTTGTGAAATGTTTATATGTATCTATTCTTGCCATTTTTACTTCTTTTTTCGTATTCTTTCTTTATCTGTATTTATTATAATGGTGTATGTAAATCACTTTGAATTGCCCTGTTGTATGAAATGTGCTACACTAATAAACTTGCCTTGCCTTGTAGCATCATAACATGGTGATATTTATAGATTACCACTATATATTATAGTATTATTACTACTCAGCAGTGAGAGTAGCCGGGCCTCCAGCCGAGCCTGTGAAGAGAGGAGGAGGAAGGAGGAGAAGAAGAAGAAGGGAGGAAGAGGAGAAGAGGGATCTACAGACAAAGAGGGAAATACTTCCCAGAGGTGTGTAGGATGCACAGTTCTCTCACACACACACACACACACACACACACACACACACACACACACACACACACGCACGCACACACACACATTACAGTGCCTTTGGAAAGTATTCAGACCCCTTCACTTTTTATTTTATTTCGTTGTCTTATAGACTCAGTTTAAAGCGGATGTGGGGGTCCCCTGGGTGGTTTGGGGTCCCTGGCTGGCCTGGGTCCCCCTGCCACCTGCCCCGTGGTCGCTGGGCCCCTGGTTCCGTCCCGGCTGTGGACCTGTCCTGCATGTCGTCCCTCCTCTCCCTCACCCAGCCTTCCTGTCTGTCTCTGCTGTCTCTGTCCTACTGGGCCGGAAATGCCCTCGAAACATATTTATTTATTTATTTTGGGTCTGAATACTTTCCAAAGGCACTGTACTGTATGGCAGTTGAACACCAGTGTGACTAAACCTATTCTCTCTTTCTTTCTTTCTCTCTGTCTCTCTCTCTCTGTCTCTCTTTCTCTGTCTCTCTCTGTCTCTCTCTCTCTCTCTCATTCTCTCAGTTCCCCTGGAGGGTCCATTGCCAATGGGCGGGGGGAGTCTTCAGCATCTGTTGCTCCGAGCTCCGAGAATGATGGGATACCTGTGGCAAGGAGCAGGAGGAGCGGCAGGAGGAGGAGGAAAGAGGGGCTGTCTGTCCCCCGGGGGGAGGAGGAGGAGGAGGAGGCGCAGAGAACCAGAAGCCAGGGGGAAGAGTCAGGGAGTCAAATGGAGGAGTCAGTGAGTCACAAAGAGGAGTCAGGGAGTCAAAGGCAGGGGTGCAAACTGGCGATGGTCCAAAAAGGTGACACTTTTTTTTCCCCCGTAGATGGTTAGCTCTATCATTAACAGTGGTCTAACAATGATGCGCGTGTAAGTAGCGATGGCCCTGACCTTAACACCCGCATAATTAATGTAAGCAACCTGTTCTCAAAATAATTATGCGGGTTCCTGCAGGTTTCAACAAGTTATATTTAAGACCTTTATAAGACCACTTTTAATAGATTTTAAGACCTATTGAGCAAGTATTGGTATTAGACTCACATTCGTTGATTCTTTTCATTAGCAATGCTGGGTGATCTGTTCTGTTGCATATAGAACAATGATAATGTAAGTTAGCCTACTCTATCAATTTCTTGATTCATTTCCATTGCTTCTCAACACATTACTAGATATAATAGCATAAATAACAGAATAAACTCACACACTTACTTACACTGCATAGCCTACATACTGAGATATGGCACACACACACACACACACACACACACACACACACACACACACACACTATATTTACTAAACCACACACACCGTTGCTACCACTGCAAGTTTGAAGAAATTCTAACTTCACATGCCTACAGTCAAATCGCCTCCTACGGCGATTATCGTATCGTGGCCTCTTGTCTTATCATTTCACGTGGCAAAATATCTGGGTTTTGGGCGCAGCCTAACCAATGTCACACGAGCAATAAGTGTGCGATAAGTTTTGTTTTATATGTTGTCTCTCATCCGCATGCGTCGTATTCCCACGCAGTGGGTCTGGCGACAATAATAAATTTTCCGGTCTGACTTTTTAAATAAAAATAAAATCGATTCTACGCAAGTCTAAAGCACACAGAAGCCATTAAAAAGGTTTATTTTGAAAGTCTCGCCCTGTGTCTGATCCTGATGTTATAGAAGCAGCGTAGCAGCAGGGTAAAAGCGAGGTAAAGGGGGACGCGAGACAGTCTCGGGCAGCGTTCGTAAATTCGCTCTGCGCAATAAATGGACCAAGTAATTTGATTGGACAAGAGGCATTCCATGACTGCTGATCAGATTTCCAGAGCGAATTTACGAACGCAGCCTAGGGCAAACCACTCGCCGACTCGTTTTTTTCATAACACGAAACTTGAAGTTATAAAGTACCCACTCGATATAATAAACAACAGTTTAACGATCTCTAAATACTTATAATGATCATCTAATTATGTGTAGTTGTGTTTCTAGCATGTCGATGTTCTATCAGGTAATCTGCGAATTTCACCTAAAGGTGACAAGTTTGCACCACTGCAAAGGGGGGAGTCAGGGAGTCCATTCTCAGGAAGCGTCAGTGTGAAGATCGAGGGAGGAGGAGGAGAGAGTGATGCGGAGGCTACGGAGGGAGAGGAGGAGGGTGGAACAGGGGGAGAGGAGGAGGAGGAGGAGGTGGAGGAGGAGGAGAAACACGAGAGAGAGAATGAGATAGGAGGAGAAGGAGATGCAGGGGGAGAAGATGACGAGTGAAAAAGAGGAAAAGGATGAAAGGAATGAGAAGACAGAGAGCCAAAGAGAGGAAAGAGAGGAAGAGGGGGATGAAGAGGAAGAGGAGGAAGAGGGTGCCTCTATGAGGGAGAATTCACCAGTAGAAGAAGAGGAGGAGGAGGAGGAGGAAGAGAGGGAGAGGAGGATGAGGTAGAGGTTGAGGGGACTGATAGAGAGATGGAAAAAGAGAGGGAGGGTTCGGACATTTTCCAGGAAGGAGAGATGGAAGATGGCGTTGTGGGTAGTGGAGAAGGAGAAGAAGAAGAAGAAGGAGCTTGGGAAGGTGGGGATGAGAGAGAGGAGGATGAGGAAGGGTCGGTAGGGGAGGAAGAGGGTGAGGAAGAGGAGGAAGATTCTGATGACGACAACTGCATCATTTCACCACAGGAGCCGAGGTACTCACTCATATGATGATGATGGTGATGATGATGATGGTGATGATGATGATTGTGATGATGATGGTGATGATGGTCACTGACTGTTATGTCATGGTTCTCAGGTCCATCAAAGTCAAAAGGCTCAGCCCGGCGGACTAAAAGGAGGAGGAGGCTCTTGATGAAGATGATGATGGTGGTGACTATGATGAAGATGGTGACGCTGTGAAGGGTTATCCATTGTCTGCGTATCTCTCTCCTGAAGACAAAGATGATGATGATGACAATGATGATGGGGACGATATTGAAAGTCTCCGCGCTCCACGATCAGACTCACAGAAGGAACGGTGAGTCGTTGGTGGGGTGGCTGTGGCGCAGGAGGTAGAGCCGCCATCTAATGATCACAAGGTTGGCAGATCGGCGGTTCGAGCCCCGGTTGGCCACATGTCGAAGTGTCCTTGGGCAAGTCACTGAACCCCAAATTGCTCCCAGTGAGCGGGCCGGCGCCTTGCATGGTAGCTTGCCGCCATTGGTGTGTGAATGTGTGTGTGAATGGGTGAATGAGAGGCCGTTGTAAAGCGCTTTGGATAAAAGCGCTATATAAGTGCAGTCCATTCACCATTTCGTTCGGTCGGTTCCTCTGAAGTCGTCACTGCCTCTGAGGTTGAGTTACCGTTCAGTTTCACTTCTCTCATTTCTGTCATTTCTCTTCTGTTTGTTTTTGTAGGAAGGAAGAAGAACAGAAAGTCACAGCAGTTGAACCCAAAGGTTAGGTCACTTCTGTCACCAGATGACGTTAGCTTAGCATATTAATAACATGGATAAATTGATAGCCGCCCTAGAGTAATTCTTTCATGCATGCATGCTGCATTGTTAATGCATGTTATCTGCATTTCGTTGTATAGTACTTGGACTGTGTGATGACAATAAAGTTGAATCGGATCTAATCTAATCTAATGCTATGTGTTTTCCAGCTCCAAGTGGACAGTTGGACAGTCTGTCTGAGGAAGAGGAAGAGGACCCGGACAGAAAGACAGAGGACCCGGGGTCTGACGACGAGTTCGATCACTTCTATGACTGATAGTGTTCCAGCCAGGGGAGGCTGGTGGAGGTAGAAAAATCGGAGGACGGGGCTCATTGTAATTCAGGGAACAGAGTAGGGAATGGTATCAAGTCTGGTACCGTTCCTCATTCTGTTCCATGCATTATAATGAGCCCCGTCCTCCGATTTCTACCTCCACCAGCCTCCTCTAGTTCCCGCCCACCTACAACGTCATGACAACGAGAGAGTCGAAGACAGAGACAGAGACTGACAGTAAAAGATGAACATGTGTGATGTCACACTTCTGAAACAATAAACCCTTGAAAATATCATCCATAACACTTGAAAAATAAAATCCATAACACTTGAATATTATAAAATGCTGTATATATTTATGTTCGAATGTAAAATTAAATAAATGATTATACCTTTTACTATTTACTAAAATAATATTATATATACAACTAATCAATTGTGAATATTGATTATCATTTCAAATTAAATAACTCAAAATGAAAACAATCATGCCTAGAGAATCTGGCAAATCATGCCTTTGAATCAATACATTAATGCTGGCATGACCCCTTTACTTTACACTTTGAAATTGAACGTTCTCTAGCGTGCACGTAGATCCACAGTAATTGTTGGAATTGGAATGTAATGTAATGTATTACTGGCTTGTAGTGTGTTAGTAGACACACACACACGTCGTCATATTTGGACAATTAACTTGAGCTCTCCGACAAGTAAAACATAGGTTCACTTGTCCGAAGGAGCTTAATGTCAAGCCCTGCACTGGTTACTAGAAATAGAATAGGAATTTGACTTTGAAAGACTTAAATGGTAAATCTCTTTTTTTAAATCCCCTCAAAGGAGCAAGCCTGTGGCTGCCACGGCAACAACAAACTCATTTGAGGAAGTGATCTTCTTTGTCACTTCTTCGCCATTTCCAGTGTTGCCAATCTTTACCTTCTACTAGAAGAATGTCCACAATGCGTGATGTTAGAATTATAAGGTTCTGTCTCCATTTTTGTCAAAATCGAGTTTTTTTTTTACATAATCTGACCCATTAGGTGTTTATTAATGCCTGTGTGGTGTTATTTTTAAAATGTTGAAAATGTTCAGCTAGTAATTCATAAAATACAAAGGTTCCATCTCACAAAACATAATGGAATGTAAAAACCAAATTATTTTTTTTAAACATTTTATTGGCATTTTGGCAGTCCTCACAAATAAATATTCACAAATATTGAATATCAAATATATAAATCACCATAGAAACACAGCCAACAACGGTCCCTCCTCCCCCCCACCCAAACCCTTGGTCTCCCAGTCACTGACGCAGCAATAGTGCATGTCATGTATGTCGTGACAATGACAACAAAAATATATGACAGTGAGCAACAATATTATCATTGCTCCTATATAGGTGCATTGTTGCAAAATACAGACAAGACAGACAGAAATAAAACAACTACACAGAGTAATACATTGATGATAAAAATAAAATAAAAATAAAAATAAAATAAAATAATGAAAAGAAAGAAAAGAAAGAGAAAGAGAAAGGTAGATGCAGAAAGGAAAGAGATAGAAGCAAGGGGAAGTATTACTTTAGGGTCTTATAGGTCATTGTACTGCATAACAACCTGGCGAATGTAAAAACTTTGATGCTCAATATCTCTGAACTGCCCTAAACGGAGATAGAACCATATAATTCTAAGCTCACGAATGGTGACATGTACACAACAGGACATAACAACAACAACAACTAGTATCCGTGGGGGAGGTTATTGTCCCATTAATAGTAGAAAACTAGTTTTGCACTTTGTTATGCAGTACATTGTCCATAAACAATAACAATGAATGTTCTTTCTCTTTTTTTTGTTTTTTTTAACAAACTAACAAACAAAACACAAAAACACAAACAAAAAGCAAAGAAAAACAAAACAACAACAAAAAAACAGGGGGGGGGGGGGGGGGAGGCCATGGCCATATTCCACTAACGGTGGCTTAATATAGCGGCGCTATAATTAAATGCGGCGCTCAGGGACCTCGAGATTGGTATTCAAGCCTCAGGTGATTCCTCGAATGAGGATCAGCCTTGTGTCATCAGTGTTCACAGAAGACAGGCTTACAAATCTTCGATATGGGCGCGTGCACGCAGACATACGCAGCCCAGAAGAGTCGATCTGTCGAAATGAAGATACTCCACTCTGCAGGGGTACTACATTTGCGCAGCATTCCGAATTATTGATTTTTTATGAAGACGGAAAAATAAGATGTAAAATAGTGCAATACTGCCGCAATTAACAAGGCGAGGGAAATGGTTTGGCAAGAAATTGCTGACCGATTAAATGCGTAGGTCATACTAGCCCCAGTTATTGTTATATGTTCATATTTTAATAAATGAATATTTACTACTGTGGTGATATCAGCAGCAGGCTACAAACCGTCATATCGTCACAATGGCCTAGTGGTATTGACTGCTGCCATAGGATTTGTTCGTCATTTTATATCGGTGGTTCAAAATCCCTCTTCAGGCGCACTTTTTACTGCATTTCGTTGTCTGAATATAATCTAAAATCTCATCTAAAAAAGTATGTAGGCTATAAAATTATGGTGCAGGCTAATTTACAAGAACTGACACGATTACAATGGTGTTTGAAACCTTTGCATGAAATCTTCGGTTAAATGTAAAAAAAAAAAAATGAATGACTTAGTCAAGTCTCGAACTCGCAACCTTTGGAACTCGAGTCCGCAGCCTTAACCATTACGCCAGCCAGACCGCTGTGATGACGCCAATGCAAGTTGAGACAATTACCTCTTTTTTTCTATCGATCTATCTATCACACTTTCAAAATATCAAGTTATCTATCACACAATCAAACTATCTATCGATCGATCACACTTTCAAAATATCAAGTTATCTATCACACAATCAAACTATCTATCGATCGATCACACTTTCAAAATATCAAGTTATCTATCACACAATCAAACTATCTATCGATCGATCACACTTTCAAAATATCAAGTTATCTATCGATCGATCACACTTTCAAAATATCAAATTATCTATCTATCACACAGTCAAACTATCTAATCAAACTATCTAATCTATCTATCTCGTGTGAAGTGGGAACTAATATTTCCTAAAAGACACATGAGGAACTTTCGTTCAGGGTTTAGTTTCCGCCTGTGAGCCTTTTTTGACGCACGGATGACTATAGCCTGTGTTTTAGCCTGGTCGGGACCAGGCTAATTATATCTGACTCAGAAGGAGCTCAACCAAGCAGCGAATTATTTGAGCCACATTGATGGCACCGAACGCAAGCTAACATTTTCGAGGCTTAAAACTTTATCGAGGCTTAGAACTTTATCGAGCTTTGTGGAATAGGGCCCATGTCACATATCAGAAATAAACAGAAAAGAAAATGACACAACAAATGCCATAATATATGGGGGGATCACCCCCATCGGAGACAGCATGTCTTACAGTCCTAAACACAGCGGCAGCAGTAAATCTCTTTTTTTAAATCCCCTCAAAGGAGCAAGCCTGTGGCTGCCACGGCAACAACAAACTCATTTGAGGAAGTGATCTTCTTTGTCACTTCTTCGCCATTTAATTATAAGGTTCTGTCTCCATTTTTGTCAAAATTGAGTTTTTTACATAATCTGACCCATTAGGTGTTTATTAATGCCTGTGTGGTGTTATTTTAAAAATGTTGACATTTTTCAGCTAGTAATTTATAAAATACAAAGGTTCTATCTCACAAAACATAATGGAATGTAAAAACTTTGATGCTCAATATCTCTGAACTGCCCTAAACGGAGATAGAACCTTATAATTCTAAACTCACGAATGGTCAGGAATAACTCCTAAAAGAATCCCTCATCAGTGTGTGTGTGTCAGCTTCCTGTGGTTGGTGGCAGCATCGGCGCCAGTGAGACATACTAAATCATTTCATAGCCAGCCTGGTGACACGGTCAAGTAACAACTGCTGTAGAGAGGTAAACAATGTAAACAAGTTTATTGGCCTGACCATAGTCCCCCCAAAAAGCAAGCCAGGAAAAAAAACTTCCCTGAGCACAGCGGCAAGTAAAAACTCCCTGGTTGGAAGTAACCTTGAGAGGAACCAGGCTTAGTGGGGGGCGAGCCCCTCCTCCTCGGACTGGTCGGGTGAAACTGTACTTTTAGTCCGGGAGCCATGGGGATGAACCTTGTTTAGTCTGGTAAAGTTTTTTCCTCTGCTGTTTCTTGTTGCTTGGGGGTACCTCTTCAAAACACAGGAGGGTGCCCTGTGATATCTCTGGAGCATTTTCAGATATTAACCCCTTCATGCCCGACATGCCAAAATCCCGGGAAAAATAGGTATTTGCATCACTTTGCTATCTTCAATGTTTACTCATGAAGGAGGTCATGTACATTGTATTTTTGTGTTACTATTCATTAATTTAGAAGACTATTTTTTTTATTTTTTATAAAATTGCTGTGTTCAGAGACAAGTCTGGGAGATATGGAATGTTTGATTCTCATTGTCGAAATGAGTATGGGCTACCTGCCACTGGAAATGGAAAAGCTGTTATGATCACTTTCACAAAGTTGAGTGATATGGTGGCAAGGATTGATAAGTTGTATGAATTGCTACTTACAGACAGCATAGGCCTTATTGATCGACTTGCGTATGACTTCATGCCAGTGGCATTTCAACATGCAAGACATCTGTCAGACGCTTTGCCATCCCTACCAGTGCAATCTGACAACCCACATCAGGAAAATGTGGAGAAGAAGGTGACACAGAAGACCAAAGATGTAGCACACACTGCATTCCCAGCCAGCAAGCATTCTCTGCAGTCACTCAATGCACTATCCACACAGGGCATGTCAAAGGACAGTAAGGCGTTTTCCAAATTAAATGCACAACAGCAACAGAGAGAGAAGAACAGGCGAAGAAATGAAAGAAGGTGTGGTGTCAAGATTACAAAGATGTCTGCCCCCCATGACATCCAAATTAAGAAGAAAGCATACATCACCAGCAGATACAGAACGGATGCAGATTTCAAAGAAAAGCAGAAGTATTACATCACGATATGCATCTGACCAGGGATTCAGACAGAAGCAAAAACAAAATTTGCGCCACAGGTATTGTAACTGTCATAGTAAAGAATCAATTTTCTTATTTTCTTAAATGTAAAAAGATAACATATAGAAATGTATATGTTATTATATGTAAGGAAATTGTTATTGTTGTACAATTATTGTTTTATTTTGTTTATCTACTTTGTAACTTTGTAACTTTGTAATTGTGAGGTGTTGAGGACACCTCACTGTTCATGTACTGTGGTCACGCGATAAAACTAGATGCGCATAGATTAACAGAAGCTGAACGTGAAAGGTTTTCCGTCACTGTCTGAAGATAAGTTTGAAGTTTAAGACTGTATACAACTATTCTAGCTACTCCTGAGGTTCTGAATAGAAGGCGCACACGGTATGTCGTTGTTTTGTTTGTTACTGTTTGACTGTGCATTTTGATTTGCCATTTTCTCAAGTAATTTCTCACGTGTATGTGATGTCGGAATGTATTACTAGCTAAAGAGGTGGTTAATATGTTGAGTGGGTAGCCTACTCGACGTAGCCTCATTTTGGTTTCATTGTGTAATCAATACTTTATTTCACATTGCAGTTTTTCACGGTGTCTGCACACAAAAAATAAGGAATCGTGGGTTGCTTGTCTAACAGAAGAACACCTTCGGGAGCAGTTATAGGTATCATAATGATCCTGTTTTCAGACGTAAGCATAAACAAACTTTGCGCCACAGGTATCATAATGATCCTGCTTTCAGAAAATGTAACTTACAACGTTCCACCAGTTACATGAAAAGAATGTGTCAAAGTGAAGCATATTTTCGGATGGCCCATAAAATGCGTTGTGCCTTCAAAGTGAGAAGCAAATACAGACACAGGACTAATGTCACGCACAAAAACATCCAACCGGTGGACAACGGCGTAATGCAGATGGCTATATCGACTTTCCATGAAAGAAAAGTCGATATAGCCGAACTGTCTCCAAAGCCCATCCAGAGCATGACTGCCTTCAGCTCGTAACACACCCAGCCCCATTGACCCAGACTCCATCCAGGTCCCTGTGGGCTACGAGCCAGACCCGGCGGACCTGGCCCTGTCCAGCGTGCCAGGCCAGGAGATGTTTGACCCCCGCAAACGCAAGTTCTCCTACGAGGAGCTAAAGCCTCAGCCCATGATCAAAAAGGCGCGCAAGATCTTCATCCCGGAGGGCCTCAAGGACGACAGGTACTGGGCCAGGCGCAGGAAGAACAATGTGGCAGCCAAGAGGTCACGGGACGCCCGGTGACTGAAGGAGAACCAGATCGCCATCCGGGCCAGCTTCCTGGAGAAGGAGAACTCGGCGCTGTGCATGGAGGTGGCAGACTTGCGGAAGGAGCTGGGTCGCACCAAGAACATTGTGGCCAAATACGAGGCCCGGCAAGGGCCACTGTGATTCTCCCGACCCCACCCCCAAACATCACGCCACTTGAACAGTTTCTTCCCCAAAGCCGTAGCCCTTCTCAATAACTGCTGATCATTGCACCTTGCACTTTACATGTTCTTGCACTCTTACAGTTGTACAGTATTTATTAATAATATCCACTCATTGGTACTGTATATTTTGTCTTGAGTATTGTCGTGTTGTCGTCTTGTTGTTTTATGTACTGTAGCTTGTTTAGTATGGTAGAATACCAAATCATGTTCCTAGTGCACTGCACATGGCATATTTAGTTTTCGATCTCCTTCCAGGGAACTGGTAATTTTTTTATCGATGGCTATATAAATAGCTCCAGTGATGAATCTAAGTGCTGAGTGATAGACTGTCAAGTGTTTTTAAAGTTGAAGATGCAGCGTGTCTATAAATCACCATCAACGATTTGCTGTTTCATTGTCAGAAGTGCAACGAGAAAAAACTTGGTAAGTAATTAAATGTATTTGCTTAATCAAAAACATTGATGAAATAAATGGTAGCTAATTATGGATA
Source organism: Nansenia antarctica (assembly GCF_963989245.1). Lineage (NCBI taxonomy): Eukaryota > Metazoa > Chordata > Actinopteri > Argentiniformes > Microstomatidae > Nansenia > Nansenia antarctica. Next base: position 91,767,606 of record NC_137674.1, on the reverse strand, counting down.
GCCACATTCCCTGTCCAAAAAATTATGATAGGCTGCTATATTGAAATATATTAATACATTCACCAACGATTTGCTGCGTAATGCAGATGGCTATATCGACTTTCCATGAAAGCATTAAAGCAAAAAACGTTTGTGTGCACAATGTGCCATCGCACTCTTTTCCCCAACCAGGTCATGCATTGTAATCGCAGCAATTACAAGAAGAATCCACATGTTGTTGCTGGCTGTTTGACAGGGCAATATGTCCATGTGTGTGACGATCAATGTCAAGGTCCTAAACAATGCACTGTACCTGATGAAAGGACATAGGAGTGGATTTGTCCCACCTGTGATTCCCATTTAAAGGCAGGAAACAAATCACCCATCGCTGTGGCTAACAACTTGGAGCTGGTGCCTATTCCCCCAGAGCTCCGCGATTTGAACGTGCTGGAAAGACAACTTTTAGCCAAAATACTGCCATTTGCCAAGATCATCACACTTCCTAAAGGTCGACAAGCAGCTATACATGGCGCTGTGGTGTGTGTGCCATCCGAGGTGGAAACCACGGTAAATACTTTACCAAGACCACGCAGCTCATCCCAGTTATACAGGGTGAAGCTGAAAAGACGTCTGATTTACAAGGGCCACCAGCAGTTGAACACTGTAAACATGAGAGATGTAGTAGCGGGTCTGTCAAAACTCATTGACACACACCCCGACTACAGAGACATTGCAATCAGAGCTGATGAGACAATTTTTGATGAAACCGTTGAAGACATGCTACCACTGTGGGAGGAACATGTGCCTATTGCAGTGCTCAACCAACTATTTGCAGAGACCAGAGTGACTGACGACACTCCGTTCTTTGTATCAGACCCAAGCAGCGACCACCGGTTACCACTACGCAGAACATCTGTTACCACTACGCAGAACATCCGTTACCACTACGCAGAACATCCGTTACCACTACGCAGAACATCCCTTAACACAGACACTCCGTTCTTTGTATCAGACCCAAGCAGCGACCACCGGTTACCACTACGCAGAACATCTGTTACCACTACGCAGAACATCCGTTACCACTACGCAGAACATCCCTTAACACAGACACTCCGTTCTTTGTATCAGACCCAAGCAGCGACCACCGGTTACCACTACGCAGAACATCTGTTACCACTACGCAGAACATCCGTTACCACTACGCAGAACATCCCTTAACACAGACACTCCGTTCTTTGTATCAGACCCAAGCAGCGACCACCGGTTACCACTACGCAGAACATCTGTTACCACTACGCAGAACATCCGTTACCACTACGCAGAACATCCCTTAACACAGACACTCCGTTCTTTGTATCAGACCCAAGCAGCAACCGGTTACCACTACGCAGAACATCTGTTACCACTACGCAGAACATCCGTTACCACTACGCAGAACATCCCTTAACACAGAATATCCTCTCGGCGCGGACATGTCGCCTTGCAGAGGCTGCAGCGGATATCTACAGAAGATTGCAGTACTTGAAACAAAGATATTTCAACTGAAGGACTCTGCGAACCGAGTGGCACCGAGTCAGAATTCTAACGTGAGTAGCACCCGGCCCACTGCCCATCGGGGAAAGCCGGCGCCCTTGACTCTGCTTCCCGCAGACAGTGACTCTCAACCTGAGATTAGTACCGCGACCGACTGGCCGTCACTGGCTACCCAACAGCTACTGTGTGAGCCTGGATTAAAGGGGCAGCAAGCTATTGATGCTACAGCACAAGCTAACAATGCTAGTTCAGGACCCACCTTAAAACCAGCTACCAGGCTTAAGCAGCACCAAGGTAATGATGCGACAAGACCAATAGCAACTTTAATTATTGGTGACTCTGCTGTAGGGATGGGACGATTATCGTGATTATCGTTAATCGCGATAAAAACACCCGCGATAACTTTATCGTGGAGAATTTTAATTAGTTGAATAATCGTCATAATCGTATGTTATAAATACATAGTAATATAATTTAGATTTCTCACATGAGCCGCGCGCGAATATCCTCACAGAAATTTGTCTCGCGGGATTGTTCAGCCTGCACGTGACTGTCAAGTCAGCGTTGTCAGTCAGTCACTAGTATGCTAGCATACACCATGGCTGCATCGGCCCCGTGTCCATTGTATCCTCCGAATAAAAAAGTGAAATCTGATGTGTGGAAGTACTTTGGCTTCACAAGTCAAGAACGCCAGGATGAAGAGCCAACATGCCGAACTTGCCGGAGGAAAGTGTCTGCCCCGAGGGCAAACACGTCCAATTTGCATGTGCACCTCCGTGACCGTCACCCTGCGTTGTACTCTGAACTCCAGGTAAAATGAGCCTGGCTTTACTAGTTAGTTAACATGTGACTGTGACATTCATCTGAATGCTCGTTAGCAACATGAATCATGATGCACTGATAGGGCTTACACACCGGCAGTTCCGAACGCGGGCTCATTCGCCAGACACGCGAACGCGAACCGGCGTTCGGAACTGCCGGTGTGAAAGCCCTATGTGTGAACGTGCAGGCTATCCTACTGTATACATGCCCAGCTCATGTCACGAAAGTGTCCTTATCTAGCTCTCAAATGGATTGAAATGAATGGATACGGATAGACTACGGGTGTGTGTGGCCACGGCATCCTATCCAGTCAAAAATAATTTTCAATGTCATAGAATTCGTTAGAATAGTCTCCGTGAAAAACAAATCATACAGTGAATTAACATTCAAGTAGACAGAGCATCTTTGATTACAGCTTGTGCAAAAGTGAACAAAATAATGACAAGGTTGAAGTAATGAATTAAAAGTATATAATAGAAGTAATGAATTATGAATGAATGAATGAATGAATGAATGGTCTTTATTGTCATTGATATAGTACAGGTACCAAACAACGAAATTTGGGAGGGGGGGCTCCCCTGGTGCTAGGAAAGAGAAAAAAAAACGAAGGGAAAGGAGCTGGTTTACATAAATAAAGGCTATGTACACTATCCACTATACTATACTGTACAGATAAAACACTGTGCTGTACTCTATGCTATGCTATACCTATTCTAACATTTCCTATTTCTCTGCAACCTTATGTACCCTAGGGTTGTCATATTGCACATAGTGTTATTGCACATTCATTAAAAGTATATACTAGAAGTAATGAATTAAAAGCATCTGCTATGATTCACCTTGTCATTATTATATTTTATTATTCACTTTTGCACAAGCTGTAATCAACAGCCTATAGCCTATGAATAACAAATGTAATGATCACTATTCTGCTATGTGTCTGTTATGAATAACTAATGTGATCCTCAACATCCATGCATCATACTGACTTTTTATTTTTTCTTCTAGTCTTCTTCAGCAGCAGCAACCAAACAGACTGTGCAGCCAACACTAAAGGAGACTCTGCAAAAACAGGCTTCATATGCACCAACCTCAAAGAATGCCAAAGATCTCAATGTGGCAGTGGCATACTTCATCTCAAAAGAAATGATGCCATTTCAAATAGTGGAAAAGCCTGGCTTTTTAAAAATGATGAAAACCGCTGCTCCACTGTATAAGGTGCCGACACGACAGTTCTTCTCCAGAACAGAGGTTCCACGATTGTACAATGAGGTGAAAGCTGACGTGACCAAAAGGGTGGCACAGGGCACCTGGTATGCTGCCACCACTGACCTGTGGACGAGCAGTGGAGGCGGGGGTGAACCATACATAAGCTTCACCATACATTATGTATCCCCAGAATGGAAACTAGAATCCAGCTGCTTGGAGACCCTGCTCTTCCCACAAGACCACACTGCTAATAACATCCTTGAGATGGTGGAGAACATGCTACAAGAGTGGAAAATCAAGAAAGAGCAAGTAGTGTGCATCACCACAGATAATGCATCAAATATGCAAAAAGCCTTTGAGAATTTCCCTGACCTGTGGCTTGGGTGCTTCGGACACAATCTAAACCTCGCCATCACAAAGATCCTGAAGCACAAGCGTGTAGATGCTGCTGTCCGAGCCTGCCGCCACCTTGTCCAGGGGTTCTCCAGGAGCTGGAAGAGGAAGAGAGAGTTGAAGGCTAAGCAAACAGCTCTGGAGCTCCCACAGAAGTCAATGATACATGACGTGGTTACTCGGTGGGGATCAACATATCAGATGTTGGAACGGTTCCTCAGCCAACAACAGGCAATCAGTGCCACACTGGCGGCAGAAAGAGGGGTATGGCACCTGATGCCAAAGGACTCCGACATCACTGTTATTGAACAAGTGTGTGAGCTCCTTGGCCCTCTCAGCCAGTTCACCGACGCACTTGCCTCAGAGACCAGGGTCACACTCTCTGCTGTCAAACCGGTCCTGGTGCACGTCAAAACAGAGATCCTCAAGCAGAACGATGAAGACCCGGCACTGGTCCAAGAGATGAAGAGGATGATGAGGGAGGACCTTGACTCAAGATATTCGATGAAAGCAGAGAGAATTATGGATGTAGCGTCTTTCATTGATCCTCGCTTTAAAGAACAATTCTCTGAAGATCTTGAAGGCACAACAGAAAACTGTGTACAGGAGGCCCTGCAACTGGCACCTGTAAGAGTGAGACAGGAGGAGGAAGGTCAATCTCAACCTACAGAGCCCGTCGCCACCCCCCCTACCAAAGCAACAAGTAAGGGCCTGGCTGGGTTGCTGAAGAAGATCACTGCAACCAGGCAGCAGAGATCTGAAGATGAACACAGAACCACAGAACAACAGGTGAGATGAAATGATGATGACATCTAGATTATTTATTTATCCCTGCGGAGAGGGGGAGGAGTTACTTTGCCAACTGCATGATATGCAACTGATTATGAACAAAAACAGATTAATGTTACTGTTGTGTGTGTGTGTCATCATGACAGGTGAGAGCCGAGGTGAGGGTATACATGTGTCTTCCATCCATTGAAGCTGACGAGGACCCGTTGCTGTGGTGGCGTGGTCACACAGGAGAAATGCCTCACCTTTCCAGGGTTGCACGCAGGCTTCTATGCATACCTGCAACTAGTGTTCCTTCAGAGAGAGTGTTTAGTGCCAGTGGGCACATACTCACACCTCTCCGAGCACAGCTAAAGCCAGAAAAAGTGAACATGTTGACATTTTTGCACTTTAACCTATCTTGAAGCTTTGGACGGCCCTGTGGTAGAAGCTGTTCTTCAGTCTGTTCTTTCAAGTCTCTAAGCCACAAGGCTAGCACTCAGTTTGAGGACAGAAAAGTGTCAGTGTTCAAGTTTTGTTTGACAGTATTTTTTTCCTTTATTTATGCAGTGATACCTTATAATTTATTATCGGTTGCCGTGACCTCTGTAATGTACATGTTTGTGCCTCAGCACTACACCTGATTTTTTTTCAGTCCAGCAGCTGCCATACAATCCGTCCAGACTGTCCAGGGCCCAGAACTTAGGTCTTTGCTGTGTTTAGGGCCTGGACGGCCCTGTGGTAGAAGCTGTTCTTCAGTCTGTTCTTTCAAGTCTCTAAGCCACAAGGCTAGCACTCAGTTTGAGGACAGAAAAGTGTCAGTGTTCAAGTTTTGTTTGACAGTATTTTTTTCCTTTATTTATGCAGTGATACCTTATAATTTATTATCGGTTGCCGTGACCTCTGTATTATTGTAGCAACTATGTAACTGCCTAATTGTTTTACCTTAAAACTTTAAAATGATGTTAATGTTATTAACATGATTCAATAAAAATACAACAAAATCTAAGTTAAAGTGATTACAGTGTGTTTTATTGGCATTCTATTTTTTTTTTTTTTTTTAAATTCTCGCGATAATATCGTGGATCGCGATTATTTTGCCCACGATAATCGTGACATGACATTTTCTAATCGTCCCACCCCTACTCTGCTGTAAAGCATATCAATATTGGCAGTAAGAGGAACATAAAAGCATACTGCTTCCCTGATGAGATGGTTTATAACATAACAGAAAAAATCCCAGAAATCCTGTCTGCCCATGAAGATGTGAACAAGATTATTCTACATGTTGGAACCAATGACATAGCCAAACAGCAATCAGAAATACTGAAACGTGACTTTGTCAAACTCCTAAAGATGTTAAGATCCTTGAATGTTGAATCATACATTAGTGGTCCCCTGCCTTCAAATGGACGGAGAGTGAACAGATTCAGCAGGCTACTCGGAATAAGCACATGGCTATCAACTACTTGTCACCTGCATGAAGTAAACTATATTGACAATTTCAATCTATTTTGGGAATGCAGAGACCTCTTCAGCAAGAATCGTCTCAACAGAGCCGGAGAGGCGCTGTTCACCTCTAACCTACTTTACTCCATCAACCACCCAACAGTAGATAAGAACAAGAACAGGCCACAATCAAATGACTCAGCCACAGATGCCGGTCTCCCCAGCCACAAGGACAGGTCAACAGCTGACGCACCACAAGACGAGGACGTCAAGGAGAAGGCCTCTCCCACCCTCACAACGCTGGACCCTGCCTCTGCTGTTCAACTAGCAGAGGTGTCAGTTCCAGCGACTCCCAACCCCCCACCCACAAATCCCCAGGCCTCTACCCCTCTTTGGGATACTCCACCTGACCCCTTCACAACCCTCCATGACACGCCACCTCGCCCCTACCCTAGCCCTCTCCGGGCACCACCCTTCCACTTCCATCTCACTTCAAGCCCCGTGCTTTCATCCCCCGAGGAGGGGACGCATGCACAGGTCTCTGCATTCATCTCATCCTGTATCCTGAATCTAGCTACCCCCCCAATTCGCACACCCAAACCCCCCCATCCCGTCCCCCCTCCCCACCCCCATCTAAGAAAACCCAGAACACTCTCTCATCCAGCAAGGACACGGTCATCCAGCAAGAGATAAGCATCTCTGCTATTCCTACACGGATTACTGCTAGACAAAACAATTACAACTATCCCTCAGCACATCCTGTACGTAAATCAAGGCTAATAACTGTTACCCGTGAGACAACTGTGTATTCAAACTGTGATGCAAAGTTCATGCAGCTGAAATTAGCTCTTTTTAATGTCAGAGCTTTGAAAAAGAAATCATTCTTGATTAATGACCTGATAACCAAGAATAAGCTAGATTGTATGTTTTTAGTCGAGACATGGTTAACCAATACCGAAGGTTTAGGGACCATAATAGAAACCTGCCCCCCAAACTATAATTATCAGCAGTCAATTAGACAAAACAAGAAAGGAGGAGGCATTGCAGCTATTTATTCAGCTAAACTTGTTTTCAAGGACATTGACCTGGGTGAAGTCACATCATTCGAATATTATGCTCTTGAGCTCAAAGCAGAAATATCAGTCCTTATCATTACAGTATATCGACCACCAAGATGCTCATTATCAGTATTCCTGCAAAAAATTTCAGAACTGATCTCAACTGTCGTCACTAGATTTGATCATTCACATTAATAAGAAGGATGACCCCAAAAGTATAGAACTCTTGAACCTACTGGACAGTTTTGGACTTACACAGCACATACATCAAGCTACGCATCAACATGGCAACACCCTGGACTTGCTAATAACAACAGGGCTGAACATTGATAATGTATCAGTACATGAAATGCCTGCTATCTCTGACCATTACTGTGTGTTCTTTCAAAGAAGACATGATATAACCATGGCAAGTGTCGCAGCAGAGCCTCCGCGGCCAGTCCTGGTCGACAGGGAAAAGAGTAGAAGTGCTGTTTGGAAGTATTTTGGCTATGAAGCAGATGAACGTGGAAAGGCAAAGCATATGGATAAGCCGATATGCAAACACTGCTACCGATTTGTGACGACCAGGAGCAGCAGCACATCAAACTTGGCCAAGCACCTTAAAGACCGACATCCCGATCTGTATAAGGAATTTCGAGAGGTAAGCTCCCGTTTGATCGTGATTTAACTGAGTTGTATTTACATCCTAAACGGTAACGTAACGTTGCCAGGGCATTAGCCGAGTAAGCTAGCTTGCAAGCTAGCGCTAGTCCATAACGTAAGGTTACATGGAGCTAGCTGCCAACGTTAGCAGGCATGCCCGCAGCCCGAGTAATCCTAATCGACTGCTTTAACTTAACGAGATACAAACGTATTTGCCTCTGCTAAGTGTGATGTTTCTCTTATAGCTCCAGAGTGACGCTCAGGAGAGTCAACCTGCGCCGGCTCCAGCGATACCAAAACACAGACAGCCTTCGCTAACAGCAGTGTTTGAGCAGCAAAGACATTATGATCCAAAGTCACAAGAAGCAAAGAAAATAAACAGGGCTGTATCAGAGTATGTGTGCATGGATATGGTCCCCATTTACACTGTAGAGAAACCTGGGTTCAAACAACTTCTTAAACAGCTAAATCCAAGGTATGACCTTCCTTCACGTAATTATTTCATGAGCACTGAAATTCCTGCATTATACCATGCAACAAAACAACTGATCATGGATCAGCTTTCAGAGAAACCGTACTATTCTTGCACAACAGACCTTTGGACCAGCAGAGCAGCAGCTTCATACATGGCAGTAACCTTGCAGTTTATAACAGAGTCTTGGGACATGCAGAGCTGGTGTTTGGGTTGTGTAGGGCTGCAAACAGATCACTCAGGGGAAAACATAAGGGAGGCGATGGAGGAAACTATACAGGACATATGGAAGCTAGATATTTCACATATGGCAGGAATAACTACAGACAATGCTTCAAATAATATAAAAGCATTTAAGGAGAATTTAACATGGGTCCCCTGCTTTGGGCACAACCTCCATTTGGCCATTAACAAGGGCCTGGAGATAGAACGTGTCGCTGGAGCATTATCTCGATTGAGAAAGACAATAGCAAGTTTCAGCAGATCACCAAAGATGGTCAGACAGCTCAAAAAGAAGAAGTAGAATTACTGGGGAAAGATTTCATTCACATGCTGATCCATGATGAGCCAACCCGGTGGGATTCGTCTTTTGAAATGGTGGACAGGTTTCTAGAACAGCAACAGCCAGTCTGTGCAGTTTTAGCAGATGACAGGAAGAAGTGGCACCTCATGCCAAAAGATTCAGATATAACAATACTTGAGTCTGTAAAAGAGGTATTGAGCCCAATAAGCGATTTCACCGATGCTCTTAGTGGAGAAAAACATACCACTCTCTCCTCAGTCCTACCTCTAACCTGGATGCTAAATTCAGCTTTGACAGTTAAGGTTAGTGATAGCAACCTAAAATGCCAGCTGAAAGACATAATTAGGGAGGACTTTCAAAGTAGGTATAAGGACAGGTATCTGCAGCTGCTACTGAACACAGCCACTTATCTAGACCCACGATTCAAGGACAGTTTTCCTACATTAAAAGAGGAAGTTAGACAAGATCTTGTGGAGAATCAGGTGGAGTTGAGAGTCGCTCCACAACCATCACCTCCGGCTGCCAGCCAACCCGCAAAGAAAACAAGAAAAGATCTGAAGGGACTTTTAACAAACATTCAGGGCGAAAAAAAGAGACAACATGGTCAGGGAGATGATGATGATGATGATGATGAAGCAGAAGTTGGGATCAGGAGCGAGTTCACGGTGTATGAAAAGCTGCCTGAGCTGGATGATGAAAAGGGGGACCCACTAACATGGTGGAAAACACATCAGAGCACTTTGCCACACCTTGCCCAATGTGCCAAGAAATACTTGTGCATAGCTGCTACAAGTTGTGCTTCAGAGCGTGTGTTTAGTACTTCAGGGATTATTTGCAGCCCAAAAAGGGCGCGACTTACAGAGGACCACATTAACATGCTTGTGTTTACAGCAAAAAATCTGAAACTAGCAAAGCAAATTCAGGGTAGCAGTGAGCCCCTGGGCCAGTGAGGTCATACAGCTTTTAGACAGAGCATTCTGAGTGAGCACACAAAGTGTGCCCTTATGTACGTTTTAATATTTTTCTCTGCACTTTGCAGTGTCAGCCAGGCTTTTTGAAAAGGTGTAGCTGGTATACGAATACTGTTTTCCAAAGATTTGGATGTTAATTAGTTGCTACTGTTCTTTCTAGGGATAGCCAAGAACTGAAAGTATTTTAGTTAATTTATTTTATTTTTATTAGTAGTAGTATTATTGTCTGTGACTTGTTGGCTTGCCTTAATGCATATTGCATAAACATGTAAAAAGGTCTAGATACTCAGACAACTTACAGATATGTCAATTGATGTTACTGTAAGTGGTGGGTGTTATTTTTTTTTGACTACTTCAGACAACTTGAAAATCAGGTGTCATTGCTGTTACACAGTATGGTTATTTTTTTTGCACTAGCTCAGACAATTTACAGATTGATAACATAGTTTTTTTGTTTTGTTCTTTTGCACTACCTCAGAGAACTTGAAAACATGGTATGCTACAGTAAGGTGGTTGTATTTCCTATGTTTTGCACTACCCCAGACAACTTGTGTCAAATGTGTCATTGGTTCCAGGTTATTTTTTGGCTGTGGGCACTAGCTCAGACAACATAAAGAGGGTTGTCAATGTCATTGAGGTTAAATACTGAAGTTGTACTTTTTTGTTTTGCACTACCTTATACAACTTTTAAAAATATTGTATTAATGATACAGTAAGTTTTTGACAATAAAAAAAAAAAGTTTTACAGCAAAGTAAAAAAAGTCTGTGCTTTAATTTGTTCCGTGTGGTATCGAAATGGTATCGAGTATCGATACTGAACTGGGTATCGGTATCGAAGTAAAAATTCTAGTATCGTGACAAGCCTAGTTCTTTGATACTAACCTAATCTTAACAAAGACTAGAATACAAACGGTAGTTCAAAAAAGACTCTTAGACACCAATGGTGAAATACAGTTTTCTAACATTATGAGATCAATTGAGCCATGCAGCGACGAATTCTCTCTACATGAGATGGCCCTAAATTTACACAGTACACTATCAACTACGTTAGATATTGCTGCACCCCTAAAGGTTAGGAAGCGGACAACGGATAGAATCTCCCCTTGGTTGAGCAATACCAGTGTTAATGACAGCAAGAGGAAATGTCGGGCAGCTGAAAGAAAATGGAGGAAGACTAGGCTCACAGTTCACTGTGATATTTACAAAGACACGATGATTGCCTACAACAAAACAATACGCCTTGCTAGAAAGGATTACTTCTCCATGATTATTACAGAAAACGCTAGTAACTCTAGAGTGTTATTCTCTACTATTGACAAGCTAATCAACACTGCCCCCCCCCCCTCCGCAGCCGTCAGCAACAAAATGTGAAGAGCTTGCACTGTTCTTTAATAATAAAATAACATCTATTAGAGCCAGCATCACCCCTGACGCAAACATAGTCGACCTCAGGAAAACAAAAGCAGCAACTATGAGTGAATTCACCTGTATCACACTACTGGACCTCTGTAAGACAGTCTCTAAATCTAATTCCTCCACCTCCTGCCTTGACCCTATACCAACAGCATTCTTCAAGCGGGTGTTTGATAGTGTCTCAAATCATGTGCTGAAGATCATAAATACGTCGCTTCAAACAGGCATCTTCCCAGATGCCTACAAAACAGCTGTTGTAAGACCGCTATTAAAGAAACCCAACCTCGACGCCGATGCACTGAAAAACTACAGACCGATATCCAACCTCACATTCATTAGTAAGATACTTGAGAAGGAAGTTTCACTACAAATAAACTCCTTTCTGAAAGAAAATAATGTCATGGAGGAATTTCAATCAGGTTTTAGAACATATCACAGCACTGAAACTGCTCTTACTAAAATAGTGAGTGATCTCAGACTAAACTCTGATGCTAATAAGGTCTCAATTCTCGTCCTATTAGATCTAAGTGCAGCGTTCGATACGATCGACCATGATATCCTAATCAATCGTCTCGAAGAGTTAGTTGGTCTTTCTGGCAGCGTGTTAAATTGGTTCAGAACATACATTACAGGGAGAAAGTTTTATGTCAAGCTTGGAGATCATGTGTCTGAGAAATATGACAGCGATTTCGGAGTCGCACAAGGGAGCTGCCTTGGTCCACTACTATTCTCACTATACATGTTACCACTCGGGGACATCATTAGAGAGCACAACGTATGTTTCCACAGCTATGCCGATGACACGCAACTGTACATTTCTGCTGAACCAAATGATACTTCAGCTATAGACTCCATTACGAACTGTCTTCTAGCAATAAATAAATGGATGAGCAATAACTTCTTGAAGCTAAAAGAGGACAAAACTGAAGTCCTACTGATCGGCCCTAAAGCAAAGAGGGATATGCTGCTTAATAATCTAGGGAAACTGACATCATTGATTAAACCTGAGGTTACAAGTCTAGGTGTTATTTTCGACTCAGACCTAAGCTTCAAGTCCCATATTAACAAGGTGACGAAAACATCATTCTTTCACCTTAGAAACATTGCTAAAGTAAGACCACTTATAAACCAAAAAGATGCTGAAAAACTGATTCATGCCTTTGTCTCAAGCCGGCTCGATTACTGTAACACACTTTTTACTGGCCTTCCTAAAAAAACGACTGCAAGACTTCAGCTCATTCAAAACTCTGCAGCTCGACTTCTAACTAGAACCAAGAGGAGAGAGCACATTACTCCGGTCCTAGCTACTCTGCACTGGCTGCCAGTAACATGTAGGGTTGATTTTAAGGTCCTCCTCCTTATATACAAAGCCCTTAATGGGCGAGGCCCAAAGTACATTGCTAATTCCCTTGCCAATTATGCACCCTCAAGAACACTAAGATCATCTATCGCAGGTTTATTAGAGGTTCCCAGCAACAGTCAGAAGAAGATCGGGAGCGCAGCCTTTGCCAACTATGCCCCAAAGCTTTGGAACACATTACCTTTAGAGATCAGGGAAGCCAGCTCACTAAATATTTTTAAAAGAAAGCTAAAAACGCACTTCTTCAATATAGCCTTCAACTAGCTTATCTGCACCTGCCCACTGCTCATTTGCCAGCTATTGCACTCCTTTAACAAGCTCATCTGCACCTGCCTACTGCTCATTTGCCAGCTGCTGCACTTTAAATGTTTTATCTATTTATTTCTTATATTTCTACACAGTAATGCACATGGTCTTTAAATGCTGCACTTTAAATGTTTTATCTATTTATTTCTTATATTTCTACACAGTAATGCACATGGTCTTTAAATGCTGCACTTTAAATGTTTTATCTATTTATTTCTTATATTTCTATACAGTAATGCACATGGTCTTTAACTCCACAGACTGTGGGGGGATAACATTGGTACCACAAAGCCAAGTTGGGCTACAGATCCATTTATTGTATTTTATCTTTACCTCTTCTTTTACTGTTTTCCCCTGCTTTTATATTCATTCTATGCTATGTTTTATTATATTCACTTCATGTTCTTAGCCCTGTTGTAAAGCACTTTGAGCTGCATTCATTGTATGAAAGGTGCTATATAAATAAAGCTTTACTTACTTACTTACTTACCAGGGGAGGCTGGTTCATTAGGGCAATTGGACAATGCCCCACCAAAGGGAGAAGAGAGAGATTTTTTTTCCTATGACTTCTAGACAGTGTTGCTTCTGAATATCATAGTCCAATCAGCTAGTGTTCTGTGGAGTATATTCCAATCAGCTTCAAGTCCCGCCCCTTTCAGTGCAACTTTCACTCTACTCGAAATTGCACTAGGCTGTTCTCGTAGACTTACATGTAAATCTATTTTGGTAACTTCAGGCCATTCGGGCATTCTCTATGGGGTTTTGGGACATGCACAAAGAATCGTACGTGCTTACGTCATGTCATACGGCGTAGCTTTAGACAACCTAGCCAACCTACATTTCAGATCACGTTCGTTCACCATGGCTAGTAATGTTCTGAACAACTCGGTTGAATCTTTAAAAGAAACACCGTTCAGCCGTCGTAGCAACCAGGAGAAATTAACAGTAAAGGAATTAGGACCACCCAGACCAAATTTAATTATAAAGCAAGTTTATACAAAGGCAGGGAAAATTGGAAAATCGTATAACCGAGGATTTACGAGGGAGGGGTTGTTATGAGAAGAAAACATGGCTAGCGGGATGTGAAGTAACAAATGCGTTGTTCTGCTTTCCCTGCATGTTATTCCATCCGAGTGCGGACGCATGGACAAGTACAGGTGTCACAGACATGCACCATTTGTCTGAAAAGGCAAAAAAACATGACCTGTCAAAGCTACACATGGCTAGTTGCATGAAGCTTCAAGCATTCGGGAGGGTCGACATTGCCACACAGTTGGATGAGAGCTACAGGGTCGCTGTGCGTCGTCACAACGACGAGGTGAACAAAAACCGACATATTCTCTATGACCCTGCTACAGTGTGCTTGCCGCGAGATTTGTTTTTTGTTTACTTTCCTAGACTGCAGAGTTGTTTTGCCTTTTGAATGAGTTTGTTGCTTTGCTGAAGTGTGATAGTCCCATTTCTCTGATCTCTCCCAGCCTGGCCGCATGCAGCTTATTGCCCGGGTCAATTCTCTCACGTCGTTGCAACAACATTTTGGATTTCATGTTTTACAGTTTCAACCGTAATTAATCATATATATATATATATCTTTGTTACATTTGATCATCCAGCCTTTCTGCTTAACAATGGCGACGGTACCTTCCACCCCGGCCGGCCAGAGCACCACGCGCTATGAGGATGGAAGGAAGGAAGGAAGGAAGAAAGGAAGAAAGGAAGGAAGCAAGGAAGGAAGGAAGGAAGATTGTAAGGAAGGGGAGGGGGGGGGAGGGTTGGGACATGTTTGTGTTTTGTGTAAAACCAAACCAAAACTGAAAAGTATTATTTTTGTATATCTGTAACATCTCAATAAAAAGAAAGTAAAAAAAAAAAAAGAAGATGCTTTTTAGTCTATGATTAGGCTTCAAGCCTCGTTTGTGAATCCGGCCCCATGTGTTTTAAAGGCAGAGTTCTCACTGTTGTGACTAATTAACGTTTAATTACATTGGGACTTATGACTGCGTTCTGTCAGTTTACACAATTTTGTTGCCAACCCCAGATTATGGAGTATTTCCGGATCACCATGTCGTTCTAGAATGATTTGGTATCGCCGGGCGCTGCCATTGTCAGCATATGGCCTTAAATCCTTGTAAAATAATAAAAAAGATTGGAGAATGATACCATGGCTACAACATTGGTGTTTGCATGTGTGAATTTTCAACCCAACAATAAAGTTATTACTTGGGGGAAAAAATAAAATAAATAAATAAATAAATAAAACAATGGCGACGGTACCTTCCACCAC
The DNA here is from genome assembly GCF_963989245.1 of Nansenia antarctica. Classification (NCBI taxonomy): domain Eukaryota; kingdom Metazoa; phylum Chordata; class Actinopteri; order Argentiniformes; family Microstomatidae; genus Nansenia; species Nansenia antarctica. Next base: position 91,752,421 of record NC_137674.1, on the reverse strand, counting down.
GGCCGGCCAGAGCACCACGCGCTATGAGGATGGAAGGAAGGAAGGAAGGAAGGAGGGAGGGAAGGAAGGAAGATTGTAAGGAAGGAAGGAAGGAGGGAAGGAAGGAAGGAAGGAGGGAAGGAAGGAAGGAAGGAAGGAGGGAAGGAAGGAATCATGGAAGCATGGAAGAAAGGAAGCAAGGAAGCAAGGAAGTAAGGAAGCAAAGAAGGGGACAGGACAGAGCAGTAGTTGAGGTATTTTGGGAGATGGGGATACCAAACTGATGACAAAGACGGTGTCTTGAGGAGTGATAGAGAGATGAGCCAGAGAGAAGAGGAGTGATAGAGAGATGAGCCCGAGAGAAGAGGAGTGATAGAGAGATGAGCCAGAGAGAAGAGGAGTGATAGAGAGATGGGCCAGAGAGAAGAGGACATTGCCTTCAGGGACCAAAGCTCATCTCAAGAGCAGCAGCAAGAAGCCACAGGAACCAGAACATCAAGGAGGGTCTTGGGAGAAGAAGAGAAGCAGAGGCTGTCTAAAGAAACATCGAGTACAGCTGCTACCAACGAGTTCTCACCAACGAGTGTGAGATCACCAAGCGCACGCGCAATTCCTGCCAGGCCTGCCGCTTCATGAAGTGTCTAAACGTGGGCATGATGAGAGAAGGTGTGAGGCTGGACGGGGTCCGCGGGGGGAGTCGGAAGTACAAACGCCGGATAGACGCTGAGAACAGCCCCTACCTGAACCCTCAACTAGCCCTGCCCCCCAAGAAGCCATTTCCCTTTGGCTGCTTTGCAGATAACAAGATCGTGTCTCACCTGCTGGTGGCCGAGCCGGAGAAGATCTACGCCATGCCCGACCCCACCATGCCCGACAGCGACATCAAGGCCCTGACCACCCTGTGTGACCTGGCCGACCGCGAGCCGGTCGTCAACATAGGCTGGGCCAAGCACATCCCAGGTACGTTAGGATCTTCCAGAACGTGGACCTGTCCAGCAACTTCTACTTCAGTAACAAACTCCTACAACACGGTGGAGGCCCCCTCAGACTCAGACGATGAGGACAAGCTCCACATCGTGGAGGAGGAGGGCAGCCTGCCGGACCCCGACGGCCCCGAGTGTGACGACAACGTCCCGGACGACGCCACCGCCGCAGTATTAGCCCTCAACGGGACGGGTCACCATGACGACACGTGGGACGGAGGGAAGGAGGAGGGTGGCTCTGAGGAGGAGAATGACGATGAGGAAGAGGGTGGTAAAGATGCCCTGGTGGAGAAGATGTTACAGCAGGGCGACACGACCGTTATCTACCCAGAAGCCCCTGAGGACGGACAGCAGGAGAGGACGCCAGAGAGGGGGGTCCCCGACGAGAACGGCGCGCCAGACGCCTTCTCCCACCTCCACACGTGTGCCCTCGGCTACAAGTGCTACGCCTCCCTGAAGGACCACGTCAAGCTGCGCCACGAGAAGAACGACTTCACCTTCAGCTGCTCCCAGTGCAGCTACAGCTTCGCCTACCGCACGCAGCTGGAGAAGCACATGAGCCAGCACAAGACTGGCCGGGAAAGCCGCGCATCGTGGCCCAGGCGACGGCAAGAAACCGCAAGTTTAAGTGTACGGAGTGTACCAAGGCTTTCAATCACAAGCACCACCTGAAGGAGCACCTGCGCATTCACAGCGGAGAGAAGCCGTACGAGTGCCCCAACTGTAAGAAGCGCTTCTCCCACTCGGGCTCCTACAGCTCCCACATACATTACAGCAGTAAGGTCAGCAAACACAGTGTACATGCATGGCTCTGACATTTTTGGCATACCACAATGAGATTGATGACTTGAGGGAGGCTGAACTGGACAGCATACTGGACAAGGGCAACAGCTTGTATGTCAAAACTGTAGAAGAGCTAAAACAAAGAAATCTGTATCAACACCAGCACTTGACAATGGAAGAACTACCACTCATAGTTGATACTGACCAACATGAGTACAACGTTGTTAAATCTCATGTGGAAATGGGATTCGTGAGAGCCAAGGCAGACCCAGACAACGAGGCTTGTTTTTTTGATCTCCCCACAAGACTTCAGTGTCTCTCTGCAGATGTTACAAACGCAGTGCTTACAATAACACCGTATTGCATTGCTGTGTTCAGAGACAAGTCTGGGAGATATGGAATGTTTGATTCTCATTGTCGAAATGAGTATGGGCTACCTGCCACTGGAAATGGAAAAGCTGTTATGATCACTTTCACAAAGTTGAGTGATATGGTGGCAAGGATTGATAAGTTGTATGAATTGCTACTTACATACAGCATAGGCCTTATTGATCGACTTGCGTATGACTTCATGCCAGTGGCATTTCAACATGCAAGACATCTGTCAGACGCTTTGCCATCCCTACCAGTGCAATCAGACAACCCACATCAGGAAAATGTGGAGAAGAAGGTGACACAGAAGACCAAAGATGTAGCACACACTGCATGATGATGATGACGATGATGATGATGAGTACAAGAAATGTATATTCCAAATGTTATGGAGGTGAATTGGTTACTATTGATTACTATTTCAATTACCAGTAATTAGTTATGTTTCGGTTACTTTCCTTTAATAACTGAATATTCTTTGAAATTGGATATATGATTTGATTTTAAGGGCCATTGTTGTTATTGTACTGTTCATAACAGTCAGTGTAAAACTATTCCACTCAACAGGTTACACCCATGTAGCCTCAAGCTAACAAATAGCCCCTGATTGTAACCAAAGTAACACAAACACCTCACGACATGTCAATAAACTAAACACTGACACGCTGACTTTGAAAACATGTGTCTTATCTTGTATTCTGTTATTTATGCGTCTGAAGTGTAAGATAGCAGCACTGGAACAGACCGGGGTCCATGACACCTTTTCAAACACTTCTCTTTCGACGCGCTCTCCCCCGGCAGAGAGAGAGAGTGGGTGGAAGCTATTCCCAGCAAAACAGGTGGCATCAAATGGCAGCAAAATCTAGAAATGTATTGGAGTGTGGATCAACAGGACGCCACTCCATACTTCAATAAAACCATGCCGAGGAATAGGTTCCAGCTCATCTGGAAGTTCCTCCACTACAACAATAATGTATCACAGGACGCCACAGATAAAATGTATAAAGTGCGTCCTGTTTTAGATCATGTTGTAGCCAAATTCAAAGAGCTGTATCAGCCCTTGTCAGTTGGTTTGAGGGGTCGTCTGGGCAGCTTGTTTTGAAGATGTCCCACATACGGCACTGATGCTTTTTTTTTACCAAGCTTTTGTAGTAGTGGCTCCCACACTGTGGAACGCCCTCCCAGTGTCGATAAAGAATGCTTAATCCGTTAATTGTTTTAAGAACTTTAAGAACTCCATGACATTTTCACCTGACCCACTTCTATAGGTCATTGTTTTGTTTTATCTCTTGTTGTGTTATTGCTCCTATGCCCTTATGTGCCTTGTGTTAACTTGTTTTTACCTGATTGTTTTTATGTGATGTCCACTGTACAGCACTTTGTAACTTTGTTTCGAAAGGTGCTTTATAAATACAATTTACTTACTTACTTACAGGCACCTTGCCAGGAAAATACACCATCAAACTGGATGAAGATGCAAAGGGTGTGGTCCATGGTGTCCGTCGACAGCCAGCTGCACTCAGAGAAAAGATAGTAGAAAAGCTACATGAGATGGAGAAAGATGGCTTCATCACCAAAGTTGAACAGCCCACAGAATGGGTGAGCTCTATGGTAGCCGTAGTCCGTAATGGCAAGATAAGAATCTGCATAGATCCAAGTGATTTAAATCTGGTCATAAAAAGGGAACACCACCCAATGCGCACCGTAGAGGAGGTAGTTTCAAGAATACCTAATGCTAAAGTATTCTCAGTGTTAGATGCTAAGTCAGGATTTTTGCAGATAGAACTGGATGAAGCCTCATCCTTTCTAACAACCTTTAGCACTCTGATAGGAAGGTTTAGATGGCTGAGACTCCCATTTGGAATAAAATGCGCCCCAGAAATCTTCCAGCGCATCATGGATGAGATGCTCGAGGGCATAGCTGGAGCAATAAGTGTCATGGATGATATCCTAATAGCAGCCCCCACAGTCCAGGAGCACGATGCAATCTTCCGCAGAGTGGCTGAAAGAGCTACAAGCTACAATCTGAGACTCAACTTCCACAAATGTCACATCCGACAAGCATCAGTGCCGTATGTGGGACATCTTCAAAACAAGCTGCCCAGACACCCCCTCAAACCAACTGAAACACCAGAGCTGCCATTTGAAGAGGTAGCATCAGATCTGTTCGAGTTCGAAAGCAAGCAGTACATCCTACTTGTCGATTACTACTCAAAATTCATTAAAGTAGATGTACTGAAAGACATGCGAAGCCGCACCGCCATAGAGACTCTGAAAGCTCAGTTCTGCAGACATGGCATTCCCGCCACTCTTCGCACAGACAACGGTCCACAATACTCCTCAGAGGAATTTAAGGACTTCTGCAAGAGCTATGGAATATCACACAAAACATCTTCACCACACACGCCGCACTCAAATGGGGAAGCAGAGCGTGCAGTGCAAACTGTGAAAAGGCTTTGGTGCAAGGCGCCAGACAAACACCTTGCGCTGATGGACTACAGGACGACTCCACTAGAGAAAGTAGGATTGTCGCCAGCTCAGCTACTCATGGGCAGGAGGCCACGTGATAAGCTGCCTACTGCTCGTGAGCTACTTGCACCAAAAGGATATGACCCCCACAAAGTCAAGCGTCTGCTGGACACGAGCAAAGTCCTTCAAAAGTTCTACTACGACCAAAAGAGAGCAGGCAATTCTCGTGTTGCTCTTCAGCCTGGAGATGAGGTTAGGATGCAGCCGCATCCTGGCAACGACAAGTGGTCCCCTGGAGTAATAGTGAAAGCCCACAGTGCTCCGCGCTCCTATGTTGTGGACTGTGGAAATAGAGAGTACCGCCGCAATAGTCAACATCTTCGCGTGAGCACTCCAGCCGCTAACCATCCTCGCCGCTGGGTACTGGAAGAACCGTGGACTGAAACATTAGGCCCACCCGCCGAGGAGTCACAACCTCCAGCTCTTCCTGGAATACCCCACTCCCCACCCAAACCACCTCCGAGCCCCACTCGAGCCCAGCCACCTGGACTGAATGTTACTAGGCGGGGCCGAGTTGTTAAACCTCCAGATAGACTCAATCTTTAAGTGATTTATGCCATGGACTGAATCTATAAGTGACTGTTCTGTTTGCACTTAAGTACACTCATTTTCAGGTTATTGCCAAAGTCATTAGCTAAAGTAAAGTTCTCACAATGACTGTTTTTTTTGTTAATTATTATAGTCATTATAGTACTGCAGTTGGATAGTCTTTTTTCTAATTAAAGTCCAATTATCTAGTTAGTGTAAAATTATTTAAAATAACAAACAAGCAGTTTTGATTTTAAAAGTTTGGAGTGGAAATTCATACATGAATTATGATTAGCTAAGTTCTCTAGCCCCGAATTGTTGTTGACAGAACACAAATCTAACAAGACGAACCCGGATCGCACGCTGCTCCTCAACAGTCAAGTTCAGTTCACATAACCAAAAACACTAAACATGTCATCTGAACAAATTGCAATCGTCATGGATGCCAAAACCTTCAACGTCAACAAAAGCAAGTTGATCGAAAAAAGCGACTACTTCCGTGCACTGTACCGTTCTGGGATGCGAGAGTCCAGAGAGGATTCCGTCCAGCTGCAAGGACTGAGCGTGCCCGGGCTGGAACTGGTCCTGGAGTTCATCAACACGTCCAAAGTGCAGGTGGTCAACGAGACACTGGAAGACCTGATCGAGACAGCATCTTTCCTGCAAGTCACCTCGATCCTCAAAGTCCTCACGTCGGAAATCCGACAGGACAACTGCGTGGAACTATACAGCCTTTCCGAGGAATAAACTTTTATTGTGTGTTGTTTTTGCTAAAAGAAGGGAGATGTAACATACTGTGTGTTGTCTCACTACACCACACTAACACACTGATGTGATTCGCTTTCTGTATCCGTCGTGTCCCAACGGAGTTGCCGTAGGTCGCGTCCAGCAAGCAGAAATAAACAACATGTCTTACAGTTAAGTCGTGTCCGTGTCTGTCAAGTACATTACAGATAAAACCTACCTATTCACTCCGAAACTACTCAGATTTCTGTGTTCCGCCGGTTCCAGGATATATCTGTGTACCGTTCTTTCAAAGTGGACAACGGGAGGAGAGAGCTACGTGCCAACGGGACCTGACCCAGATGTTTTGACTAGAGCGCAATCAATTGTAAATCCCAGTGTGAGAGAAAGAGAAGGAGGGAGAGATGCCCTCGTGGAGTCAAATGTTGGAGACCCGGTCAGAAAAGTGTCGTTTGAAACCATGGCCTCAAGCTTCAGAAGGCGCGGATACGCATGCCCGTCCCCTGCGCGCAGGCGACATCGCACTACCTTTAGTCACAGGCAGCAAGAGCAGCTCGAGGTGGCATTCGGACACAACCGCTACCCCGACATCTCCGGCCGCGACGAACTAGCGCGGCTCACCAAACTCAACGAGGCGCGCATACAGGTATGGTTCCAAAACCGCCGTGCCAAACAACGCAAGCAGGAGCGCGCTTCTCAGAAGGGGCTGCTGCCCGTGGCTGTGTCGCCTGGATGCCGGCCAGTGCTGCTGGGCAGTGTGTGTGCCAGGGTTTCCGTTAGAAAAATTTGCCGCCGGACATCGTGTCCGGGAAGATTTCGATTTACCGGACAAACGTGAATTATTCCGGTCATCATATTAAAATATAATAAAAAAATTTTTTTTCAAAATCATATTTTTTTTTCTCCAAATCTAATATAGCTGTTTGTCGCGGTGATTACTGTTGTGTAGCGACCTATATATGCCATTTAATGTCTATTTCTCATCCGATACGATTAGATGCGAGCTATATAATAATATAACATGATTCGCATGCGCGCTATGCCATTATGTCCAGCGCTGAACGGGCGCCTCACTGGGAACTGAACAGACAGCATCGATCAATGAACGGACTCCACATTACGTTAACTGAAGTTTGTTAAATTGTTTGGGATTAATGTGAGTTTTCAATTTTCTCTTTCCAGTTTTACCCTTTTTTTAAAATTTTATCAATAAAACAACGTCATTTCTATAACCAGGGGGGTGTTCCATCGACGTCGCTGGAGGAAAGTCTGGGCTTGTTTTGACAAGTCTCGCGAGATCTATCAAGATATGCCTGGATCTTTTTAAGAGTCTCGCGGGACTTGGCGAAGTGGGCCTAGGTTTTCCTTTGGCGACGTTGATGGAACACCCCCCAGGTCTCGCTGGTTGGGAAGGCATTTTCGTTTAGCTGCCTGTCAAATCATACTTAGGGGATAGCCCTGTAAGCTCATACGGGTCTGTATGTCGTCCTGAAGACCGGCTGTTAGATCATATAGCTGAAGTTTGTCTCCATCTTACAACACTACTTTACATTGTTAGCAGGCTCATAAAACAAACCGTGTTAGTTGACTAGCGATGTGTCATTGATTTTCGACAACGCGGAAATGTATTCACATTTTTCGAAAGAAAAGTCAAAGCATTAGAACGTAGAACGGAACATCGCACGCGCGCGGAAAGCCACCGGCCCCGATTTGGCCAGAACTTTTTTTTCCGTCAGGAGATTTTCTTTTTGTTGCTTGAATCCCTGGGCTCCCCCGCACACCGTGATTTAATTCGCACACTGTCTTAGTGTAAATGTTGTCCGTTTCGTTTGTTATCCTTGTTATTGTGCGATAAAGATAAGGCTTTCCGCTTCGGGCCACCATTTTCAGCTGGGCACCGGACACACACACTCGTGCACGCGCGGCACTGCCCGAGAGAGAAGGACCCGCCCCCTTTGGTTAGCCTATAGGCTGGCTGGAGGGGGCGGGTCCTTCTCTCTCGGGCAGTGTGTGTGCGTGGGTGTGTGTGTGTTTGGTGCTCAGCTGAGAATGGTGGTGATTATTTTCACCGGACATTTTGTCCGACGAGTTTTCAGTTTGTCGGACTTCAACAAATGTTACCGGACAAAGACCGGTAATTACCGGTTAACGGAAACCCTGGTGTGTGCACAGGCCGCAGGGATGGCTCGTCAGTACTACCCCCACTCCATGGCTCATATCTCTCGGTTTTCCTCTATGCTGCCCTCTGCTGGTTAGTCTCACTATTCAGGTGCAGCCACCCAGTGTCCCTGCCCGTCAGTGCCACCACAACCAGGGCCGGCCCGTCCTACAGGCCATACAGGCGGTCGCCTGGGGCCCCGAAAGGCGGGGGAAACACTCATAGTAAAAAAATAAATAAATATGTAATAACATAAAAATGGTTTGATTAAAAGGTCTTCATGTCCGGAATTGTGAAACCTCGCAATCGAGCCAAACAAGTCTTGTGAAAAAAATTGTTTATTATTATTTGTATTTTGAATGATCACGTGGGTGTGAGTGGGCGGGGCTGAGTGGGCAACGGTCATCTCCGTCACTCAAGAGCACTGTCTGTGCAAGTATGTCGGGTAAACAGCACTCTGGCGCCCAAACAAGAAAAAGAGAAGATGAAGATGAGGAAAAACAAGCAAAAAGTAGAGGTATGTACTGTATGTATGTCCTGTCCTTGAATTTCATTATTTAATATTTATGTGTGCTGCATGGAGGAGGATGGTAGCTAACTCTAGCTGACTAACTAGCTAGCTAGCTAATATTGCTGCTTAGCCAGTTGAGGGATGGAGACACACTAGGACCAGCTCGGACAAAGTGGCTCTAAAGTTAGTCAAGTTACGATGCCAATTTTTAAGACCATGGTGATCAATGAAGCAACTGTCGAGCAGCCAAGAAATATGATATTACAGAGTGTAATGTTAGAAGTGGCCGTAGGACAGGGCCCAAAAAGATCGCTTCCAGGAGATTGACAGGAGGGTGTGTGAATAGGGTGACCAGATGTCCCGCTTTGTGCGGGACTGCACAGCATTTTCATGACTTTTAGTGCGTCCCGCAAATTGGGACGATGTCCCGCATATTTAATTATTATTGGCAAAAAAATAAAAAAATAAGAAAATCGGATTTATCCAATGGCTGTGGAGAAAGCAGGGAAGGCTATCATCACGGGGCTGTGTTTGCTGTCAATCAAACTGTAGCACACGTCAGGTGCTGGGGTCAAGTGCAGCCAGGTTAACCAATGAAAGTAAGTCCCCCCCAAACAACAACAACAACAACAACAACAACAACAACGAACGCGAGTCAAATGCAGCAGGTTATAGAAAATGGAGGAAACTCAAACCACAGTCAGCAAGAAAAGAAGATGCACCTACAACAAAGACTGGGAAAACACTTATACGTGGGTGAAGCCAGTGCAGGGCGACTCTCAGAGAGTTTTTTGCAATCTTTGCAAGAGTTCTTTTTCAATTTCACATGGCGGTGAATACGACATCAAAAGACACCGAGAATGCGATTCTCACAAGAAACGTGTCGCTCAAAAAGAGACATCCAACTCTATGGAGACATTCCTACTCAAACCGAAAAATGATGGCCACTCTGATAAGGTAACAGCAGCAGAAATAACAAATGTTTACCATACAGTGCAACACTCCCAATCATACCGGTCAATTGACTGTGTTATTGAACCGCGGGATTCTTCAATAATCCGGCGAGCAATAAATGTTGACATTGTGACAGGTCCAAGAACGTGATGTCTGTGTATCCTTGGAAAGTTGTTAGTAAGAGTTCATTTGTTGTCTGTAGTTGTTTTTCCAACATTTCACGGATAGCTGGATTTGCGTGAAACCTTGAGTAGAGGTGCTCGCAGTAACGAGCCCACTGAAAGGCTCTGTCAAGAGTTTGTTTATCCCACTGCTTTACAAGCTAGCTCCGACCATTTTTCCAGACTCTGAGATAGCAAAGAAAATGTCATGTGGTCGTACTAAAGCAGCGTCCATAGTAACAGATGTGCTTGCCCCTGCCTCTGTGGAGAGTTGTTTGACAGAATTAAAGACAACACCATTTTTTTTCGGTGGCTTCAGATGCTTCAAATCATGGCACGACAAAACTCTTCCCACTGTCTCTGAGATATTGGACCCCAGAGTTGGGTTTGAAAAGTAAGATCCTTGACTTCTATGAGGATAGTGATGAGTCAGCTGCTGCCATACACCGCCAGATTACAAGCAAGCTACAAGAAAAGGGCCTGCAATCTGACATGATTTCAGCATACACTGCCGACAATGCAAGTGTAAATTATGGGAAAAACTATTCTGTTTTCCAGAAGCTAAAAGCAGACAACAGTTGCATCATAAAGGCTAACTGTATGGCCCACATAGTGCACAACAGTGCAAAGCATGCTGGAGACAGGTTGAACATTGACATTGAGTCTGTAGTGAACAAAACATTCAGTCACTTTTCATCATCTGCAAAACATACAACAGAATTGAAAGCAGTGTTCACTTTTTTGGAAGAAGAATATCAGGTTGTGCGGAGACACGTATCCACAAGATGGTTGAGTCTGTGGCCTGCTGTCAAGAGGCTACATGACAGCTGGACAGCTATCAAGAGTTACTTCTTGTCACTGGGAGAGGATCAGTGCCCAAAGTCACTGTGGCAGCTGTTCAAAAATGATGAGGATGGTGATGGGATACCCCTTGAGCTACAGGTCTACCTGTCCTTCCTCAATAATGTGCTGAAGATCTTCCATGAAGTTGTGCTGCTGTTGGAGAGAGAGGACGGGACCGTCTGTGAGCTATATGACATGATGCTCACTCTCAAGACAAAGCTCCAACAACGACAGATTGATTCCTTCTTTGGAATGGAGACCAGTGCTATGCTCCAACAGTTTCCAGTAGGGGTGCAACGGTTCTCGGTTTTTTTACGGACGGTACGGTTTGCGTTCCACGGCTCAATTCACTAGTGAACCGTGACGGTTTTCGGTTTTCGTTTTTTTTTTTTTTTTTTTTTTTTTTTTTACCTTTATTTTACCAGGAAGTCACATTGAGATTAAAACCTCTTTTACAAGAGAGACCTGGCCAAGACAGGGTCAAAATAGTAGCTTAAAAAAACTGTTCAGATAACAAGACAGGACATAAGACAGTGGCAACAATACAATAGACAAACAATGGTAGGGGTATTTACAAGGTGATTAAAACATTGAGAAGTCTAACCAAAGCAGGTACAGCGAGCGGTGACCACATCCTTTAATCTACGCTTGAAGATACTTATGGAAATAAGGGCCTCTAATTTAAAAGTAGTCTGTAGGTCATTCCAAGACCAAGGGCCATAATAAGACAAGCTTGCCCTTCCAACATTGTTCATGATAAGTGGCACCTTGTATTGTAGCCATCTACGAGACCTGAGACCCGAGCCACTCGGTATAGGGATGAACTTCAGGCCCAGATAATTCGGTAAGAAGCCAGAGATGATTTTAAACACAAGAGTGTACCAGTGTTGGAGCCTTCTGACAGAAAGAGATGGCCATCCAACCAGACTATACAGTGTACAGTGATGGGTCCTGAAGGCACTATTGGTGATGTATCTTAGAACCGAATGATACAGGGGGTCTAGCTTGGATAAAGTGGACAGAGAAGCAAACCTATATACTGTATCACCATAATCCAATTGTGAAAGGAAAAGGGCGGAGACAAGACGTTTTCTGGAAGCCAAGGAAAAGCAAGATTTAAATCTATACAGGAAGCCCACTGTACGCTTAAGCTTTATGGCGAGAAGATCAATTTGGCCGCGTTCGTAAATTAGCTCTGAGAGCGCCGGAGCGTCCACGTGAATGCCTCGAACGCGGCCTTTGGTCAGAGGTCGAGTTGGTCTGGAACGTTTGTTTCTGAACCGAACCGTACCGAAAACCGTGACCCAAAATACCGAACCGTACCGAACCGTGGGCCAACTGAACCGTTGCACCCCTAGTTTCCAGACAAAAAGGCAGCAGCAATCAAACATGATATTTCCAGGTTCTACCAGGCTGCTCTCAACTACCTTGAGAAGTGGTATGACTTCACAGACAACAACTACCAGAAGAATGTTGCAAGCTTGGCACTGAAGAGCAAGTTCACATTCTCCCATCTCTGTGATGCAGTGGAGGTCCTACAGATAAGGGGGAAACTAGACATGGATGAACTGTATGATGAATACTGTGTGATTTTGCCACGCCAGCAGGACGTAGTGGAGAGAGAAGCTCCTGTTGTGGAGAAGTGGTCCACCTTGCTTAAAGGCACAAACACACCAAATCTGGCTGCTGTATCCTTTCTCTTAAGCATCCCCATCACTAATGCTTCGGTAGAGAGTGTTTTCCCTCATGACGGCAGCGCGGAACCGGTGCTCTGTGGAGCTTATCAAGTCTGAAATTCAAATCAAGACCAACTTTGGATACAGTTGTAAGGAATTCTACACCTATGCACTCAAGGAGAAGGCCTTATTGGAAGCTGCACGCTCAAACAAAAAGTACCAAGGCAAGAAGAGCATCTAAGGTAAGATAAACTTACTAAACTGTTTAGAATATAGGCTAGACCAGGGGTCGGCAACCTATGGCACGCGCACGCAAGCGAGATCTCGCAAGTGCGAGAATGGGAGAATGTTTTTTTTATTTTTTATGTTGGCTTGCGTTCGTAAATTCGCGCACACTGGGCTGGGTTCAATGTCACAATGGGACCAAGTAATTTGATTGGACTAGAGGCGGTCTCAGGGACGCTCCGGCGCTCTCAGGGCGAATTTACGAATGCAGCCCTAGTCTCTCATCCACTCCACGAGAGCCGTATTCTGGCGCCAATTGTAGTAAAAGTAAAATTCTGAATTGTGTCTCACCCTGCTGTCTCATTAGCATGGCAGGCCTGAAAGTAAAACTTCGTGAATTCCAGCCTTCATGGACAGAAGAGTGGGGTTTTGTGTCCCAGAAAGACCGTGCTGTATGTGTCCTATGTCTCGAAAATGTTGTTCGCAGAACTTCAAGCGTTAAACGGCATTATGAGACCAAACATCAAAAGTCGTTCAAGGATGAAGCAGACAAGGCCGAATCAATAAAACGTGCTGTGTCACGGTATGGGAAGCAGGCCAGCACCTTTAAAGCATTTGCCACTGCTGAAAATCACGGAACTGAAGCAAGCTTTCGCATTGCTCATTGCATTGCGAAACGTGGAAAGCCATTCACTGATGGAGAATATATTAAAGAGGCTTTCCTCAGTAGCTCAGATGTTTTGTTTGAAGGCTTATCAAACAAAGACACAATAAAATCAAGAATAAAAGACATCCCAGTGTCAGCCAGAAGTGTGGAACGGAGAATAGGAGAAATGGCAGAAAACGTGAAAGCGCAGCAGACCGCTGGTTTGAAAGATGCGACGGTGTTTAGCCTCGCACTTGATGAGAGTGTAGATGTGAATGACATGCCACGTCTGACTGTCATAGCACGATACTGTGATTCTGCTGTAAGGGAGGAGCTCTGCTGCCTAAAACCACTGCCAGAAACAACAAAAGGTGAGGACATCGCCAAAGTTCTTATCGAGCATTTTGTGGAGCGAGGGATTGACATTAGCAGGATTTTTGCGGTGACAACAGATGGTGCCCCTGCCATGGTCGGGAAACAGAGGGGAGCGGGTGCATTAATTGAGGAACGAGTTGGTCACCCCATTATGAAACTCCACTGCATCATACACCAAGAAAACCTATGTGCAAAGATGTCAAAGTCTGATCTTAATGAGGTTATGGCTACAGTGGTGAAGGTTGTTAACTTCATAGTCAAGCGATCTGCACTGACACACCGGCAGTTTCAGTCCCTGCTTGAAGAAATGGACTGCGTGTACAAGGATCTCCCTCTCCACTCTGCGGTTAGGTGGCTAAGCTGCGGGAAAGTTTTGGACCGGTTTGTCGGCTGCTTTGATGCCATAAAGGCCTTCCTGGCTGAAAAAGGCCAAGACTATCCAGAACTCGAGGACAAGAAGTGGGTTGTGAAACTCATGTTCCTCGCAGATATTACTGGACACCTGAACGAGCTCAATCTCCTTCTGCAAGGTATGTATTTATCGTTATGTGTGTGTTTTCATTTTTTTTTTTGAAGTCTATTTTTTATTTCTATTAATATAATCTAGTTTTAGTTGTTAGTTTAGTTTTAGTTAACTATAATAATATTGTTGTGTGTGTGTGTGTGTGTGCGTGAGCGTGCAAGTGCAACGTGCAACAATAAGTCTTATCTTATTTTATCTTCAGGTGCGGGGCAAACAGTTCTGGATATGTACGAGACATGGGCGGCTTTTGTGGGAAAGCTGGCAGTTCTTTCTGGGGGACGTCACTACCTCCGCTTTCCGCTACTTCGGACACTTACGGGAGCTGTCAGTGACGCACAGCATCAGCACCACTGAAATATCCGAATACATCAGCATGCTTGAGTCGGAGTTCAAAACACGCTTTCAGGAGTTTCAGAAGTATGGGCCCATGTTCTCTTTCCTGATAAAACCAGACAGCTTTGATGGACATGAACTGGATTCATCTCTGCTGGACTGGATGGACACACAGGACATGACAATGCAGCTGATTGAGATGAAGAGTTCATCATTGTGGATGTCCAAGTTTGCAGAGCTACGCAAAGAGTTGGAAACCACCGAAGGGCATGATCACGGATCCTGCATCGCCACCTGCTGGATGTCTGTACCGGAGAAGTTCAGCTGTCTCAGGAACATTGCACTGGCTTTGCTGACAGTCTTCGGATCAACCTATCTGTGCGAGCAGATATTCTCACACATGAAGAGCGTGCTGAGCCTCTCACGCAGCCGTCTGACAACTGACCACTCCGAAGCTTGTGTGATACTTAAAGTGACCAAGTACCAACCCCAGATAATGGAGTTGAGCAAAGGAAAACAGGGCCAGGGATCACATTGATTGTTAGGACTGTTTACATGGCTTTGCAGTTTGCATACATAGGTCTTTGCTAAAAAAACAAAAACAAACAACAACCAAATAATTATATAAATATAAATTATAATTCATACAAGTAAGACCCTTGTATAATCACCATCCAGTTAGGCCTACTTATTAAAATGATAACCATAGGGAGCGCAGTTAGCAACTTTGTTAGAAATTGAGCGCTCCAATTTGCTTTAGTTGTCTTATGTTATGTTGGTAATGTTGTTCAAGTTTCAGTTAGTTGACTGTTAAGCCTGTTTATTTAGCATACATGGCTTTGCATACATAGCTCTTTGCTGAAAATTCTTGTTCATGTTGTGGAATAAAATTGCAGATCTGTTGGTCTGTTTGGTTTGGCTTGATGTCGAGTCATAATCAATGTTGATATTGTGGTTGGCACACTGACTAACAAGAAAATGTAAAAATGGCACTTCATATAAAAAATGTTGCCTACCCCTGGGCTAGACTAAGAGTAGGATATTTTTGAATATAGTATGATATTGTGGGCTAATGTGGTAAGATGTGTGATGGACAAAACAGAAAATATTTCAACCAGGTGCTTTCCATGGTGGGGCCATGAAAGGAGCGTCCACGTCGCGGCCCTGGGAGTATTGACGAGATCGACAAGATCGACTAGATCAACTAGATACTGCTAATCCTATCACCACTACAAGCAAAAGTTACAAGCTACAAAACAGCCCCAAGCTACGCTACAAGCTACGCTGAAAGCTGCAAGCAAGCCACAAAGCTACAGAACACCAAGAGAAAACATCATGCGTGGAGATAGACACAAAGGCCGATGTCGTAAACGAGGGACCTCCTCAAGACCGGCATTGACAGTTATATCTGTGAACATTGAAGGGTTCTCCTCTGCAAAACAAACCATCTTAGCCGATTTATGCAGCAAACAACACTGTGACGTTCTCTGCTTGCAAGAGACGCACAGAGGGAGTGAAAACAACCGCCCCACCATACCAGGAATGGTCCTGACCATTGAGCGACCTCACCGGCAGTACGGCAGTGCTATATTTGTAAAAACAGGCTTAACTATAGAAGAAACAGACATGTCAGATGACCATGATATCGAAGTCCTATCTGTTGAACTAAGCAGTGTTGTAGTAACATCTGTCTATAAACCACCACCTGTAGACTTTATATTTCCCCAGCCAATCCCCAAAGTACACGGCAAACCACAGATCATTATTGGTGACTTCAACAGCCACAGTACCCAGTGGGGCTACCCTGAAATGAACAAGGATGGAGAAGCAGTAGAGGACTGGATGGACACTAACCAACTAAGTCTTATCCATGACCCTGTGACGGCTATGAGTAGCCTGGTTGTCTGTGTCTGTGTGTATGGTCAGGTTATTGTTTTGTTTTACTATGATACTGTTCTTAGTCATATTGTTCTCTGCTTATAGAGATCACGAAGTTTTTTGTTTTGTGTCTTATAAGTTACATGTTATTATTTACTTTGTTAATGCACCAGGGGTCTTACATTATATTATAACCAACACTCATTCTATGGTTAAATACGTAAACATTTATCTATGACTAGCAATCAGAGGAATTTATGCTATTCCACCTGGAATGTAAATGGATTAGGGTGTCCAGCTAAGAGAAAAAAGATTTTGAGACATTTGAAAATTAAAAAACAGGATATCGTTTTTTTGCAGGAAACACATTGCTCTCATCAGGAATCAGTTAAACTATGCAGAGAATGGGTGGGGCATGTATTCTTTAGTGCTGGGTCTTCTAACAGTAGTATTAAGATAATTGATTATAGAGAAGGAGAATTAATTCAGTTGTTGTCTTTGATTCCCCCAGGATCCATCAGGTTCAAGGAATCTTCAATAGAGTCATTCTAATTCTATGATCGTTCTGATTCTATGATCGTTCTGATTCTATGATCGTTCTAATTCTATGCTCTCCATGCCCTGTACCATCTGCAGTGGTGGTATGTGCAACTGATTAAAACACTTCCTGGAGAAGTTATGGCTCTGTCCCTACTTACCAGTCCAGTTTAGCATTAGTCACTACATTCTGAGATCATTTCTGTTGCAGCCTAACATTTTGGTCTGTATGTATACTGTATGTAAGTAAGTAAATGCCAAATATCTCTTAGTTCTCCTTATTTGATCGCTGTGTGAAAAATCTGTAATGTAATACTTTGAGGTAATGTCTCAATGTTGTTGTCATGAATACGATTAATTTCTCGCTTTCGGTTTCATTATTCGACCAGGGTTGTACAAAACTGGATTGGTTCCCTTGTAAAAAATCATTCATCACACCAAAATATTTTCTGTTACTACAGAACAGTAGGAGGAGGGTGGAGGAGGAGGGGGTGGGAGGGTGTAGGAGGAGGGTGTAGGAGGAGGGGGTGGGAGGAGGGTGGGGAGGAGGGGGTGGGAGGAGGGTGGAGGAGGAGGGTGTAGGAGGAGGGGGTGTAGGAGGAGGGGGTGGAGGAGGAGGGTGTAGGAGGAGGAGGGTGTAGGAGGAGGAGGGTGTAGGAGGAGGGGGTGGAGGCTGTTCCTAGTCTCTAGGTCAGGTGATGTTCCTAGTCTCCAGGTCAGGTGATGTTCCTAGTCTCTAGGTCAGGTGATGTTCCGGCCACCTGACCAAGAAAGATCTCCATATATCACTATGGAAGGTCAACAAACACACAGTGTACATGCATGGCTCTGACATTTTTGGCATACCACAATGAGATTGATGACTTGAGGGAGGCTGAACTGGACAGCATACTGGACAAGGGCAACAGCTTGTATGTCAAAACTGTAGAAGAGCTAAAACAAAGAAATCTGTATCAACACCAGCACTTGACAATGGAAGAACTACCACTCATAGTTGATACTGACCAACATGAGTACAACGTTGTTAAATCTCATGTGGAAATGGGATTCGTGAGAGCCAAGGCAGACCCAGACAACAAGGCTTGGTTTTTTGATCTCCCCACAAGACTTCAGTGTCTCTCTGCAGATGTTACAAACGCAGTGCTTACAATAACACCGTATTGCATTGCTGTGTTCAGAGACAAGTCTGGGAGATATGGTATGCTGTCCACACGACCAATCAGGTAGTCCACACCAATCAGTGTGGACTACCTACCTGATCATTGTCTTTACTCATAGACCTTGTTATGTGCAAGTTTGTTGCTTTTATAGTTTAAATACAGTAGCCTATAGCTGTTGTTTTGTAGTTAACATAGTTAACAATTTTGTAGTGTTCACTATTTCTTCGGAATATTTTTGCACTTTTATATTGGTTGTCAATTGCTATTTATTTGTCAAAATATTTTGGGGGAGACTGGACCCAGTTCTCAAGTATAAGTATGTTATGGTCCACAGTATCAAAAGCTCTACTCAAGTTTAAAAGTATTTAATTGTTTAATTAATTGTTAATTGGTATTTAATTGTTGTTCAATTGTTCATTTTTTAATAAATAACATGTTCTTCATGAGTATACATGAGTAAACATGAATTTGATGCATTTGATTTGAGTATTTTGCATGAAATCTCATAAATACAATTTTTCTGGGATTTTGGCATTTTGGACATGAAGGGGTTAATATCTGAAAATGCTCAAGGGATATCACAGGGCACCCTCCTGTGTTTTGAAGAGGTACCCCCAAGCAACAAGAAACAGCAGAGAAAAAAACATTACCCCACAAAAAAGCAGGCTTTGGCTCCCAGACTATTTTCCAGTTGGCCAAATGTCTTTTCGACTCCTCCTCCAGTCTTCATTAAGGCCTCTGGATTGGTTGGGATCTTCTTTGACATCACATTGAAGAGGGTTACTGTGATGGCAGAGAACACTTATATTAGTGAGTACAGCAATTTGGAATAGCTAGTATCCAACACTTTAGGGTTAGAGATCACTTTGGATCCCCGACATCTATAAGCTGTTTGCACGACTATGTGAGTATGTATGCTATCGTCTCTGTACCTCTCTTTCATAGAAGAGACTATGTGAGTATGTATGCTATCGTCTCTGTACCTCTCTTTCATAGAAGAGACTATGTGAGTATGTATGCTATCGTCTCTGTACCTCTCTTTCATAGAAGAGACTATGTGAGTATGTATGCTATCGTCTCTGTACCTCTCTTTCATAGAAGAGACTATGTGAGTATGTATGCTATCGTCTCTGTACCTCTCTTTCATAGAAGAGACTATGTGAGTATGTATGCTATCGTCTCTGTACCTCAAACACAATTCACAAAAAAAAGTTGACAAACATAGCTCAACAACATTTGCTCTCTCTTTCGCACTCCTTCTCACCATCTGGCTGCTGCCCTCTCTCCCTGCCTCTTTCTCCACTGTGCTCAGAGTGACTGAATCAAGAAAGGACAGGACACACATATGGACCCTGTTCTATATCAAGTCTCCAGCACCGACTGTATACTCTATAGCCTGGTTTCACAGTTCTGTCCATATCTATTGTCTCTTGGTTCATTCTATCCTAAACTATAATAATAATAATAACTTTATTTGTATAGCACTTTACATCAAAGTGCTTTACAATAGGTAAGCAGCAATTTAAAACAATTTAAAACAACTATTTCAATTTAAAAAACACACAATTTCGAAGCACAAATACAATAGGTAAAAACAACAATTTTAAACAATTTAAAAATAACTATTTCAATTTAAAAACACACATAATTACAACAGCACAAATACACAGCCTATGACATGTAGACAACAGAAAACAGGTGGGTCTTTAACTTGTTTTTGAACACTTTCACTGATTCTGCCTGTCTGATATTCAGTGGAAGACGGTTCCAGAGAGTTGGTGCACGGAAGGAGAACGCACGCTCACCGATTGTCTAATGGTGTATAGGAGGTGGTGAGAGGAAGACAATGTACCTTTGGCAAGTGGGGGTGTCTGTGGCCCCCAGGCCTGGGTGGCAGGAGGGAGGGCCTGTGGTCCCTGGGTGGGGGGGAGGCCTGCAGTGTCTCCATGGGGGCCGGAGGTCACTATCAGCTCCCTGGAGAGACAGACACGGTCCTCCCACCTTGGCCATGGTGAACTGTGGGGTCAGCCTGAACCTTTTCAGGTGGAGGACAAGCGTCCTGCAAACAGCATCAGGGATTATTAACCACTCTATAGTTAGAGCATTTTGGGGGGGAAAAAATGTATCTTAATACATTTGGCAATTTGGCTGCTACTTTTATCCAAAGCGACTGACAGAACAGTGAGTGAATACGATTGTAGTACACATGATGTGTTCCCTGTGGGAAGCACCAGGCTCCACCAGAGCCACACAGGAGGTGAGTCTCATGTAACTGTAAGTGCAGTGCAGACTAGGGATGGACGGTTTTTCGGTTAAACCGAAAACCGGGGTTTCTAAAAATAGAAACGGTTTTTTATCAAAACCGTCTGAAACCGGATTTTTTTTTTTTTTTTTTAGAAGAATAAAATAGAATAAGAATAAAACTGGAACATGTCACATGTTTGTCGTGTGTGAAAATAACAATGATAGTCTGAATCTGCCGCGCAATGAGTGAGAGGTTTGGTCAGTTGTGAAGAATAACTGAGGATTAATATCTAATTGGGATTATATTTAAGGGTAACGAATCACTCTATGGGAAAGATAGTTGCCTTCAGTTATTGGTAGATAGGAAAGTTTTTTTACAATTACTCGCTTACATTTAATAAGATAATTTTTCGCTGCTCTCTGTAAAGCGCATTGGGTCACTTTTGTGAGAAATGCGCTATAGAAATAAAATGTGATTTGATTTGATATCAATCAATCAATCAAACTTTATTTATGTTCTATAGCACAAATCATGCATTGAATGTAACTCCAAGTGCAGTATTTACTAAACCACAATATAATAAAACAAGAGCTATACGGATCAAGAGTGTTTGTGCACAGCGCCACTGTGTGTGAAGGCGCTACTGAAAGTGATGACAGAACGCATGTCTCAGAAGATACGCGGTCACTTAGTGACGCAAAGGTAGTTCTGTATTTATCTCTATCTGTATTAGTACATTTATTTTGAAAGCTCTATTTTGACAGCTCTACCATGGGCACTTTTATTTTGATGGGGCATTCTTTGTTGATTGACTTACGACAGTTCAGGACGAGTCAGTCTCGCGGCATGTGGTTTTTATGAAAAGCTTTAAGTATGTTCACTGCATAATTCTAAGTCTAATATTTCAGTGATTATTGAGCAGTATTCAAATATTTAAATACATTGAGCAGCAGCTGAAACTTTGTCTAAGAACCAAGATATTGAGAAAGCAGTTCATTCAATGAAGACGCTGTTCCAAGAGATGATCTTCCGTGCAGGCGTGCACCCTGGATCAGCGGAGCTGGTGTGTTTAGTGTTCATGTGTTTTCATGTATGGTGTAGCTTACAAAAGTCTGCCTTTCCACTTATATTTGTGAAACTAAGTAGCCTAAATGTGTTGCGACTGTGCTTACGGTGTTTTAATGGTGTTCGACATGAGTGTATTGTAGCAGTAGGGCTCAATTATTTGAAATTGGCGCTCTTTTTTTCTTTAAAAATTTATTTTTTTTTTTTTTTTTTTTTTTTTAACTGTATTTTTCGGTTAACCGGAAAACCGCGGTTTTACTCTCTGACGGTTTTTCGGTTTCAATAATTGGAAACCGTCCATCCCTAGTGCAGACTTATCCAAAGGCCCACAGGCAGCATAGGGGTCACTCACCGAGGCCAAGTCAAGAACGACCACTTCAGGCCAGCCTCGTTACCCCCGCAGTCCTCACACCTGCACTCCAAGTCTGTCTCCTACAGGAGAAGGGAGGTGGAGAATAACACACTTGCCACATCATATGTATGACGTTAGAAAATATGAAGACTTGATTATTCAGCTATGGCACTGACCATCTGGTAGAGCTTTAAGCTGTCCTGCACTGAGCCTCCAGGTACCAGATCCAAGGAGAGCTGGGAGAAGTCTTCCTGTTTAGAGGACTTCTTACCACAGCTGTGAACAATAGGAGAAACACACACACACACACAGACACACACACACGCATCATAAAGTCACAAATATACGATTTAGACAGTGTACAGCTGGAAATGCAGTTCTGTGTTTGTTGTGTATGAATATTGCTATTCCTGTGCGTGTGTGTGCTTGTGCGTATGTGTGTCACCTGCGGCAGGTTCTGGTGCTTTCCATCTGAAAGCTCATGTGAGTTTCCACGGGGCAGGAATAGGTCCCGCCCCCAGCCAATGCCAGTGCCTGCAGTCCTGGGGCCAGAGCTGAGACCTGCGACACACACGAGCTGACGAACTCGTGGGCGTCCTAGAAACACAGAGAAACACAAACACATACTGTAGCATTAGCAAACAAGACAGAAAGTTCACCAACAATTGGACATTGTATTTCTCCTAATGTCGTTGAGACCAGATTTTTTGTTAATCTTGGTGAAATCTAAAGGTAGCCCTCTGTAGAGGATAGGTATATGGTAGCTCTCTGTAGAGGATAGGTATATGGTAGCTCTCTGTAGAGGATAGATATATGGTAGCTCTCTGTAGAGGATAGGTATATGGTAGCCCTCTGTAGAGGATAGGTATATGGTAGCCCTCTGTAGAGGATAGGTATATGGTAGCCCTCTGTAGAGGATAGATATATGGTAGCTCTCTGTAGAGGATAGGTATATGGTAGTCCTCTGTAGAGGATAGGTATATGGTGCTCTCTCACCTGCTGACCACTCCCCAGGAACTCAGGTGCGTCGTTGGACACTGAACCCTTCAGTGCCTTTAGCAGGGTCTTCTTGCGGCTCTTGTTGTTCAACATTCTGGCCATTCGGAGGTCCACTAAGAACCTGCAAAACCAAGTTTTTAGGTAGTAGGAATTATTAATTATTAATTAGCATGTATTGTTTACTGACCAAATTGAGTTACAGCTATTGTTTATGTGTGTGTGTGTGTGTGTGTGTGTGTGTCTGTGCGTGCGTACATGTGTGTGTGTACCTGAGGATGTTGGAGGCGGGGTCCAGACGCCACACTCTGTGCTGTCTGCAGATGTCCTGAAAGAAGCTGGTCAGGCTGAACAGACACTGGAGGGTGGCGTTCATGTAGCAAGTCTGCGACAGGTTTGGTAACCTAGGAAACAATGTGTGAGGAGGGAGACAAAGCTCATGAGTTGAGAAAACACATATACTTTGGCTGACCACATACTTTCACTCTGGTGTGTATTATTTAGTTATTATTTTGTATTACATAGTTGATAATAATAATAATAATACATTAGACTTATATAGCGCTTTTCTAGACACTCAAAGACGCTTTACAAACTGAAAAGATCAAGTAGTAATAATAAAAGAAACCCCAAAAAAATAAAAGAAAGTATAGGTGCCTAATTAAGGTAGTGCTGGGGACACATGGGGAGGGGAGGGGAGGGGAGGGGGAGAGGGTTAACTGGTGATGGCGAGCTTGAAGAGGTGGGTTTTGAGGGCCTGTTTAAATGTTGGGAGGGTGTTGGCCTGTCTGATGTGGATGGGGAGGGCGTTCCAGAGGGACGGGGCTGCGGCTGAAAAGGCCCCATCACCCCAGGTCCAGAGCTTGGTCCTCGTGGTCTTGAGGGTGATTTGGTCGTCAGACCTGAGGCAACAGGACTACAGACTACAGACAAAATGGCCGACCCAGACTACAGACAAAATGGCCGACCAGACAACAGACAAAATGGCCCCCATCCTTCCAGCATCTCAGTCCTCCTGGAGGGTTGGATAGTGGTAAAAACAGACTACAGACAAAAAGGCTGACCAGACTACAGACAAAATAGCCGACCAGACTAGACAAAATGGCCGACCAGACTACAGACAAAATGGCCCCCATCCTTCCAGCATCTCCCCTCCTCAGTCCTCCTGGAGGGTTGGATAGTGGTAAAAACAACCTGCTCCATTGGTAAAATGGAAAAGGAACTATTTGGCATTGGCCAATAGAAAATTGACTCCTTCATTGGCGCCCCTCTTCCTTATAGAACCCCCCATGTACTGTGTTTCCTTACATTTCTTTCCCTCTCTTTATATTGGAGTCTTGAGACCATATATAGTCATATATATAGCCAGATATAAGCCAATACAACATTACAATCAGCTTGGATAGCATTAGAGTTAGCATAGACATGATAACTGGGGCTGTTTTACTAGTCTGAACAATAAACATACTCTACTTGACATGGTACTCCATACTAAATGAAAGGCTGTGTATGTGTGCTCTGTGTGCTCTATGCTCATTGCTGAATCATTGCTGACAAAGTATTTCTTACCTCTTTGGTTCCTCAGCTACATCCACAGCGTTTATCGGGTGAACTCGCAGGCTCTGTTTTTCAGGAACAAATTTAGATGGTTGAACAATGTAAAGTAAGATAATAACAGTGATAATTTAGGACCTCTAAATAGAGGCTGTAGCCTGTTCCCATATTGTACAGATGCTTCACTGCTCTTCCTATTTTGGCCCCATGCACAAACAAATGGATCACTTTGACTGGAAAAGGAAAGTTAAAGACTTGCTTTAACAGAATAACTTATTTGGAGGACATTACCTCGCAATAAGACTGAGGCTAGTTGAGTACCATTATATTGTTTACTCCCTTTCAGTGAAACGTAACCATACATTTTAGAATAGGTTTATATAATAATAATAACTTTATTTATATAGGGGTTTTTCCTGCAAACGTTGCAGCTCAAAGTGCTTTAATCATTAGGCCTATATAATCTTAATTTAATTATTTTGTAATTTAAATGCAATATTAAAAGGATGGGTTTTTATAATCTTTATTTAATTATTTAGTCATTTAAAGGCAATATTAATTAATATCCATATAATATGCTCTATAACATTACCTTCCGGCGGCAACATCTACTCCATTTACAACAAGGCGTCTTTCCTTAGCTAGCGGACAGCAGTACCTGACAGCACGACACTTTGTGTAGTTATGATCTAGATACTGATGAGGGACATATTACATAGTATGCCCCATTATGACATCATAGGTATTGCAGGCCTAGTACAGCTGTAACCATGGAAACCTTCCCACCAGCTGAATTGATTGACAGCTGTATGAAAAGAATGTGCCCCATTATGACATCACTAATAGGTGGCCTGTCACACATCGGTTTGGGCATTTGGATTTTGTGGTAAAATAAACAAGTATTTTTCAGTCCAGGCAGAGTTAAACCGACGGTTTTCATCGTCAATTTTACGTTTCATGGTGGAGAAAGTCGAAGACATGTTTGGAGTTGATATTGGACTTCTAGCTAGCCTACCACTAATATAACGTTGCTAGACACACTTTAACAAACAATGCCCTGATTGGGTTGACTGTTGCTAGGGTTAGGGTCGTCCAAATCGGTTAAGAAATAAGGAAGTTATGCCAATATTAGTTCAGTAAAAAGAGCATGGTTTTGTCCCCTGTTTTCAATGTAAATGGCCTAAAAACTGTGATCTTAGGTCAGACACCACCCCAGAATACGATATATTTTCTCCTTTACTCCTATCATAATGAAACTTAACATAGTGAAAGCAAACATTTATAGAACATGTTTTTGTATTACACGTTTTAATTACCATTAAATATGCAAATGAGGTAAATACTCATTAAGCAGAAATTGAAACTCCTGTCCTGTAAACTCAGTCCCATTATCGGACCTAATGCACTTCACCTTTCCATATGGTGCTATATCTGCGAGGTATCTCTCTGTAGCTTCCGCCGTATCACTCTTAGTTTTTAGGAAGTACACAGATACTGCACTTGAGTAGTCATCCGTCAAAGCTAGGGCATATTTAAACCCATCTTTGGCTACTGGGTCAATAGGACCAGCCAAATCTGTATGTACAAGTTCAAATGTTTCCCTCGCTTTTGTGTCTGGTTCCCTATTTCTGCTCTGAACGAATTTACCTTGTGCATATTTCACAATTCATTTTAGTCTGATCAATTTTACCCTTTATCTGCATTCCCTTTACAACATTCTGTAACCTGGAAACATCATAATTACAGTGCCCAAGAATTGTGTGCCTCGTTTGGATAATTATTATATTATTATTATTATATATATATATTATCATAACAGCCGTTACATGAATCATCAGTTACTACATGGAGCATCACTCACAGTGTTTAAGTAGTAGAGCCGGTTGTGTTCTTCTTTAATGTCGAATTTCTTGATTGAAGCTCCGTTGGCGGAGGAGTGAGACTCATTCGCTTGCTGAATGCCAGTTACACCTAGTGCGCAACAGTTACAAAGCTCAATTTTTAATAAATAAATATTAATATAAAATAGAAATGGCACTAAAATTCTATAAACTGAACTGTGTCCTATTTCTCCAATGTAGTGTAATATTTTTGGTTGTTTTGAAGTGACTGAGTCACATAACCTGGGAGCTATTGAAAAACTGGTTTAGTCTGGTCTTAGAGTACTGGGTCTGGGGCAACACAAAGGTCCAAAACTGCTCTAGATGGTAGGGCAATCAGGTCTTTGTAATCATGTAAATGTGTCTATTGTCTTAGCCCATGTCAAGCTTCAAGTAGAGAAACTGGTTCTATTGTGTGACAACAGGAAATCATCTTCTACAGCCCGCTGCAGACATTCAACCCAAGATGATGTTTGGTTCTTAAATGTAGCTTATTACATATAATAATTTTCTCTCACAATTAAAGGGGAATTTCACAATTTTTTAACTTAAGCCCTATTAACAGTCCCTCTACCATGAACCTGAAACATAGAAACAATCATTTCACTGATCGTTCCAGGATTGAGCTAGTGACAGCTTTTGTGCAGGCTATAATGGAAGTCATGTGTCAATGTGTCAATGTGGCCAGTTGGAAATCATTCAAAACACCATTAAACTCTTGTTTTCAAAGTCAGGAAAATGCTCACTGGTGTAGGCTTTTCAGTCATAGGTTTCCGTTCAACAGTAAAAAAAAAAATAATATTAAAATTGTTTCTGGTCTACAGTTGTCCAATCAGCTGTTGAACGGAAACCTATGACTGAAAACAACATTGAGACCAGGCTCTCCCCCCTTGCTAATACCACACAACCGCATTGCATTTTGCATACTACATTATAAAGTCACCGAGTCAGGAGTGAGACTCATTCGCTTGCTGAATGCCAGTTACACCTAGTGCGCAACAGTTACAAAGCTCAATTTTTAATAAATAAATATTAATATAAAATAGAAATGGCACTAAAATTCAATAAACTGAACTGTGTCCTATTTCTCCAATGTAGTGTAATATTTTTGGTTGTTTTGAAGTGACTGAGTCACATAACCTGGGAGCTATTGAAAAAATATGATTTTTGCATTAAAATATTATTATAAAATAGAAATGGCACTAAAATCCAATCAACTGAACTGTGTCCTATTTTTCCATTGTAGTATAATATTCTGGGTTGTTTTGGCGTGACTGCGTCACGTGACGTGACGTGCAAACAATTGAAACATATATTTTGACATTTGTAATGTGTAATTTGTTGATGGTCCCTAACCAACATATATTTTGACATTTGTAATGTGTAATTTGTTGATTGTACTTGATTAGTTGAATCAGGTGTGCTGGTGGTGGAACAGATCAAATATGTGGAGCGGCTGGGGTGCCCCGAGGAGAGGGTTGAGAAGACCGTTGCGTTGCGGCTATTTCAATATCTAATTGTTCAATCTCAATCTCCGCCGCTGTGATAACAATATTACTACTGTTCACATTACCAAGAGGACAAAATTAAGTCCATTCATTCATCCAACTCCGTCCTCGAGCGCTGAGCGCAGCGTTCCATAGGCCTAGATTAGGCCTGCTGTATTACAAACCAGCTCCTAGACTATTATTGTTCAATGATTGGGCTACATACAATCTTATAATATAACTGCATGACGCACATGGCTCGCAAACCTGCTCCACTTTAGGCAATGACACAGATTATGTCTATCGAACCCATTGGATATGACGGGCAGATTACCTACCTATTGTCGTTTTTTCGTTTAGCACCGTCTTCCATCAAACATCCCTATCGAACTGATTGAGAACACATGGCAATTGGTTAGCTAACACATAGCATTTGATTAGCTAGTCTAACGTTCGTTAAAACTGCAGAGAAGGCTAGCTTAAATGTTTGCTTATTCTACCTTCAAAACATTTAAATAAAATGTCTTATAATCAATTCGTTAGCTAGTATAGCTCCCTTGCTAGCTAACGTTAGAGCATTTGGTTAGCTTAGCTAACACATAGCATTTGATTAGCTAGTCTAACATTCGTTAAAAATAAGGCATATAGCCTATAGATGAACTGCAGAGAAGGCTATCTTAAATGTTTGCTTGTTCTACCTTCAAAACATTTTAATACAATGTCTTATAATCAAGTTAGAATTGTACATATTTTCGTTTTACCTTTGTCCTTGAATTAGTCTTCATTCTTCTTATCAGCCATCATCAAATATGGATGCATGGATGCTCAATCATCTCACGTGACAGACAGGTGTGCGTTTCTTAATCATCTCACGTGACAGACAGGTGTGCGTTTGATTGGTGCGTGGAGTGTCTGAGTGTGTGTGCATTCTGCGCCAATCTGTGAACCTGCAGTACCGATTGTAGTCGTTAGAGGGCCAGCCTCACACACACTCACACACACACATCCTCAGGTTTTTGTGACGTGATGGGGGATTTTTTTTCCCTCCACATTCTTGCACAGTGACTAGGCATATCAGCAACGTCTCCCCTATTCATTTCAACAATTTTCCTGGTGGGGACCGGCTTTTTGGACCCCACAAAGATTCGGGTTCCCACACCGTTGAGTGTGCGGTCAGGTCTTGGTCCCCTCATAGTAATAAATACAAACACACACACACACACACACACACACACACACACACACACACACACACACACACACACACACACACACACACACACACACACACACACTATGGAGGACCAAGTCTGCCAAAATTAACAATAAATATATAGACACATAAATGAATGTATGAACAAATACACATACAAATACACACAGTATACCGCAATACATTTCTATATGTATTTATTCTTTTCCACATTATTCTTTCTTTTCCACATTCATTCTTTCTTTTCCACATTGTTTTCCACATTCATTCTTTCTTTTCCACATTGTTTTCCACATTCATTCTTTCTTTTCCACATTCATGCTTTCATTCTTTCCCCGAGTATGAGTAATGTATGCAAATATAGCGGCGTGTCTTGCATGTTGTCCTCGCCCCACGCATTTTCATTGGTTGATGCCCCACGCATTTTCATTGGTTGATACCGCGCGTGACGTGGTAAAAGCGACAAAGTTGACATTTTTTCATTGTTAACATACTGTGTTCAAAACGGTGAAGAACACGTTCAAAACAAAATGATTTGGTGTATTTTTGCAGTAATCATATTCCTATCATATATGACAGAAAGCTCACAATAAACAGTTTTTTTGCACAGTGTTTGAGTGACTGTTATTTTGCACTCTATTGACACTCTTCAGTTCCAGCACCTCAGCAAAGTCTGATAATGGATGAGCGGTGGTATTTTCACTATTTGCAGTAATCATATTGACATGTCTAGAAAATATTAGCAGAATATATACAATGAAATGAAATAGACTAGATGCATTGCCAGGGAAGACATTAGATGTGACCATTTCTTAATGTTCTTGCTCTGTACAGAAAGTATGCAGCAACTTCAAAAAGTACATTTGAGGTACACGCACTGTCACATTCTGTGCTTCATGTGTTGTGTAGACAGGCATACCCATGCACACACAATTGTAGCCAGTGTTATTTCAGAATTATTTGAGATTTTTCAGTCATAATACTGTATTTCGACAGTGACAGTGAAAATAGTGTACATTCCCTCCGTGTTTTGTGATTCAGCATTTGCAGACATTTTAAAGATGTGACATGATTTTGCAGTCTGTCTGTCTTGCAGTCGATGGTTAAATTGTGAAATGGTTGTTATGTCAGCCCTATTTGGGGCTGTTAATGGAGACATGTTTTTCATGCTTGACACAGAAGAGCTAATGCCTTGTCTAATGGTTTCTAATGTATTGTTAAAAAAGGGCGCAAGCTCATTGCATTTACTAGTCAACTGAAATTCCTGAGCAATGGGTGTTGTTAGTCTGTCAACAGATTTGAAAAGAATGTGGGCGTTATTTATATTATTGTTCAAGATCTTTATTTAAAAAACTGTCCGAGTGGTACCAGAGTAACCAACTGAAACATTCTCTGCAGATCTGTTTAAGCGTTGAGGTGCACCACAACTTAAAGCAGATTTATGCAATTCAGTGGAGACCCGAGGAACCTCAAGAGTTAACCAACTCTGAGAATTAGTTGAATTTCAATAATGAGACTAGGAAAGCCAGGAGTTTATGCAGTAGGGCTTCACACACAAAAAGGGAGTAATGAAGAGATCTACGGGACTTTAATGAGATCCAGCCAAGATGGATAAACAGTAAATACAACTAGAAAGTTTGTGGGCTTATTTTGGTAATAATAGGTTAAGCGCTTTACAGTGTGCACACAGTGGTATAGGGATGAATAGGATTTCATGCAAATTCTCATAGCCTAAAGCTCAATTTTGTTTAAATCGCAGCAAACATTAGAATAGGAATTATTTAAGTGGAGTCAGTATAGATAGATAGATTGATAGATAGATTGATAGGATGAGCCAGGGGTAGTTCAGTGGTGTGGGTAAAGAGTTGGTTGGTTGAGTGGTAGTGATAGATTTAGTTGGTTAACCGGATGAACGTTTTTGGAGTTGCATCAAAAGATTTTATGAAGTTGGGAAGTTTAAAGAAAGTGAGATAGATTCCTTAAGCAAGCCCACATAATAAATGAAAGTTTTTATTTTTTTAAATTAATTAATAAAAAGTAATTGGAATATCCAATATATCTAATATAGTATCTAATATAGAGTTTGACTTCATGCAAGTCTACTTTATGCAACGGCAATAGTTATTGCTAATATTAAATATATGCATTTTTGAGGATCTGCTCATTTAAGACTACAGGTAACTGCAGTAGTTAAAGCAGTTAAAAATGTATGATTACACCCCTTAAATCAGAAACGTACCTTGTAATGTATTTACCTCAGACAGTCATTCTGCAGAGCATACAATAGATCTTCTACTGCGACAATAGACAATCAATGACACCAGGACACAGAGAGGGTGATGTATTTTTCAAAGCAGTCACATTTATTGGCCTCTTCTATGCACATTTAATAAGCAGCCAGTTGTGCTGGCAGATGGTTGAGAGAAGATTTAAGGGATTTTCACAATGTTTACTAAAAAATAAATAAAAGACAAAGTGTTGCACAGCTCAAAAATATACAAAGGCTTGGAATTAGTGTAAACTTTGAAAACATAGTTTTTTTTGTTTTTGTTTTTGTTTGTTTTTTCTTCTTTTTTGTTTTTTACAAAAGAAACGCTTGAACAACCTTTGCAACAATTTTAAAAGGTATTGTATTTACAAGTTTGTACAAAAAATACAAAACTTGATGCAAATCTGTTGACTTGAGCATTCAGCCTGAATGAGATGCATCTTGTACCAAAACAGTTACACTGTAACCCTCTTTTAGTATTTGTTCCATTGTGTGTTTTCAAAATCATCGATTCCATCAACTAACCAAAAGAAAATGTCAGTGTTACTTACATGTGTACACATTTTATAGGCTTTGGCAGAAGCATCAACTGTGTACTCCTCTCCTAAAGCATGCTCAGATTATGAACCATGGAGAAAGACTATTGAAAAAGGAAACAATCTTAAAAGAAAATCCTATATAAATAACTTCAGGTACAGCAAGAGACAAATGAAAACTTCACAAACCCCACTTTATCAGTGCAAAAGTCTTGATTATATTTTAAAATGTCGGAATGATAGTTCACAGACTCATAACTCATTGTGTACCCTGTAGTAGAAGACAGTTAAAACAGTCCTGGCATTATTGTAGAGCTTATTCCCATAAAAAATAAAAATAAACAGTTCTGTGTTCTGAAGTTATGAAACTCAGAAATTCTGTCTGGTCCCAATGTTTGTATTATGGCCAAAATTATGTTAATAGTTAAGAGTGTACCTATGGACATAGAGTAGCACCTGCAGATTCTCTTAGAGGACTATGACTACATAGATACTGAAAAATGATAATCGGTTAGAGAGTTTGCATAATGAGGTCTTCCAAATGATTGACTTTAATTTTATCAAACTATGGTCATACTTTGACAAAAACAGTCCAAAGTAAATGGTATGGATGTACTGTGTGATGGTAATAGAGAGATGGCAGAAAAAAACAGAAGGACAAAGTCTCCCCCTGGTGTTCAAACTCACAGTTGTAGCTCACTCACAGTTGTAGCTTATGCTTTGTAACAGTTTATCAATGTCATATTTGAATGGCGCAAATTTGTTGCTATTTTTCCATCTGGGTTGATGTACTCATATGACATCTCCTGGACCGGTACATAAAGCTTTAACATCTGTCTCACTAGATCATCATAAACAAAATAATCATCTGAATAAAATATGTTGTCATTACAAATATCATAAATTCATCTCATACTTTCATCAAAAGATTGAATACGATTGAGGTGTAAGTCAACTGTTGGAGACTACACAGATTCTCCGCTTAACTGTTTCATTTCTTATTTCTTCAGAATATTCTGTATTTTAGTAACAAAAATAAATAAATACATACATCTAAAATTAGATCTTTGCTGCGTGGAAACACTTCAGTGAAAAGGGTAGACTTTGGTGGGAGAGGGACACAGTGGTATGTGTTACAAATACAAGGTAGCAGAAAAAGTCTCAGAATCAAAGGTCACCACTGATTTCTTCCCTCTTGCTTATTGGCCTTGCCATTGAATCAGAATCAGACCTTGCTCTTCAACACACTATGCATCAAAGTCAGTGGTGTGTATCACTAGACTAGAACAGCCTCTCTTTGTTCAGATGATCACAACTGATTTACTACAGTAGCCCTCAGGCAAGTAACTAATGTCCAACGTTGTCACTTTCTGTAAGACTTCCACCAAGACATACACATTTCAAACTCATCTCAGTAAAAGATTCCCTTGCACCCACAAGATAGGTTCACTCCTTTTTGTTCCATTTTACACACTTCCACATCGCTCTTTCAACACTTCATATGCACATCAAAGTCAACAAACCATAAACTACCCTTTTCCACATTTGTCCACCTCATCTGGTGACCTTTACAGTTTTACCTCAGTGACCTTCATCACCTGACCTCACCCATGTCAAACTTCTCCAACTCTTGTTCCACAATTCCATTTGCTGCCTGCTTGCTCATAACCTCCCTCAAACTTACCGGATTGTCAAGTTAATTCTCTATTTTGATATTTCCAGTCTCTACTGTGTTGAAGACAGTGATATATTTTACAGCTATTGTACACACCAATACATGCTCAAGAGATTGGAAAATGTTGTATGCAATATAACAGAAATATTTTCTTATTTAATTGCATGCTGTTTATGAAAGGACTAACTGAGTTAAACAGCATATGAACACACCACATCACATGCTGGCTAACACATACTGCTCTCCGGCTATGGATAGTGGACATCTGGTAGCTTCACAGCTTTTCTCCTGCTCTTCCTTGCACAGTGTTAATCCTGAAGCTCAGTTAGGGATCACTCAGTGTTTGGTATTTGTATCATCCAATTATTTTCAGATTCGCTAAAATGTAGAAATTGTTTGTGTATTTAATCCAAAGGTATTCACAGAATACATGTGATAATCTAATGTTCTATTTCTCCAAACACATTGATGTTGTTCAAATATTCACTTATGTAACAACTGATTACAATACAGTCTCTATTACTGTGAGGATTTTTCATTATGTTGAACCAAAGACATGTGGACCACTGGTAAAAAAAACAACAAGGCTTGGCTTGTCAGTAAAAGTAAGATCACCTCCTGTTTGAGTCACATGTCTCCGGCTACAAAGATCAATAACAGACTGAAAGACTTAAGACCTATGACAGTTCATATCAGATCCCTATCATCACGTGCCAAAGACTACTAACGAACAAAATATTTTCACAACCTTTTAAACTCGGGTGAAATGTATATATTTTCTCTTTATATACATATATTCTATACATCTGCATTTCTTCCATTAATATCATAAAAGGGATATTCTTGGGGAATTAAGATCAAGTGCAAAGGATTTATGGTTCATGGAATAAGAACCTATCCATCTGAACAGCCAGCTAAATGTGTTTAAACCCCCCTAAAAAAATCTTTGTCACCCTGCCCACTGCCTGCTAAGACCCCCTATGAGAAAAGGCCACAGTTAGTCTCTACAGTATAGACAGGTTTAAGATATCACAACATCTTTCCCTTCTTATTTCACTGACCAGACTCCTGCATCTTCCAAGTGTCTTCAATACAGTACAGTACATATGTATCATATGAGCTCATGTTTTTGAGAATTGAACAATGGAAGATGTTTACATGTAATCTCTCTTTCTGTGACGCTACAGTACAACACAACGTTGAGTTGATAAAAGGAACAATGGCCATGTATTTCTGTTTGTTGACTAGGAATCCTCATTCCTAAACGTTTTAGAGAGTGGTTGCCTTTCATGAATGAAATTAAGTGAATGTTATGTCTCTAAATACAAGACAATTAGTGTTTAAAACACATCCACAAAATAAAACAATATGGAGGTTGCTATCACTGGTACAGTCAGTCAGTCAATGAATTAATTGAGTTTGCCCCTAATTTTTTCTTTCTTTAGTGTCATAAATACAAAAGGGTAAAAACATTTTCTTTTCTGGTTTTCCCTAAGTCAGAAACACATACGGTATTCAAAAACAGTTCACCACAGTCCAAATGTCTTAAGTATTCTCGTCCAGTTGTTCTCTCTTATTATCAACTCTCTTTTAAAACCATAAAATGTTTGTACTCTCTCACTCCTTGTAATGGTTAATTTAGGTGGGAGGGGCCGTGCTCAGCTCTAGGACGAACCCTGTGAGGAGCGGTCGTCGTGTGGGCTCCCGTCTGAGTTCTCTGTCTCTCCCTCCGAAATGGCCTGCATGGGTGCTGTGTAGAGTCTGCTGCGTATGCTGTAGCGGCTACTGTTGGCTGGTGGAGGGATCCTGGAGCGGCCCTGTCTGGAGGCAGCAGACATGGGGAAGGTTTTGGGGGAGAAGCCCTCTGCGTTGGCTTTGGGGATCGGGCTAAAGAGCAGCTCTGCACCGGGCGAGGACTGTTGCTGCAGGGGGGAGGAGGGAAGCTCCTCAGGTAGCTTCATGGCCCCCTCCAGCTGTGGCTCTCCAGGGGATTTGGGGGCGATGGGGCTCTTGAGGATCTCTGTTGCGGACATGCGGTAGCTAGAGTCTGAGCGGCTGCCCTTCTTCAGAAGCAGCAGTTTGAACTCCTCGTTGGAGGTGCTGGACTTCTTTGCGCTCCTGTAGATAGGTGCTGGGGGTTTCTGTGGGGTGACAGGGGTCGTAGGGGTTACAGGGGTCACCGGGACACTTGGAGAATTCACAGGGATGCCAGGTGGGGTGGCTCCGGATGAAGCACCCAGGCGGTTACGCGCACTCAACTCTCCAGAGTCCTTCCTGCCCAATACTTTCCTTTTGGATCTATGGATGACATAAGTTGTGAAAAGTTAATCAAGCCTGTCCTATTGGTTCATGTCATGTTGTTACAGTAGCAAGACGGCACACTATCACCAGAAACCCACCTGTGAATCATGGCAAACAGATCCTCTGTTGTGCGTGCTTTAGTTGGTGACAGGAAAACACTGTCGTCCTCAGCCTTGGTCTCCTCGTTCAGAGGGGAGACTGCATTATCACTGGGGGTGAACTCTGGAGAAAGACGTTTGGCTCTTGTTAAAGTACATCGTACAAATCCATCAGCATAAGCCTTTACCCTATTGACTGCTTTCTTTGATCTTCTTCCCATCATAATTCATGTTTCTTAATCACTGTCTGTTTTTTGGTGAACTTGCATGCTTTCGGGTGTAAATTTTAAGGTTAAAGTAAGCTTTAACATTACAATAATTTCATATAAATCAATAATTTCATTAAGACAATGACATCACTGACAATGACAAACAAAAACAAACATAGAAATGGGATATTCCAAACAGTGACATACTTCAACTTCCTGAATAATTATAAAAATACAAAACTTTTTTTTTTTTTTGATTGACACACAAAATAATGTCAGGGGAGAAAGCTCACCTTTACTGAAGTAAAGCTCTGGTGTTGACCCCTCCTCCCTGCTCTCCTGCGAGGCACTTCTGGTTGAAACACCTGATGATGACTCATATCCCAGATCTCTGCTAGCGGCATCGCTGATTGGGTAAGCTTGCGATGATGTCTCCGACTGATAACTTAGAACAGGCACTTTGTCAACACTGTCAGATCGCTTGGCTAAGCTATGCTGAGCAGGGGCTGAGCCTCCTCCATTAATCATACACAATGACGGCTCTTCATCGGATGACCCAGATGATCTCTGTGGTTGGACCATCGGCTCTGCCTCTAGGCTGCTTTCAGGAGAGAGAGGAGCTATGGAGGAGTTCCCCTCACTCTGTTCCTCCTTTCCCTCATTACCTGTGGTCACCTCTGGGAGATCCGGGTCCAGGTCTGGACACGTCTCCTCTGACGGGACTCTGAATGCTGTCATACTCCACAGAGGTGCTGGGGCCTGTCTGTCTTGTCTATGCCTCACATTGCTGTGACATGCTACTTCCTTAGCAGCATCTCCTGGGCTAAACAGTGATTCACAGTACTCCTGAGAGGGTGGGTGAAGGGAGTTGTAGGCCGGAGGTTTCCTAAACTCTGGGGACCCGCTGGAAAGTGGGCTGACGATGGTCACAGTGGGACATTTGGGCCTGGTGGCAATGTCAGTGTCTCCCTGCTTCCCAGTGGACCTCAGTTGGACCGAGCGCAGCACGGTGGGGGTGATGGCCATAGGTGCTGTGTTCAGTGCCTCTGAGCTAGCCGCTGCAACTCTGGCCTCAGCTTTAGCTGATGCTGCCGCCACCACTGCAACCTTCTGCTTGTGTAGGATGTGCATCTGGTTTCTGTGGTTTGGAGTTTTGTTGAGGACATCGTGAAGGGCACTTAGGTCAAGGTGGGTAGGAGGTATGATTGGCAGCTCCAGGTCACTTTTGGAAGAAGAGCCTCCATCCCTGGTGGAGAGTGACTGCTGCTGCTGCAGGGATGACTTCCTCTCTGGGACTTTGGGCTTCCTCTTCCCACTGATTGGTGACAGGGGACCTGGGAAGAACGCAGAGGGGAAAGAGGATGTTGGGGTTTCCGATTGGCTGGAGTAGCCGCTGGATGGCGATGCCAAGCCTGCCAGCTTCTCTGGAGACGCCAGCTTGTACTCTGCACTCTCCACAGAGGGAAGGGAGGGGGTAGTGGCCCTGGACCCAGACTGAGATGTCTGGGACTCTGAGCTCTCCTGTGACTTGATGCATTCAATTACAGTTGTACCTGTAGCAGTGCTGGAGTTGGACAACGATCGGTAGGGATCATTGGATTTCAAGTCATTGAGGAGCCAGAGATCTGCATAATCGGACTGTACAGCGCCCTCGTCCTTAAAGGAGTGTGTATCTGTGGAACCAAATAGGCCTGAGTCGGGCATCTCATCAGTGCTCTCAACCCCCCAGGCCTGCAGGGACTCCCCGCCCAGAGCATGATTTTCTGCGTGACCTGGGCAGCCAGCCAAGGCCAGCTGCAACTTCCTCTCCCTGGAGGACAATGGCGGTTGCTGCCCGCACGATATCTTTGGTTCTTTCTTGTCGGGTGCGTTTCCCTCGCCACTGCTGATTTTCCTTAATGATGAACTTCGTCTGGGTGGAGACGGCTTCGCCTTTGGTTTCCTTAAGGAGAGGCAGCGTCTCCCCAGGGTCATGTGACCACCAAAGTCAGACTGAGGGCCAGCAGCTGCATAGTGATTATACGTGAAGCTTTTGCTACCTTTAAGACCACAGTCAAAATGCATGGAGGTATAGTAGCCTTCGGTGTCTATGGAGTAGTGTGAGATGGCATCCGCCCTCTCAGATGACGGCTTGTCTGAGAAGCTCTCGGCCATGCTGGTGAAGCTGGGACACCCCAGGCTGCCCTCCCCCTCCTTCTCTCTGGTGCTCTCAGGGCTGAAGTTCGTGGGGCAGGTTGGTTCAGCATGGGGGTAGCTCCACTCACCCTCGCTCGCCGTGCTGACCCCTGCATCATCTAGCAGGTCTATAGCCCTTTGACCCCGGAGGCCCTGCAGCCTTTCCATGTGGTAGGAGTCCATGATGAATGAAGATGGATCATCATTGGCGAGGGGAGCCGCGTTGAGCGACAGCTCAGAGTCACAGTGTGAAGATCCAGTCAAGGGGGGAGAGGCAGCTGGAGGGATGGTCTCCGAGGTCTGGGAGGGGCAGGTCGAGCTGCTCCCACTCCAATTCCCGCTGGAAGACTGGTGGTCCTCCTTATGGTCCATCTGTCCACCAAGTACCCCCGTGGTGGAGACTGAGTGAATGGGGCTACTAAAGGTGTCTGAGCTCGATGAGATCTCACAGCTGCCCATGTCGGTCTTCCTGGGTAGCCTGGAGCGACCCCTCTCCATCCAGCCATGCTCCGGGCTCCCCACATGCTGCTTGTATTTCAGGCTCCCGAGCTGGTGGTCTGGCATGGCCTGGTCATCTGTGCTCTCCTCCTCATCCTTCAGCATCAGGTCTCCTGGGCCTGAGAGGAAGTCCTCCGTCTCGAAGGGCGAGAGCTCCTCCTCCTCATCATCCTCTTCACTGTCGTCATGGCCCTCGTCCGTCAGTCGCCCCCCCTCGCGCGGTAGGCTGCGGGAACGCAGGCGCACTCCCAGCGAGGCTGTGAACATTACGTCAGAGTCGTCTGGTAGGGATGAGATGTTGCCTGTGGAGTGGGAGAGGGAGAGGGAGACGGACGTGCCCTGGCCCCTCTGGGCTCTGATCCTCCTCCGTGAAGGCGCCCCCGCAGTGATCAGAAACTCCTCCGTCTGGCAGCCCGAATCCTTGGTGTTCAGGCGGCTGGCAAGGTCCTCATTGCAGAGAATGATGTCTGCGTCAGTGTGAACAATCACTGTCCGCTCTCTGGCCACCGGGGATTCGTCAGAATCTGGCACAATGATTCAGAATTAATCAACACAATTATTATTGTTTATTGTCAAATCAGAGGGCCATTGAAAATATCTAAGATGGGCAAAAAAAGTGGTTGCTCTTT
The DNA here is from genome assembly GCF_963989245.1 of Nansenia antarctica. Classification (NCBI taxonomy): domain Eukaryota; kingdom Metazoa; phylum Chordata; class Actinopteri; order Argentiniformes; family Microstomatidae; genus Nansenia; species Nansenia antarctica. Next base: position 91,713,341 of record NC_137674.1, on the reverse strand, counting down.
ATTTGACAGTACAGAAATGACCAGTAATTACAATAAAATGGTAATTACACAATAATAACCTATACATTAATTGTTTGTTTCTTTGGGTTCATTAAAACAAAGCATCACTGGGCACTATTTGGTACTGGTAGCTACCAATTGTATTAAATTCTTTGAAGTAAGTACCAGAAGGTATGCTATCCATTGTGACCGCATCATTTCCTAGTGAATAGCAGAATAATAGACTATACTGTAATGTAGGTTTATACCAGTCAGAAACAGTACAGAAAAATAAAGTGCTATCTAAAGTTGTATATCTTATCTTATTATAAAAAGAAAAACCTAACAAATGAACAATCTCACTTCATTTTCAGCCAGAAACATTTGTATTGAAATGTAAAAAGAAAAAAAGCCTAAAAGATACATTCATCCTATGAATAATAAAACCATCTCTACAGGATCTACTATTGGTTTAGATGCGAGGTGAGGTGTTGGTTTGACATACCTAGGTCTTGCTGCACCCGTCTAGGAATGCCGGTGATAGTTTTCCGTCTCCTCAGCTTCCTCCTCCTCTGAAGCACCGATTGAGAGTGAACGAGCGAGCAGCGCACACTAGCATCTCTGTCAAAGCCAACCCCTGCAGAGCAAACAGGGCATGTGAGAAACCTTTGTGTGCTGGAGAGACTGCAACCATGCCCTCTCCCCTATTTCTCACACCAATACCCCTGGCCCTGGGTGAATTACCACACTTACCATATCCCACTAATATAATCAGATTTATTCCTACAGTTAAGATATCAGGAGTTAAAACAGGCAAGGGATATTTAGCAGGTTATCTACTGTATCTGTCACATAAATATATAGACAAAAATGTGTTTCATACATCATAGCAAAGCTTTTTCTTTTATTACATGAAAGTTGGTTACGCTGCTTCATGATATTCATAACCTGCTTTGCTCTCTAGATTAGACCCCAAATCACATGTTATACATCTTAACACATTATAGCAAAGTTTGCAGACTCTACAGAAAATCATAAGATGAAGAACAATATATCCTAAACCGGATACAAAACATTTAAAATCATACACAAAAACTTAAAACACTGAACACACTGTATAGGTATACAGTGTCATGCATGTTGACGGGGTTCACAAAGCGAGAAAAATAAATAAAATAAATGGAATAAAATGCATGTCATCCGACTGTACCTGATCCCAGCCTAAATGACGCTCTGTGAATCCCTGCTTTAGCTCCACTGTTGTGCTTTCTTGTTGCAATGTTTCCCCCTCACCATAGATCATGACTATCATGTGATTGTAGCCTAGGCTTTTCAGCACCACGGCAATTACTGCACTTTGCTTACAATGTGCAACCTTATTTTCTCAACTGTCTCTGACCCAGCCAATGCTGGCACAGAATCTCCTTCAACTCAATGCCAGTGAGAGTAAATACAATTGGGCAGGCCTTTAAAAAAATCAAATCAAATGGGACTAATTGGCATTCATGGTACAACATCTTGCCTCCTTGCACACCATGGCACAAACAAACCAAGACAACCAGGAAGTCACTGGTTAGCATAGCATGACTTGCACATTTTAACTACATTTCCTGGAACAAGGGTCTAGCTGTGTGTTATGCTTTGCATGTATGTCATTTTTTGTTAGCTCTGAGGCTCAGTGGATATAAATAATAATTGAGTGCTAAATATAGAGAAAGCAAGTCAAAGCTGGTTAGATATAGACATTTTCTACAGTCATAATCTCTAAAGAGATGTCAGCTCTGTGTTTTCATTGGAAATGTGTATTACCAATCAACTGAACAGTTATGGTGACACAGGAGAGCAGTGCCACTACTGACCAGCAGTGAAGTCAAAGGTCTCTGTGTGTATAGGATAAAGGTCTCCCCTGCCTTCCCCTCCTCCTCACTATGCTTTAGTTAGTACATGAAGAAGGGACAGGTCATGTGGTGGGAACACTGACAGGCATAGTGAATGGACAGTTAAAAGATGTCTCACTGAGGAAGGCTGATATCGCTGGGCGAGAGGCAGCGACGGAGACCTCCTCTGAAAACAATATACATACATAGCACAATCAACATACTTACAACCCAATCCTGCCTTTTATTAGAACTTAAAGGAGAATTTAAGGTCAGGATTGAGATGACAACTTCCTTGCAGAGGTAGCTCTGTCATGCCAGATACAAGCAAACCAGGGGCTACATGGTGTTGTGAATCAGGTTCGACAAGTGTGATAGCGAAGGGTGACATCCAGGGCGTTTCTGAAGTCAAGTGGCCATGTTGTGCATCATCAACATTTTGGATGAGACAATCCAAACGCATAAGGTGTATGCCTATAAAAACCTTTTTAACAGTTCTCCTTTAAATCGAAACACGTGGACACACACCAACACACGTTAAGAGACACACAGGAATTAGAAGGTGCTCCAGATTTACCCGTGACATTTATGGGGATGACACATGAGGTGATGACTCGGGAGTCACTTTTCATTCTCTCCTCTGGGGTGGGCAGCGGCAGTGCTTTAGACCAGTTAGTCTGCTTGTCTAGGGTGGAAGGGACGTTAAGGATGGGACACTTGGGCCGGTGGCCTAGCGCCACAACCTCCGCATCAGGGTCAGTCGGTGGAGGGGCCTGGAACAGATGGACAATGACATGGTCAGGTTAGACTAGGCTACAGCGGTTAGCTGGAGTTACATGTCAATGAGGATGTTCTTTTAGGGGTTAATGGGTGGATTGCTCAAACTCAGCTCCTAAAATGGCCATGTGTATACTGTAGCCTACTACAGTAATGTGCTCAGTATACAGTGTAACCTATTTAGCTTGTGAGCAATGATTGAGCTAAGGCAAAGACAGGTTATAATGAAATCATGCCCTTCCATGAACTGAGTTTGAGACCTCTTTTAAGCAATAGAGGCAATAAAAGGCATGCTTAAGTGAGTTTGAGTTGTACAAAATTGGTGGGCCGACATAGTAATATAATAACAACATTTAGTCATCAGTTAATAAAGCATGCACAAGAACATCATTTAAAATGTATATTCAGCGTCTTTGAGTCCCTGAAAAGCCCTTTATAAATAAAATTATTATATTATTATTATTATTAGTAGTAGTAGTCGTAGTCGTAGTCGTGGTAATGGTTGTGGTAGTAGTAGTAGTAGTAGTAGTAGTAGTAGTAGTAGTAGTAGTAGTAGTAGTAGTAGTAGTAGTAGTAGTAGTATATAAAGAGGGATAAGTTATAAGTATGTATGAGAAAAATAAGGAGGATACAATCAGAGTTTCCATGAAAACATGGAAAGATAGGCGTATATAATTTGAGACATGGTTCACCACGTTGGGCATATACTGTATCAGAATTGACTCAGGGTTGACATCTAACACTTAAATTACAGTAAAGTATCTGTATGCTGAATATAAGCTATAGCCTACATTTGGCCATAATGCAGGCTGCACATCAGCTATCAGAACACAATAATTCGCCAACTGTGTGAAACAACAACAACAACAACAACAACAACAACAACAACAAACTGAACATTAAAAAGAAAGAAGTAACAGAAGAAAGCAGTAATTTCAAGACAAAACAAACTCAGCTCAGACAATGTGTCAGCAATTATGACTGTACTGCAAAGCAACTGAAAAGAACTGCTTCGCATTGGTGCTTGTCTGCCTACCAGATTCAGGAGAACACAACTGGTATACTCACTCTCAAATGACAAAACACTCTATCAAGTATTCCACTTCCCGAAATGTCAGTACCATATCTGCGAGCCAAACTAAAATGTTTTTGGTGCTTCTCTCTTGGCACATGGTAACACAGATTTGTCTTAAGTCTCCATGCTGAATACATTTGGGGAAAAGTGCGCTTACCGTTTCATTCTTACAGAGGGGGACATGTAAGACTGGGCGTGATTCTCAGGCTAAACTACCCCCCCCCCCCCTCACACACACACACACACACACACACACACACATACCCTACCCTGTGTTAAAGACGGCTCTTTAGGCCTTTGTGCTCTTTTCCCAGCAGACCAATGAGGCCCTGACAAAACACTGGCCACAAAACAAGCCTGTTTCCTAGGAAACATCTCCTAAATAGTAAAAAAAAAGTTAAAAAAACAAAAATAATCAAAGGGAGTGCATTTACAGCTGATTTGTTTTTAGAATAGAAAGGCACATTAGTTTAAAAGAGGGTATGAGTGAGAGAGGATGAGAAAGTGAAGGAGGAAGGGAGGGAGGGGGAGTAAGAAAGGAGGAGACAGAGAACAAGAGAGAGAGATAGAGTGGGAGAGAGAGAGAGGGAGGGAGGGAAAGAGAGGAGGTCGTAGGCAATAAAAAGGCAAAGGCAAAATTTTGGGGGTTGTGTATGGCCCCCATCCAAAGGCTATTTTCATTAGAGAGGGGATCTCAGGGGTGATGTTTAAAAGAATGTCATTCATGAGGACTAAACAGGGGATAGAAGGAGAGAGAGGGGGGGAAGGAGAGAGGGGGAGAAAGAGACTCTTTGGTATCAACATCTGAAACAGAAATCTGAGAAAAAACGTCTCTCTGGCTGTCCACTCGCTCAGGCAGTGTTTTAGGGTAACCGCAGCACAGAGGAATCATGGGTAATCACAGACATAAGCTTCATCCTGCAAACCGTATCATTATGAAATCCCTGGCTGCTGTGCCTCAGTCAGTGAAGCTGCTACACACACATTCCACACATACTACAGCACAACTAGCCAGACCCTTCATATGAACTACCAAAACAATAGTTTGCTCTGTGAATGTCGGATGTGTCAAAGTGTATAAAATATTATTAATCCTGTTTCTTAAATCTGTATGGAGTATCAAGCAAGTATTAACATTTGTATCAATTTCCTTTTTTTATAGTAGGGAAAGAGGCAATGTTTTTTTGTGGATGCTGACACACATTGGGAAAAATTGAAAAACAACAGAGAAAACAGAAACGGTGAGAGAATGTTCCAGAAACGTTGTAATGTTAGGAGAACATACACAGGCACACATACAAGTCAGTGACTAGGGGAGGGAGGGGAGGGAGAGAGGGAGGGGAGGGGAGGACAATACCTTTCTGCTCCAGGGAGAGAAGTGGCAGCATTCAGTGGGGGAGGAGGAGCGGGTGTTTTCAAACTACAACATAAAATGGCAAAAAACAAAAAGTAGGAAACAATTAATGACGATGACAATAGATTCAAAGTCACATTGAGGGAGCTCATTCAAACCACAACACCATGGAAAACGAATGAAAGGAAAAAACATAAACATTTTCCAGACAGGAAAATGCATCCAGTGAGGGAGGGTAGACTTGAAGAGAGTGGAAGAACAGGTGGATGTAGAGAGCGTGACAGAGACTCACAACTAGCTACCAGGCATGGGTGTATGACCTGGAAAAGTGAGTCATTAGTAAAGAAGATGGACACCTTCTACTAGGGGTGTAACGGATCACCTAACTCACGGATCGGATCGTGTCACGGATTTTGAGTCACGGATCGGATCATTTTTCGGATCAACACAAAACATTTTTTTTTTTTATAAAAACAACAATTTCCTTGAATTCTGTAAAAACACCACTTTTAATGTGTGAAACAAAAAAACAACATTCAAGATGTCAAAACTGATATATATATCACATATATATACAGTATAACATCTATATATAACAACATATATATATATATATATATATATATAACAACATATATATATAACATCACTGCTGCAATCTGGTTGCCAAGTGAAACCTAACTTTACCTAAATAATAAAGTGAAATCCTTTAAACATGGTAAGAAAAAAAAGTAAATAAAGCAAAGCAGCCTCAAGCTTATAACTTCATATTCATTTTCAAAAATATGAGGATGTCCACATTGTCTGGGGAGAGGGCAGACCTATTTGCAGTCACTATGTCTCCTGCTGTGGAGAACACCCTCTCGCTAGGAACTGAAGTAGCCGGCACAGCCAGGTAGCGTCTTGCCATCATGGCATTGTGAGGGTACACACCGTAACTTTCTTATCGACCTCCCTCCTTCCATCATTATTATAAGTAACAGGGAAGCCAAAGTGCTCCCATACATGTGATTTCAATGACGAGGGAGGCCTTTCCAGTTCGCCAACGTTGCTAGCACTCGCCATGATACTTGTTGCTGTGGATTCCCAGCTTCACGTGGAGTGAGTACGTAACAGAGTACTTTTTTTGTGTGTTTACACAATCACCCAGGCTGCTTAGCGGGTGATATGACGTGATATAAGTGGGACAGAGATGAGTGAATGAATGTTGTTCCTGGTGTTAGAAAGAAAAGCAAAAAAAAAAACGAAAAAAAAATTATACGTTTTTTTTTTTTTTTTTTGATCCGCGGTACACATGCGTTCCGAACCGTGGAGGGCGATCCGAACGGATCAACGGATTATCCGTGATCCGTTACACCCCTACCTTCTACCCAAATCTGCTACTTAGTGAGCTGTAGGTAGAAACAAGTAATGAGTTATACAGTATATTTCCTGTAAAGGCAGACATTAACAGGTCTCTGCAAATGGTCCCTGTGATCTCTCTTAACCTGCAAAGGATCATGGATGAATGGTTCATGCGGATCATGGATGTAACTTCCACTGATGAGTGACTGAAGAAAGACTCATATCTGAGTGTGCTGAAAGAAACTCATATCTGAGTGTGCTGAAAAAAATTATCATATTATTGGGGAAAAAAAGAGTGAAAAAGAAACGCCAAAATACTACAAGGAAAAGGATTGCCTCTGTCCTGTTTACCTGTATATGTACAAGTCGGGTTTCCACATCTCTAACAGGTCTCTCCTGTGGCTTGGTAGTAGGACATACATTGCATCGAAATTAATATACTGCGTAAATGAACAATGCAATGCTTATTTCTTTCTGGATGAAAAGTTATAAATAAATCTGACTAGATGCATGCAGACAAAAAAAATGTCAAAGACAGTTTCACAATCTTATTGAATAAAGTGGACTCAATGCTTCCACATTCACCAGCACATTACCACAGACAGACATGAAGGGTCAAAAAAACAAATGGGGGAAAAAAACATTTTCAAAGACAATCTATGAAATGAGTCCCTATGTCCCTATGTCAGCATTCAATATGTCTGTACACAGATGCACCGAATGACTCATGCTGATGCAACAGATCTACAAGGTCATTCTACCTTTCTCTGCAGTGACTGTGTCTCTGCCTCTCTCATTGTCCTCTCCTAGTCAAACCAAATTCACATGTACATGTGTTTCATTAAAAAAGGTGCTTACATGTATCATCAAATCTGAATATCATAGCTTCGAGCGTTTAGAGAGGCAATACACAACTACTCTGTTCTTCAACGTAGTAGAGAATAATAGTTTTAGGATCTATTCACTGCATGTATGAGTTCCAACATGAGGCTATTACAAAGGATAGTTCACTATTTCAAAACCAATTTTGCAAACAAAAACAATGGGAGTGATTGGGGAATTAAACAAAAGTTCAACATTGTGGCCAAATCCCCTTAAATGTACTTTTTTGACTTGGTTGAAAGTAACTTTGAGGTGATTTGGCCTCAAATATTTAAACAATTTGTGTTCCCCAATCACTCCCATTGTTGGTTTTGTTAGTGGTTGTTTTGTTAGCTGTGGCTAAAGTTAGCTGAGGTTAGTAGTGGCTATTCTAACATCTCTGAACCATGGATTACTTTCTAGGTAAGGAACCATCTGAAGTAATCTTTAACCAGATAATTGTGCATTTGGTGTAGCCACTCCAAACCACGGATGTTTGCCACATTGAGACAGAGTATATACTGTATGTCTTCTGTGTGGAGAGTGTTGTGGAAGACCTCTTACCGTTTCCAAGTGCCTGCTTCTCTGCTCCTGCCGCCTGAGGGTGCATGGTGAGGGATATGTGGGCATAGGGGGCGCCACCGAGATGGAGATGGTCACTCTGCGCTCCCTGCTGCTTGCTCGCTGTCTCTGCTGGTGATCTGCAACACACACACATCAGTACTACGTGTCAATACTTGAAAAGAGACATACAGTTAGGTCCGGAAGTATTTGGACAGTGACACAATTTCCATAATTCTGTCTCTGTATGCCACCACAATGGATTTGAAATGAAACAATCAAGATGTAATTGAAGTGCAGACTTTCAGCTTTAATTCAAGGGGTTGAACACAAATATTGTATGAAACGTTTAGGAATTGCAACCATTTTTATACACAGTCCCCTATTTTCAGGAGCTCAAAAGTAATTGGACAAATTAACATAATCATAAATAAAATGTTCATTTTCAATACTTTGTTGAGAATCCTTTGCAGGCAATGACTGCCTGAAGTCCGGAACCCATGGACATCACCAAATGATGGGTTTCCTCCTTTGTGATGCTTTGCCAGGCCTTTACTGCAGCAGTCTTCAGTTGTTGTGTGTTCGTGGGTCTTTCTGCCTTTAGTTTTGTCTTCAGCAAGTGAAATGCATGCTTGATCGGGTTGAGATCAGGTGATTGACTCTGGCCATTGCAGAATATTCCACTTCTTTGCCTTAAAAAACTCCTGGGTTGCTTACGCAGTATGCTTTGGGTCATTGTCTGTATTGTGAAGCACCATCCAATCAACTTTGCTGAATTAGATTGAATCTGAGCAGACAGATTTATCCCTAAACAGTGTTTATCCCTAAACACTTCAGAATTAATCTGTCTGCTTCTGTCTTCTGTCACATCATCAATAAACACTAGTGACCCAGTGCCATTGGAAGCCATGCATGTCCATGTCATCACACTACCTCCACGTTTTCTTTTACAGATGATGTGGTATGCATCGGATCATGAGCCGTTCCAAGCCTTCTCCATACTTTTTTCTTCCCATCATTCTGATACAGGTTGATCTTAGTTTAATCTGTCCAAAGAATGCTGTTCCAGAACAGGGCTGGCTTTTTTTAGATGTTTTTTGGCAAAGTCTAATCTGGCCTTTCTATTCATGAGGCTTATGAATGGCTTGCACCTTGTGGTGAACCCTCTGTATTTGCTTGTGTGAAGTCTTCCCTTTATGGTACACTTGGATAATGATATGCCTACCTCCTGAAGACTGTTCTTCACTTGGCTGGATGTTGTGAAGGGGTTTTTCCTGTGATCATCCACCACTCTTGTCTTCCATGGACGTACAGATGTTTTTGTGGTGCCGAGCTCACCAGTGCGTTCTTTTTCCCCCAGAATGTACCGAACAGTTAATTTTGCCACTACTACTGTTCCCGCTATCTATCTGATGGATTTTCTGTTTGTTTTTGCAGCGTAAGGATGGCCTGTTTCACTTGCATTGAGAGGTCCGTTGACTGCATGTTGTGCGTATACAGCAACAGCTTCCAAATGCAAATGCCACACGATAGACACAAGAAATAATGAAGGAATAGCCCACACTGGCCCATGAAACAGCTTTTCAGTCAATTGTCCAATTACTTTTGGTCCCTTGAAAAAGAGGGGCTCCATATTAAAAAGCTGTAATTCCTAAACCCTTCCTTCAATTTGGATGTGAATACCCTTACCCTAAAGCTGAGAGTCTGCACTTTAAGCCCATATTCATTATATAACTGTAACTTGAAGATTGAACTTGAACCGAACTTGGTAAACAGCTAAAATAACCACAATTCTGTCACAATTCTGTCTGTGTCCAAATATATATACACACACACATGTTTAAAAGGGGGGGGTGCACACTGCATTAATTAACCACAAAACACAGACGGGATAGAATAGGGTTAACCACACATTCATGGGACAAACTAAAACTAGGGAAATGATACACAATAGTACTACACTATTGCACTAACATTACCACAGTAACACTATATATTCACTAGAGGGCAGTATGGTGCTTTCCCCAAACCCAGAATGCCTCATACCTTTACGGAGGGATGAGGGACGTGTCCCAGAAATGCCTTTGCGCAATGATGCAAAACAAAAACAAACAGATTCTCTGAAACAAACATATGTGACAAGGAGACAGTATCTACTGTATCTATCTATCTATCTATCTATCTACTCATCATTATACTACTGTAGATAGATAGATAGATAGATAGATAGATAGATAGATAGATAGATAGATATAGATAGATAGATAGCAAAAGGAAAAAAAGAAAGAAAGAGAGAAAGAGAAAGAGAGAGTGTGAGTGTGAGTGAGCAAGCTAGTGATCAAGCATCAGCCAGTCAGTGAGAGAGAGAGCGTTGCTTGTAGTGTCACAAACACAGATCTGTGTGGACTGATGAATGAGTGTGTGAGCGGTGGTCAGGGCTCCAGTCGTCACCTCTGTGCAGCGCCCTCATGCTCTGGGTGGCGTGGCGGTGGAGCTCCTCCACACATGGTGGCCTGCTGGAGGGGTGGAACACGTTCCTCTGCTGGTGCCATGGGGCCTGGTAGTGGTCTGTCAGCTTACTCTCCACATCCAGGTTAGACACGGCTGTGAGGAAGAAAGAAGGAGGGAGGGAGGGAGCGAGCGAGGGAGTGAGAGGAAGAGAGAGAGAAAGAGGGAGGGAGGGAGGGAGTGAGAGAGAGAGAAGAGAGAGAGAGAGAGAGAGAGAGAGAGAGAGAGAGAGAGAGAGAGAGAGAGAGAGAGAGAGAGAGAGAGAGAGAGAGAGAGAGAGAGAGTCAGTTTAACATCATGTCCAGGCAAAGCAGCAGTGTTCTAAATTATACCAATCTGCACATGCACCAAAGTGCACCATGGAGTCTAGTGTGTACTAGTTGGGTCTAGTGTGTACTAGTTGGGTTGTGATTACAGGTTCCTTCCACCCCACTACAGGACTGAAACATCCCTGTGGGTCTCAGCTACACAATGAAGCCCAACAGTAAACCATCTCCTCATACAGCTTGTTGTGTATTTCATATCAATGTGATTACATGAGGCTGAGGCTACAGAGGAATCATTCATATTCCGCCACAGGTAACAATAAACAAATCAAAATCTTTTTAGAAAAAAAAAACCCAGCTCTCACACATTCTGTCAAACTGAATAGAATTTGAACGTGACCAAATCTTCAGGTTTCATGATAATATTTTCCTATCCAAATCTTGCTGAAAGAAGGAAATGTAATTGTGGCTGGCTTAGGCCTAGGCTACACAATGACAAAACCACAACCAAACGCAATTTGGATCTCTGGCCACACAAGCTTCTTCTCTATTTTTAATCAGAAAATTATTAAAATATAATTGAGACAGTACCGTAAAATAATAGAAATTCATTCATTTTCATTAATTCGGTAGTAATGTCAACTCAGTCCCGATCAATCTCCTCTCCACTTACATTACGTCTGCATCAAAGATATGGCATGCATACGTTATTAATCTGTGTAAACTTAGGTTGTATAAAAAGAGCTGATGCATAATAAACTTTATGATAATTGTTGAAGTGCCTCTTGCTAAGATGTTTCTAAGAGATCACTAATATCACAGCACTGGTTTATCAAGTGTAGGCTATTTATAGCACAAGTCTTGCGAATGGTTGGGTCATCTGTTTCATTCAAAGTTTGCAGGAAAAGTTATACAAATAAAAGCTATTATTATTATTATTATTATTATGGCCCTCACAGAGTTTTCGTATTTTCACCGTCTCAGCTGTGGAAGTCGTGTAGCCATTGGGTGCAAACGATATCAGATCATCGCCGTTTCAGCCCAATCTAAGGGGTTAAATGCTTCTGTTACTGCTGTACAGCAACTCTTATGATAAATCCTGAACCCCAGGGTATTTTCTGTGGTGTGAGGAGCCTTTGGCTGTCATAAAACAACCCTAACACACGGGCCATAAACACATGAGGAACCTATTTATTCAGCGGCTTGAATCAATTCCCAGATGTATGTTAATGTCTGTGCAGGGTGTCAGGTTCACCTGGGAGGATCCTACATAAATCCACAACCTCTGCCAGAGGCATTCAGAAGTGTTGTTGATTTATAGTAATGGTATGACAAAGGAGCATTCCCTTTATAGTGTGTGCATGAGAGTGAATGAGGTTGTATGTGCGTGTGTGTGTGCAAGCCTGTGTTAGTGAATATGTGTGTGTGTGTGTGTGTGTGTGTGTGTGTACGTGTATGTGTGTGTGCGCAAGCCTGTGTTAGTGAATATGTGTCTGTGTGTGTGTGTGTGTGTGTGTGTGTGTGTGCAGCATCAGCTGTAGCCAAACAATGGGCAGCTATGGAACCTGACACCTGAGCTTTGATCCCCTGAACCTTGACCCCTAACGAGAGTGACCGCACCCATGTCTGTATCCAACCACAGCACCTTCCATTACAGTGAAAAGGTGATTTGAGACAACACTCTCACGCTCAGATTACACGCACACATACACAAATAAATATGTATGTACGGTAAGCAGCAACCGCCCCCCCCCCCCCCCCCCGGCCTCCGCCATCTCAACTACCTCACAACCCCATACTCAGCCATTAGTAGGCAGGAGTATTAGGGCAGACAAATCTAGGTCAGAATCTCAATACAGCACTGCAGTCCTGATCTCCTGAATACAGCAAGTGTGCAATGCAAGGGATGTCTTGTTTTATAAATAGATAATGTAATAGAATGCAATACAAAACAACCTAACATAATATACTGTCCTATCACCTATGTGGTAGTACGGGAGATTCACACCTTGAAAATTCTGCAGGAATTGCGTGATGCAATCATGTCATCATGGACTAGAATTTCAAAGACATTTTTCAAACATCTTGTGGAATCAATGCCACAAGGATTGAGGCTGGTTTGAGATAAGGGAGGCCCTATCCTGTATTAGTATAGTGTTCCTAATAAAATGTTCACTGAGTGTATATATATATATATACATACTTATTCATTAATTATTAATTTGGCTATTTCAAATTCATACTCTAATTACCTGGAGGCATCACTACAAATTTCGAGCAGAAGTTCAACTTAAAAATGTTATGTCTTTCAAATATCTTTAGTGAATTCTTTAATTGTCTTTAATTTGTAGAGCCACCATTTGTTAAAGCAAGGAAAGACAACATGTCTTTATAAAGTTGGAAACAGATTGGTTTCACCATTCAGAAATGACAACACATTTTATGCATGGTCCCCCTATTTCAGGTACCTAAAAGTAATGGGCCAATTGGATAGACAGTTGTTTCTGGTAAGTCAGGTGTGTTCTGTCACATCATTGGTGCAGGCATACCAGAGCTGTCAGTGTTAAGTCTTGATTCTAGACTTTGCATTTGTTTTTGGAGTTTGCTATTGATGTCTGTCAACACGAGAACCAAAGAGAGTAGTCAATGAAAGTCAATCAGAAAAAGGGGTAGGGGTAGGGTTAGGGTTACGCTGCGTGCACACAGGGCCATTGCGTTGCACCGGAAGTCATTCATCTCAATGGGGCCGTTGCGTTGATCAGTTGCCTTGCTCTGCATTGCGTTTCTTGACCGTCAGGGTGCGGCAATCAGTCAAAAAATGTCAGCTTTTTGCGTTGCGTTGGATCCGGAAGTAAACCGGAAGTAGTTTCTTGTCCGGAGCTCTCGCCTCAGATTTTAAATCCTCAATTTTGGCCGCCATTGGCTAAAATCTGTAATTTGGCTCTACAAGTGTTAATATGTCATTTTATGAAGTTTGTATATGTTTTCAGGCGAGAAAGTAACCATATATATTCACAAAATGTGTCCAGTTTATCAAAATAACCCGTTTATATATCTGATCTGACGTTTTTTTCCCCACTTCTGTGGGAAACTTCGCTAGCAACACGAGTAGAGTTGTTGCGTCTGCATCGCACGTTGAAGTACGTCAAGTCCATCCCAACAGGTTGCGCCAGAACGACGATGACAATGGCCCTGTGTGCACGCAGCGTTAGGGTTAGAGTTATGTGGACCCAATAGCACACTTTGCTATCGTACCCAAGAACACATGACTGTGGCCAGGACAGAATGAGCAACGCATCCTGTATCATCCACTGCAATGTGACCCCCCCTCTCTTCCACACAAACACAAACACCTCGAAATGAACTCACCACCGGAGACACCCTGCTGACCCCCGCTGACCCCAGCTGACCTGAAAACACATCATCTGCTGCCCCGTCCCTCCCTCCATCTACAACGCAGAGAGCAGCTGGATACACTGGTGCTGAATATTACTGGAGCACATCAAAGAGCAGCATGTGTACATGACCCTTACCTGGCAGCGGCTGTCTTCTAGCCCAATGGATTTACAAAAACTGCCTGCAAATAGCTTCTATTCAAACACTGGGTAATCATTTGTGTCCCCATTGTGTGTGTGTGTGTGTGTGTGTGTGTGTGTGTGTGTGTGTGTGTGTGTGTGTGTGTGTGTGTATGTGAGTATGAGTGTGAGTGTGAGTGTGAGTGTGAGTGAGTGTGTGTGTATGTGTGTGTGTGCATGTGCATGTGTGTGTGTGCATGTGTGTGTGTGCCTGCGTGTTTGTGTGCATGTGTACTGGTGGGATGAGATGAAGCTTTGTGTTGAAGGCAGACACTACTACTACTACTACTACATACACTACTACTACTACATACACTACTACTACTACATACACTACTACTACTACTACTACTACTACTACTACATACACTACTACTACTACTACTACTGCTACTACTACATACACTACTACTACTACTACTACTACTACTACATACACTACTACTACTACATACACTACTACTACTACTACATACACTACTACTACTACTACTACATACACTACTACTACTACTACTACATACACTACTACTACATACACTACTACTACTACTACATACACTACTACTACATACACTACTACTACATACACTACTACTACTACTACTACATACACTACTACTACATACACTACTACTACTACTACTACTACTACATACACTACTACTACTACTACTACTGCTACATACACTACTACTACTACTACTACTACTACTACTACTACATACACTACTACTACTACTACTACATACACTACTACTACATACACTACTACTACATACACTACTACTACTACATACACTACTACTACTACTACATACACTACTACTACTACTACATACACTACTACTACTACTACTGCTACATACACTACTACTACTACTACTACTACTACTACTACTACTACTACTACTACTACTACTACATACACTACTACTACTACTACATACACTACTACTACATACACTACTACTACATACACTACTACTACTACTACATACACTACTACTACTACATACACTACTACTACTACTGCTACATACACTACTACTACTACTACTACTACTACTACTACTACTACTACATACACTACTACTACTACTACTACTACTACTACTACTACTACTACATACACTACTACTACTACTACTACATACACTACTACTACTACATACACTACTACTACTACTACTACTACTACTACATACACTACTACTACATACACTACTACTACATACACTACTACTACTACATACACTACTACTACACTACTACTACTACTACTACTACTACTACTACATACACTACTACTACATACACTACTACTACTACTACTACTACTACTACTACTACTACATACACTACTACTACAAACACTACTACTACAAACACTACTACTACATACACTACTACTACATACACTACTACTACATACACTACTGTACACCACTAGCCTACCATGTCTCTCCCATCAGCACAGCTCAGGAGTGCCCCAGCAACCCACAATGGAAGAGGATCATTTTGACTAAACTAATGGCCTCTCTGATTGTGCCTCTGTCTACCTCTCCACCCTATCTATGCATGTCCGGTCTCCACCGAATTAGGTACATCTGCTTTTAGTTGTGGTGCCTACTACTACCCTACTGTTGGAACAATCTGCAGAGAACATTTGAGTTGGTTGCTCTGGCTCCCTTGTAAAAGAGACCGTATTCTCAATGGGACTCTCTGCTAAAATAAAGGATAAATAAAATGTTCCTACTACTAAGTCCCTACTCAGACCATTTGCCATCTTGGGGTTGCGGATGCTTTGTTTTTGTTTTGCTGTTGCTGCTCGTTTTTGTACTTACTTTTGTCATTTAGTTCCTAATTCTTTTCTTCTGGCACCTGAACCTAGCAAAGCTCCTAACCTTTGGTTTACGGGGGTGCCATGAACAACGCTACTCTCCCCTCATTAAGCCAGGGGAGCACAAAGGACAACATCTCCCCCGTCCCCTCCGATAATTGAGCGAGGCTTGCAAGGACATTTGTCGCCGAAAGTCATGTCAGTGTAGGAAAGGCTAGCATGTTTTAGCACCTAACACCTAATGGTATAGTGGGAGGGATTGGCTTTTGTCCAAAGGCCAAAGAAAACAGTAACACCAGGCAGGCCAATCACCTCCCCGCTGACCTCTCTCCATTCCCTTTCTCAGCTAGAGAAACACACACACCACAGGGGATCAGGACACTCAGCTGCTAACTTCTCCTACAGAGGTAACAGCTAAAGAACACATCACAGGAGGGAACAACAACAGGAAAAGAGAAGCTACTGACTGTGATCCCCCCCCCCCCCCCCCTGCTCTCTCTTCTCTAAGGGGTTTGCAAAATTCCCTAGTGGACAATAAAGGTGTTAAAACTCCAAATAATTTTCTCTCTGTCTCCCTCTCTCCCAGGACACACTATTTCTCTCGGTCATGGACCCTCTCTATCATCTGCACCACAACAACCAGTCAGCCCATGCGCACCAGGAGGTTCACCAAACCCAGCCGGATCCACCTCCTCGACCTCCCCAAGGCCCAGAGACAGAGAGAGAGAGAGAGAGAGAGAGAGAGAGAGAGAGAGAGAGAGAGAGAGAGAGAGAGAGAGAGACAGCGAGAGAGAGAGAGAGAGAGAGAGAGAGAGAGAGAGAGAGAGAGAGAAGAGATGAAAGCCTGTGTCCTCAGACTGCCATAGCCCTGTAATTACTCAATGCTGGCTCAGACAGGAGTTCTGGCCAAACCCCTTACACACACACACACACACACACACACACACACACACGCACGTGCATGTACACATGCACGCGCAGACAGGAGTTCTGGCCAAACCCCTTACACACACACACACACACACACACACACACACACACACACACGCACTCTGCCTGCAGAGTGGGAAAACACTGCCACAAATGTTAAAAACAATTATTACAGACACATGCTCGCAGAACGCAACAATAGTCACAACAGACCTGCAGAACAAAACAACCATTTACACCAGCCGACACAGGCGAGCAGAAGAGCAGCAGAGCAGCAGAGCAGCATTAACCACTCACATCAACTGTGTGCAGAGAGGATCGTCCAATATGTAAACATCATAGTCAGTCACTCAGCATGCATACACTATACACTATACACTATTCACATACACTATACACTATACACTATACACTATACACATACACTATACACTATACACGCATACAAACTCTCGTCAAATGCAGCTGAATCAGAAAATACAGTAGATAATGAAAATAATAATAATAAAAAACAGAAAGCTGTTCTCCTGGGCATACTATACCTCCAGACCTCATTGGCATACAGCAGCCTAGAACCATGCTAATGTGTGTGAGGTTAGGTATCTGTTTCCCCTTCTACCTCCTCCACTGATCTGATCCTCTGTGGAGCCCCTGGGGGTTTGCTCTGTGCCCCCCCCGCCCCCCCCCACACACACACACACCATCCCAGCACAACAACTGCCCTCAGCCATACACTGACCTGGAGCTCAACCCCCCAGATGGCTCTGACTTGGGCCACCTCTAATCTCTTTATGGTCCACTGGAGAAGCCCGCAGAGAGAGAGAGAGAGTACGTGTTAATCTGCACTACTGAAACAACACTGAGCGTTTAACCCTTACTACTATGGGCTTGTGTGTGTGTGTGTGTGTGTGTGTGTGTGTGTGTGTGTGTTTTGACAGCGTGTGTTGTTTGTGAGAGCAGATAAACTAATGAAGATAGTAATCTTTTTACATGTTGTACTGTATGTGTGAGTGTGTATGAGAGAGTGAGAGAGAGAGAGAGAGAGATTGATTGAGTTTAATTTGTATGTTACTCCTACTCTGAAATATCCCCATTGTTCCTTTGTGATGGTAATCCATTCATTAATAGCCTTCAACTGTAGGTTTTCTTGCCTAATGACCCAAATACACTTAGCAGTAAAAGAGAAACAGGATTGCACTGTACCTCACACCTAAATAGAGACAATAAGTGATCGTCAGAGAGGAACTCCTCCCGTCTCAAAAACAAGGCTGCTCTTCCAGCCGGCTGGTGGAGAAAGCCCCTTCCTGAGGCCTGATTAGCGAAACACAAAGAGAGGAGCCCTGGTGCTGGTCAATACCCGTCTCCCTCTCTAATCCTCACTAAGCTGGCACTCCCTCCATTGACGGTGACCCTGGCGCCCTGCAGAAGGTGAAGGACTGGAGAGAGGGCTGGGGTGGGGGGCTCAGGGTGTGTTGATACAGTAGGTGAGGGTCTGGAGAGAGGGCTGGGGTGGGGGGCTCAGGGTGTGTTGATACAGTAGGTGAGGGTCTGGAGAGACGGCTGGGGTGGGGGGCTCAGGGTGTGTTCATACAATAGGTGAGGGTCTGGAGAGAGGGCTGGGGTGGGGGGCTCAGGGTGTGTTCATACTGTAGGTGAGGGTGTGGAGAGAGGGCTGGGGTGGGGGGCTCAGGGTGTGTTCATACAGCCAGGAGGCTAAGCACGGCCCTCTACTACCAGATGTGGAAGAAGTAGTAGGATGGATGATAGCACAGTCACCGCCCTGATCTTTCCTGCTGCAAGGAGAGACGGTGTGTGTGTTTGTGTGTGTGTGTGTGTGTGTGTGTGTGTGTGTAGTTGTGCAGGCATGCCCTCCCCTCTCTCTCCTTTCTGAGTCAGTACTGTGGGTAATGATGTCCCTCAGCACACATGTAAATGATTCATTCTGGGCTGGTGCTGCAGCAGAACATATCAGGGTTCTCCCCAAAGCATGCAAGAGTAGTGCTGCACCACGCTGTGAACCTGCTGACTATGCCACTATGTAAACAATTCAAAGCATATTAAACTACATATTTAGTAATGGGTTAGTAACTATCTTTGGTCGCCAACGACATTGTTGTTAAAAACTAAAGCGAAAGTGAAAGCATTATGATGTTCCTCGTGAATTTGGGACTTTTGCTGTATTTTTGGCACATGTATGTTGACACGAATACATCCAGAGGAGAACCCTGCATGCTGTTCAAATAGCTGCCAATGTCTGTCTGTCTGTCTGTCTGTCTGTCTGTCACAGCCATAGGCTAAGGACCAAGGAAGGAGAGCACTCCTGGACAAAACCTAAACCACTGGTAGCTGGTAAAGGAAAGTATTGATATTCAATCACCAAGCATAAAGAAATCTGACCCACTTCACTGTCCCATGAACACAGTTACTTTTATAGTACTCAATGCTTTACTGTGGTTTCAGTTTAAATCCTGTAGATAAATGTATTTTATCTGAAGGTAGAGATCAAATAAAGGCCAGGAACAAACAGTTCCAGTAAAGTATATACAGTGCTATTCCAAGTATTGGATTTGAAATCAAACAATTACTATTGGGTCAAAACAGTGATTCTCAACTTTAATTAAATGTAATTTTTTCATTTTCAGATTGGGTTCACCATTTAGAAGTACAGAAATATAGAAGTATTTTAAGTACATTTTTTAAAACATACTCCCCTATTTCAGGGCTGCAAAAGTATTAGAAAAAAAATCATATGATGTCCAAATAAACTATTCATGTTTTGGTTGACAATCCTTTGCATAAAATAACTGTGACCCATTGACCCCACCCGATGCTGGGTATCTTGCCTGGTGATGCTCTGCCAGCCCTGTACTGCAGCCATCTCCAGATTGTTTGTTTTGTTGTTCTTATTATCATCAGGAAATGAATTGCGTGTTGAATTGAATGGAAATCTGAAGGCCAGTCAAGAACATTGGGCCAGTATATTTGGCGTCTTTGTCTTACTGGATGATGAAGCGCCAATGAATTTGGAGGCATTTGCTTGTACTCAAACAGACACGATGCTTCTGTACACTTCAGAATACATTCTGCTGCTGCTGTCGACATCATCAATTAAGACAAGTTAGCCAGTTCTTGTGGCAGCTCAATCAATCAATTATAATTGTTCGGAATGTGTTATTTATTGCAACACAACAGGCGCACAGGGTCAGCTGTAGTTTGGCCCTGGAGGAATTTGGGGTTAAGTGTGAAAGGACATATCAGCAATGGCAGACATGATGCCAGCAACCCTGCCTCCAAAGTCACCAGCACTCATCCAGCTCCCTCCTGGGGTGGGGATTGATACTGATTGCTGGCTGGCCTCTCTAAGGTCCCTAGGCTACCTGCCGCCCCAGCAGTACATGCCTAAACCATAGCACCCCTTCCACCATGTTTCACAGATGCGGTGCTATGCTGGATACCTAGAATCAATATTAGACATTGACAGCTCTCTTATGCCTACACAAAGGATGTGACGGAACACACCTGACTAACCAGAAACACCTGTCAAGCCAACTGATATAGGGGGACTATGTTTTTACATTTTAACTGTGGAGAACATGGCGTGTTCTGGCCTGCAGAGGGAGCCAGACTGTCGTTGGGGGGGGATGATGAGCTGATTGCGGACAGGTGTCAGTGATCAGACTCGTTATCCCACTGGTCTATTTAACCTGTGTGTGTTTGTTCCCTCGGGAGAGCGAAGGAGGCGGTGAAAACCGCTCGAGAGAGAGAGAGAGAGAGAGAGAGAGAGAGAGAGAGAGAGAGAGAGAGAGAGAGAGAGAGAGAGAGAGAGAGAGAGAGAGAGAGAGAGAGAGAGAGAGAGAGAGAGAGAGAGAGAGAGAGAGAGAGAGAGAGAGAGAGAGAGAGAGAGAGAGAGAGAGAGAGAGAGAGAGAGAGAGAGAGAGAGAGAGAGAGAGAGAGAGAGAGAGAGAGAGAGAGAGAGAGAGAGAGAGAGAGAGAGAGATCCCAGCAGGAGGAGTGGAGCGGGCAGAACCCGAAAGGGGGGCGAAACCAGCCGTGCGCTGTCCAGGACGTGTTAACGTCATTAGCAGTAGGGAGAAAAGACTCTCTTCAGCACGCCAGGGGCGTGGCTGAACTTGGTGCGCAAAGTAAAACGCCTTTATTGAACCGTTTCTCTGTGTCGACCTCCCTCTGTGCCTAGAGACTCTTACATTAACCATTTAGCAGACACTTTTATCCAAAGCAACTTACAATTAGAGATTACAGGGACAGTCTCCCTGGAGTCATTTAGGGCTCAGTGCCTTACTCAAGCATTGAACATTGAATTAAAGTAGAGAATCTCTCCTTTAACCGTATAGAGATCAAATGCTTCCTCTTTCCAATAGTTTTGCAGGGCACTGGATCTGGCTTGATGTGTTGCTCCGGGGCCAAAGCCTCTTCAATCCTTTTTTTTCTTAATGTTACATGAAGTCAAATCACAGACACAGACACACACACACACACACACACACACACACCAACTACAGATCGGGCTAGATCATACCTGGCACACCTGTTCAGGTGTGTTCTCTCTCCTCACCTGGACTCGTTCAGCAGCCCCGGGCCATCGTCCCCCTTTGATGTGGGCCGGGAGGCAGGAATGGCAGGAGCGAACCAACCACGAGGCCCCGGAGAGGGTGGGGGGGAGCCCTTTTTGCTACCTAGTGCTGCTCTGCTCTCTCAGCTCCATGTATCAAAGTGAAGCCAGGCTGTAATCAGGCCCTCAGCCTGCTTCCTCAACCACCAGGCAGCCTACGGTCATGACACTTCACGACTGTGGAATCTATTTACCCTCTCGTAAACTCCAATTGAAAGTCATCAATTGATTTACTGCTATATTCTCTGTTTAATTCATTCATTCATTCAACATCCACCTTGTCTATAATATCACCATTGTGGGCAGAGTAACATAGTCGTCTGACTTGACTTGACATTAACTTTTGTTCCCACATCCTTGTGTATTTAATTGCAGCACAACAGTGGTTGTACTTCCTGAGTCTTGGGCCAAGGCGCTGACGCTAACCTGTGCCTCCGGCCCACACACACTCTGTTGCTGTAACTAAATCATACTACGGCTCCATGACACATGGAGCAGTGCCTAGACCTCCAAATTATGTCTGTCTGTCTGTCTGTCTGGGGGACGGAGAGGGAGAGTTTGGGGAAAACCCAACCCACAGCACCATGTTTCCATTATAGAGGATGATGAAGAAAGGATTTATTTTCTGTGTCAAAACGAAAGAAAAACCCCCTGCTCACTCTTCCATGAGGATATCACACAGAGAGAGAGAGAGCGAGACCACAGGTCAACTGAATAAACTCAGTCCTAAGATGCCACCCCTGAGCACCCATGCCAAGCTACTCTGATAGATGCAGCGATTAAAGCCACAACACATCACATCACAACACTAAATTTCGTTGTATGGTACCTGTACTGTATTAATGACAATAAAGACCATTCATTCATTCACATCACACATCAGACTGCGAAAAACAAAAGCACATCTCTCAGACCTTCTAAAAACCTCAAAAAACCTCCCACCCAAATCCAAATGAAACCATTGACCAAATATTTAAACCTGCAACACTTAGGATCAAACCTCAAAAACTCACTCAAAAACACAATCACCCCTTTCTACTCCAAACCGCCCACCACTACGCCACCATACTAAACCACACACACACATCACTAAGACTTTGAACAAACAGGACCATTTACCAATCCAATATCGTGTTTTCTCTTTTGTTTCCTGATTATGAAATCATCCTGTAGATCACACAACATCAGTGAACCACTAAAGTAGGGTCTCTCTCTCTCTCTCTCTCTCTCTCTCTCTCTCTCTCTCTCTCTCTCTCGGTCAGAGAGAGGCCTG
Organism: Nansenia antarctica; assembly: GCF_963989245.1. Lineage (NCBI taxonomy): Eukaryota > Metazoa > Chordata > Actinopteri > Argentiniformes > Microstomatidae > Nansenia > Nansenia antarctica. Next base: position 91,690,488 of record NC_137674.1, on the reverse strand, counting down.
TTTTCTCAGCTGGTTCGTATTACCGCAACAAAGTCCAACAGCAGGCCTGTGGTGACTTAGAAATACTTTCCATTTCAAAACTTCTAGTGTGGCACATACCACCAGACCAGACATGGAGTGAGGGCTCCTGTATAGGAGGATATAGTGAGATCTCTTTGGAAAAGAAAGCCAGGATACCGTGTCTAGAAGCACAGGAAGTACCAAGGGAAAACTTAGTTTACAAAACTTCAAATGTTTCCGAAGTGTGACCTTTTCCAGCACAAAATGATTCCACCATAGACGTCTCCACGGCAACAGTGTGTCAGGACTAACATTTTAGTTATACTGTCCTCTTGTGTTCAAAAATGTATGTACGCATAATGACAGCACCCCACGGGTCACAGTTGTGCAACAGTCAAAAACGAACTAAACTGATGTTGTACAACGGTTACAAGAGTATTGTTTTTGAATGTTTTAAATGTCATAATGCAAATGCTGGAAGGCTGTAATTTGATGCTCATCGTCTAACATTGCTACGGTACAAGACTCAACATGGGCTGAAAATGAAAGTTTTAACATTGGCTGTTGACAGTCAGCATCAAACCATCTCACAGTTCAACATAATAGTTGACACTAGAAGCGCGGAGGCTGTTTCGCCTACTTTTAGCGCCCCTGTAGTCTTTACAATGGGCCTCTGTTACTGAGAGACTACGGCCACTAGAGGGCGCCTCCGGTACAGCAGCCCGCCTCCGCTGCTCCAAGCTGATGGCAAGTGCGCTCAGAGCGTCCCCGTTTGAAAATCCTCATATGCAACATATGTAATGCATTTGCCACAGAGAAGTCGCCTACATGACCTGCAGATGTCAGATGTTTTGCCTGTCTGCCCACAGCGTAAATCATTCCTGCCTAATGTTCAAGGCTACTGTATTTCGCGAGAAGGAATAATACAACAAGTCCCCTCTCCCTCCCCCTCCCATTGTGTTATTATACTTATGAGCTTCATAGTGCTGTTTGAAACTTCATAGTGATAAACAAATCTGTCGTATTTGATTGTCCGTGAACTTCGCGCCGGCTGTAACGTCAGCCTGTCAGACCCGGCGACGGCTCACAGGGGTTGCTGTGATTATACGGAATGGCTGAATATTGTCATTTGGCAGTTTGTTGGGAGGAGAAAAAGAGAGGAAAAAGGCCGTGAGCTTCACAAACCAATGCCTTGACTTAGTTTTTTTGTGTGCATGTTTTTTTCCCCTCCAGTTTCATAATAGTGAAAATACCACCGCTCATCCCTAATCAGATTTAGTTGAGGTGCTGGAGCTGAAGAGTATCAAATGTAGTGAAAAGAAGCAGCATCCGCACACTCAAAACTGTGCAAAAATCAGTTTTTATTGCACAAGCTTTTGGTCGTATTTGGTGTCATGAGGTTGATACAGGAGCGATTGTGGAAAACAATGAGGTAGAGTCACTGGATAAAACCATCTACTTAATATAAAAAATGTAAATGTATGTATGTACTGTATGGTGTAAGTTATGGCTATCTACTATCTCAATGTTCACACTTGTACATGATAAGATAAGGCTATTTTAGCTTCTTTTGTTTTTGGATGCTAGTAGCGTGACTAATGTGATCAGTCACTAATAAGGGGAATGGTGGAGAATGTATTGGATTGTGATTTATTTACTATTGTTCAGCACATGAAGTTACATTCAGTGCATGACATGTGCTATATAAATAAAATTCTGAAAGCAGTAACAAGTGTGCTCAAAGGTCTAGCTAGACATTAGGCACGGATGGAAATGGCACGCATGGAAAGCATGGCATGGGCGTTCGTTCAGTCGCTGTTGTCCCATTGAGTTTCTTGCGAATGTCTCAGAACGCTTGAAACCAGCCGGTGACCAAACATTCAATGCATGACTGGTGCTATAAAGTTTGATTGATTGATGTATATGCGCATTGCGCTGCAGAATTATTGATTGTATCCTTGTTATTTTCACACAATGACAAACATGTGATACATGTTCCAGTTTTATTCTTTGAACAACAGAATAGCAAACTTTAACAACATATCTAAATATATATAAATACAAATATAAAACGTAGAAAAACTTGATAAAACGCTTGTTTGGCTAGAGATCAGATTGGCTCAGAAATTGCGTTTCGGCATCGCGTAGCCATAACCTCACTCAAATCTCAAAGTGTAATAGCCTTGTTCGATTTAATACATCTGCATTCTTTTTTTATCCTCATAAATGACCCCATGTATCGCCTTATTTGGCCAACTTTGACCCTTTGACTCTGTCCCTGCTGGTTAACGAAGAGGAAAGCAAAGGCAGACTGGCTAGACCCCTGGGGTCCAGTGATGCATAGCCAACAGAAGTAGTTATTGCATCTCACTAGTCTTTACCCAGCCACTCAGAGAGGTCAGGAGGTCACGCCTGCATTCATCCACATTCACCTCTTGACCTCTAGACACCTCATTATGGGCCTGCTGCTACACCGCTGGGAGGTCAGCTCTTGAAACATACGCTCCAAAGTAAATCATACTCTACACTGCCAACCATCATAGTTGCCTTATAATAGCTTCATAATAACATCACAGTAGCCTCATCATAGTACTGTAGCCTCATAAATAGCATAAAACTAGCATCATAGTAGCCTCATAGTAGCATCATCTTGTGAAGATGTTTTCTATTCAAAGTGTATGGTGTTGAGATCAGTCTGTTCGCTATAAAGGAATGTTTACATTAATTAATGTCATTCAAGAACATGCAAACTGATGTCAATCCTAAATAAAAAGGGTGTATTACTGTTCTCTTCTTTACCATGGTGTCATGTTTCTACTTGACCAGGCTCGTTCTCCATAAATGCTATACCCAAAACGTCTTGTCAAAGTCAATACATGCCAAATGTATTACCAATTTCTCTTTTTCATTTATTCCTGCAAACACAAGCTGCTCCAGAATACCAGCTCCTTCACATACACACACACACACACACACACACACACACACACACACACACACACACACACACACACAAGCCGTGTTTCCATAAAATGTCAAGCAAATTTTAAGTTCCCCAAAAATAAGAAGAAAGAAAATGTTTCCATTAGCTGGTTTGTGGGCGAATAATCTAGGCTATGTAAAGCGTCATTTTGTCAGAGGATGACCCGTTATAGGCTACTTATACAGTAGGCTACATATAGCATGAGGCACACATTCTAATCCTCTCCCCTCCTCTCTTTAACTCTCCTCTTCTCTCCCCTCCTCCTCTGCCATCCTTCCTATCTGTAAACAGCTGTCTCCCTAAACTGGGAATAAGAACAACTGTCTCCCTAAACTGGGAATATGAACATCAAAACCATGTTGTC